>NC_143133.1:130215236-130874986 GCF_059928025.1 Delphinapterus leucas | reverse complement strand
GTCAGGAATACCATGAATTCACATAGTTTTGGACATAATTAAGTCAGATAAATCAGAAGCTTCCCCAGTGTAGTAGGTGTTGGATGAGTGATGTAAAGAAATTCAGACAGCTTGTTTGAGGTATGGATTATGTTATAGATTTCTGGATATTTAATAAATTCACCTCAAGTTTTCAAACTTTTGACATTCAAACATCGTTAATCATGGCTTTTACTGTAGTTATGTGTCTCACTTGGGCCCGCCTCACATGAATAATAATCTGATTTCCTGATTTATTGATGGAAATCTCTCTGTTATTCAATAGGATAAATATTTGTGCCTAGAATTTTTCTACTTAGATGCTATATTATTGCCTCATAAAACAATATGATGGAACAGTTACTGACAAAAACAGTAAAAAATAAGCAACTGTTGGTTTTGCCTGCACACAATTATAAAGTGAAATTCCACTGCAAGTTAATTACAGACATTAATTCTTATTTAGAATCTACCACAGAGGGTCAAATATATGAGTCATTATTAAATCTCACTTGGACAGATAATAATGATTTCAAAAGACTTGTTATTAATTTTATTTTCTAAAAACGTTGGAAGTGCCTGAAGTGTTGTGTTCTTCGCAAATGTAAAGCACTAGCTCAAATGTTCCCACTAAAAAACAATGTATATAAAGTCCTATCTGAGACTTGTGTGTCTGCAAATAGGTAATTACCTGTAACAATGAACGGGGTTGCTTTCTTCACAAGAGAATAGGTATTTCTTCTAAACAGCAGAAAGTCGAACTGGAAAAAAACAAGTGCAGCTGTGACATTTCTGACCTCATCTCATTCCAGCAGCCGTGAGATTGGTCCTCTTTGAAGAATAAACTGACTAGAAATAAACAAAGGTTTAGATGCTCTTCTTTCCTAGATCTAGGCCATTTCAACCACACATGAAAGTAGAATTGTCCCTTTTCTAGGGATGTGCTCATTTTTAGAAAAGCCCAAATCTTTATAAATAAAATATATAATGTGGTAGGCAGAATAATTGTCTCCCAAAGGTGTACGTTTCCTAATGCCTAGAATCTACGAAAATGTTAATTACATGGCAAAGGCGACTTAAGGTCTCAGGTGGAGTTATTTACGGCTATTAATCAGCTAACCTTCTCTAGATCATCTGAGTGGATCCGATGTAATCACAAGGGTCCATAAGTGGGAAGGGGGAGGCAAAAATGTCAGTGTCAGAGTGATAAGATGATGCGAGAAATACTTGATCGGCTACAGCTGGATTTGAAGACGGACAGGGGCCAGGAACCAAGGAATGTGGGTACTTTTAGAAGCTGGAAAAAGAGCAAGGATTCCCCTGGATGCTCCAGAAGGAACACACTGTTGACATTTGGTTTTAGCTCAGTGAGACCCATTTTGGACCTCTGACATCCAAAACTGTAAGATAATAAATGTGAGTTATTTTAAGCCAGTAAGTTTGTGACAATTTGTTTCACCAGCAACAGAAAACTAAGGCAAGGAGGAACAGGAGAGTTAAGAGAGTTCTGAGGAGAAACACATCACAGAAACCCCTCCATTTGGATTTTGAAAGATTGGCTGCAAGTCCATTTGCTTGTAAGTTCAAATGTACAGTATGAAAACGGCCACCCACGCCCTCTGTCGATGGTGACAAAGCTGACAGCCTTGGTTCCTGGGCAAAGCTTTATTCTTACCTATGATGTGCTGTAACTGAAAGGCAGAACAGAATTACCTTTCTACAGTGTGAAGAACAGCCCTTTCCTGAAGTAAGATTTCCTATTGGGCACTTGCCCCAGATGGAGGAAATTGTGCTCAGAACTGAGTGTCATTGAGAATCAGAGGTCCCTCAAGTCCATTTCTGAACTCTGCTGTGCTCCCGGATTAGAATGAGAACTCCTCAGCTGCATCACCTTCCCCAAGGTCATCCAAGTAGCAGGAGCAGGGTCCCCTTCTCCACTGGAGCTGCTACCAGCAAGCCAGACACTGACCTAAATGTTTTCTACATTACTTCATTTTGTGCTTTTATCTAAAATAGGAGAAGACTAAAGTGCTTTTTTCTCACATACCCCAAGTTTTATTTGCTAACACCCTTAATTTCTTTTTTTTTTTTTTTTTTGCGGTACGCGGGCCTCTCACTGCTGTGAACTCTCCCGTTGCGGAGCACAGGCTCCAGACGCGCAGGCTCAGGGACCATGGCTCACGGGCCCAGCCACTCCGCGGCACGTGGGATCTTCCCGGACCGGGGCACGAACCCGTGTCCCCTGCATCGGCAGGCGGACTCTCAACCACTGCGCCACCAGGGAAGCCCACACCCTTAATCTCTTAACCACTAATCCCATGAAATATTTACTTAGCTTGTTATAAATGTTATAAATGTTATAAATGTCCTGACCTTCCCATTCTTTAGGTGTTTTTGACTCTCACCCTTCACAACCCTACTGTGAATAGCTGGTTGAGTAGACGTTAGCACATATGACTTTAACCGTACCCATCCATTCATGCATTTGCCAAGCACTGTTCTGAGTCCTGTGGTTGCAATGATGGCTAAGGATGGCAAATTCGTTCTCTAAAGGAGTTTTATCTTCTAGCGGGAATATGAGAAAGACAGAAACAAAACAACAAACAGGCACTTTCATTTAGACATACACACCAAATTATAAGTTCAGGTGCTGATGTGTAAAATAAAACAATGGGAACCAGAGCGACACAGAGATTATTTTAGGAGATTATTTTAGCCAAGATGGTATCAAAATTATTTCTAAAGTTTTAAAAAACGATTTCATTTTGTCACATGCCTTTAAAAAATACTTTTCTCCCCCATCCTTCCAGAGAATTTGAGAGAGTATAGGCAAAAATAATGATTAGATTACACACACACACACACACACACACACACACACACACAGAGATACACAAATATGCACTAACCCTCAATGACCGAAGCAGTAGTTCAAACCATCTTAGAGTTACAAAATGAATCTGTTATTGTAACATACCTATTCTCTGCTTATCTACTTTGAAACCACCCACATCCTTTTAAAGTAAAAGAAAACTTTCTAAAGCAGTTTGTGCAAGGAATAACTCTACCTCAAGTACCTCACCAGGGAGTGTCAGGGATAAATAACCTTTGAGAAAAAATCAAATATATAAATATGACATGTTAAATTAAAAGTCTGAAAATGTTGAGAAATAGCCAAACACTATTATTTATATTTACAATATCACCTGTGTATCTCTATATCACCATATAGATATAATACTCCTTTTAATAAAGAAAGAAATTATACTCCAATAAAAACATTTAAAAAATAAATGAATAAATAAATAAATAAACAAGAAGCAAAAAAAAAAAAAGAAAGCATGCCACATATGAAGGAAAGTATCTCTCACATTTGAGGAAAAATGGCTTGACTTTTCACAGATCACCACTTAGGAATAAATTTGATTTTTATGCAAGGGGCTCTCCACGGACAAAACATGCTGACTTGCAGAATATACATAATACAAATCACCAAAATTAAAAAGAAAAATCCATCACAGATTATTTTAAAGTCTCCTATTCTTGTGTATTTAAAATATAATTTGATATTTAAAATCTTAATTCAGATTTTTAAAATACATATACTGTTAAAAAATCAAATAAAACATGTCTGATACATACAACAATATAAAAAATACATTAACAGGGCTTCCCTGGTGGCGCAGTGGTTGGGAGTCCGCCTGCCGATGCGGGGGACATGGATTCGTGCCCCGGTCCAGGAAGATCCCACATGCCGCGGAGCGGCTGGGCCTGTGAGCCATGGCCGCTGAGCCTGCGCGTCCGGAGCCCGTGCTCCGCAACGGGAGAGGCCACAACAGTGAGAGGCCCGCATACCGCAAAAAAATAAAAAATAAAAAAATACATTAACATATTCATGTATTTTTTGAAGTTCCAACTTTACCTTAAGTGAGATGACACTTTCAGAAATCGCTCTGTAAACTATAAAAAGCCAGAGAAGTATGATTTCTCTATTTATCAGTTCTATATTATTTTGTGTCACTCAAGAGCTAATATAAATGCGAGCAGGATACATTGTGACTTATACGTGTGAAATGTTTTGTAAATGAATACTCTTTAAAAACCAGTATAATAACTTACATGTACTTTTGCATGTTTCATAGAGTAAATTCCAGCAATAACAAACTTCAAGAATAGCTGTTTAAATATGACAAATGTTTTGTCATTAGGCCATTTTAAAGACAAAGAATATATTTCTAATCATTTGGTAAAATCTGCTAATGGATGCTTTGAAAATCACAGGTGTAGAATTACATCTTTTATAAATGAAATGAAATCTAAAACTTATTTAACTTCTAGTCCTCATTTTCCAGATGCAGAAACAGCACTAGAACAAAAAATTTCACAATTTGTATGGAAACACAAAAGACCCCGAATAGCCAACGCAATCTTGAGAAAGAAAAACGGAGCTGGAGGAATCAGGCTCCTTGACTTTAGACTATACTACAAAGCTACAGTAATCAAGACAGTATGGTACTGGCACCAAAACAGAAATATAGATCAATGGAACAGGATAGAAAGCCCAGAGATAAACCCACGCACATATGGTCACCTTCTTTTTCAAAAAGGAGGCAAGAATATACAATGGAGAAAAGGCAACCTCTTCAATAAGCGGTTCTGGGACAACTGGACAGCTACATGTAAAAGAATAAAATTAGACCACTCCCTAACAGCATACACAAAAATAAACTCAAAATGGATTAAAGACCTAAATGTAAGGTCAGATACTATAAAACTCTTAGGGGGGGGCTTCCCTTGTGGCTCAGTGGTTGAGAGTCCGTCTGCCAATATATGGGACATGGGTTCGTGCCCCAGTCAGGGAAGATCCCACATGTTGCAGAGCGGCCATGGCCTGTGAGCCTGTGCGTCCGGAGCCTGTGCTCCACAACGGGAGAGGCCACAACAGTGAGAAGCCCGCGAACCGCAAAAAAAAACTCTTAGAGGAAAACATAGGCAGAACACTCTATGACATAAATCACAGCAAGATCCTTCTTGACCCAATTCCTAGAGAAATGGAAATAAAATCAGAAATAAATAAATGGGACTTATTGAAACGTAAAAGCTTTGGCACAGAAAAGGAAACCATAAACAAGATGAAAAGAAAACCCTCAGAATAAGAGAAAATATTTGCAAATGAAGCAGCTTACAAAGGATTTATCTCCAAAATTTACAAGCAGCTCATGCAGCCCAGTATCAAAAAAACAAACAACCCAATCCAAAAATGGGCAGAAGACCTAAATAGACACTTCTCCAAAGAAGATATACAGATAGCCAACAAACACATGAAAGAATGCTCCACATCACTAATCAGTAGAGAAATGCAAATCAAAACTACAATGAGGCATCACCTCACACCACTCGGAATGTCCATCATCAAAAAATCTAGAAACAGTAAACACTGGAGAGGGTGTGGTGAAAAGGGAACCCTCTTGCACTGTTGGTGGGAATTTAAAATGATACAGCCACTATGGAGAACAGTATGGAGGTTCCTTAAAAAACTAAAAATAGAACTACCATATGACCCAGCAATCCCACTACTGGGCATATACTCTGAGGAAACAATAATTCAAGAAGAGGGCTTCCCTGGTGGTGCAGTGGTTGAGAGTCCGCCTGCCGATGCAGGGGACACTGGTTGGTGCCCCGGTCCGAGAGGATCCCACATGCCATGGAGCGGCTGGGCCCGTGAGCCATGGTCACTGAGCCTGCACGTCCGGAGCCTGTGCTCCACAACGGGAGAGTCCACAACAGTGAGAGGCCCGCGTACCGTAAACAAAAAAAAAAAAAGAAGAGTCATGTACCACAATATTCATTGTAGCTCTATTTACAACAGCCGAGACATGGGAGCAACCTAAGTGTCCATCGACAAATGAATGGATAAAGAAGATGTGGCACATATATACAATGGAATATTACTCAGCCATAAAAAGAAATGAAATTTAGTTATTTGTAGTGAGGTGGATGGACCTAGAGTCTGTCATTCAGAGTGAAGTCAGAAAGAGAAAAACAAATACCGTATGCTAACATATATATTCCATATATATGGAATCTAAAAAAAAAAAAAAGAAAAAAAAATTATGAAGAACCTAGAGGTCAGGACAGGAATAAAGACACAGGTGCAGAGAATGGACTTGAGGACACGGGGAGGGGGAATGGGAATCTGGGATGAAGTGAGAGAGCAGCATGAACATATACACACTACGAAATGTAAAACAGATTGCTAGTGCAAAGCAACCGCATAGCACAGGGAGATCAGCTCGGTGCTTTGTGACCACCTAGAGGGATGGGGTAGGGAGGGTGGGAGGGAGACACAAGAGGGAGGAGATATGGGGATATATGTATATGTATAGCTGATTCACTTTGTTATACAGCAGAAACTAACACACCATTGTAAAGCAACTATACTCCAATAAAGATGTTTAAAAAAAAATAAGTATAGGAATGACTGAAACATGCTTTTGAAGAATCACCCAAAAAACAGCATTAGTGAACAATAGTTTTTACACAGAACTGTATTCATTATCCTGTAATAAAACATAATGGAAAAGAATATGAAAAAGAATACATGTATATATTCTTTTTCATACTCAGTTATATATATAACTGAATACTTTTCACATACTTTATACATATAACTGAATCACTTCGCTGTACACCAGAAACTAACATAACATTATAAATCAACTATACTTGAATAAGAAATACATTTTAAAAAACAATAGTTTTAAAATTGACGTTAAGATAATTATTTTTTTTTTAAGATCATTATTTTAACAACTTTGAAAGACAACTTCTGGGCATAACATTATTCAGGATAAAGCAGAATATTTTCCTTAAGAAACTAAAGGCTTCATAGTTTGTGAAAATAATGCAGACTACTCTGTATTGGAAACTGTTCCGTGCATCTGGTCTGTTCCACTGCACATTGTATTAGCTTTCTAGGCTTGAAGATAACAAGACACCACAAACTGGGCGGCTTAGAAGAACAGAGACTTAGAGTTTCAATGCTCTAGATGCCAAAAATCAAGGTGTTGGCAGGCCCACGGTCCCTCTGAAGCCTATAGGAGAACCCTTCCTTGCCCCCTCCCAGCTCCTGGTCTGTTCGTAATCTTTGGCATTCCGTGGCTTCCAGCTACATACCTCCAGTCTCTGCCTTGCCTTCTCATGATGTTTTCTGTGGGTGTTTGTGTCTTCACGTAGCCATCTTTTTAAAAGGACACAAGTCATATCAGACCAGGAGCCCATCCAACTCCAGGATGATCTCAACTTAATTACATTTGTAACAACACAATTTCCAAATAAGGTCACATTCTGAGTTACTGTGGGTTAGAATTACAACATATCTTTCTTGGGGGGAACACAATTCAACTCATCACACACATTTAAAACATGCAACTTCACAGCTAATTCTTTAATGTTTCCCAATGCTTTCTTGGATGAGTCTTCAGAAGCATCTTTCAGTCATTACCATGCTCAGTAGCTCTTCTACATTCACTTGGCTAAATTCATCAACAGCATATAGGGAAGTATGCGTATGTGCTACCAGACTCAGGTTCGGCTGTTTGCTGCTCAAAAGCCAATGTACAGGAGACAAGTGTTGGTAGGAAAGGAAAGGTTGCTTTTTTCAGGAAGCCAGCAACCTGGGGAGAAGGCAGACTCATGTCTAAAAGCCAGTTCCCCTGCTGCTGATCAGGGGGGAAAAGTTTTTAAAGGGGAGTTTCAGGGGAGTATAGATGGAGGGAGGGGGCTACATGCAGAAACAGCACAGTCAGCTCTGACAGTCATCTTGAAATTAGTCATGTGGCGGTCTGATCAGCATCATCTTGATTGTTCTAAGCACAGTTAATCTTCAGTTTCAGGGTCGCTTTGTTGCCATTTCTTTGAGGCCAGTTCTTAGAATTCTGTAAGATGGAGCAGCTTATGTCATGGCTACAGCCTGGTCATCACGTAATTAACTTCTTTCAGTTGGTGGGGAGTTTCAGCATCTACAACACAGCTCAGGATATGGCTCAGAATATTATGATAGCCCTTGAGGAGGAACCAAAGGTACTTGACTTTGTTTAATGACTAAACTATTATCTTGTTTTGCTTGATTATTTTCCTTTATTTTCTGTATTTCCTCATTTCTCTGATTAATTCTGTTCTCTAGCTAAAGTTTTTCTACAAACAAGAGACAGGCAGCGGAGCTGGGGGTTTGTGTCCCAGAAAGGGCTCATTGGGTCCTGCTCCATACATATGCACTTGGTGTTATATTTAAAACACAGCAGAAATGACAAGTTCTTGTTCTTAAAAATTATGTTTAATCAGTGTCACACTTAGAAATAAGTCAATGTTTTCATTGGCTAAAATAGACTCTGTTTCTACTATATTTCAATATCTAATCAGATGAGCGCTGCACTTTTTTGTGGTCATGACAAGTACAATTTTGATGAGGACAAATTCACTTAAAAACGATAATGCCTATGTATTTTGTACTTGCAATCTTATAAGGAAATTTAAACCAAATACATGGAATGTAGAAAATGAAAGAAGTCTCTAATTGCAAAATTATCCTATCTCAGTGTCCCACAGCAGCCTCTCCCCAGCCAAACTGGCCCATTTGTTTCCATCCCTGCTGCTCCTATTCCTCCATCTGTTCCCCACTATCCTCCACCAGGAATCCTGTCACATTTGACTATACCACTGGCCCGGCCTCACATGCCTTGGACACCAAGCTACTTTTATTAGTGTTTTCTTTGGAAAGTATGCCAGTTACATAGGTAAAGAAGGCTAAAGACATACTTATTTTTTTATGCCTTTTAATATATTTATTGACTATTTGTGCTTCTTGTGATAAATGCCTCCATATATCCTTTGTAAACTTTTCCTTCACTTGTTTAGCTTCTTTGATTTGTATGTACTTCTGAAGTATTCTGGTTAATAATCTTTTTTTAAAATTTTTATTGGAGTATAGTTGCTTTACAGTGTTGTGTTAGTTTCTCCTGTAAAGCAAAGTGCATCAGCTATACGTATATATACATCCCCTCTTTTTTGGATTTCCTTCCCATTTAGGTCACCACAGAGCAGTGAGTAGAGTTCCCTGTGCTATACAGTAGATTCTCATTAGTTATCTATTTTATATATAGTGGTGAATATATGTTAATCCCAATCTCCCAATTCATCCCAACTCCGCTTTCCCCCCCTTGGTGTCCATACATTTGTTCTCTGTGTCTCTATTTCTGCTTTGCAAATAGGTTCATCTGTACCATTTTTCTAGATTCCACATATATGTGTTAATATGTGATATTTCTTTTTCTCTTTCTGACTTACTTTACTCTGTATGATAGTCTCTAGGTCCATGCATGTCTTGGCAAATGGCACAATTTCGTTCCTTTTTATGGCTGAGTAATATTCCATTGTATATATGTACCACATCTTCTTTATCCATTCCTTTATTAATGGACATTTGGGTTGCATCCATGTCTTGGCTATTGTAAATAGTGCTACAATGAATATTGGGGTGCACGTGTCTTTTTGAATTATGGTTTTCTCAGGGTATATGCCCAGTACTGGGATTGCTGGGTCATACAGTAGCTCTATGTTTAGTTTTTAAGGAACCTCCATACTGTTCTCCATAGTGGCTGTATCAATTTACATTCCCACCAACAGTGCAAGAGGGTTCCCTTTTCTCCACACCCTCTCCAGCACTTGTTGTTTGTAGATTTTCTGATGATGCCCATTCTATCAAGTGTCAGGTGATACCTCATTGTAGCTTTGAGTTGCATTTCTCTACTGATTAGTGATGTTGAGCATCTTTTCATGTGCCTCTTGGCCATCCGTGTGCCTTCTAAGACATACACTGATTTAGATCACCATCCATTTCTCATACCCAGAAGTGTATGTGGCAAAATTAATTAAATCAGTAAATACTTTGTACTGTGTGCTTTTTAATAATGCTCACGTTAGGCTTACATCCTATAAACTTACTTAAACGTGACATACTTATATAGGACACCGAATAAGATTCACCACGGTGCTTTTAAACCTCACTGTAATGTAAGATCTAAGAGGATGGTGACCTTGGCTATCGAACTTATGATGGAATGACTTGCCAGGTCTGAAATACATCATCTGGCTCAGAGCCACTGTTCAGTACATATTTGCTGAATGAGTACATAAATGAATGAATTACCTCTTTGCTATTTTCAGTGCCTAATATAGGTCTTTATCATATCTTGCCTGGTCTGTTACATAATTTTCTAATGGTATACCAGGGACTGGCTAAGTGTTCACAAAACCACTCCCATTTTCTCCTGAGGATATGGCCGGCCATCCTTTTCCAGAACGACTTGCAGTTATAGATGTGGACTTGTTACACTGTTGGTTCAGTAGAATTTGAGTAGAAGGGAAAAATATCACCTGGTCTGTGACATATACTGCCTGGTTAGGGCTACAGTTAGGGCGAGGTTTAGGGTTAGACTAAAATCTTCCACCTTCCTTCTCTTCTCTTCTGGTCAGATCCAGAGCAGTCATAAGACCCTAGAGGATGAAGAGTTTTTGGGTGAAAGAAACCTAAGACCCGAATTGACTGCATGGAGCGGAGACTACCCCCCGCACAGTTGCCAACCTGCTCTGGACTGTGACGTGAGAACTAAGCTCCCAGTGCATTAGGAGGTGAGATTTTTGATTGTTAGTTAGAGTAGTTAACATATAACTAGTACCAAAATTGGTGCCTTCAAGAAGGGTTTTGTTTTTGTAAAAAAAAAACCTAACATTGGACTTCACTGTCAATTGTCAAGAGAAGATAAACTGGAAGCTGAAAAAAATGGTGACCCACGTTATGTGATGGCAAATTATCTGTTCAAGCTGTCACCTGAGATTACTTGGAAGGAAAAACATGTGCCACTGAATCTGGAGCTTTGAAGGCATTGGTTGGAAAGAATTCTCGTTTTGTGCATTTGACTTCTGTTGACTCTCTTTGGCAAGATATTAAAAAAATGAATGAGCTCATCAATGAACTGGCCAATGTACAGGTTGAAACCAAAACAGTGGACAGGCTGGGAAAAACAACCAAACTTGGAGCACTTAAGATTGGAAAATCAATTTGCTCCTATATTCCAAGCTATTTGAAAATAAATGAAACTCAGGGTTACCAGGGGTAAAGTGGAGGGTAGGGAGGGATAAATTGGGAGATTGGGATTGACATATATACACGACTATATATAAAATAGATAACTAATAAGAACCTACTGTATAGCACATGGAACTCTTCTCAATACTCTCTAATGACCTATATGGGAAAATAATCTAAAAAAGAGGGGTTATATGAATATGTATAACTGATTCACTTTGCCGTACACCTGAAACTAACACAGCAACTATAATAAAACTGTAAATCAACTATACTCCAATAAAAAGTTTAAAATATACAAATAAAGTTTTTAAAATTTAAGTAAATAAATAAAAAGGGTCTGGAAGTCATAGACTATAAGTAGCAGAGATTCTACCTCTGTTTCTGGCTCTGAGGATGCAAACTATCACGAACGCTACAGCCTCAAGAAAATGAATTTTGCCCACAACCTTAGAGAGCTTTGAGGCAGAGCTTTCCTTCGTCAAGCCTCTAGAAGAACATGCAGAGTGGCTGACACCTTGATTTAAGCTTTTGAGATCCTTAGGAAAAAACCCAGCCGAGCCATGCCTGGACTTCTGTCTTACGGAAAGTGTGAGACAAAAAGGAATGCTGTTTTCAACTGCCGAATTTTTGACAGTGTGCTACCCAGCAATAGAAAACGAATACATACTCCTTCCAAGGATAAACACTCCTTGTTCCATCACATCGCTCCCTAAAACACAGAATATTACTTCTGGGCCTTTTCCTTAATGGTCAGGTTCAAATGCCCTTCCCTTTACCTACCTGGCCAAATCCTGTCATCCCTAAAGGATCAGCTTAGATGCCATTCTTGCCTCCATCCCCTGCACCCCCTGCCCTGCCCTGCCCTACCCACTATACATGGAATTAATCCTGTCTTCTCTATCGCCCTTGTTTTGGTACTTTGACTGCACACATTATTGTTAGCTGTTTATGAGTTTATGCACTAATCTGTGAATTCTTTCAGAGAAAGACATATCTTATTGATCTGCAAATTCTTACCACCTGGTACAGGGCCTGACCCTTAGCAAGTGTTAAGTAAGTATTTGTCCTCTGTGATTTCCAGATTCTTCTAATTTTCCATTGGTTTTGCTCAAACTCTAATGAGCTCTTGTCGTTTCTTTTCTCAATTTGGCCAGTATTTTCTTTTCCTTTATTTGCTTCTACTCTTTGTCAGATATTATCCCAGTAATATTTCCTTTTCACTGTGGCTCTTATTTTTAAAGACAACTGTTTTGATACCATCCGGTTTCATAAACATAGATGTTTATAAGTTTGAAGTCTGAAAAAATGTATCGCTTAAGCAGCCAACTTATGTAATGATTACAGACACTCTTCACAAGCCTGAGTCTCAATAATAATCACAGTAGTCAGAAATGTTACATGTATATTTCTAGAAATATTTATGCTGCTTTATGCCAAGTATCATGTGCTTCAGATTTCAGTACATCACTGGGGTTGAGAACTCAGGCTCTGCATTCAGACAGACTTAGAGTCCATTTCCCTAATTCTTGGGTGACAATGGCCAAATTACTTAATCTCTCCAAGTCTCAGATAATGAAGTCATTAACCTCATAAGGCCACTATAAGGGTCAAATACCACACACGTGGTTGAAGCTAAAAAAAAGTGTTACCGTGAAACCATTGGGAATTATAGATTAGGTGCAATGGTGCATTTATTGTATCCCTGTTAAATAAATTGCATAGCCACAGATGGCTTTCTCTACAATAAAACTATTTAAGATAAATATATATAAATTTAATTTTTTTCTTTGAATAAAATAAATGTTTGTCACTTTTTAAAATAGACAATATGGATAGACACAAATAAGGAATAAATGAAAAGGAATAAATTCATTAGGACTTTGTTCCTATACTTTATTCTTTATTCTGAATGTTGGAAATGATGAGTAAAGTAGTTGATAAAGACTTCCCTCACCTCAGGCAAACAAGAGGACTTTCTTAGGTTGCAAATCATTATGAAATAGTCTCAGTATAAGCTTTGCTTTAGCCCAGGTGATATCTGTAAAGGTGTGCAGAAAAGTTTGTAAAATTGGTGTGAAAGAGCTATAAATGAAATATTTATGATACATTTCTAGGGGAGATTATTAGACATGGAAAAATGTTAGCGAACAGGAAATACAGTGTATTAGAGAGAGAAGTGAACTCGGACTCAGAGTGGAGCTAAACCGTATCTCTGCCATTGAGCGCTGCCTGACCCCAGCAGATCCTGTCTCTGATCTGGACCTTTTCTCCATCTGTACCCTGAGCACAGAGAGCGTAATCACTGTGGCTAAATATGCAACTGTCAGTGTTTTGGCCTGTAAAATGCTTCTGCAAAACATGACTTCTCCTTCAAGACATCCTTCCTACTGAGCCAGGACCTAACCCTAGTATCCCTCGTAATATTGTACTCAAGAGAGCCATTACCATTCTGTTTATTATTATTGTTAAGTGGTATAAAATATAAATCTAATCAGCCATCCACATTACAGATAAATTCTGAAGACCTTCTTACTTTTTAAACTCCATATTTCATAGGAACATATTAAAATTTCACTATCATAATTTGATTTTATATTTATGATGTGAATATTAAAATTAGAAAATGTTTTGTACTTAAAGAACTTTAAAATATCCATTATCAGAAAAACTTGTTGCTTAGGAAGATAACTAACATCAAAAAAAAAAAAACTTTGGGGCTTCCCTGGTGAGGCAGTGGTTAAGAATCCTCCTGCCAATGCAGGGGACACGGGTTCGAGCCCTGGTCCGGGAAGATCCCACATGCCGCGGAGTAACTAAGTCCGTGCGCCACAACTACTGAGTCTGCGCTCTAGAGACTGCAAGCCACAACTACTGAGCCCACGTGCCACAACTACTGAAGCTCGCCTGCCTAGAGCCCATGCTCCGCAACAAGAGAAGCCACTGCAATGAGAAGCCCGTGCACTGCAACGAAGAGTAGCCCCCCGCTCACTGCAACTAGAGAAAGCCCGCACGCAGCAACGAAGACCCAACACAGCCAAAAATAAATAAATAAATATATATATATATAAAAAAAAAACTTTGGATGAGATATGATTTTTTACACGCTGCTTTTAAAATAAGGGAAACAGCATGATCCAAACTGAACATATGAATTCAACCACTGAAGGCTAGTGCTCTTTCCTTCTTTTCTCATTACAAAACCCCAACTGACAGGTACACTTTCATCACAATTCAGCTTAAGGCTTACCTTCTCCATGAAACTTTTAAAGAATAACCCACGTAAAGAACTGTAAAGTTCAGAGACCATGTAACAAGATAACAGACCACGCAATTAAAAGACACAGAATCTCAGATTCAATATAAGTAAAATCAACTCTATGCTCCTTACAAATGACACAAAATGACAAAAGGATAAGAATAAAATAATGGCTGCTGTTTTCAGCGTTTTTGCTAACAAGATATGCTAAGCAACCATTCAACTGAAAAAAAGTATGAATGTTGGATAAAACCTAGGGAAGCGTATTTTTAAATCTCACCATAAGATTTAAACTAATAATAATAAAAGAATAATGATGACAGTAATATTGCTCAGGCCAAACCTCAGTGAAAGTGGGAACTAAAATGAAGCACTGACGATAGCTTTCATCTTGAAGGTAACTGTTAGACCTCATAAACTTGAGTTGATGTTTTCATGGCCTTCTATAGCTTAAAGGTTAAGAGACAAAGCCTGGAGCCTCTCTCAGTAGAAGATCTAAAAGAAAAACTTCACTCTAAAGATCTAGGACACCAATGGCTATAAACATGATGTAAAAGTGAATTATATACACCTGTCTTATTGCTAATAATTAGCAGTAATCATGAACCATCCCTCATATGACCTAAATTCCAATAATAAATTTTAATTTATAGTGATCCTTGATAATGTAGTTCACTGAGGGACCTGGCAGAAGAAAAACCAATCTTTTAGAGGAAACTGTCTTTATCCCAGGACTCAGAAAATGTCCATAAATTAAATTCCAAGAAATATGAATTCACACTCAAAAAAGCACAAAACACTAAAAGAAACAAAGCATGAAAGAGGCAATGAAAACAACTGTCAACAGAATCAGACTCATGACGACTTCGAGTACAGGAGCCATCCGGCAGCATATAAAAGAACTATGCTTTGTAGGTTCAAAGATGTAAACCGGGAAGATAAAATATAAATGAAAACCACAGACTATATAAATCAATTACCAAACAGATTTGATAAAGAACCCAATAGAACTTTTAGAATTTCAAAGTACAATCATTTAGTCCAAAAATCATTAGAACTAAAGAAGTAAGATTTGAACTGGAAGGAATGACTCAGAATGTAACACAGATATAGAGACACCAGTTATGACAGGCAGGTTAAGTGGCCCGGAGACTGAGAGAGTCATGCACATTGGTGTGAGTCAGAGTTTGAATTGGGAACAGTACTGTCCAACTGGGCAGTTTAGGGAGAGGTTAAGAATGGCGATGTATAAATTGGGGGCCATAGTTTAAGGAAACTGCATGATGCATTTTAGTGTCCCCAGGTTAGTACCTGTGGGGGGCACTACCTCCTTAGGACCAGTGAGGAAAGTAAGGGAGTGGTGATGGAACCCAGAGAGGACAGCCATAGGGAAAAGGCTGCCTGACAGGAGCATGGCTTTCAGTAAATGGTCCATCAGCCTGGCTGAGCAGCCATGGTAATAAGTAGCCAAATTCACTTTCCTCCCTCTCTCTAATCCACTGCCTGTGCCTTACCTTCTTTGAACATCACTGGAAACCAGAGGGCAAAGGAGGTCATTACTGCAGTTCATACAAGTCAGCCTCTCAGAGATGAGTCGATAAGAGGTCAAAAAAGATATCCAGGGGCTTCCCTGGTGGCGCAGTGGTTGAGAGTCCGCCTGCCGATGCAGGGGAGACGGGTTCGTGCCCCGGTCTGGGAAGATCCCACATGCCGCGGAGCGGCTGGGCCCGTGAGCCATGGCCGCTGGGCCTGCGTGTCTGGAGCCTGTGCTCCCCAACGGGAGAGGCCACAGCAGTGAGAGGCCCGCGTACCGCAAAAAAAAAAAAAAAAAAAAAAAAAGATATACAGAATAATATATACCTGAGTTCTCAGGCAAAATGTAGAGACAATGCCTAAGAATTTTCTAAACTGAATGAAAGACCTAATTATCAGATACAAGAGCTCAGAAAATTCAAAGCAGGAAAAATAAAAAGAAGACATCATTAAGCAAAATTACAAGGGAAGAGCAGAACACACACAAAAAAGACTCTGATTTAAGCAGCTAACTTCTCCAGAGCAACACTGGTAGCCAGAAAACAGTGGAATACTATTTTCTATGCACTACAATAAAATAAATGTCAACCTAGAATTCTATACTCAATGAAAATATCACTCATGAATGAAGATAAATTAAGAAAATTTTAGAAAAATACTGACAGATTTTGCCATCAACCAAATTCATCAAAATTGCAAAGAATGGTTTTTTGTTTGTTTTGCAGTACACGGGCCTCTCACTGTTGTGGCCTCTCCCATTGCGGAGCACAGGCTCCGGACGTGCAGGCTCAGCGGCCATGGCTCACGGGCCCAGCTTCTCCGCGGCATGTGGGATCTTCCCGGACCGGGGCACGAACCCATGTCCCCTGCATCAGCAGGCGGACTCTCAACCACTGCGCCACCAGGGAAGCATGCAAAGAATGGTTTTGAAGCAAAAATAAAGTTACCCAACACAGAAGATCCTAGATACAGGAAGAAATGAAAACCAAACAAATTGGTGTCTATGTGGTAATATTTGAAAAAAAAAACGGATTTATAAAATTATCATAATAATATTGAGGGAATCAGAAACCAAGATAAAACTAAAATACAAAACCAAAATAGCATGCAAGTAAGGCACAAGGTAATTGGAGATAAAGTGATTGAAATTTCCCTGCAGTGTTTGGAAGGAAGGTTATGATCCTGATGGATGTTTAACTTTAAAGTGTGTAAATTAAAGGTTTAGAGCAAGTGATAAAAGAATAGTTCTATTATGTATCACTTTCAGATTAGTAGAGGGAAACAGAGAGAAAAAGATAGTAAATCAGTCCAAGAGAAGTCAAGAAGGAGAGAAAATAAAAATATAGAAGACAGGACAAACTGAATTTTCAAAATCCATAGAGCAAAAACTTACATTATGGGAAGGAAAAACAGACAAATCAAGACTCATCTGAAGATTTCAGTACCTTCTTTCAATAAATGATAGAGCAAGTAATCAGAAAATTAGTGAGTACACAGAACACTTAAACAGTATTATGAACCAACTTGACCCAGTTGACATTTATAGCACACTTCACCAAATAAGAACAAAATATACATTTTTTCAAGATAATATGGAACATTACCAAGATAGACCACATCTGGGTGACAAAATAAGTCTCAAATAAAAGATTTGCCATAATACAAAGTATGCTCTCAGACTATAAGGAAATTAAATTAAAAATCAATAGAACAAAGATAGCTATAAAATTCATAGGCATTTGGAAACGAAACAAAGTAATGTTGATACATTCTAAATAACCCATGGGGCAAAGGAGAAATCAAAAGGAAAATTAGAACATATATTGATCTGAAAGTAAATGAAACAAAAATATATCAAAATTTGGGAAAATGCTGCTAAAGCAGGTATTAGAGGAAATTTACGGGACTAAATGCCTATATTAAAAAAGATCTAGGGCTTCCCTGGTGGCGCAGTGGTTAGGAGTCCGCCTGCCGATGCAGGGGACACGGGTTTGTGCCCCGGTCCAGGAAGATCCCACATGCCGCGGAGTGGCTGGGCCCATGAGCCATGGCCGCTGAGCCTGCGCGTCCGGAGCCTGTGCTCCGCAACGGGAGAGGCCACAACAGTGAGAGGCCCGCGTACCGCAAGAAACAAACAAAAAAAAAAGATCTGAAAAAAAACATGGATCTGAAGAACCTAGGGGCAGGACAGGAATAAAGACGCAGACATAGAGAATGGACTTGAGGACACAGGGAAGGGGAAGGATAAGCTGGGATGAAGTGAGAGAGTGGCATGGACATATATACACTACCAAATGTAAAACTGATAGCTAGTGGGAAGCAGCCGCATAGCACAGGGAGATCAGCTCGGTGCTTTGTGACCACCTAGAGGGGTGGGATAGGGAGGGTGGGAGGGAGGCTCAAGAGGGAGGAGTTATGGGGGGATATATGTATACGTATAGCTGATTCACTTTGTTATACAGCAGATAAAAACACACCCCTGTAAAGCAATTATACTCCAATAAAGATGTTAAAAAAAAAAGGGAAAAATAAGATTTCAACTCAAAGACCTGAGTTCTTTCTTAAGAAATGAGGAAATAAATTGCAAATTAAACCCAAAGAAAGCAGAATAGAGGAAATAATAAATATTAAAGGAAAAATGATGCAATAGAAAATAAGTGAAAAAATTTTAAATCCATGAACTAAAAGCTGGCACTTTGAAAATATTAATAATGTAGGTAAAACCTCTACCTGGATTGATCAGGAAAAATAGAGAGAAGATACAAATTACCAATATCAGGAGTGATAAAAATGACATAATTCAGATACTGCATATGATAAAAAGATAATAGAATTTTATGCACAATATGAAATATGCTGAGATTATGAATAAATAAACATTCAGATCCAGTGAGTAGAGGAACGCCTGATAAATTCTGTCCACATTCAGAGATGATATAAAAAGGTTATGTATACGAAAAAGAAGTGCCCAATGTTCACACCAATTTAGTGACTGAAATGAGTTGTATACTAAATCATATACAGAAGTAATTTGTGGTTTCAAGTGTGTACCACTGTGGTCTTGTAAGAAAATAATGGTTCAATAACTCTTTAATTTGGTGGTAGAGAAACCTCTATGGATTGACAGGATAATCAAGCCTTTGAATGAATATGAACATGGGTTTGAATCATGGCTCCACTAGTTTCTAACTGTCTGATCCAGAAGAAGTCATTAGTCTCATTTACAGATAACTCTATCATATAGTGCTTTTGTAAAGATAAAATGCAGTAGTACATGTATGGATGAGTCGCATTATTCTGTGAATAAAATTTATTTCTCTTACTCTAATAAGAAAATAGCAATGGGGGAAGTAAGACCCTCCCCAATTTCCTTCCTCCCTCCCTGACTCATTCAACAATTAGAAGAAAGCATCCATTGATAGAACAAGAACCATACCATCATAAGAGAAAGAAGCCTGGCTGTGGCCAGGATTGGAGTCACCAATATCAGTAAAATGTAGAAAGAGCAGGAAACAACCAAGAGAAGGGGATCCGATGACTTGAAATGCAAAGAGCACATGTTGGAAGACTCAAGGATTCTGTGAATAGGGAGACAATCTTTGAGCAGTGGTTCTGGCAATCCTTCTGATAAAGGCTCTGGGCCAGAGACAATTGTTGATTTACAATATCGTGTTAGTTTCAGGGGTACAGCACAGCAATTCAGTTATATACACATACACGCACACACACAAATACACACATACACACACACACACATATATATATACTTTTTCAGATCCTTCTCCCTTATAGGTTATGACAAAATATTGAGTATAGTTCCGTGTGCTGTATAGTTCCTTGTCAGTTATCTTTTTTATAGATAGCAGTGCGTATATGTTAATACCAACCTCCTAATTTACCCCCCCTTTTTATATATCTATTGTTATGGCCCAAAAGTCATATACTGAAGCCCCAACACCCATTGTGAGTGCATTTGGAGACAGGGTCTTTGTGAGCTGATTAAGGTTAAAGGAGATCACAAGGGTGGAGCCCTGATCTGATAGGGTTAGCATCCTTATAAGAAGAGACACGGGAGAGCTGTCTGTCTCCATCTCTCTCTCTGTGCCCCCAGTGCACCATCCCCTCCACCTCCTGCCATGGAAGGATATGGGGGAAAAGGACAGTCTGCAAGCCAAGAGGAGGGCTCTCACCAGAAAGCCATCATGCTGGGACCCTGATCTTGGACACCCACCCCCAAAACTATGAGAAAATAAATTTCTATTGTTTAAGCCACTCGGTCAATGGTATTTTGTAATGGCAGCAGACCTAAGACACCGCTAGCTTTTATTTTCACTACATTATGCAGATTGTGCCCGGTGAATGAGGACTACGTATTAAAGAACCTTTTGTAGAACAAAAACACAAAGTGTGCATGAGCTGAAAGGTGTTGCATTTTGGATCAACACTGGGGTAGACACGGAGGGGATGTGCGGTGACTTGAGTTCTGTTTTTCCTGGTGACCCCAAACCCTATGTCTTGCTTCTTTCTTTGAGACCATCAGCTGAGCTGGAATGCCCCTCCTTCTCAATTCCCTCTCTCTCCTGTCTTTACTACTCCCGTGCATCACGTGGCTGCCATGTCACCAGTCTGATCGCAGACCCTGGTGAACAAAGCAGCACAGGAGTGAAACACTATCCAGTTGCTCCTTCCCTTTCCTGTTTGCTTGACTCACATAGCAGAGTACAGAGTCTGAATGCACACAGCAAATAATGCAGCAATTCATGTGCAAAGAATTTTTAAAAGTTAATTCATGCAAGGAACAGAGCCTGATATGCTCAACTCTTAACAAGACCCACTCTCACCGGAATCTGGGATAAGAATTTCAAAGAATTTTATGCCTATCAAAAATCAACCTGGGGATAGAATTCCATCAGCCTAATCAGGATCCCTGCCTTTGAAGTGCTCCTTTGTCTTTTATGCCTTTTCCTCTGGTGCCCTTATTTCATGCACAAGATGGTACATACATAGGCATGTTGGGTGAGCTTGTTCAGTCTAAGAAAATTCCATCAAAGTCCAAATGAAGTGTGAAGCTAGTTAAAGGCTTTTCATTATTTCCTCACTTATATCGTCAAGTTATCCAAAAAATCATATATCAAAATGCTGAGTGTTTTCAAAAGACATGTATTACAAAGAAAATACTAGTCTCTAAACCTGTCCTTAATTTTAAAATGTATTCTGTTGGGATAATGACAATTTATAAACCCCCAAAAAGGAATGTAATTTTTTTTAAATGTACGTAATGTCAAATAGGTATAAAAGCAAAGAGTTTTCAGCATATATAAAAGAGGGTATTTATTGAAACAACAGAAATTGGACAAGACCATGAGAACCCAGGGCTGTTGGACATTGGTTGCATTTCTGTCCCACGGGTACCTGGCGTCAGTTGCCCAGTTTTCCCCATTTACCATCTTTACCTATGAGAATGACTCACTCACTTAGTAACCTATACATCATTTTCAGGCAGACAGCACAGCCAAGTAACTTGAA
This sequence comes from Delphinapterus leucas, assembly GCF_059928025.1. Taxonomy (NCBI): domain Eukaryota; kingdom Metazoa; phylum Chordata; class Mammalia; order Artiodactyla; family Monodontidae; genus Delphinapterus; species Delphinapterus leucas. The sequence goes on along the minus strand of NC_143133.1, from coordinate 130,853,504 downwards.
ACCACTTGGAGAATTAAAAATCTATCATCTCACAAATACACATTTACCCTTCATTTAGCAAGGGCACCTCACATGCCATTTCCTGGCCAGTTTTTCTTACCCTTACTGCTCCCTGTGTTTTCGGCCCTGCTTAATTGGACTCAGGAGTATTTTGAAAGCCAGAACTCTTAGCTATCTTCCCAGAAAGCCAGGTGTCCAGGAAAACCAAAAGAAAAATGAAAAGATAGCACTTTAGGTCCTCTAAGTATGAGCCAGCTCTTATCATGAAAATTTATATTTTCGAATTTTGATGGAGACCGTAAACACATTTTGAAGAAAATGTCAGTGTGCCATTCTAACAACATAGAAAGTTAAACTACTTTGTTTTGGCCATAAAAAGCCTTAGCATATGTTGCAAAGCTACAGTTCAGGAAGCTTAACAGGAATTAACCACCTTTAATGAAAATACATTTAGAGTTGTTATAAGTGTCAGTGGTACCTATTAAATGGGTGACGGAGTTTACAACTTTTTCTTTAGACTGATGCTTCCAGGCTCACCAGGGACATTATTCATGTCATAAATAATATTTCAACACATGTTTATTGTATTTGGGTCAGGGATAGCGTTATCTTCCATAATCACTGCTGCCGTGAAGATTAAATGAGATAATGTAACCAGATAACAGACATGACCATGCCTAGCACGTGTTTAATGAATATTGGTTTATCTACAGTTCCTGCCCTCAGAGAGCGTACCGTCTGTTAGGGTTGCCCAGTCAATCACTGACCACAGTGAACTTATGACTGACGGGAGAAGCAGGCCCAGTGGTGCTTCAGGAGCACAGCAGGGCAGAAGCGTTTAAACATGATGAACAAGAGATTACACTTAAAATTAATTTTGAAGGATACATAAAATTTAGGTAAATGCCAGGAAGAAATTTATTCAAAACTGGTGGAGCAAATCCCTGTGGAGGTGAGAGTAAATGTGACCCAGACACAGAAGAGAAGCCATTAGGATGTGCCGACTGGCATGAAAAATTCATTCACACTCACAGGCTACCGATGTTCACGAGTAACTGTGATGGCTCCGTGTGCTTTAATAAAGACATCAAAAAACTCTGATGAAATCCACCTAGAATTATATCACTCATTATGGCTGGCTACCAGTATATGCCCCCAACTGGAAAAAACAAATGTGTATCCTTTGATGCAACCAGTGTTTTAAAATGTTTATTCTTTGATTCAATAAATGTTGCAATGAATTGAGTGGTAAGTGTAACTAGCCCACCAGGAAAAAAGGTCTTATGATGTATTTGCACTTCACAGTACTTTTGCCCTTTTAGTAAACATTAATTGTTTCACCATTTATTTGAAGATTTCCTTTCCAATGGGAACAATGAAAAATTTACAAATTCCAATAATCTTAAATGGTGAAAAGAGAGAGCGATTATTTATGATCTTGGGTGTTTCCATTACTGTAATTTACTCTTGACTTAGAAAAATGATTATATAATCAAGCAACATAAAGATCCACAATAGAGTAATAATATAATTAATATATATGTGTGTTTATGTCTACCTACCTGCCTTTAAAGTGTACTGCCCAGTGACCACAAATTATCACCATGCTTATACTGTGTCATATTAAGTGAATTAAGTGATTAGGCGATTCTAGGAATGATTATTTATCAAATAATAATTAAAAACAAAAAAAATGTGTCAAAGTTATACTATTACTCCATTAAAAGAAAAAAGTAAGGGTACATTATTTTTTCCCAAAACTTATTAAGAAAAGCAAATTACTGGAATCCAAAGCCTAACAGAAATTTAAGTACACTTTTGTAAAGAATAATAAGTTAGAAAACAAAACTCATTATCGAGTTCCTCAGTATACTGAGTCTTCCTGTCACTTATAAGCCTCACGATATTGGGAATGAGTGCTGAGAAAATAAAAATGCACTAGACTGGGCTTCCCTGGTGGCGCAGTGGTTGAGAGTCAACCTGCCAATGCAGGGGACACGGGTTCGTGCCCCGGTCCGGGAAGATCCCACGTGCCGCGGAGCGGCTGGGCCCGTGAGCCATGGCCGCTGAGCCTGCGCGTCCGGAGCCTCTGCTCTGCAACGGGAGAGGCCACAGCGGTGAGAGGCCCGCGTACCGTAAAAAAAAAAAAAAAAAATGCATTAGACTCTTTAAACTTCGCTGTTCCGGAGATTTCCCAACCCATATGCAAATCTGAGTTTAAGAAAACAATGCTGTTACAGCAAATCCAGTATTTCTCTAGTTTTTCAATGGCTCTGTAAGAACGACATTCTGTTTTGGCCGGGGAATATTCCACTCTATTCAGCAGAGTTTACCATTGCCTCCACCCATAAGGCCTGGTCCATGGTCTCCACATCACAGCCATGGGGTAGAATTAAGATGCCAAATGTGAGCTCCGTGTTCCAACGTGGAACCTTTATACTAATCACTTCTTTCCCCCATACTCAGATGCTCAGTTCTGGTCTAACTCACGATCACCCATCACCCCCCATTCTCTCTTGTCTATTGGAGCAGGAATTACAATTTACCATCTGCGTGGCCTTATTCTTCTCCCTAGTGACTAGAAGGGAGAGTACAAGTAAATTAGTTCATCAAAACCTATAAGGAAATCGAATTACTGTTTACCAGTCTGTAATCACTTTACGGGCAGCAAACACAATACATCATTTCTAGTAATCACTTAAAAGTTTGTTAAGTTAGAATGAATATTAGAAAGTAATATTTTCTGAGCATCAGAGACCTAAGTTAATTTTTTTTCTCTCATAAGATATTACTATAAAACATTCAAGCCTTGCCCACTGCTTCTCAGAATATTGTAAGCTCATTGAGTTTACTAAGTTAATTCTTTATCAATGTCTTCCCATATACAGACTAGGCAATGACAAATTATTTTTAGAATAATAATAATAAATCTCCAGTAGCACACACAAACCAATATTTGAGTTAAAAGTCAATTTGCCGCCTCCAAGTCTGTAATTTATATCCAGAAACAATATTAGATCATAGAAGAAAGAGCTTTGCAAGTTACACATTGTAAAAAAAGTTATATTTTCCCTCCCTCTTCATCACATACTCAGGATGCACAAAACACTATCTCCGTTCCCACGCAAGAATAGCTTTTTTAAAGAAAATTAAGGGACAAAATTAAGGTGTTTTATATATATATATTCTTTAAAAATAGATACACTAATATGTAACAGTAAATAGTTGTATAGCTGTGCCAACTACCCACACAATCTTAAAGTTCTACTATTGTTGTGTTTTTGATGGATTACTATATAAAAAGCAATTTTGTAAAATACCGCTATAATAGTTATTTCACAGAATTCTTAAAATTGAAATCTAATGGAGTGACAACTGACAAAGTACAATGTTCAAGTTATGAGTAAAAAAGAAACCAGCTATTTATTTCCAAATATTTAGGTTTTGCATTTTCCATTTAGACTTCTTGGAGTAATTTTTATAAAGTTCCAGAACAAATCAATCTTTTAACCTGAAGAGTAATTTTTTCTTGATGCCTATTCTAAGGAAATCTAATGTCAAATATGATTGAGTTTAAATGAGAACAAATAAAATTAACAATTGGCCATAACACTGGCTACCCAATTTTACTTGGCCCAAAATGCACCTTATTATGACTGGTTCTTCTAGTCATTACTTTCCAACAAAAGCTGCATGAGGTTGACTATTTGTACTGAATGTCATCAATATAGATTACTTTCACAACAGCAGATCAGACACACTGTTAGGTTAAAGTAACAATGATACATGCAATCTCCATCCTTTCTCATTCTTAAAACATGTTTCCCAAGTTTATAACGGGTCATTCCACGTCTAAGGAAAATTTCTTGCGGGATTTTATTTTTTATTTTTGAGTTTTTTATTTTTTTTTATTGAAGTGTAGTTGATTTAAAATGTTGTGTTAGTTTCAGGTGCAGAGCAAAGGGGTTCAGTTATACATATACATGCATCTATTCTTTTTCAGATTCTTTTCCATTATAGGTTATTACAAGATATCACGTATAGTTCCCTGTGCTATACAGTAGGTCCTTGTTGGTTATCTATTTTACATATAGCTGTGAGTATATGTTAATTCCAACCTCCTACTTTATCCCTCCCCCCCTCCCCTTTGGTAACCATAAGTTTGTTTTCTATGTCTGTGAGTCTGTTTCTGTTTTGTAAATGAGTTCATTTGTATCATTTTTTAGATTCCACAGATAAGCAATATCATAAGTGATTACTCTGCAGAAATTATCTAACATGACAGTGTCCACCAATCTTCTAAAATTGTTAGAAAAAGCTGATCAGTATTACTTTTTGCATTAAAATAAGAAAGTTCAAAGATGGTAAGTATTTTTCACTATGGCTCAGCACATGCTGAGCTCCAAAGGTGCAATCTTGGGTCTCACAATGTGTGACAAACCAGTAGCAAGAGATGCAGAGGAACGATAAAGGAAGAGAGCTGAAAAGATGGCATCAGCGCCTGCATCGCACTGATTCCCTTCTCCGGAGCCTCTCAGCGGCTGGGAGGCCAATTACACCAGTAAGAGTGTTACAGAAGTAAAGAAGCAAATTGAAGTGAAGAAAAATGCAGAGCTGAAAAGTGAGTGTTTTTAGAAATATTGCTTCCTTCCTAACTTCCCTCCTTCCTCTCTGGAATGACTGATTCAGCACTATACACTGTGTAAGGCATTAGAAATACAGCTATGATGTTGTCCAGCCGACGGAAAGACTTGAGAAAGATTGCAGCCACGGGTATGAAGTAAGCAGTGGTGAGACATTCGAAAAGCTGGCAGAGCAAACTCAACCTTATTGTTGGATCTGTTGAGATTACTTCTCCAGGCAGTCACTCTCAAGGTGGTAGAGATGTCAGTGAAGAGTTTCTATTAAGCTTATGAGGCCTGAAGTTTTTCCCCACAGCTTAAAGGTCAAACTGAAAGTATCTTATTCTAAACCAGTTCTTTAAAAATAGATACACTAATATTTAACAGTTAGTAAATAGTTGCATAGCTGTGCCAACTACCCACACAATCTTCTTAGAAAATACTGACCAAGAAAACTAATCTGACAAATAATTAAGGAGCAAGAAAGAGTCATCCCTGTTTAAAGGCATTAATAGCTAACTAATTGTTTCTAATTTGGAGGAGAGTTTCTCTTTATAAAAATTGGCTATAATTGAATTTGACATATGTGTGAGTACTTTGATATATATATATATATATATATATATATATATATATTGCAGAGGATATAACAGAATTAAGGCATGCTTCTTATCCCCATGCAGCTAAGAATTTAATTAAATGGACAGCATAAATAGTCACATAAATAATATACACTAAAGTTAGACAGCCTTTTCTAATGTTTACCTTTGTACAGTACTTAAGTGTCAAGTGTACTGCAATGAAGCTAATGGGAATTAGGAGCTTTGTCGTGTTCCATCCTCATTCACCAGCATCTGGAATAGGACCTACGTGCACATAGAAGCTGCTCATAAATCCTGATAAAATGACTAAATGTATGAATCATTTCATATGCATTATTTCACGCAAGTAACTTCCCTGTGGTCAAAAGAGAGATCGTTTTACAGGCAATCAAATCAAGACAGAGATGTAAAGTTATTTGCTGAAATCACACCATCAGGAAGGGGCAGAACTGAATACAAAACCCAAGGTTTCTGACCTCCAGTACCGTGCAATTGCCATGCACCGAGAATTGCATGGCTTGTAACCACCAAAGGAGATGAATGTGGAAAGAAGCAAACGTCCAGTGTTTCAGACTCAATACAGACACATTTCCTAGTGTTAAGGTTGAACTAAGAACAGGTTCTTCTCCCTCTAACAAGGTGGATCTTTTAATGAAGAACGCACACTCACCAGATGTGAGTTAAATGAAAGCTAGTTTTAATGTTGACACCTAGGAAGTACTGTATTTCTTAAAGTGGAAAATGGATGACCCCAAACCCAGGGGAAATTAAGGGCTGCAATTTTCACAATTTCAGGTAGAGTACCATGCTGAGATGCATGCAGACTTGTGTGTATGTTTGTGTATGAGAGAGAGAGACGGAGAGAAGAGAGAGAGTGGGAGAGAAAGCCTGGCCATAAGTGTAGTCCTGGCCCCCTCAGACCACAAATAAGCATTGCACCCACACTGACTGGTCAGGGAGGGACAGTAATTCCATCACCAGAGTCCTTCAGTTGTAACACTCTGCCCTAGAGAGATGTCACAGAACACTTTTTCTTGTGGATGTAAAACAGGGCATTGATGTGCAGTGACAGTTTCACAAATAACCCCTCAGTTTTCTGAAAATACATCCTTGAACCCAATTACACTCATAATTCAAATATAATACCTGCCTCTACACTCAAATACTCCTCTACAATAAAGCTGCATCATCTCTTGCTTGTAACTCTTGTGGAGGGTCTCTCTTAGCAAAGGGATAAAGTCTTTACACAAAGTAACTTTAGCTTGGAGATGCCTAGACCCGGCTGATGCAGCCAGAGTAGATAGGAAAGCTTCTGGAAAAGAGATAACACTAACAGAGAGGCCAAAATGCAGGACAGATGGAGGGAGGAGGGCCAGGAACAAAGTTATGGGTCCAGGAGAGATCTGGGTTTTCTAAAGGAAGATGGGTAAGCCAACCTGGTGGCAGGAAAGGGTTCAAGATGGAGATAGTGGGAGTGAGGTTTCCTGACCCACTTTAATTTAACAATTGGAACTAATGAGATGACAGAGAAACAACTGTAATTATTTAAGAACTTCCCATCAGACTTAAGGAGCTCAAGCAGTAATTGATGTATGCTCCCAGAATAAATCACAGATTGCCGATGACGCTATTCTGTATATAAAAATCTATACATCACTACAATTTTTAATCCTATACCATATCTGAGGAGTTGGTGTCTTCTCTTTCACAATGAAGATTTATGTCAGATAATGACAAAATTTTGACTTATTTCAAAAACAGTGATCTATTTAACTAGAAGTTAAAAGAAAGAACTGTAACTCAAGGAGAAAAAATAAAAGTGCATAAGAAGAATATAATCATTCTGTAGGCCTAGGGAAAATGAGAATTACAAAGACATGGAGCGCTGTTTCGCCTGAGAATTGAAGAATTTCGCCTCATAGTTGTTTGCTGGCTTTTTTTTTAAAGGTGAGGCGATGTTATCTACAGAACAAATTCCAGGCCTCAGTTTTCAGAGGAGAAAAGCACACAGCACCAGCTGTCCCTGGGATGGTGGTATGTTCAGGAAGAGACCTGTTCTTCTCCCAGCACTGCCCCAAGAGTCTTCTGGGTCCTTAAGTGGCTTCTCAACCACTGAATTACCAGGTAGGTAACCCCAGGAAGCAGAAGCTGCAGGTGATAGATAAGGAGGAAGCCATGGCTTCTTCTTTCTAGGGTTCAATAAAAATAGTTTTTAAGAAAATCACTTAGTATAGGGTCCTGCATATAGTAAACTCTCATTATATCTAATAAAATTATTAAGAATTAACAAGCACCACTTGCCAACAGCCTTGTAATGTAATTTCTTTACTCATCAATTTCTCATAGCCATGTCTTCATGGCAAAATCTGTAATACTTGAACAAATAAAGGGAAAAAGTAGCAGGTCATATGAATTCTAAGATAATACATGAGTATAATAATATTGAATAGTTTTAAAGTCACAGTATGTCCACAAAGTGGCACAGAAACCATTGAAAAATGCAATTTTCCTAATTCATGTTAGGAAGTAACATAAAAGTCAATTATAAAAATTAATTGCCTGGAATTAAAACATACACACACACACACACACACACACACACACACACACTGTAAAGGGTACTTTAATGAGGAAACTTGGCACATTCATTCTTATAGGCTATTATGACCTATAAGATACTGTTAGCGTGCCTTCTCATTTGCAGTTAATTACTCTCCATCTGGTAAAATCTCTAGCAGACATTTTTCTTCTCAAAAGAAAATTTTGCATAAAAACAATTAGATGGCCTCTAACCTATAAAAAGACAAAGCAAGATGGGGAAAGTATTGAGAAGAAAGTTTTGCTCAACCTAAAAATATTCCAGTAATTTCCAGAGGGAGGAGAATTTGAACACTGGCTGATTGTTTACAGCAAGGACAGACTGGCAAAATATAACTCCGTACTAGATGTTAAAACTCTTAATGTTGAGTGTTTTGCTTCCTTCACCACTGAATCACCAACAGTGACTAGTATTTGTATATCGTTAAGTGCTGGATAACTGTTTCTTGATTTAGATCACAGGATGCTGATAATGGTAGTATCCTTCAGTAGTGACTGCAATGAACTCAAAGACAAGTACAATTTTTCCAAACTTTAGTTGTCAAAAATGTCATGATTAGGCACATTAATTATACATTTTGAAAGTTAGGAATTTATATTGAATTATGGATTCTGCTCACATAAGAATTTTATTAGATATAATAAATACAGATTTATTAGATAAATTCAGTGTGTGCTAAATTTGAAGATATAGAATTTTGTGTCATTTAATTTTTTACATAAGTTTGTAAAATACCCTTGCCTAAAATTGAAGATTTATTAGCACAACAAACCTTTCAAGACATCAGTTACATAAGATTGCAATCTACTAGTATTCCAGCAGTCAAATTTAATGTACATCTAATAATTTAATTTTTAAAAAAATTTTATTTATTAATTTTATACAGCAGGTTCTTATTATTTATTTTATACATATTAGTATCTATAGGTCAATACCAATCTCCCAATTCATCCTGACCCCCCTCCGCTTTCCCCCCTTGGTGTCCATACGTTTGTTCCCTACATATGCGTCTCTATTTCTGCCTTACAAACCCGTTCATCTTTACCATTTTTCTCGATTCCACATATATGTGTTAATATACGATATTTGTTTTTCTCTTTCTGACTTACTTCACTCTGGATGACAGTCTCTAGGTCCATCAACGTCTCTACAAATGACCCAGTTTCATTCCTTTTTATGGCTCAGTAATATGCCATTGTATATATGTACAATATCTTCTTTATCCATTCATCTGTCGATGGGCATTTAGGTTACTTCCATGACCTGGCTATTGTAAATAGTGCTATAATAAACATTGGGGTATATGTGTCTTTTTAAATTATGGTTTTCTCAGGGGATATGCCCAGTAGTGGGTTTTATGGGTCATATGGTAATTCTATTTTTAGTTTTTTAAGAAACCTCCACACTGTTCTCCATAGTGGCTGTATCAATTTACATTCCCACCAACAGTGCAAGAGGGTTCCCTTTTCTCCACACCCTCTCCAGGACTTGTTGCTTGTAGATTTTCTGATGATGCCCATTCTATCAAGTGTCAGGTGATACCCCATTGTAGTTTTGAGTTGCATTTCTCTAATAATTAGTGACGTTCAGCAGCTTTTCACGTGCTTCTTGGCCATCTGTATGTCTTCCTTGGAGAAATGTTCATTTAGGCCTTCTGCCCATTTTTGGATTGGGTTGTTTTTTTAATATTGAGCTCCATGAAGATTAATTTTGGAGATTAATCCTTTGTCCGCTGATTCATTTGCAAATATTTTCTCCCATTCTGAGAACTGTCTTTTTCATCTTGTTTATAGTTTCCTCTGCTGTGCAAAAGCTTTTAAGTTTCCTTAGGTCCCGTTTTTTTAATTTTTGTTTTTATTTCCATTACTCTAGGAGGTGGGTCAAAAAAGATCTTGCTGTGATTTATGTCAAAGAGTGTCCTTCCTATGTTTTCCTCTAAGAGTTTTATAGTGTCTGGCCTCACATTTAGGTCTCTAATCCATTTTGAGTTTATTTTTGTGTAAGGTGTTAGGGAGTGTTCTAATTTCATTCTTTTACATGTAGCTGTCCAGTTTTCCCAGCAACACTTATTGAAGAGACTGTCTTTTCTCCATTGTATATCCTTGCCTCTTTTGTCATACATTAGTTGACTATAGGACATGCGTTTATCTCTGGGCTTTCTATCGTGTTCCATTGATCTATATTTCTGTTTTTGTGCCAGTACCATGTTGTCTTGATTACTATAGCTTTGTAGTATAGTCTGAAGTCAGGGAGTCTGATTCCTCCAGCTCTGTTTTCACTTAAGAATGCTTTGGCTGCTCGGGGTCTTTTGTGTCTCCATACAAATTTCAAGATTTTTTGTTCCAGTTCTGTAAAAAATGCCATTGGTAATTTGATGGGGATTGCATTGAATCTGTAGATTGCTTTGGGTAGTAGAGTCATTTTCACAATATTGATTCTTCCAATCCAAGAACATGGTATATCTCTCAATCTATTTGTGTCATCTTTGATTTCTTTCATCAGTGTCTAACAGTTTTCTGAGTACAGGTCTTTTACCTCCTTAGGTAAGTTTATTCCTAGGTATTTTATTCTTTTTGTTGCAATGGTGAATGTGATTGTTTCTATAATTTCTCTTTCTGATCTTTCAATGTTAGTGTATAAGAATGCAAGAGATTTCTGTGCACTGATTTTGTATCCTGCTTTACCAAATTCATTGATTAGCTCTAGCACTTTTCTGGTGGCATCTTTAGGATTCCCTATGTATAGTATGATGTCATCTGCAAACAGTGACAGTTTTACTTCTTCTTTTCCAATTTTGTATACCTTTTATTTCTTTTTCTTCTCTGATTGCTGTGGCTAGAACTTCCAAATCTATGTTGAATAATAGTGGTGAGACTGGACATCCTTGTCTTATTCCTGATCTTAGAGTAAATGCTTTCAGTTTTTCACCATTGAGAATGATGTTTGCTGTGGGTTTGTCATATATGGCCTTTATTATGTTGAGGTAGGTTCCCTGTAGGCCCACTTTCTGGAGAGTTTTTATCATAAAAGGGTGTTGAATTTTGTCCAAAGCTTTTCCTGCATTTATTGAGATGATCATATTTTTTTATTCTTCAATTTGTTAATATGGAGTATCACATTGATTGATTTGCGAATACTGAAGAATCCTTGCATCCCTGAGATAAATCCCACTTGATCATACTGTATATCCTTTTAATGTGTTGTTGGATTCTGTTTGCTAGTATTTTGTTGAGAATTTTTGCATCTATATTCATCAGTGATATTGGTCTGTAATTTTCTTTTTTTGTAGTATCCTTGTCTGGTTTTGGTATCAGGGTGATGGTGGCCTCGTAGAATAAGTTTGGGAGTGTTCCTTCCTCTGCAATTTTTGGAAGAGTTTGAGAAGGATGGGTGTTAGCTTTTCTCCAAATGATTGATAGAATTCACCTGTGAAGCCACCTGGTCCTGGACTTTCGTTTGTTGGAAGATTTTTAATCACAGTTTCAATTTCATTACTTGTGATTGGTCTGTTTATATTTTCTAATTCTTCTTTCTCCAGGTCCTTTAGGTGTAAGGTTAGATTGTTTATTTAAGATTTTTCTTGTTTGTTGAGGTAGGATTTTACTGCTATAAACTTTCCTCTTAGAACTGTTGTTGCTGCAACCCATAGGTTTTGGATTGTCGTGTTTTCGTTTTCATTTGTCTCTAGGTATTTTTTGATTTCCTCTTTGATTTCTTCAATGATCTGTTTGTTATTTAGTAACGTATTGTTTAGCCTACATGTGTTTGTGCTTTCTATGTTTTTTCGCCTGATAATTTATTTCTAATCTCATAGTGTTGTGTTCTGAAAAGATGCTTGATATGATTTCAATTTTCTTAAATTTACTCAGGCTTGATTTGTGACCCAAGATGTGATCTATCCTGGAGAACGTTCCATGTGCACTTGAAAAGAAAGTGTAATCTGCTGTTTTCAGATGGAATGTCGAATAAATATCAATTAAATCTATCTCATCTATTGTGTCATCTAAAGCTTGTGTTTGCTTATTAATTTTCTGTCTGGATGATCTGTCCATTGGTGTAAGGTGGTGCTAACGTCCCCACTATTATTGTGTTACTGTTGATTTCCTCTTCTATAGCTGTTAGCAGTTGCCTTATGTATTGAGATACTCCTATGTTGGGTGCATATATATTTATAATTGTTATATCTTCTTCTTGGATTGATCCCTTGATTATGTAGTGTCCTTCCTTGTCTCTTGTAACATTCTTTATTTTAAGGTCTATTTTATCTGATATGAGCATTGCTACTCCAGCTTTCTTTTGATTTCCATTTGCATGGAATATCTCTTTCCACCCCCTCACTTTCAGTCTGTATCTGTCCCTAGGTCTGAAGTGGGTCTCTCGTAGACAGCATATATACAGGTCTTATTTGGGTATCCATTCAGCGAGCCTGTGTCTTTTGGTTGGAGCATTTAATCCTTTCACATTTAAAGTAATTATCAATATGTATGTTCCTATGACCATTTTCTTAATTGTTTTGGGTTTGTTTTTGTCGGTGCTTTTCTTCTCTTGTGTTTCCCACTTAGAGAAATTCTTTTAGCATTTATTGTAGAGTTGTTTTGGTGGTGCTGAATTCTCTTAGCTTTTGCTTGTCTGTAAAGCTTTTGATTTCTCCGTTGAATCTGAATGAAATCCTTGCCGGGTAGAGCCATCTTCGTTGTAGGTTCTTTTCTTTCATCATTTTAAATATACAGTGCCACTCCCTTCTGGCTTGTAGAGTTTCTGCTGAGAAATCAGCTGTTAACTTTATGGGAGTTCCCTTGTATGTTATTTGTCATTTTTCACTTGGGCTTTTAATAATTTTTAATTTTTGTCAATTTGATTACTATGTGTCTTGGCATGTTTCTCCTTGGGTTTATCCTTCCTGGGTCTCTCTGTGCTTCCTGGACTTGGGTGGCTATTTCCTTTCCCATGTTAGGGAAGTTTTCAACTATAATCTCTTCATATATTTTTGGGGGTTCTTTCGCTCTTCTCCTTCTACAACCCCTATAATGTGAATGTTGGTGCATTTAATGTTGCCCCAGAGGTCTCTTAGGCTGTGTTCGCTTTTTTTTCACTCTTTTTTCTTTATTCTGTTCCATGGCAGTGATTTCCATTTCCACCATTCTGTCTTCCATGTCACTTATCCGTTCTTCTGCCTCAGTAATTCTGCTATTGATTTCTTCTAGTGTACTTTTCACTTCATTTATTGTATTGTTCATCTCTGTTTGTTTGTTCTTTAATTCTTCTAGATCTTTGTTAAACGTTTCTTGCATCTTCTTGATCTTGCCTCCATTCTTTTTCCAAGGTCCTGGATCATCTTCACTATCAATCATTGTTCTGAATTCTTTTTTTGGAAGGTTGCCTATCTCCACTTCATGTAGTTGTTTTTCTGGGGTTTTATCTTGTTCCTTCAACTGCTACATAGTCCTCTACCTTTTCATTTTGTCTATCTTTCTGTGAATGTGGTTTTCATTCCACTGGCTGCAGGATTGTAGTTCTTCTTGCTTCTGCTGTCTGCCCACTGGTGGATGAGGCTATCTAAGAGGCTTGTGCAAGCTTCCTGATGGGAGGGACTGGTGTTGGGTAGAGCTGGCTGTTGCTCTGGTGGGCAGAGCTCAGGAAAACTTTAATGCACTTGTCTACTGATGGGTGGGACTGGTTCCCTCCTTGTTGATTGTTTGGCCTGAGGCAACCCAACACTGGAGCCTACCTGGGCCCTTTGGTGGGGCTAGTGGTGGACTCCAGGAGGGCTCACGCCAAGGAGTACTTCCCAGAACTTCTGCTGCCAGTGTTCTTTTCCTCATGGTGAGCCACAGCCACCCCCTGCCTCTGCAGGAGACCCTCCAACACTAGCAGGTAGGTCTGGTTCAGTCTCCTGTGGGGTCACTGCTCCTTCCCCCGGGTCACAGTGCGCACACTACTTTGTGTGTGCCCTCCAAGAGTGGAGTCTCTGTTTCCCCCAGTTCTGTCGAAATCCTGCAATGAAATCCCAGTAGCCTTCAAAGTCTGATTCTCTGGGTATTCCTCCTTCCGTTGCCAGACCCCCTGATTGGGAATCCTCATGTGTGGCTCAGAACCTTCACTCCAGTGGGTGGACTTGTGTAGTGTAATTGTTCTCCAGTTTGTGGGTCACCCACCCAACTGTTATGGGATTTGATTTTGTTGTGATTATGTCCCTCCTACCATCTCACTGTGGCTTCTCCTTTGTCTGTGGATGTGGTGTATATTTTTTGGTGAGTTCCAGTGTCTTCCTGTCGATGATTGTTCAGCAGTTAGTTGTGATTCTGGTGCTCTTGCCAGAGGGAGCGAGTGCACTTCCTTCTACTCTGCTATCTTGAACCCACTCCACATCTAATAATTTTTAAATTATAATTCAAAGTCACATTGACCATGAAAATTATATAGCGCTTGGTAACAATAAAATATTTTGAGGTGTAAGTTTTGTTAAAATATGGTATCTTCCTGCCATATGATACTACAATCCCACTCCTGGGCATATATCCAGACAAAACTCTAATTCAAAAAGATACATGCACCCCAATGTTCATAGCAGCACTATTTACAATAGCCAAGACATGGAAGCAACCTAAATGCCCGTCAACAGGTGAATGGATAAAGAAGATGTGGTATATATGCACAACAGAATATTACTCAGCCATAAAAAGAATGAAATAATGCCATTGGCAGCAACATGGATGGACCTAGAGATTATCATACTAAATGAATTAAGTCAGACAGAGAAAGACAAATACCATATGCTATCACTTATATGTGGAACCTAAATTATTGTACAAATGAACCTATCAATGAAAGAGAAACAGATTCACAGACAGAGACTTGTGGTTGCCAAGGTGGAGGGGGTGGAGGAGGGACGGATTGGGAGTTTGGGATTAGCAGATGGAAACTATTATACATAGGATGGATAAACAACAAGGTCTTACTGTATAGTATAGGGAACTATATTCACTATCCTGTGATAATCCATATGGAAAAGAATATGAATCAGAATTCAGTTATATATATATAAAACTGAATCACTTTGCTGTACAGCAGAAATTAACACAACATTGGAAATCAACTATATGTCAATAGAATAAATTTTTTAAAAAATGAAAATATGGTAACTGCCTTGAAGCTCCTTTACTTTATAAGGAGGCTTATGAAGCAGAAGAGACAGTGGTGATATACATCTTTAAGCAGATAATGAATTTTTTATTTACATTAAGATAGCAAATATGTGTGCAGGTATCCTAAATCTACCTGCACCTCAGGGACAAGTTAGATTACTAAGTCTCTTACAAGTCACTCTAAATCTTACTGTTTTGTAAATAAGATTTAGTAAGTAATTAATTAGGAAGTAACTAAATTTAGATTAATGTAGAACTTAGTATTTAAGGGATGAATGCCATTCGAAGTGCAATGTCCACCTACCATCTGTAGTCCCACTGCTCTAGTCCAACCTGCCAGCTCTCACCTGAACCATGCTACTTGCATCCCTTCTAGGTACCACTTGCCTCCCCTAAAACTTACTTTCATTTCTGTAGCCAGAGAAAGCTTCTCAAACTAAAATCCTCATCACCTCATTTCCTTGCTTAAAATCCTTTACTAGACTCTTATTGCTCTTAGGACAAAAGCAAAATCTTAGTACGGCCTGCAAGCTCCCCACAGTGCTGGGTCCCTTTCGCCTCTCCCACGTCAGCCCCCTAAGCCTTCCTCAGCTCCTCAGCACCACCAATTTTTCTCCTCCTCAAAGCATTTGCTGGGGTACTTCCTCTGCTGGAATACATGAGCCTCCTTCACTGACTGGGTAACTCCTACTCAACCTTCAATTTTAGCTCCCAGCATAGTCCTGTGTATCTTTTGTATCACTTTTGCATAAACATTTATGTGTATATCACACACGCGCATGCGCACACACACACACACACTCGCACACACATATAGTGAGGAATATAAGATATATACATATATTAATTATATACATATACGATGTGTGTGAGATTATTTGATGAATGTAAATCTACTTTACTAGACTGTAAGCTCCATGAAGGTAGAGGTTGTACCTACTTTTCGTTCATAATTTTATCTCTACTTCCACGCCTAATTTCTGGCACATACTAAGGCCTGATAAGTATAAATTATGTCAACTACATGCAAGAACTACAACAAATTCCACGGTAGGACGGATTAGCTGGCCAAAGAAAGGACTCAAATTTGAGGGCACAGAAGAGGCATCATAATTCTAAGTCTTGTAAAACAAAATCACTTCCAAGTTATTTATTTCCACCACAGTTTTTTGATGAATTTTCTATAACGAACAGTGTGAAATTATGATGCTTCTTTGGGAAGGTGATTATATTTTTAGTACCGTCAAATAGATGGCCTAAGTACTGCTTAGAACATGACAATATGGTCCCAACTCAAAGATGTTCTATAATTAAATAGACTGTGTTCTTTAGATATGTCAACTTGTTTATAAATTGCTGCAGCACAACTAATATTATTTTTAAATTCTCTGTCAGGTTAACGTATTTTTTGCTAAGAACTATGTCACAGCTTCTTGAAATTCTATTTTTAGTATCACATTACAAATTCCCTGAATGTAAACAGAATTAATCATTTCCCAACCTACACTTCAGGTATGTTTTCTCTTCTTTTCTCAGAAACATTAAAATGAACTAAGAACAAAATCCACAGATAGATGTTTCATTGCCAATGAAATGATTAATAGCTACACGACACTAAGAAGGCAATCATAAAGACTTTAAAATTTACACCAAGTCAGTGTGCCTCTAGTGCACTTCCCTGGAGGGCATTGTGCAGAGGGAGACGACCACAGGTTAATAAGATGAATAAAGGAAGGATAATGTAGAGACGACTGCAAAATACAGTCAATATATTTGATGAACAGACATATAGCCAATTGTATATTCTACTAATGTTCCCATATAATATTTTCAAAAACAAAATTGAGCACCTTAAGATACAAATAATAGAAAAATATATCTCAAAAAGCAAAAGTCATACAGAACGTATCTTCTGAGGTAGATGTAAAGGTATCAGGAAGATTAAATAAGCCACATTTGTAAGTAAAAAAAGCAACTTGAGATGATGTAAGCTCATTTCTTTAACAAAGAAAACCTTTCTTTCCCTCCCTCCCTCCTTTCTTTCCTTCCTTCCTACTTCCCTTTCTTTTTTTTTCTTTCTTTCTTTCTTTCTTTCTCTTTCTCTCTTTTCTTTCTTTCATATGTAATACACACACCTTTCCTACATGCATGTAGATTTATAAAAATGCCTGATGTATGTGCAATAAAAAGCAGTTACAATACCATAACTACCCTTGCAGAGTAGGACTGAAGAAGTAGGAGTCATTTTTTCCTAACTGTATACACTTTTATACTGCTAGAGGTTGTACAACAATTGTATCTATCATTTAAAATTAAATTAATTAATTTTAAATAAAACAAAAAGGGAGGTCTCAACTACCTGGAAATGTCCGACACATGTAAGTTGGCCTGTTTTTTCAGAAATGGATAATTTGAAATTCTCCCAAATCTAACATCGTAGCTTTCCTTTGAAAATTGAAGCCCACATTGCTTTGAGCTCTTCTTAGTGGAAAAGAAAATATTTGGATATAAAACTTTATAAAAACCCTTCATGTCAAATGATAAGGTCTCAGAATTTGAAGTAACCAAGAGATCAAGGCCTAAATCCCTCATTTTTGAGTCAAAGCATTTAAGCCCGAAGACTGTTGCCAATTTACCTTTACCTTCCCTCTGCCTGTTATAAACTCGCCCCACTTCTTATACTTTCCTCATATTTTATATTTTTAAAACTTTAAACATTTTCCTTTCTCTAACTGTTGTATTACTGAATTTTAATAGGTGATATGATTTCAGGGTTCAAAGACTAAAAAGTTAAAGAGTACTCATCACTGAATGTTGAAAACTTCACCTCACGTCCTGGTTCCTGCCCCTGCAATTCACTCTAGGTAATCTTATTATTTTTTATATTCTCTCCCCACCACCCACAGATTGTAGGTATCAACTTGCAAGATTTGATTTGAAATAAGCTCAGAAAGTAATATCTCTAGTGAATATTATTTATACGCCTTCACTACACACCTCATTTAGGTTTTCCATCTTCACTACTGGATGACTGGGAATCCACTTTTAGCCTCCATAACAAAGAGATAGTAACCCTTTCTACCCAAAGTTACACATCCCTTGTTATATACACAGAAGGTTACGGGCTGCACTGAAAATGCTGACTCAGCCAGAAATGAAGAGTCTCGCCTCTACTCAATACTCTGTAATGACCTATATGCGAAAAGAATCCAGGAAAAGAAAGAAAAGAGGATATATGTGTATGTGTAACTGATTCACTTTTCTGTACACCTGAAACTAACACAAGATTGTAAATCAACTATACTCCAATAAAAATTTAAAAAAAAAATGTCTCGTGAATGCTGAGCAGCAGCCTATCGACAGAAGCAAAACCTTGCCTAGAAGCTAGTTGATGAAAACTCAGTAGAGGATGATACACTTAAGCAAGGACATCATCAAACATTAACTCCCTTGGTGGAATGGCCCCTGAAGCAACAGTGGACTTCGATGTGGAGCTGACCATTTGGTACACAGAGGGAACTGAGCCTGATT
Source organism: Delphinapterus leucas (assembly GCF_059928025.1). Taxonomy (NCBI): domain Eukaryota; kingdom Metazoa; phylum Chordata; class Mammalia; order Artiodactyla; family Monodontidae; genus Delphinapterus; species Delphinapterus leucas. Next base: position 130,835,005 of record NC_143133.1, on the reverse strand, counting down.
AGAACAACTGTCCCCTTGATCTCAGATTAGCCTAAGTTCTTAGCAATTTTGAGTTGGACACTAACACCGAAACCTGCATGGAGTGTGCTGTATAAAAATATTGGTATCGCAAGATGAAAAGTATTCTGTGCATGGATGGTGGTAAAGACATCAGAGCAAGTCAGAGTACTTAATGCCCCTGAACTGTATACACAAAAATGGTTAAGACAGTAAATTTTATGTTATGTGCAGTTTACCACATTTTTAAATTAAAATTAAAATACAAAATAAAAATTTTTTAAATTGTATTAAACAGTATAAAATTCTAAACAAACCATTTCATTGCCCTCGTAAAATTCTTTAGAATTTATATTTAGCTACTCAGGATGGGTGGTGAAAATGTGGAAAAAAATACCACATAAACTCCTACTCTGAGGCTTGTTTCTGTTTGGACTAGCTTTATGTTGTATTAGCATACAAAATTAGTTTTGACCAAGGCTCTAACGCTGACATTTGGTGATAAACATATGGCACACATAAGTCATTTAGGTGACTGCTTATTTTTATTGAATTTTGCTTTTATTTCAATGACAAAAATACTGCAATTAGTACATTCAATAACTTCATTAGGAAAATTTATTTGCAAGGTTAATCAATCTCTAAGTTCTGCACACAGCAAAAAGGTTCTTATCCAATGTTACCATGTATTAATGCAACAGATTTTATTATAGAATCATCTACACTTTGAAGCAACATTAAGTACTCAGATGCATAAGGACTGTTGAAAAGCAATATATTTCAACAATTAAATCTCCTACTGGTTTTCATGTCACCTGAGACTCAGTTCCTTTAAAGGAAGAGCAAATCTTTGCTGTAAACTCTGGCGAGGCTCAAAAACAAAACCTTTTTTTCCTCATTGAAATGAGACTATACCCAGATGATTTATAAAAATAGGTCATTTATTTTCCAAGAAAAAAAAAAAACACTAAAACTGCTTTTATATTGTGGGAGATAGAACTAGTTACAAAAAACTTTTCAGGACACTGTCTAAATTTCCTCACAACAGTCTGTTATGTTAGCTGAGGGTTTAATAGGACAAGTGCTGATTTCTGGTTTCAATAACCTTTGGAAACATGGGGCAATCCCAAAGCCCCACAGTGTTCAGGATCTCTTCAAGGATAGGAAAATTGCCTCAATCAATTGTTATATTAGTATACAGCTCTCCCTTTAAAAACCTATCAACCTAATAGAATGTGTATCATTGTTATAATAGAATGTGTATCATTGTTAGCCAAGCTCTATGTGACCCAGTTGTGTCAAATTCTGAGAACAGAAACTTCGTTCCTAACTTCTTTCCACCAACTGTCATTCAAGTAGTGATCACCCTGTGGACCAGTCCATCTCCTGGGCTCTTATTTGGAAGGGAGCATTTCTTAGTATCTACCGCTACTGTCACATCCTCTTCAGAGAGGAAATGGTATAATCTGAGAAGGAAAAGAGCTCTCCCACTTCTAATTAAAAACTATGCACTATTTACAATATCCAGGACATGGAAGCAGCCTAAATGTCCATCAACAGAGGAATGGATACAGAACATGTGGTACATATATACAATGGAATATTACTCAGCCATGAAAAAGAACAAAATAATGCCATTTGCAGTAACATGGATGGACCTAGAGATTGTCATACTGAGTGAAGTAAGCCAAACAGAGAAAGACAAGTATCATATGACATCACTTATATGTGGAATCTAAAAAAAGAAAAGAAAAAAGAAGATGAAAATGAACTTATTTACAAAACAGAAACAGACAGACACAGAAAACAAACATGGTTACCAAAGGGGGAAGGTGAGGGAGGGATAAATTAGGAGATTGGGATTAATATATACACAATAGATTGCCAACAAGGACCTACTGTATATCACAGGGAACTATACTCAATATTTTGTAATAACCTATAATAGAAAAAAATCTGAAAAAGAATATACATGTGCATATATATATATATAATTGAATCACTGTGGTGCACACCTGAAGTTAACATGACATTGTAAATTAACTATACTTCAATAAAAAAATTTAAAAAATTAAAAACCAAAAAAAATAATAAATAAATAAACCTACAATCTGCTTAGATCTATGTCTTTATACACTTTCTTAGTAGTGAGAGGCTCACACGAGTAAAAGTCTCAGGGCAAAGCTGAATTACTCAAGTATTCTTAGGTTTTAGCTCAACTAAAGATCTCAGAAGAGTTCATTCTTCTCTCCTCCCATGTAATTAGGTGTTATCGGTTTCTTTATAATACAAGAGATAGTCCTCAGTTTGCTACCTGTGGACAGGGCCTTGCAGGTATGTGCCTTAATCTCAATACCAGCGGGGCAGGTGGAGGTTAATCCAAAGGCTTTGGCCCAGATCTAGAGTGTCTAAGTGTGTCAGAGTTGCTTTCATGTTTGTAAATCAATATATATGAAATTCTCACCAAAAATAATATGACTTGAAATGTTTTCAAATAGCCTTAAACTATGACTGAAGCGATCCTCATTTGAGGGCAAATCCATGTTATAATCGAATCTTGCTCTGACCCTCAGCGTCTGTGCACCATTTAAGGGCAGTGGATGCACCTGTGCAGGGAGATAGTCACCATGGATCTGGCGTTTCTGCACACCTGAGCAGAGGGCTTTGACAGTTCTGTCCAAGGACATCTGCAATGCAGCTGTGGGGCAGGGACAGATCTGCTTCTGTAGGAGGGGACTCCCGTGAAGCTCCCCAGCTCTCCCGGGGATATTCCAGGGTGATACAGAAAGTGTGTCGCCTGGGTCAGAGGGTGGCTGGATCATGTCTCTCCCTGGCATGGAAGACCAGCAGGCTGCGCAGCAGTCCCCTAACGACTCAGGGACTTCCTGAGCTTCTCCCTGTGACACACACCCATCTACTCAACCCCTCTACCTCGGCGACTGACATGAACGTGAACGTGAAGCTCGTGCCGCCTACTGTGCTGAGACGAATAAACCGACTAAATCATTTGGGCTGTTGTCACCTGCCTGGTTACATCAACGGAGCCCGGGAGGTCAGCCCAGCATCTGCAACAGTGCTGATGTCAGGACCTGCTGAGCGCCTGGCAATGTGGGTCACAACTGCAGGTGAATTAAAAGAAATTAATACAATGTTCAGCAATACAAAATAAAGCATAATCTTTTGCAATGACTGTCACAGTCGTTTCATATAATGATAGCAGTTGTATTGTTTATAATCATGTTCACCAAGGAAGATATTTTCAACCTTCTCAACAGCACAGAGCTTGTACCTCCTGTCAGCTTCCACATCTTTTCCCTTTAATTCCACAGATTAGAAAATCTAATTTCCTAACATAAATTACTCTAAGTAGTAATCATTTCTGGCACTATAAAGCCCTTCCGAATACCCAGATTGAGTTTGGAAACACCTAGAAATTATGAGTGTTTTCTCACTGAGGGTCATTTGTAGCACTCCTTCAGATGCAGTCAGTGAACAAGGCATATTCAAAACTAGAAGGCTGAAGGTTTTCTTTTAGGAGAAAGGGCTGTGTATGGAATTCATATCTGATTTTTGACTGCTGACAGCCCTGGAAATAATTTCCCTATGCTTTTGCTACATTTCATTGTGGTTCTTACATATGCCCAAACATATATAAAAAATACTTTCTCAAAAGAAAAATTTTTAGAAAGAGGTCAGGAGAGTGTCAAATTCTTGATTATTGAGTTTCTTCTTCATATGAAATCCTGATATCATATCAACATGATAAGAAATCTTTCTCATTAGGTCTTGATGCAATAGGTTTACGCTTTGAAGGGCTTCAGATACATTACTAAGACAGTTAATTTAGGACATGTCCCTTGAAATCATAGAACTTCTCTTTACTTGTGTTTTTGTTATCAAGAAGCAATTGTTTTAATGTTTGAATTTTGTTTGTTTCTTTTCAAACATTTGAGAAATTGTCTTTACCCTCAATGGGCAGCTGACCTCAGAGGAGACAAGCAAAGTTACATGGTCTCTTAGCATACTGAAAAGAATAATATTTCGTGGTAATAACTGGATCACAATAAGAATTTTCATTATTTCCTGTAATATGCAATATAACCAAAATTCAGCGCAAAATCCTCTCCAAGTAAATATGTCCTTTCTTAATCCTCCCATAGGCAGGGCTGAATCACCACTGAACCCTTCTCCCTCATACTCTGGAAACCTGCCCATCAACTGATAAATCCAGCGATAAAATCAAATGTCTGTTATAATACAAGTTAAAAAGTAATTACTTTTCTACAATGTACACAATTAGTACAGCATGGCACTAAGCAGTGTCATGCAACAAAGATACTTTGCTAACTTGTTCCACTTTTTCTCTGAGTACAATATTTGGAATTACCTTTGCAATTGTTTCTACAAATTTCTTGGAAATAGTGTTATTTATTCATATTTTCTGTTTTGAGAAGTGCAGTTTTGAGCAATGACTCTGAGGTTTGCCCCTTCTCTACAAACAATTGCAGAATTAATCAAATTTATACTGGAAATGTGATTTTGTACTTGTTCTGAAAATCACTACTTGGTAAAGTTTTATGATCAGTAATATGTTAGAGACGTGAGGTAAATGGATTGTTTTAAACCAATACTGTCCAACTTTTTATAGTAGTAATTGTACTTCCTATTTGCCGTATATTTAAATGGGTTTCTTTGAAACAGCTACTATCACACTCACTGATAGATACATATTCACTTTCTACATTTTTACTTAATCCTGTTCACTTTGAACATCATATGGATGTCTCATGGATGTTCTCTGGGGGCAGATACCACATCTGTTATTATTTCACCTTCAATGCTATAATAATAATCATCACATCATAAGCATTCAATAAACATTTGGTGAATGAATAAATGCTACCACGAATCTTCCAGCCCCTGTCAACTAGAGTCCTCTAGGGAGATCTGTAACATTCAGGCCAGGAGTCCAGTTCCTCGGGTAATCTCAAACCGAGAGCCTTACAGTAAACGAGTCTGTCTTTAAGAAGCAGCTGGCTCTTGGTCAAATACCCCAAGAAATTTGATTTCTGTGGTTAAGAGTTCTAAATCAGTGTCTTTAACGGTCTAAAGATTTCTAGACCAAAACCCGTTTTTGTTTTTTTTTTGCGGTATGCGGGCCTCTCACTGTTGTGGCCTCTCCCGTTGCGGACCACAGGCTCCGGACGCGCAGGCTCAGCGGCCATGGCTCACGGGCCCAGCCGCTCCGCGGCATGTGGGATCTTCCCGGACCGGGGCACGAACCCGTGTCCCCTGCATCGGCAGACGGACTCTCAACCACCGCGCCACCAGGGAAGCCCCCAAAACCCGTTTTAAAGATCCTGGTGATCGTGGTGATTCACAAGGATGAGTTGTCTCTTTCAAAAATAGGTGAAATCAAACAGAATCATCAACAAAATAAAAACATCAGGAAACTGAGTTCAAGACGTAACAAGGTTTAGCTGATGAGTGAGTCATAAATTAAACTGTTTGTCCTCATGACCATATTACACACAAGTTCCATTTCTTTGTGAAAAGAGTAAAGGGCAAGAAACATAATTTTAGTATCAATTTGGTATTTTTTCTTCATCTAGCAGTTTCTGCCCATGGTGCCAACAAAGTATTAAACTTTAATGCCACAGTATTCTAATTTCTAAAATTGCTTTCAGAAACAGATTAAGGGCTCTGCAGGTGGGAAGTGCATTATGACTTCACTGGGAGCAAAATGTGAGAACTGCCGTGATGGATGAACAAATCTCTCTAATGGGAAATATCCCCTTCCATTTTTCTTGGTATCATAACATGAAATAAAACTTAATTCAGTTTTTTAAAAAGAACTATTTTCATTTTAATTTTTAATTACCTGGTGTCTGTCAAATCTTGCAGTTAATTATCTTTTCATACTCACTGTCTCCATCTCTTAATTATATGCTGTCATTCCACAGCAAAATTTAGCACGATACTCTTGACTAACATCAAAATGTTAAGGCCGTGTTCTATGAGTATTTAATGGATTTCCATACGAAAGAAGAGAAGCATGGTTTTAACCATTTGATATCACATAGTAAAATTCAAAATTTTAGTATTTCATAAACTCTAAAATGAATTATGTTATACTAAACTCCAACTCACCAATGTACACACCTTTGCTAAAAGGTGTGAAAACTTTGCTGACTGTGAAAACGTATTTTCCCTGCAGCACTCCATTCATTCTAAGTTGGTTGAGGACATGATTCATTGTTTACTAATCTTTGTAACCACGCCTCCATCAATATCTAACCACTTCTTTTTCATGTAACAAACATATGTTTACTGAATGAATAAAAGGAAAGTGTTTTTCCAAATATAAGTTTAAGTGTTAAAATCTCAGGTTTCTTATGCTGCTATTAAGAAAATAATGAAGAATTTAAAAAGTGAAATCGACTTTTTATATTAATGTTTTCACGGAAATATGACATATTTAGGATATTAAAAATATTTTAAACAGACTTATGAGGTAAAATATAGTGAAACTAAGTAAAGTATATACCTCAAGATCTCCAAAATTTTTTATTCCAGCAACTTCCAAGTCAAATAGAAACAGAAAGTTACTTTCCCATTGTGTAGCACAAGGGACCCTGGATTACACAGTCTGTACCCTCATCCTATTCTTCAACTCTCTGTCCTGTGCCCAGGATCTAGAATTCAAATGCTCATGGTCTCATTTTCATCATTGAAAGAACTAGGGAATTTCAGAACTAAAATGGACCTGACAGACCATGGAGACCAGCAATAAAGTTGAATGTAGACCAGCAACACTTCAAATACATAAAGTCTTACTGGGTTTGGAATTAATCAAAAATCATAAATCTTTTTTTGAGTTTTACTGACATGCTGTAGACTTTTATTTTTATACATGGTGTAACTTAAGTGAGTTATTAGGGACTACTGAAATCTGATATTAACAACTAAAACTGGTTTATGACTAGAATTTATTGAGGTCTCCAATAACAATAAAAAACATCACTCGGTGCTGAAAATTCAACTAGAATCTAGTTGTGCTGCTGCAATTTTCCAACAATCAATACATTGATAAATACCTTGACTGATACAGGTATCACTGACGATGCCCTGAGTTAGATCATAGTGTTTAATTGCTGTTATTATTACTATCAATTACTGTTATTTATTATTACTCTCTGAGGATATCTCCTTTCCACACTTTTTTTGCTAAAGTAGATATATGCGTAATGTCCCCGAGGATGCTTCATTGGTTCTGGACAATGATTTTGCATCATTTAAATAATTTGCAACATATTATGAAAATAAAAAGTATATTAAGTTTCTTTAGGCTTAAAATATAAAATCAGGTATAAAGCACAATATTCTTTTCCCAAAAAAGTACATAAAATTTGCTTTAGCAATAAGTTCATTGTAATTTGTTTTATCTTTTTAACATTATTTTCATTGTAAATTTGTTTCTTTCTATATTTTTCTTTTTTATCACTGAGCTTATTCTACTTGAAAACAAGAGCAAGAAGTATTAATTGGATTGTAGTGTCTTTCCCTCTATAGGAAAGAATTTAAGAAAAGAAAAAGAACAGGACTTCCCTGGTGGTGCAGTGGTTAAGACTCTGAGCTCCCAATGCAGGGGGCCCTGGTTTGATCCCTGGTCAGGGAACTAGATCCCACACTCATGCCGCAACTAAGAGTTCCCATGCCACAACTAAGGAGCCCACAAGATGCAACTGAGTCCACCTGCCACAACTAAGGAGCCAGCCTGCCGCAACTAAGGAGCCAATTTGTCGCAACTAAGGAGCCCACTTGCCACAACTAACACCCAGTGCAACCAAATAAACATTAAAAAAAAGAAAAAGAAGAGAATGAGTGAGAGAAAAAAGATAATTGATAGATAAATGCTCTAGAAAGCTGCTGTCCTAGTTAATATTCACCATTCTGATGTGTGAAGAAAATAACAGGTAACATGGGTCAAGCAGAAAAATTATCCTAGCATAAAATCTTCCTTGTAAGAAGCTATGTGTCACTGGAGATGAAAAGAAATGGTACCTGGTGCGCACGATGAATACTTGTTAACTGAACAGGCAACATCTCTCAATCCTATTATCACTTGTCACAAGTACCCACTACTTCTTTGTTTTAGGAACCTGGAACCAGATGATTTATCTTTGAATCTATACACTACATGAAAAGTAACCTGAGTATATTCATAACAGAAAATAAATAACACAGTGAACATAAAAAGACATCTTTTTGGTGAGATTTCCTCTCAAATGAAAGAATAAGTAAAATGCCAAAATCATCTTTTTAAAAGCTAAGTATATACTTCACTGGTGTTTTCCAAAATACCTAACAATACAGGCTGTCTTTAGGTTGAAAATCTTTCAAAAAGCTCACAAATAAACTGCTTGATTTGTAATTGGTAATTCTAGTGTTATAAAATATCATGAATTCTCCATTTCTCACTTATAATGTGATCTCAGTTGCATCTGTTCTGTCAAATCGTAACAAAAACCATAAAATTTAACCAATTTTACATATAGCAAAGTATATAGGAGTAAAATTAAAAAGCATATATATCAATTTAGAGAGAAATAATTTTCTCCTTTCTGAGACTTCTTTGTGTTTAGTAAGCAAAGAAAATAATATTACTGGTTTTCATCAGTTTTTCCACAAGGATCTTGAGATATTTTTCAGCAAGTACTAGGCATGTGTACTATATTTACTAAACACGCTATATTAAAAAAGAATATTTCCCTAACGTATTTTTTCACAGATGTATGGGACTTAGGGGAAAACATTCAGAAAGGAGATAAGTTAATACATTGGTCCATTGAGAAGAGCTAGAAGAGCAGACATTAGGGATTTGTGTCTGAGCCATAATCCCACCAGTAAATAGCTCCAAAGAAATGACACGGGGGCTTTTTTTTTTCTTTTTGGTCTCATTTTTCAATCAGTGAATTGAGAATAGAAGTATCGTTTTGTCCCATATTATAATATATAACATAACCAAAAGGGAAAGGCACAGAGCTAAATGGTTGCAATTCTAAGCAAATATAAATACATTTCCTGAAACCCTTACTATAAAGATATGAGCAATAGATTCAAATAAAATGGGAAATAGTAAATAAAAGTTATCCCAGATCCCCACAGTAAAATTTTTGTCGATTTTAACAATCTTATTCAGATTGCTGACTTATATGTGCTTAGATTGACTGTGTGTTCCAAATCCTATAACCCACACATAGCAAGAGAGCATTGAGATAGTCTAATGAGCTTAAGTAAACTGTCTCAAAATAATGTCTCAAAATTTGCCTAGCTTATATCCCAAATATTGCCATTCTGTACATCCTGACCATCACTACCGGGTTTCAGACCTTCAACATTCTCTTCTACACAGCTATCCAATAAACTTCTGATACTGAACTTCACCCTCCTGCTTTGCTCCCCACAAATCCATCTACAATACTAACACAAAATGATACAGATGAATGGATAAAGTATCTTTGGAATATTCCATTACACAGTGGAATATTACTCAGCCATAAAAAGAATGAAACAATGCCATTTGTAGCAACATGAATGGACCTAGAGATTATCATACTAAGTGAAGTAAGTCAGAGAAAGAAATATACCATGATATCACTTATATGCGGAATCTAAAAAAAAATTACAAATGAACTTATTTACAAACAGAAACACGCAGACATAGAAAAAAATTATGGTTACTAAAGGGGAAATGGTGGAGGAGGGATAAATTAGAACCACGGTCCTAACTTATCCCTCCACTGCCATTCATATATAAATATATATATATATATGAATCACTTTGCTGTACACCTGAAACTAACACAACATTCTAAATCAACTATACTCTAATAAAAATATAAAGAACAGATATAACCCTTGCTTAAAATTTCAGCAGCTTCCCAACATCTTCCCAGCCATCTTAGCATGACACATATGGTTGTCTGTGTCCTGGGGCGTATGTATGTGTTCAGTCTCCCCGCTCATCACACAGGACCCCCAGGCTGTGTGTTCCAGAGAAACAAACTGCTGAAAGCATCCTCAAAAGTGCCCTACTTTTGCACCTGTGTGTCTTTGCCCCTTGTGCTTTTCACCCAGGACCTCCTTGCAATCCCTAGTTGCTTTTGGTCACCTTCTCCTTTAAGAACCACTTAAGATATCACTTCTGACTAAGACTTCCTGGGAGATTCTGGTCTCCAAGAAGTGCCCCTTCTCTGTGCATGCAAACATGGTACCCACATCTGTACACTGCAGTTACCACATTTATATGTGCTATGGGTCTGGTCATCCCTCTACAGTGACTTATCCATCATATTATTTTTGTTTCCTAGTGCCTGTCGTGTTATTTTTTAACTAGATATCTGTAAAATGTTACTGTGAACATTGAACAGTCCTTTTGAGATTTTTCCAGAAGTATCAAGGATGACATAATCTCAATATGATTAAAATAACTGAGAAATAAGGGACACCTTGCCTCTCTACCCTTTGATGTGTCAGGCTCTGAGTTACACTCAGATGGTGACTTGCCACTTTCCAAGTTTATCTTGTACCTGTTTCTTGTTCAGGTACCTCTTCCCTAACTACTTCAATTCCATTCATCTTTCAAGGTACGGTTCTATAAAGTATTTCTTTGTTCATGTCTCTTTTTTCTACCAAGTCCTCAAGTTCTCTTGTCAAATACAAAGATACTAAACAAAAGTTTGTAAATTAAATTGCTCCCACAATTATCTTTCTACAAAAATGGTATATTTCTTCAAGAATTCATTCTACAAAAATTGAATGTCTTCTACAATCCCAGCACTGAGTTTCCAACAGTAAATAATCCAGAAAGATCCCTGCTTTGATGGATTTTATATACCTCAGTAAGAGTAAGTAGAAAAATAAATAAGCAACAGGGTTTCCCTGGTGGCGCAGTGGTTGAGAGTCCGTCTGCCGATGCAGGGGACGTGGGTTCGTGCCCCAGTCAGGGAAGATCCCCCATGCCGCAGAGCGGCTGGGCCCGTGAGCCATGGCCGCTGAGCCTGCACGTCCGGAGCCCGTGCTCCGCAACAGGAGAGGCCACAACAGTGAGAGGCCCGCGTACCGCAAAAAATAAGAAGAAGAAGAAATAAATAAATAAGCAACAAAAATAGATAATTTCAGACAGTACCAAGTGGTTGGGAAGTGAAGAAAACAGAATGATGCTATAGGGAGCAACTGGAGGGTCATGCAGACAGATGGTTGGAGATCTTCCCGGGAAGATGACAGACAACTGAGCTAAGATCCCTGAGCGTGTGGGCCAGAGAGCTTTCCAGGCAGAGTGAATAGCCAGTGCAAAGGCACAGCACAGCAACAGATGGGATTGTACGGGGACAGAAAGAATGCCAGCTCAGCTTGGCTCGAAAGAGTGAGCCACAGGAGTGAGTGGTGGAAGGAGATAAGGATGCTGAAACTCATACTGGCCTTAAAAATCACCAAAAGGCATTTGGGGTTTATCTTAGAATGACAGAAAATCCTGACATCTTCTCCGCATGAAACCTGATTTACGTTTTAAAACACTGCTCTGAGAAAATGGATTTTTAGCAGGACCAGTGTTGGGAGGTTATTGCCCTAGTACAATCGAGCTGTGTTAGTGGATTCCAAAAGGAAATAATGGTGAATTGGGAGGTAGAGTCCGGAGGAATTGTTAATGGGTTGCATATAGGAGGCAAGGGAGAGAGAGAATTAAGAACAACATCTTGATTCTTGGTTTGAGCTAGAGGGACAGTGCTGTCATCTCAATAGGGAAAAATGGGAAAGGAACAAATTTGGGGGCAGAAACTCAGAATTTTGTTTGTCGAAAGGATAGTTTGGCTTTAATGTCCAAATTCCTTAGTATAACGTAGAAGGTTTTAAATCTTTTTGCTATAAATGCAATATATAATGTGTTTCTCAAAATATTAGGGAGAGAAGGGAAGATGTAGCTAAGAATTATTTCATCCACTGAACCAGACACTTTAAGTTTCTACTCAATTAAACAAATGTTAATTGAGCATTCAGAGTCAGAGACTAGGTCCTAGGGATATAGTGGTGGACAAAACAAAAATATTTCAGCTGTGCTGGAGTTTGCAACTTGGAGAGAAGAGAAACATGCAACAAATAATGTCAGATGTTATGAAGGTTGTGTTCAGTATGGCAGCGTAGATCCTGGGGAGCTGACTTGATTAGGGGTCAGGGAAGTCAGCCCAACGAAATGGCATTACATTGAGATGATCTGAAGAGAAGTCGGCCTTATCTAAGGTAGCTCCTTAAGCTATCTCTTTAAGATGGTTCAAGGAGGGTTTCAGGCAAAGGACACAATCTACACCAAAACCCAAAGGTGAGAGAATGCAGTAGATTTCATGAACTGAAAGTGTTCTGTATGACTGACTCATAGAAGGTTGCGGTAAAAGTGGGGTGAAATATGGTTGCAGAGGCAGGAAGGAGTTAAGGGTCATGGTTATAGGAAATAAGGTGTCTTAATCCTTGTTAAGGAAATAAAATACTCAAAGAAGAAATGTGGTATAATTTTGAAATACATTTTTAAAAGACTAGAATGTGTAAAAATTAACTTTCAAAAAAACTTTATCAGGCAAATATTACTATTCCTATTATATATGTGAAAAAAATCAAAGCTTAGCTTGTGTAAACAACCTGTCCAAGGCACATAACTAGTATTAGAACCAGCATTTAAACCTAATTTTGTCTGATGAAAGTCCATTGTTTTTCCACAGTACTTTGCTGCCTTATATCCTGTCCCCTCCTTCTGTTGTATCCACATAACAATAATCATAGTTCCCAAATACTTCCAAATATTTGCTTATGTCATCTGCAGACATAAAAGCATTCTTCAAGGTGCTTAAAACTAAAGTTCCATGTTTCTCCCTTTGAATTTCCTTAACCAACCTATAGTAATTGTAATGGAACAATATTTTGAAGTAGTCAATGTAATTTTCATTCCCTTAGTTCATTTTGACCTATTCCTGTCTACCATTAAACCAAAACAGCGAGACACACACACACACACACACTCTCAGAGAACAACGGAGTGGATTGAGTTTCTGATTTTTGTTTTCATTTGCTTTTTCTTTCTCTTTTTCTGTCTTGATATGGACAATAGTCATGAAAGCCCTGGATTTCAATTCCTATAATCAGGTACTTACTGGGGTTTTATGGGATTTTTAGAATAGTCTGCATGTCAAAAACTTGCAAACTCAAGCAAAAATGATAATTACCACAGAGAAGAGAGAATATAAAATGCAGCCATTTTTCTAAATACTCAGGAAAGAGGGAGGAAAGAAAGAGAGAAAGGAAGGAAGGAAGGAAGGAAGGAAGGAAGGAAGGAAGGAAGGAAGGAAGAAGGGAGGGAGGGAGGGAGGGAGGGAGGGAGAAAGACAGGCAGGCAGAACCTTCTGGACTTTAGAAGGGTCTGGAGAAGACAGAGGAAGACGATGGCTGTAGAACGGTCGTGTGGGACCCTGCTGTGCTGTACCCTCTCCTCAGACTCAAGGGGTTAAGAGTAAGTTGATATAAAACTCCACAGAAACTTAAACTGGTTAGCGGAGGTGAGTTAGTCAGGGTTCTCCAGAGAAACAGAACCAACAGGATTTATTTATTTTAAGGAATTGGCTCACAGGACTGGTGAGTCCAAAATCTGAGGGGCTACACTGGCAGTCTAGAGACTCAGGAAAAAGCTGCAATTTGAATCCAAAGCCAGCCTGCTGGCAAAATTCCTCTGTGCTCAGGGCGGGTTCTATTCAGGCCGCCAGCTGATTAGATGAGCCCCCCACGCACATCTGCTTTACTCTAAGTTCACTGATATAAACGTTAATCTCATCCAAAAACATCCTCACAGAATAGAAGTGAAAAGATGCTCAACATCTCTAATTATTAGAGAAATGCAAATCAAAACGATAATGAGGTGTCACCTTACACCAGCCAGAATGGCCATCATCAAAAAATCTACAAAAAATAAATACTGGAGACAGTGTGGAGAAAAGGGAACCTTCTTGCGCTGTTGGTGGGAATGTAAATTGTTACAGCCACTACAGAGAACAGTAGGGAGGTTCCTTAAAAAACTAAAAATACAGCTACCATATGACCCAGCAATCCCACTCCTGGACAAATATGTGGAGAAAAACATGGTTCTAAAGGATACATGCCCCCCAATGTACATTGCAGCACTATTCACAATAGCCAAGACACGGAAGCCACCTAAATGTCCATGGACAGATGAATGGAGAGAGAAAATGTGGTACATATATGCAGTGGAATACTACTCAGCCATTAAAAAGAATAAAATAATGCCTTTTGCAGCAACATGGATGGACCTGGAGATTATCATACTGAGTAAAGTAAGTCAGACATAGACAGACAAATATCATATCATATTGCTTATATGCAGAATCTAAACAAAAATGATACAAATGAACTTATTTATGAAACAGATCCACAGGCTCAGAGAAAGAACTTACAGTTAGCAAGGGGGAAGAGTGGGGAGAAGGGATAGCTAGGGAGTTTGGGATTGACATATACACACTGCTATATTTAAAACAGATAACCAACAAGGACCTATTGTATAGCACAGGGAACTCAGCACAATATTCTGTAATAACCTAAATGAGAAAAACTCTGATAAAGAATAGATACATGTATATGTATAACTGAATCACTTTGCTGTATACCTGAAACTAACACAACATTGTTAATCAACTATACTGTAATATAAAATAAAAAGTTAACAAATTAAAAAAAAAAAAGAAATACCCAGAGTAACACTTGACCAATGATCTGATCTGAGTGCCATGGCCCAGCCAAATTGACATACAAAGTTAACCACCACTGGAGGATTTTGAGAGTCAGAGATTTGCCTTACGTTCAGTCCGGAACATTTGGGGAAAACAACCTCACTGAGAATAGACATGTTGCTGGAGGAAAACTGGGGAGAAAGTGAAGAAGATAACAGACAGACCTGTAAACCAGAAGTTCTGAGTTATGTTAACTTGTAAAATTTGCTTCATTCAACTCTCGTGTTTAAATACAGCTCCACAGATAAGCTAATTTGGGTTATAAGCAATAACTTATTTATGTATTAACAGATGTGTTATATTCTAGAATCATCACTGTAGTGTCTGCACCTAAGTCTGCTGGCCCCTGTTCCCTCCACTGTAAGTGTTTTGAGGTGATATCTTCCCCCTAGATGTGAGGAACAGGCTATATTATTTATGTGTCCAGATACGGTTGACAGGCGCTAAATAAAAGCTTCTTGCATGAAGTTTCATTAAGTGGAAAATTCCCTAGATTATGTCATTCACTCAAAGTAAAAGATGATATCCTTCAAGTGTTCACCATTTTGAACATAGTTAAAAGAACAAACATTAGAAATCAACATATAACAGCAGTCAAAAAATACCCCTGTTTTTCACTTACAGAAATTCTTTGGGATGAGGAATGTTTTCCTCCTGACTTTAGGCATGTACCTCCATAAAAGAACCTGTTTTTAAAAATCACGATTTTACTTTTTGCTCTTTGAGTCAGACAAGAATAGGGAAAATAATACGAGCCTTTCATTCTGTGTCAGTCACATTTCACTGGAAATACAGAGCAGATTTTGTCGGTGAAAAATGACATGAAATGTGTCCTTCACCATTCAGTAGCAATGACCCAGTTATAGCTAACCATTCTGGGTTAAAAGCTTTCTGCTTAATAAAATATGCAAGAAGCTTGTCTGATTCAGAAACCTTGGAATCCTGAAAATGCCTCCAACCACCGGCGTCAGAAAGCCAGTGATGGTGGAGGCTGTGAAAAGAATGTCAAAGGTAATGATGGAGGTGTCAAAAGATGTCCTGAGCAGAGGACTCAGGGCTTTCCCTGCAGCAACACTTCCAGCCTCATTCAGCTTTGTCAGAAGGTAATTTCCTCAAGGACTTGCAAACGTAACTGGGAGCATTAAATATTTAATTTTACATTTACAACATGAAATTCTCTCCTACCATTCCAGCATTTAGATGTCTCTGTGCAGTCAAGAAACCTAATTTCTTTCAGTATAAACAAAGTTAAACAAAATAGTATTCAATTATTTTAAAACAAAAATTATCGAAATGTCGTGAACATTTTCTTTGAGGACATGTTTTAATTTTCTCTAGTGTTTTACTGTATTCTTTCCTTCAGTTTAACAACTTAAAATCCTGTAGTCTTTTTTGATCCTGAATGAAAACCTTACTTTTAATTCTGTAAAAAAAATTGTTGCCTGAGAATTAATTACATTATTAGCCATTGACAGAAAGAAAAACAACCTATATATTAAAACTGGCTACATTTTAGCACTTAATAATGTCCCAGAGCTTATATTTATTGACCAGTCAATATGTTCCCAACCTAGGCAAAGAGCTTTTATTTTATACTTATAACAACACAGTGATATCTGTATTTGAAAAATGAAAATAAAGTTTGTTCAGGATAAGTTGTCCAATCACAAAAAAGGACCCAGGCTGGAACCTTGGTCTCTACAATAGCAAAGTCCCTGCTCTAAATCATTCTGTTCTTTGTCTCTTTCTATCAGGGATTAAGATTATGTAATAAGAAGAAGGATTTTAAGTCTCTCACTGAATTTAAAACACGCAAAAGTGTTCTAAATGAGTACTCACATAGGTCTACCCTGCCTGCCCCTTGAGGATTTGGTGATGCTACAAAGCAATGGCTTTTGTTTGTTAGTTTGCTTTGAAATACTTGCTAGAAATTTGAAATATTCCTGTGATTTCTCAGCTCTGACTATCTAACTAATATGGTAAGCCAAAATTCTCTACTTAAAAAAAAAAATCTTTCTAATTGTTCTTGAAATTCAATTAACCTAAAGTACTGTAAGATACCTCTACAACCATAAAAGGGTAGTAAAAATAAATTGTAAGGAAGCCAAAGAAAACTAAAAATCTAACCACACTACACTATTTGATAAAGCTTTTCAGAATGATATATTTCTTAGTAATATATTCTGAAGGGGATACAACTGAATTCATACTTCATCAACAATGACCATTAATCATAGGCTCAGCTGTAATAATGTAAACATAAAATTTAAGTTCAAGACTGAAAGCTTGTAAACGAGTCACTCTATTCTGGATTATTAGATTTCCGCTCTGAACACTAAAATAGCATGACACCCCCTCTCTCACTTACCTTTGGCAAGAAGTGAAAATGAGCAATGATGAATTTTTACTTTATACCGCACAGACCAAGGGAAACCTTTGTACTATTTGCTCACTTTCTCTTGGATGGGGCCAAAGCTGCTCCAAAAAACCTTACTCATTAAAACCAAAACAAAAAGAAGTTTCAATTTCCCAAAATTTTTAAACACAATTCTTTTCTATGTCAGACATCAAACTAAGAATTAGAATATAAAAGAAGAAAAACTTTTGCTCCTTAACTTATTACAACATAGCCTTCACATTCTTCTTTCTTTCAAATAAAGTCTATTTAGTTTTCAGAGCCATAAAACTCCTTTGAACCAGTGCCTCATTCCTTTTAAAATTAATTATTACTAACAACTAGGCTACAATTTTTCATATAGGTAATCATAGGATATTCATATATTTAATTGGAATATATGTAATAATTATATAAAACAATTGCTCAAAATAAGAGTTTAAATCAATAACAAAACCAAAAAACACTCTGCAAATTAAAATAAGGAAAAAACAAATTTAAAATTATGATTAACAAATGATTTTACCAAATAAAAAATATACTAATTTACCATTAAAATGTAGCATATATACCAAATAAAATTTTAGTAGAATAGAAGCCATTCTTAACGAAACTGAAGAATAGTAATATTTATGCCAAAACAAGTCATCATTATTTTGCATTTTATAATGCATAAAAACATTATTTCCTAATACATTTGTGTAACATGATCACACTGGTATAGCATTGACAATTTGGAAATGTTTAGTCAATTGTGGGCCAATAAATTTACTACACTGTCAATTTTCTGTTTTAACTCCATTCACCTATTCATTTTAATAAATATTTCCTACTACTAGGTTACAAACAATAGGGACAAACGCAGATGGGAATAAAACACACAGCATTAAACAAATTATCCCAAAGCCAATTTACAAACACAAACTGTGATAGCTTCAATAAAGGAAAAGCATACTTTATTAAGAAAACTTATTAAAAAAAGAAACAATGTTGACTGAAACTGAAAGAGACGTCACTAAACACATGATATTTAAGCAGAGCCTTGAGAGAAGCCTCCCCGTGATCGTTTCTGGGAGGAGCATTCTTGGGGGCACCGCTTGTGGGAAATCCCTGAGGTCAGAGAGCTCTGTTATCTTCAAGGAATGAAATAATCAGAGTTGCTGAATCAAAATAAAGGAATCCTGAGAAGAGGCTGGAAAGGCAGGCAGGGTCCAGGGCCTGGTCATTAAAATTCCACATTAAGACTGTGGAATTTGACTCAGATGCAATGGGAAGGTATTTGAAGGGCTTTATGGAGGAAAGATGGCTTCTTCAGATTTCCTGGGCTAGATTCTTCCTGTCTCCTTCTGCCTCTATTGCAAATTGAGAAATATGAGCTTTACTTAATGTCCAGGCCGAAGGATCCAGAAAGGAGTTTAACCTGAAACCGAACTTTCATGGACCAACTGCAGAAGTTTACCTTAAATTAAATCTGAGTCCAGTTTCTAGATGCCATTTAAATATATCTCCCAAGAAGACACAGTAATCTTTGCCTTCCCACTTGTATCTGCCTACATAACATCAGTCTGGGGATAACTGCCGTTCCCCACAAACTGAAGAGATGATCAAGCAACATTAAAATGGTTAGAATCTTTACAGGTCGTATCATATAAAAACAGTGCTATTTCAGAAGGAAGTGAGTAAAAGCTCTGAATAATGAAAATTGAACATTTAAAAGCTTCCTTGTATTATAAACCTTAAATGAAAAACCAAGAGAGTCAGGTCACCATTTTATGGCATTAACATTCATTAAGGTGATGCTATTGTGATGGCTACAGCTCCAAAAATCTCAGTGGCTTAACTAACATTAGTGGATTAACATTAGTTTCTCTGCTCAAGTCAAGGGCAAAATGTTCTTCCTGATCAGACGACTCTCCTCCAAACGGTAATTCAGGAATATTTCCTTCCAAATGATAGCTCTGTCATCTTGAAAATGTGATTTCCAAGGTCTCCCTGCTCACCTATATATCAAACCTCAGAAAGAGCAGGAAACATCAAACAAAGGATATTATATGGCCCAGGGCTGGAATCTTTTCACAGTTCACCGTTCAGAATCCACTGGCTAGAGCTCAGTCCTGCCTAAACTGCACGGAGTCTGGGACAGACAGTCTGTCTGTGGACTCAGGAAGAAGAAGAGGTGGGTTGGATTAGTAGCCAGACAGTCTCTGATACTACAAGGCTGCCTCAGGACATATACTTCTGGAAATTCTGCAACACAAAATGGCCAACATTAAGGCAAAGTCATCCATATTTCTGGAGAGTAAGGAATGGCTAAAAACAAAATGAAACAAAACAAGAGCTATTTTGTCCCATCTGCAGCAAAGTTCTTATCCGATGCCACCTGTAAAGAGTCTTGCCTTCCCTCATCTGCTTCATTATTGGTTCAGTTTGTGAGAAATGGCAGTTATGCCCAGCTGATGTTATGTAGGCAAATCCTAGTGAGGAAGCAAAGATTACTGTGTCTTCTTGGGAAATATGTTAATCACATCAATGATTTTAATTGTCCCCGTTGTATAAATATAGCATTACAAATTGCCTCTTTCCTTCATGAGTCACTGCCTCTCCTCCTATAACCAGTCCTCTTCATTTAACATGTATTTGTAATTGGAAAATTTCACTAATATGAAAAATCTCTTAATTAATTTTACTGAGTGGCCTCTAGAAGAAAATTTGAGTCTTGTGAAAAGCATGTGTAATTTAGAATTAATAATGAGAAGTATCTCAACCACTAGAAGAAGAAAAAAAGTGTTTAAAAAACACAGTTAAAAAAAAAGAAAGACTTAGGCCTTATTGATGCTGAAATGAGTTAGTTGAATAAACATCTTGGTTAGGCAAGTTCCCTATAGTTAAATGTTTTTTACTTTTTTTCTTGAAAAGTATTTTTCTATGAGTAGTGCAAAAGTCAGTTCTGCTGTACTATTTCAGTTTTCAGTTATAAATTAAAGAATATGTGAAGAAAAACTGATATAGCACTCTGCTTGCAGTATGGAGTACTGATTAGAAAGAGACAAAAGGGGAAACAGATTGACTGATAAGCAAATAATTACACGCGCCTAAGTGTGAGAGGGGTTGCATCATTAACCAGCAACTCTGAGGATGCAGAGAAGTTGATGGCTCAAAGCTACAGAACATTTTAGAAGTAGCACTGACACAGTGTCATGGCAGGTTCCATAGAGGAGAGGAGGGAGAGAGAAATCAAGGCTAACTGCTCAGTTTCTAGCATGAGCAATGGGATGAATGTAGATTCCTTAAACTGAAATGGAGAAAAATAGAAGCTAGATGTGGAAGAAAGAACAAGAATTCAGTTTGGGGCATACTGAGATACAAATATTAGCATACCTTGGCATATAAATAGTGTTTAATGCTATGAGAGTAATTAACAGAGCTAAAAATAAGTAAATCCAATACTGAGCCTTAACAAAGTTAGAAGTTGTGGGGATACAACTTGCAATTGGCATCTGAAATGGGAGGCAGTCTTATGGGATGGGATGGAGCCCCAAACCTGTGGTGTCTATTAGCGCCAGAATTAAATTGTAGGATACTCAGCTGATGTCACAGAGAATTGCTTGATATGTGGAAAAGCCCCACGCATCTGCTGACAGAAGTACTGTATGTGTGACTAAAGGATAAACACAGCCAGAGAATTTGTCCAACTCAGAAGCTATAGGGGAATAGGAAGTCAGAACTGGAACGAAGAAAGTGAAGATGACCTTTAGGAAATTATTTTAGTAAATTTTGCTTTGAAGGACCCTTGGGCAGGGGTCCCCAACCCCCGGGCCGGGGACCAGTACCAGTCTGCAGCCTGTTAGGAACCGGGCCTCACAGCAGGAGGTAAGCGGCGGGCAAGAGAAGGAAGCTTCACCTACCGCTCCCCATCTCTCGCAACACCTCCTGAACCATTCCCCCCATCGCTCGCATTCCCGTCTGAAACATCTCTCCCCTCCCCCGTCCATGGAAAAATTCTCTTCCAGGAAACCGGTCCCTGGTGCCAAAAACGGTGGGAACCGCTACCCTAGAGTGAGAGGGAAGAGGTAGATTTAAGTGAATATTTTTTCTTAAGTTGAAGGACAATACAACTTGTTTGAATACTTATGGGAAAAAAATTGGAAAGGGAGAGATCAAGGAAATAATGTAGAAAAACAATGGAGCAAAGTCCTTGAGACGGGAGAATATTACTGTGGTGTCATGTGGTGTTTGATTTCATTTAAAAGCAATGAAGAGGGCTTCCCTGGTGGCACAGTGGTTGAGAGTCCATCTGCCGATGCAGGGGGCATGGGTTCGTGCCCCGGTCCGGGAGGATCCCACATGCCGCAGAGTGGCTGGGCCCGTGAGCAGTGGCCACTGAGCCTGCGTGTCTGGAGCCTGTGCTCCACAACGGGAGAGGCCACAACAGTGAGAGGCCCGCGTACCGCAAAAAAAAAAAAAAAAAAAAGCAATGAATAATAGCAATTATGACGATGATGATAATGATGAAGATGATATGAAGAAGAAGGAGAATAGGAGGGGCTACAACAACATTTATTGAACACTCACCATGTTCTAAGTGCTACGCAAATCTCTTGACGGACATTTCCCTCATTTATGCCTCATGACAGCCATATAAGGAACCATTATTTCTGCCATTTTACAAGGGAAAAAAATGAGGAAACCTAAGGTGTCTTACATAAGATCATCCAGCCATGATGCGGTGAGTCAAACACTGAAAACGCCACTGTGTCCGTCTCCAGAGCCTGTGCTACTTAACTAAATATGTTTTTCTGTTTTCTAGCTTTCCAGAGATGTTAACAGATTTATTATATTTTAAAAATTTTGTTATTTCATGGGTTGAGAGAAGACACACGTTTGTTTCACTATCTTATTTCACATTAGATATACATACAGATATAGATATAGATTCACACACATTGAAATATAGAGCAAAACAGCAAAGGGCAAAAATGCGACTGATGGCAAACAGGCAAATGACAAGCCTGTACATACGTATGTGTGCTAATATCATATGTGTGTATTTTTATGTCACATAAAAATCCCTATCATCAGTAATTCATTTCTTAACTCAGATAAATTTTCAACGTGCCTTTAATCACTTTTCTCTGGAATTTTATTTTCAAAGCACATTGATAATAGGCAACAAAAAAGTGATATCAGTAATATATAAATATAGTCTAATAAATTATATTATGTCATTAATATTTTTAAATGTTAACACTAGAAGCTAATTTCAGAAAAATTTAGAGTATATATCAAATATGTGACGTTCTTTGGGCCCAATAAATTCGATTATCCTAAAATGTTGATGCTCTGCTCTATGAGAGTACATTTAGAAATGTAAATATGTACATGATAAATAATAAACATCTTATGAATTAAAATGTAATTTGATTCTGCACAGCAAAGGAAGCTATCAACAAAAGAAAGGCAACCTACCAAATGAGAGAAAATATTTGCAAATCAAGTATCTGATAAAGGGTTAGTATCCAAAATACCTCATACAACTCCACAGCACAAAAACAAACAATCTGATCTTAAAATGGGCAGAGGACCTGAACAGACATTTTTCCAAAGAAGACATACAAAGGGCCAAAAGTACATGAAAAGCTGCTCAACAGCACTTATCATCAGGGAAATGTGAATCAAAACCACAGTGAAGGAAGATATAACAATTGTAAATATTTATGCACCCAGTATAGGAGCACCTCAATACATAAGGCAAATACTAACAGCCATAAAAGGGGAATTCGACAGTAACACATTCATAGTAGGGTACTGTAACACCCCACTTTCACCAATGGACAGATCATCCAAAATGAAAATAAATAAGGAAACACAAGCTTTAAATGATACATTAACAAGATGGATTTAATTGATATTTATAGTACATTCCATCCAAAAACAACAGAATACACATTTTTCTCAAGTGCTCATGGAACATTCTCCAGGATAGATCATATCTTGGGTCACAAATCAAGCCTTGGTAAATTTAAGAAAATTAAAATTGTATCAAGTATCTTTTCCGACCACAATGCTATGAGACTAGATATCAATTACAGGAAAAGCTCTGTAAAAAATACAAACACATGGAGGCTAAACAATACACTACTTAATAACCAAGAGATCACTGAAGAAATCAAAGAGGAAATCAAAAAATACCTAGAAACAAATGACAATGGAGACACGACGACCCAAAACCTATGGGATGCAGTAAAAGCACTTCTAAGAGGGAAGTTTATAGCAATACAATCCTACCTTAAGAAACAGGAAACATCTCGAATAAACAAACTAACCTTGCACCTAAAGCAATTAGAGAAAGAAGAACAAAAAAACCCCAAACTTAGCAGAGGGAAAGAAATCATAAAGATCAGATCAGAAATAAATGAAAAAGAAATGAAGGAAACGACAGCAAAGATCAATAAAACTAAAAGCTGGTTCTTTGAGAAGATAAACAAAATTGATAAACCATGAGCCAGACTCACCAAGAAAAAAAGGGAGAAGACTCAAATCAATAGAATTAGAAATGAAAAGGAGAAGTAACAACTGACACTGCAGAAATACAAAAGATCATGAGAGATTACTACAAGCAACTCTATGCCAATAAAATGGACAACCTGGAAGAAATGGACAAATTCTTAGAAATGCACAACCTGCCAAGACTGAATCAGGAAGAAATAGAAAATATGAACAGACCAATCACAAGCACTGAAATTGAAACTGTGATTAAAAATCCTCCAACAAACAAAAGCCCAGGACCAGATGGCTTCACAGGTGAATTCTATCAAACATTTAAAGAAGAGCTAACACCTATCCTTCTCAAACTCTTCCAAAATATAGCAGAGGGAGGAACACTCCCAAACTCATACTATGAGGCCACCATCACCCTGATACCAAAACCAGACAAAGTTGTCACAAAGAAAGAAAACTACAGGCCAATATCATAGATGAACATAGATGCAAAAATCCTCAACAAAATACTAGCAAACAGAATCCAACAGCACATGAAAAGGATCATACACCATGATCAAGTGGGGTTTATTCCAGGAATGCAAGGATTCTTCAATATACGCAAATCAATCAATGTGATACACCATATTAACAAATTGAAGGAGAAAAACCGTATGGTCATCTTAATAGACGCAGAGAAATCTTTCAACAAAATTCAACACCCATTTATTAAAAAATCCCTCCAGAAAGTAGGCATAGAGGGAACTTTCCTCAACATAATAAAGGCCATATATGAAAAACCCACAGCCAACATCATCCTCAATGGTGAAAAACTGAAAGCATTTCCACTAAGATCAGGAACAAGACAAGGTTGCCCACTCTCACCACTCTTACTCAACATAGTTTTGGAAGTTTCAGCCACAGCAATCAGAGAAGAAAAGTAAATAAAAGGAATCCAAATTGGAAAAGAAGTAAAGCTGTCACTGTTTGCAGATGACATGATAGTATACATAGAGAATCCTAAAGATGCTACCAGAAAACTACTAGAGCTAATTAATGAATTTGGTAAAGTAGCAGGATACAAAATGAATGCACAGAAATCTCTGGCTTTCCTATACACTAATGATGAAAAATCTGAAAGTGAAATCAAGAAAACACTCCCATTTACCATTGCAACAAAAAGAATAAAATATCTAGGAATAAACCTACCTAAGGAGACAAAAGACGTGTATGCAGAAAATTATAAGACACTGATGAAAGAAATTAAAGATGATACAAATAGATGGAGAGATATACCATGTTCTTGGATTGGAAGAATCAATATTGTGAAAATGACTCTACTGCCCAAAGCAATCTACAGATTCAATGCAATCCCTATCAAACTACCACTGGCATTTTTCACAGAACTAGAACAAAAAATTTCACAATTCCTATGGAAACACAAAAGACCCCGAATAGCCAAAGCAATCTTGAGAACGAAAAACGGAGCTGGAGGAATCAGGCTCCCTGACTTCAGACTATACTACAGAGCTACAGTAATCAAGACAATATGGTACTGGCACAAACACAGAAATATAGGTCAATGGAACAGGATAGAAAGCCCAGAGATAAATCCACGCACTAATGGTCACCTTACCTTTGATAAAGGAGGCAGGAATGTACAGTGGAGAAAGGACAGCCTCTTCAATAAGTGGTTCTGGGAAAACTGGACAGGTACATGTAAAAGTATGAGATTAGAACACTCCCTGACACCATACACAAAAATAAGCTCAAAATGGATTAAAGACCTAAATGTAAGGCCAGAAACTATCAAACTCTTAGAGGAAAACATAGGCAGAACACCCTGTGACATAAATCACAGCAAGATCCTTTTTGACCCATCTCCTAGAGAAATGGAAATAAAAACAAAAATAAACAAATGGGACCTAATGAAACTTCAAAGCTTTTGCCCAGCAAAGGAAACCATAAACAAGACCAAAAGACAACCCTCAGAATGGGAGAAAATATTTGCAAATGAAGCAACTGCCAAAGGATTAACCTCCAAAATTTATAAGCAGCTCATGCAGCTCAATATCAAAAAAACAAACAACCCAATCCAAAAATGGGCAGAAGACCTCAATAGACATTTCTCCAAAGAAGATATACAGACTGCCAACAAACACATGAAAGAATGCTCAACATCATTAATCATTAGAGAAATGCAAATCAAAACTACAATGAGATATCATCTCACACCAGTCAGAATGGCCACCATCAAAAAATCTAGAAACAATAAATGCTGGAGAGGGTGTGGAGAAAAGGGAACCCTCTTGCACTGCTGGTGGGAATGTGAATTGGTTCAGCCACTATGGAGAACAGTATGGAGGTTCCCTAAGTAACTACAAACAGAACTACCATATGACCCAGCAATCCCACTACTGGGCATATACCCTGAGAAAATCATAATTCAAAAAGAGTCATATACCAAAATGTTCATTGCAGCTCTATTTACAATAGCCCAGAGATGGAAACAACCTAAGTTTCCATCATCGGATGAATGGATAAAGAAGATGTGGCACATATATACAATGGAATATTACTCAGCCATAAAAAGAAACGAAATTGAGCTATTGGTAATGAGGTGGATAGACCTAGAGTCTGTCATACAGAGTGAAGTCAGAAAGAGAAAGACAAATACCGTATGCTAACACATTTATATGGAATTTAAGAAAAAAAATGTCATAAGGAACTTAGGGGTAAGACAGTAATAAAGACACAGACCTACTAGAGAATGGACTTGAGGATATGGGGAGGGGGAAGGGTAAGCTGTGACAAAGAGAGAGAGTGGCATGGACATATATACACTACCAAACGTAAAACAGATAGCTAGTGGGAAGCAGCCGCATAGCACAGGGAGATCAGCTTGGTGCTTTGTGACCACCTAGAGGGGTGGGATAGGGAGGGTGGGAGGGAGGGAGACGCAAGAGGGAAGAGATATGGGAACATATGTATATGTATAACTGATTCACTTTGTTATAAAGCAGAAACTAACACACCATTGTAAAGGAATTATACTCCAATAAAGATGTAAAAAAAAAAATTATTTGTGTTTGTTGTCAATATTTATAATGGTTTTTGTTTTCTTGCATGATGGATGAGCAATACACCGAGAGATTTTTCGTGAGAGGTTACTCTTGCATATTGGGAGAAGGAGAAAGGACGGCACTATTTTTGCTAAATTAAAGTGACATCACTAGGACTCCAGGGAATACCTCAGCACAGCAGTGACTTCCTCTACTTTTTTCTTCATCCCGGAAACTCTTTACTTTCCACTTTTAAGTGAAGTGGGTAAAGAAACTCAATGGGAGAAATACTCCATCGCTGATGGAGTCAGTTCTAATGATCACCACTGTTGAGTTTCCTCATCTTTAAAATCGGCAAAATGCTAAAGCCTTAGTTCACAGAGTTGTTATGAAATTTAAATGCGCTAAAGCAAATAAGGTACTTAGTATAGGCCCTAAAATATAGAAAGAAATAGTAGTATTAGGAATAGAAGATGCAGCAGTAGTTTTGGGTGGGAGCCACTCAGATTTCTGACCTAAGAGCTGTGAGATAATAAATGCATGTTGTTTTAAGTTACTAACTTTATGATAACTTGTTACACAAATTCCTAACAACTTCCTATCTGGTTAACATGAAAACACATTGCACTTGCAAGTCTACAGTCTATTTTTTAGTATAAAAAAGTTTCCTTCTAAAACACACCTTTGGTTATAGTGTCTCCCTTCAATGAACCCCCATTATCCTCATGAAAATGTCCCTACATTTTAACTGCATATAACAACATTATATTATCATATAATATTATATTATATGATATAATAATGTACTATCAAGCCAAGATCAAAGATTTTGTAAATGGCAAATCTAGATCCAATTCATAGCTCTACCATTATATTGTGACATTAGACTAAGGGCTTAAAATTCTGATTTTCAGAGTCTTTGTCAGTTTAGAAGGCAAGTCACACATTGGTACATTGCTGGGCAACTTCTGGCCAAGAGTCTGTTTTTTGTTTTTGTAGGGTTTTTTTGGTAGACAAAGTTTTAGTACATTTTTAAAACTTTAATGCATTTTGGTAGGTCACACATTCCAAGATTCGCCATAATCTCTACCAATTCCTCTTGTCTTAAACCTTTATCGTGTTTTCTCATTACTATTCAACTCTTTAAATAATTAGATTGCGCTACTCTGGCCAAGAACTTCAAACAACAAAATTAAGTGAAGTTGAGAAGAATCTAACATTTAAGGGATTTGAGGAGGAAGAGATAAGGCTAATTAGGAACAGTCAGAACACTAGGGCAAAAATTTTAAAAACTGATAATTATCCTAAAGAACTGTATAGAATTACCAGGGATGAGTTGTGAACTTGAAATATACTTTTCTAAAGTAACAACAGTAAAAACAATTTTCAGTCAACCATGCTAGATAAAATTCTGAACTATCTTTTTCTATAAAAACTGATACAATAAAATTGCTGAAAAATAATTAGAAATGATCAAAGAACATACAGTGAAAAATATATGGAAAATATTACTTTTGTGTTTAAATTGGTTCTCATATAAGGCCTATATAGTTAATGAGGATACTTGGGACTCAATTTTGTGTGGGGTCGGCAACATAGGAAATGTTTCCCATGGTTAGAAGTCTGCCTGCCAATGCAGGGGACACAGGTTAGAGCCCTGGTCCAGGAGGATCCCACATGCCCCGGAGCAACTAAGCCCATGTGCCACAACTACTGAGCCTGAACTCTGGAGCCAGCCAGCCACAACTACTGAGCCCATGTGCCACAACTACTGAAGCAAGCGCGCCCAGAGCCCGTGCTCCGCAACAAGAGAAGCCACCACAATGAGAAGCCCGCGCACTGCAGCGAAGAGCAGCCCCTGCTTGCCACAACTAGAGAAAGCCCGTGCGCAGCAACAAAGACCCAAAGCAGCCAAAAATAAATAAATATAAAATAATAATAATAATTAGTATAAAAATTTTTTTAAATGTCTTTGTGAAAAAAATGTTTTTATGATGATGCCAACATTTGAATACATGAAAGTATTTCCTTTTATGGCTTAGCCATTTTCTCCCTTGACCTTTATAAAAGAAAACACCATAAGTATTAACAGTGGCAGTTGACTCATTTGTTTAAAAAAAAAATATGTCTTTTATAAGAAATTGTCAGGTAGCCAAAGGAAAAATGATGTGCAATTACAGCTCTTTATTCTAAATGTCTTGGAAAATAGCATTGCTAAACATTCTTTTGAATCTGAAAGTCTCATTAGTATTTCATTAAATCTCCCAATATAAGGTGAAAGGGTATGTGATGCTAATAAGGGAAAAAGCAGAAAAAAGTATGCTTTATAAGACATGGCAGCAGATTGAAAAACTAATTAAGTGAAAATTTAATTAGTTGGAGCCCAATTGCTAACAATGGAATGATCACGTTTAGTTAATTTTTCTATTAATAAAGTAAAGTCATTTCTTGGATTAGATTGATTACTGACAAAGAAAAATATTTAAATTTTAATTATCCTGAGCTTCATGATTGAATATATAGTTAATTCTCAGTTTTTACCTCTTGAAAAATAAAGGGATTATCTATGGCCTACAGGTGTCACATTCTATGAGAAAACCATTTGAAAGCAGGGTCCTTCAAGGGTCTCTGCTGCTGCAGGGAAAATTCCTGACTTGAAAAAGATGGTAATATTTCCACCTTTCTCTGTGATCTATGTTAGTTAACTACTGAAATCCAAAAATATTAATTTTTAATTAATTTTTTAAAATATATAACTACACATTACCAAATGTGCTTATAGACATATTATAGAAATATTCAGGATATTTTAACTGATAGCATGAAAATAAATATACCTTGGAGTACAAATGCAGAATTAGAACTACTAGAAACAAATGGAAACCTTTATAGCAAGCACCTTTTTACACTCATTTATTAAAGATTACAAATTGTCAATGTTTCAACTGCCTCCCAACAATTCTTTCCTATCATTGAACAGAATTACACTACTCCAGACTAAATATTAATACTAAATTACCACTCACATATGATTAGCCTATTTTTTTTTTTGATATCCTCATTCAGTCAGACCAGATAACTTCCCAAAACTATTTTGGGAAAAGTATCCCTTGCCTATCCCACTAGCTAAGATTCTGATGTAGGCATTAATTTATTTAGCTGGGAATAAAATAAGAATTCTCCTAAAGGCAAAAAATGTGAGATCTTTGTCAAACGAACAAACAAAACTCTGATTCTGTGTATTCATTTATCATTTATCAAAGACTAAAAGCTCTCACCACCTATCATGAATGTACCGATATTACAACTACACGTAGAACAACTCTCTTTGAGAACAACCTGATGACTAGCAGAACAGCACTTCTACAACCAAGGATATAAAGTAAGAACCACACAGAGTCTGGTAGGAGGGAGGAGAAGTAAACTAGTCAGGGCCCACACCCCTGGCAGGTAACCCAGAATAGGAAGGAGATGTCACACACTCAGAAGTTCTCCTTAAGGAGTGAGTAGTTCAAGCCCCGCATTGGGCACCCCAGCCCTGGGAACCAGATCAGGAAGATGATCCCCCTTAACTGGTTTGGAAAAGCAGCAGGATTTACAACTGGGAGAACCCGAGGGCTGTACGAAACTTACACTCTGCACTTAAAGGACACATGCACAAACTTACTTCCAGTCACAGCACAGGGGCAGCAGAACGATAAGCACTTGGCAAGGTTGCCCCAGCACATCTCCAGGCCCAAACCTGGCTCTGGCTCCAACCCCACCACCGAGGCAGTGGCCCCAAGCATGCCCTGGGAGAAGCCCTGCCTGCACGGGGCCCTGACTCTATCCCCACTGGCTCCAGTTAACCTCCACCAAGGTGGCAGTTTCCAACACTCCCTGGGAGAAGCCTTGGCCTGCATTGGGCTATAGCTCAAATCCCACCCCCTCCCCAACCCAGCCAAGGAAGTTGCTTCTGACACATCCCAGGAAAAGCCCCAGCACCCACCAGGCTCCACTTCCAATTCGAATTATCCAGCCAAGATGGTGGGTCCAAGGTGCCCCAGGAGAACCCACAGTCCACGCTAGATTCAGACCCAGCCCTCCCACCAAAACCACCTGGCACACACAGTCTGCATAGGGATGCTCCCATACAAGGACATGTTTTCAAGACCTGAAGAAGTAACTGTTTCACCTAATTTCATAGAGATAAACACAGAAGGTTAAACAAAATGAGAAAACAAAGGCATATGTTCCAAACAGAAGAATAAGATAAAACCTCAGGAAAAATACCCAAATGAAATGGAGATAAGTAATTTACCCAATAGAGTTCAAAGCTGAGATCATAAAAATGCTCACCAAACTCAGGAGAAAAATGGAGGAACACAGTGAAAACTTCAACAAAGAATTAAAAATATATAAAATAACCAACGAGAGCAATTGGAATACAGTAACTGAAATGAAGACTACACGATAGGGAATCAAGAGTAGATTAGGTGATAAAGAAGAATGGATCAACAATCTGGAAGACAGAGTAGTGAAATTCATCCAATCAGAAGAGCAAAAAAAGAAAGAAAAATTTAAATGAGGTCAGTTTAAGGGAATTTTGAGACAACCTCGAACATACTAATACTCACATTATAGGGTTCCCAGAAAGAGAAGAGAAAAGGGGGCTGAAAATTTATTTCATGAAATAATGGCTGAAACTTCCCTAATCTAAAGAAGGAAACAAATATCCAGGTCCAGGAAGTACAAAGAGTCCCAAACAAGATGAACCCAGAAAGACTCACACAAAGACATATCACAATTAAAATGTCAAAAGTTAAAAATCAATAGAGAATTTTTAAATCAGCAAGAGTAAAAGAGTCATATACAAGGGAACCCCCATAAGGTTAACAGCCGATTTTTTCAGAAGAAATCATAGAAGCAAAAGGGAGTGTCACGGTATATTTAAAGTACAAAAACCTTCAACCAAGGATACTCTACTCAGCAAGGTTATCATTCAGAAATGAAGGAGAAATAAAAAATTTCCCAGACAAGCAAAAACTAAGAGTTCATCACCACTAAACCATCCTTACAAGAAATGTTAAAAAGGGTTCTTCAAGCAAAAAAGGTTATAACAAGAAACAAGAAGGTATATGAAAGAAAAAATCTCACTGCTAAAGACGAATATATAGTAAGGGCACTGGATTACCACTTAAAAAGCTGGGATGAAGATTAAAACACAGAAGTCAGAAAAGCACTGATAACAACAATAAGTAGTTAAAGGATACAAAGAAGATGCAAAATATAACATAAAAAACATAAAACAAGAGGGGTAAAAATGTAGAGTTTTTACAATGTGTTTGAACTTAAATGACTATCAGTTTAAAATATATGTCTATGTACGTACAACACACACATATATGTCCATATACATGTGTGTGTGTGTATATATATATATATATATATATGTAACAACTAGAGACTACTAGAAAAGAAGGAACAAAATGGCAATAAGTACCTATCAATAATCACTCTAAATGTAAATGAATTAAAAGCCCAAATCCAAAAACAAGGTGACCAAATAGACAGCAAACAAGACACATCAATATACTGGCTACTAGAGACTTAATTCAGAGCTGAAGACACATAGAGATTGAAAGTGAGAGGATGGAAAATATATATATAACATGCAAATGGAAATGAATAGAAAGCTGGGGTAGCAATGGTCATATCAGACAAAATAAACTTTAAAACAAAAACTGTAATAAAGACAAAGAGGGGCACTACATAATGATAAAGGGGGTCAATCCAACAAAAGGATATAACATTCATAAACATATATGCACCTAAATATATAAAGCTAATATGAACTGACATAAAAAGAAAAACTGACAATAATACCATAATAGTAGGGGACTTTAACACCCTGCTTACATCAATGAACAGATCATCCAGACAGAAAATAAATAAGGAAACAGTAATCTTAAATGACATATTAGACCAGATAGACTTAATAGATAACTGCTCAACATTCCATTCAAATATTGGAGAATATATTCTTTTCAAGTGCATATACATTCACCAGGATAGATCACGTTAGGCCACCAAACAAGTCTCAATACATTTAAGAAGACTGAAATCATCATTAATCTTTTCTGACTACAATGGAACAAAACTAGAAATCAATTACAGGAAGAAAATTGGAAAAAAGCACAAATACTTCAAGACTAAAACCATGGTACTAAAAAAATCATGGGGCAACAAAAAATTAAAAGAAAAATACAGAAATACCTTGAGATGAATGAAAATGGAAACACAACTTTCCAAAATCTATGGGATACAACAAAAACACTTCTAAGAGGAAAGTATATAGCAATGTAGGCATAAATCAGGAAATGAGAAAAATCTCAAATAAGCACCTAACTTTGCACCTAAAGGAACTAGAACAAAGAAAGCTTAAAATTAGCAGACGGAAAGAAACAATAAAGATCACAGTGAAATAAATTAAATAGCAACCAAAAAAGAAAAGATCTATGAAACTGAGCTGTTTTTTTTAAAAAGATCAAAAAAATTGATAAAACTTTACCCAAACACATCAAAAAGAAAACAGAGAAAGCCAAATAAAAGTAGAAATAAGAGAAAATGTTACAACCAACACCACAGAAATACAAAAACAATCATAAGAGAATAGTTTAAACAATTATACTCAAACAAATTGGAACACCTAGAATAAATGGATAAATGCCTAGAAACATACAAATCTAAGACTAAAACAGGAAGAAATAGAAAATATGAAAAGACTGATTGCCAGTAATGAAATTGCATCAGTAATTTAAAAAAAAAAAAAAAAATCCAAACCAACAGAAGTCCAGGACCAGACTGATTCACAGGGGAATTCTACAAAACATTTAAAGAAGACTTAATACTGACCCTTCTCAAACTATTCCAAAAAAAAAAACATATAGAAAAGAGAACACTTCCAAGCTCATGCTACAAGGCCAACATTACCCTGATACCAAAACAACACAAATACACCACAAAAGAAAAAAAAAAAAAGGAAAATTATAGACCAATATCACTGATTAACATAGATGCAAAAATCCTCAACAAAATGCTAGCAAACTGAATTCAATAATACATTAAAAGGTTCACATACGGGGCTTCCCTGGTGGCACAGTGGTTGAGAGTCTGTCTGCCGATGCAGGCGACGCGGGTTCGTGCCCCGGTCCAGGAAGATCCCATATGCCGTGGAGCGGCTGGGCCCGCGAGCCATGGCCACTGAGCCTGCGCGTCCGGAGCCTGTGCTCCGCAACGGGAGAGGCCACAAGAGTGAGAGGCCCGCGTACGGCACCAAAAAAAAAAAAAAAAAGTAAGGGTTTCCCAGGGATGACTATGTCACCTTGGGTGATAAAGACTCATCGTCAGATGTCAGTACTGAAGGCTTACTTCTTTCTCAGGAACACATTCTGCCCAGACATTTATAAGTGTTATTAAAATAATTAGAGAACAAAGTGGAAGAACAGACCCCTCAGCTCCAGTACATGTCCATCCTTATTAAAGTTGAATATTTAGTCCTGTTGTAAACACTATTAGTGCCTAAAGAACAATAATAGGATGGCTCAAGAACAAAAGACCCATTCATAAACAAAATGATACCTGTCTTCCCACACGCACAAGCTGTTTTTATCCCAGTTTTGAAATCAGTTCAGAATGTATTTTTTATCTCTCATCTAAAACCAATGATCTTCAAATAAATTTTCTTCAAAACAATATGGTAATAAACAATATAAAGAACATGTATCAAGTTTATCATAACAAAAGCAAAATAAAATCAAGTTTTATAATAGAAAACTTGAAATTCCAGTGTATTTACATTTAGGTTGGAGCAGTTTTTCATTTTATGAATTTTAGAGGGATGGATCATTCAAAATTTCAGTTCAGTCTCACTGATAAAATGTTATCACAAAGTAGGAGGTAATATCTGGGCTATCCTTCATAATACTAAAATGATTTAGAAAACAAGAGCTCTCAAGTCTCAAAAGGACCTAATTAAAAATTCAATACCTCTGTACATTTTAAAAAGTTATTAGCTGTATAGTGTATCTGACTACCCTCTTAAAATTTAATTAAAACTCAGGAAAAAGAAAACAAAAAGCTATGGTGGGAAATATGTTCTTTTACATTACACCATGACATAGTTTAACAAAGCCACTCAAGGATTACTTAAATCCACAAGAGAATATACCTATGCTTGTTTTTTCCATTTTTATTCGAATACAGTTAATTATAGGCAGTATGAAGTTACATGTTAACTTGTAGATTTCTGTCCAGTAAAGAAGATACCCCTAAGGTTATGGTTTAATCACCTTGTAAGATACAGTAATCAACTTTGTGTGTATCTAACCTAGCAATCTTATTCTAACATTTTAAAATACTTTACCAAAATCCCTGTTTCTCAAAGGTACTTGAAACTAGATTTACCATCTTGTCCCTACCTAATTAACAATTTGAATAAAATGGTTATCATCTTGTATTTGAATGAGGGCTATATTTTTACTTTCTGGAAATTACATTTTCTGAAAAGTATTGAAAACTTTTTGAAAATTATAATTGCTCATCTCTACAGATCATAGTCAAAGTTATTAGAAATGAAGTCCATTATATTAATAAAAATAAAGCAGTGGGGACATTGAATAATAAAATTTTAGGGGCATTTTAGGCAAGAATCTTTTCCTGCCTCAAAATATTTTTGTTTGTTCTGCTTTTCCTCCTAATGGAGTCTGAAAGAACTGTATGGGGGGAAAAAGGGATAAAGACAGAACCGCTCTTCCCTTTAAAACTGGTCTTATCCTTCAAAAGATGTAGTCCATAATTTTAAACATACACTATGGGAGATTATCACATTTTGTACAGTCGATTTAGGGTGTATATAACTAGAATAGTCTATGAATTTGCTAGTGAATTGTTGACAGTAAGGATGTATCTCCACACTGAAACCATTCTTGAAGACACAAGGGAACAAATCTCTATATTACTGTGTTAAATCTATGTTAGACTAAACATTATGAAGTATCTGTGCACCAATGTTCAGAACATCAGAGATGGCAGATATCTAATGGACAAAGCAGATATTAAATAAGAAATTACATAAATAAAATTGAACTATAACTGAGGAGAAACACAGGATATTATGGTAGTAATTATGGGAGAATTAAATAATAACAATTCTGATATATCTGATATAAGAGTAGAAAATAAAATTCATAAAAATATAGGATTATGTCATTTTCAGAGTCCCTTACATTCATGTAAACCATAATTAAGTAAAAAACAATATATAGCATCAAATTTGCATCCAATAGAAACGATCTTTGTTGAAAATATAACCAACCTGCCTATGAAATAAAACAAATAATAGTTTATTTTTCTCATGCAAACAGACATCCAGAGATAGAAATCCAGGGATGGTTACAGATGTTCAGTGATGCTTTCAGATACACAGGACTTTTTTTTTTCCTCTCTACTCCACCATCAATATTTTGTTAGTTTTTATGCTATTGCTGTTGCCTCATGATCACACAGCTGCTGCTACCTTCTGAACATCAGAGTTCCAAGCAGAAAGAAGAAAGGGAGGATGGCTTTACTATCTGGCAGACTCTGTTTACATTCTATTGGCAAAAACCGGGTAACATGTCCATTTTCAGGTCAAGAAAAAATGAGCTTACCAGGACTGGTTTGGATCAATTGTGATCTTTCTCTGAACCACATTCCCTGAGCTCAAGGAATATATGCCTGTATTTAAAAAAATCAGCGTTTAGGCAGCAAAGAAAAGGGCCTGGTGAGGCAAGAGGGTGGGAAAACAATAGTTGGTGTCTGGTATTAAACAGCCTCCAGAAATTGACTATAATTGAATAAGCTAGAAAGCTTGAAAGTTTATGTAGGTGACCTTTAATTCAATCTGTTAGGCTTTATTATTATACTTTACTATTACACTTTATTATGACACTCTCTGTAGAAAGACAAATGGGAGCTGTTGTCATTTTATTAAAAAAATAATAATAAAATGTATTTGAATAACACCTGTCAACACTCTTTAGAATAGCAATTGATATTTAGCATTTTAGATTTTAAATCGACATGTGTCTTTTTATTTTCTCTTACCTTCTTGTTCATTTAGATTATGATTTTTATGCTTTATGTGTTTGAGGAAATTAATTTATGGGAAATATTTCAGAAAGGCATCATAAAAATAGGTGGTTCTTCAGGTATATGTATGAAATATATGATTTATGTATATTATGAATGAAGGCAGACTGGATTGTGAGTAAAATAATTTTGTAAAAGTAAAAGGACTTACTAGCATAGACTTGTAGTGATAACAGAAATTATAAGCCCTGTTGGCATCTTAAGGCAAGATAGCTTTCCTTCAGATTTTCCTAGGGAGCATTTCCCATAAGGAGTTCTAACAGTGTCTGCCAGGTAGAAAAACAGGAGAGAGAAAGGGAGAGACGAAGGGGGGGGAGGATGGATCATTTATAACAAATATCTGATTAATCAAAATTAGTAAGGAGAGATTGTAGATTTTGATGGCACGTTTACAAATTATGACTGTTCAGTGTTTATGATATATGTTCCACTACCCGAAGGGCAGTATTTGATAGAGCATGTGAACTATGTATCAATTAACTCAGTAGTAATAATAAAGTATGTGGGGAAATTTGAGGAAGACCTCAAAGGGCATATTGTAGAGTTGAGCCAATAATGAAGTTTTAGAAATGCAAAATGACAGCAGTAAACCTACAGGGAGGAAAAACGCTTGTATTATTGCATTCTTAATTAACCAGAATAGTGAAGGGAGAAGCGGGAAACTGGTGAATGCATACACATGCTGACGGTTGTGACTGCTAACAGCAACGTTTGAGGACTTGAGCATTTCTTGAAAAGGCACCAGAGAAGTCAAAAGATTGAATCATCAGTGCAATAACAAGCTTCTTGGAAAAGCAGATGAACAACACTGATCTCATTCATTCTTCAACCAACAGATATTTACGTGAACTAGGTCCAGTGTTTTGGGAAGAAGATCCAAAGATAAAAATTTCACCGTATATTTTAACAATGAACAGATAGGCTCACCCCAGTGATATTTTATGCCCTTCAAACTGAGTTCAGATTCCTCAGCAATCAAACCCCTTCTGCAGAGGCTACCATTTTCCAAAGTGTGTTTCATGAACCACTAATCCTGCTCTTTAGAAAGAGTGTTCCTTGGTAAAATATATGTAGGAAACATTTATTAACATATTATATTCTCCTTTTAGAGAATAATGACACACACTAATATGTTAAAGGCTCTAAAAATTCCTGAAAGACATTTTTTTAACTTGATTAACTTATTCAACTGTCAGATTTATGAATTTATTTGTACCCAGAGCACTCTTTCCTGCTACCCACTAGCATCCGAAGAAACCAATATTTCAATTCAGGAAATTTTAGTCTTGCCTCAGGACATTTCCAGGATTCTCTTCTACAGCACCTTTCCATATACACTATTTCAGGGAAGCAGAATCTCCCACCCCAAAATATGTCTCCTTGGCATACTAATTATTTTAAGCTGGTTATTTTCTAAGAAACTGCAGACACGAGGGAAACTCTGAAAACTAAGAGTTACCCTTTCATAAGAAATATCGTATAAACGAAATCTCCATTTGTAAGGGTGTTTCCCTTGCTGTACCAGTAAGAGGAATATGACCAAATCTCTAGAATTGAAATAATAATGAAGGAGGCAAGCACTTAAACTCTTAATAATGAAGTAGGCAAGGACTTCAATCTGCATGACAACCTTACCCTTCTTTACCGAGCTTTTCCTGGTCACCTCCCATACCTGCCTTTCGGCCATCAACATCCTCTTTTGTCTTTAGCTGAGGATGGTATTTAAGCTAGGGGCTTTGGCCTTTTTGGCGAGTTACTCAGTTTTTCTGGATCTCTCCCATCTATGCGTGTTATTAAACTTTAGTTTGATTTTCTCCTGTTAATCTGTCTCATGTCAATTTAATTCTTAGACCAGCCAGAAGAACCTGGAAGGGTGAGGAAAATTTCTTCCTTACTAACACTATTAGTCAAAGTGGAGGACTAGATACTCTCCATATATATCTTAGATTTCTTACCTCTCTTGTTATTTTAATTTTGTGTTCTTCTCTCATTTGTGCTTACTTACATTCCAACCCCTACCTTCTCTCGCCAATCTACCTGCATATCACTAGCATTAAAAACTTCCACAGGGGGGCTTCCCTGGTGGCGCAGTGGTTGAGAGTCTGCCTGCCGATGCAGGGGACACGAGTTCGTGCCCCAGTCCGGGAAGATCCCACATGCCGCGGAGCGGCTGGGCCCGTGAGCCATGGCCGCTGAGCCTGCACGTCCACAACAGTGAGAGGCCCTCGTACCGCAAAAAAAAAAAAAAACTTCCACAGACTTTGATCTAGTAGCCTCTTCCCTAATAATCTCTCCTATAAATATGTAAAATGTAGAAAATGACTTTACATGAAAGGATGTTCAAAATGTAACTTATATTAGCAAAACCTAAGAGATTACCTAAATGTCCTATAGGAGAGGGCTGGCTCAGTATTGAGAATATTCAGAAAGGTGGAATAAACAACCATTAACATTATAATAATTATTAAAAAGTTTTAAAATACAGTGCAGCTCTTATTTATCTAAGTTAATATGATATTAATTTTCGAAAGCAGCATATAAAATTATAAGCATACTATTCCCTCAAATATATGAGGCAATGAAATGCAGCAGGACCCTGAGGGGCCTTCCCGGATACACATCTTTTCCATATCCTCCGTTTCTAGTTTGTAGGAAATATGGTTCATTCAGCCACCTTGACCTTCCCTGAATCCCAAAGAGCTGATTCAAACAGCTGCTCATCAGGGAAAGCAGGGAATGCAGAAACAAAGGAGAAGCAGTCAAGAAACAATAGTGCAGCCTTGGGGCAGGGTCCTGGTTCCTCCTCAAGGAATATACATAACAATACCTTTGAGTTCTTCCGTAGGAACTAAGACACACCCCCCACCCAAGTGGAGGATGGTAACTTCAGGCTGAGCACAAGATTCCTGGAACACTGCCCTGTTACCTCACCACCAACCAATCGGAAGAAAGTCTGCACACAGTGGAAGATAAAGAAGACTCTGACCCCCTCCCCAAATGATTAACTTCCTTTTCTCCCTTTAAAAACTTTCATGGTTGAGCAGAATCTTCAGAGTTGGTTTTTGGAAACAAGTCCACCTTCTCTTCAGGTTCCCAGCCTCCTGAATAAAGCACCCTTTCCTTTTCCAGCCAACACTTGTCTCTCTAGTATTGGCTTTTGAGTGGCACGTAAATGAACCTCAGTCTGGTAACAGTAATACAGAGAAAGGCTAAAGTGAAATATGCTCAAGTGTTAAGTATGATTTTATCTGGCTGGTGAAATCTAAGATTTGTTTTTTTGCTGTTTTTTAAAAATTTTTCTAAGCATCTGGATTTTCCAAATTTTTTACAATAACATTAATTTCATAACAAAAAAATTAAAACCAAATAAACAAACAGACAAACCATTATGCATTCTTCAGGGACAAACTGATTTTCTTTGTTGTCAAGAAGCCCTCCCTAATTCCCCCTAACAGATGTCATAGCTTCTGCCTCCCAACTCCACAGCTCTGTGGGCTATGTCTCCCATGGTACATTTCACAGTCTACTTTGGGCCAGAGATAACTGTATAATTGTCTTATCCTGCCTGCACCAAACTACATTCTATTTTGTGTCTGCTGCAGCGACTAACAGAATGCCTTTTATAAAGTAGACATGTAAGAAGCATTTGTTCAATGCATAGATTATTTTCTGTCTCAAAATTTATTCTCTTTGGTCAATATACTTTTCAAAGAAACTTTATGAAATCGAATGGTATAAGATCAAATGGTATAGGCATTCAAGACACTTCGCCAACTGCCCATTTCTCTTTGCCTGTGGCATCCCGTGACAAGATTGATATCCTCTTAAGGGGTTCTTTTGATCACTGAAACTGAAGATTGTAAACACGGAAGAAAAGGGGAAAAATGCACTAGGACTAACGAGCATA
Organism: Delphinapterus leucas; assembly: GCF_059928025.1. Taxonomy (NCBI): domain Eukaryota; kingdom Metazoa; phylum Chordata; class Mammalia; order Artiodactyla; family Monodontidae; genus Delphinapterus; species Delphinapterus leucas. The sequence goes on along the minus strand of NC_143133.1, from coordinate 130,794,151 downwards.
TCAATCATAATTATATATTCTCTTCATATTACTTAGTTATTAGACTGGCCTCTGACTTCATTATTCCTTCTAGGTCATCCTACTGTATATCAACGATCAAATGAAACGGTGTGCCTTTTCTAACTAAGAAGACCTGCTACCCATACTTCCTATGAGTTATTCAAAGTCTTATATTTTCCACTACATAAATACTAGAATTTATAATCTTTCAATTTAAATTTTTTTTTAAAACTGACTAAATCAAGTCCTGGTGACAACGTGAAACAACTGGAATTCTCATATATTACTAATAAAAATATAAAATGGAACAGCCACATAGAAAAAGAGTTTGGCCATTTCTTATAAATGACACACACTTCTAATTCTTCACCAAGTTTGCCAGGCTTAAGCAGCCATTTGAAATACTTCCTACTGGTTTTAATGCATGCCATAAATTTAAGCATAACTATTATTTTCTGCTTTGAGTATCTCCTTATCCTGATTAAATTTCAATTATTCCATTCCATCTTGCAGGGAGGTTATTGATGGAAATAGTCTTAGGAGATCAAGAACCAGCAAGTGCAGGAGGGGTTTTACACCATCAACTGTAACATAATGCATTTTATACAACCAACTCACTTCTATCATTTACTGTCTTCCATTTCTGGTCTTATTTCTTTTCTTACATTCTACTTATTTTTCTTTCCTCTTTGTCCTTCTCTTTTGCTTAGGCCAGTGATCCTTAATTCAAGATGTCCCTCAGAACCACGTGTAGACATTTTTAAAAATAAAGACCTGGGCTCCACCATGTGATCCGTGCATCTGTATGTTTCAGAAATTCCACATACAAGGTTGATGCGCTCAGCTCCTCAGGGATGCTGACTTAGGGTCTGCGTAGGGAAGCAAGGTTGAACCTCTAGCACTGCCCCATGCTTTAGATGTTGACACTTGCTCTGCAGAAACTACATATCTGCTGTGAGCATAACAAGTATATGTTTACAGTTCCTTTATGTAAACACCAACTTAGCTTAGGAAAGTGAAAATACTGGCAGAGTACATGAAAACTGAGATCACAGCATGACCCTCTTCCATTTACTATGATTTACCAGCTCTCCACCTGAATATCCATTTGCTCCCTAGGAACTCATTCCTACTCTCCCTTTTATATCAGCTTTTTATCTTCATTTGAGATACTGGAACATAGCAGATGCTCAACAATTCTTTTGTTTGTGTTTGTATTGATTCATTTACATTTTTTTTTTTTGCGGTACGCGGGCCTCTCACTGTTGTGGCCTCTCCCGTTGCGGAGCACAGGCTCCGGACGCGCAGGCTCAGCGGCCATGGCTCACGGGCCCAGCCGCTCCGCGGCATGTGGGATCTTCCCGGACCAGGGCATGAACCCATGTCCCCCGCATCGGCAGGCGGACTCTCAACCACTGCGCCACCAGGGAAGCCCCTACATTTATTTTACACTTAGTTCGTATAGTTTTAGCTACCTGGATATAGTACTATATAATTATTTTTAAGCCTCCCTGAAACTATGTGTGTACAGCTGAAGCTGCAGCTCTGTAATTCTGACTTGGGCTCTCTAAATGGGTTCTGGAATTAAAGTGTTCTCAGCTAACCATGGCCAAGAGCAGAGGCCAGGAGACTCCGCACTCAGAAAACACACCCCTGGGTCTATCCTGCTCCTGGCTGTGCTCTCACCCCTGCAACCAGTGAGCAACAACATTGGTTTTCCATAATCTACATTTAGACTTTAAATGCACTCTAGCTGCCAGTGTTATTTAATATAAAATTTTAACCACAAATATAAACTGATAGCCTCAAATTACCAAAAAGTTAAAGAAAATTAACATTAAGAACAAGAGGGACTTCCCTGGTGGTGCAGTAGATAATAATCCGCCTGCCAATGCAGGGCACATGGGTTCGATCCCTGGTCCGGGAAGATCCCACATGCCACAGAGCAACTAAGCCCCTGCATCACAACTACTGAGCCTGTGCTCTAGAGCCTGTGAGCCACAACTACTGAAGCCCGCGCACCTAGAGCCCGTGCTCCGCAGCAAGAGAAGCCACCGCAATGAGGGGCCCGCGCACCGCAACAAAGAGCAGCCCCCGCTCGCCGCAACTAGAGAAAGCCCGCAAGCAGCAACGAAGACCTGATGCAGGCAAAAATAAATAACTAAAGATCTTGGTGAAAATGAAAAATGTTTCTTTAAAAAAAAAAAAACAAGGGAAGTCAAATTTTGCAAACAGGCTAACTTCTGAACAACATCATCATTAATAAAGGAAGCAGAAAAAACTCAGTAAAGTAAATATAATACCTTCCAAGATATTCAGAAGGCTATCACCTCCACAAATCAACAACAAAGATAGTTATGGGAGAAAAAAAGAAACTATTCTTAGAGTTGTCTGGGGAAAAAAACTGTTTGCCAAAATAAAAACATGTGGAAAACAAATAAAAGAACAAGAAAAATCAGTTGAGGAGTAGACTAAATCAACTGAAAATCACATTTCTGAGATGAAAGATTGACCCAAAAGATTCTTGCAAAATTCAGTGTGGAAACACAAATGAAAAATGCGAGAAAATAGAGAAGAGACACAGAAGACAGAATAGGACATTGTAAAATATGTCTAGTAAGACATATATATGTGCAGTATATATACACACACATATACACACACATATTTATCCATTTACATATGTGCACAATATACAAATACAGATGGGGATGAAGGCAGCAATTACATATACGTAAATACACCAGATGTTCATGTATGTGTCTACATGTGTGCCTATATACATACATGTGTGTATATAAATGTAATAACCTGACTAAACATATATATATAACAGAACCTTGTATAATAGAACATAATATATAGAACTGTGGACTTAATGTATAGAGAATACAAACAACACATTTCAAAGAGCCATGAACCACATCAGATGACCATGCTCTATATGTCTTTCTCCTTCCAAGCTCCCACCCCAATCTCTCTGACATTAATTTCCTTTCTGGTTGAAAGGGTTTCATCCGTAATGGTTGATAGAAAGTACAGCCAAAAAGCCAAAGAGGTTCATTAATGAAAATATTGAAATGCAGATTTTACTACAATATAATTTTCCCCAAGGAATTAGTGGAGAAACAGATATAAGAGTCAGTAAATAGAGATTGGGAGAAGTACCCCCCCCACGCACTCCATTTTTATCAGCATCTTAAACAGAGGAAACAAGGAACACTGAATAACAAAGTTGTTAACAGTGATCCAAAATCTGTGGTCAAGGATGTCAGGATGTCAAAGAACTCGAAGAGAATGGCATTTGCCAACATTTGATGACAGGAATACTTCCTTATACAAACTATGCTGGGGATAAAGGAAGTGATGTTGACGAATATATTAAAGCTAGTCAAAGGCATTACATTACCTCCGTGTTACCTTATTAAAATTTAAATATATGTGTGTATATATATATATATATATATATACATAGTGTGGAAAAGGAGGACTAGAGCGGTGATCTTGCAGTGTTGGATATATCCTGCCATCTCCTGGTGCACCCACCCAAGATTGCTAATAAAAAACCATCTATATTTGTACACTCAGCCAATTTCAGGACCTCCTCCCCTTGCTAAGGGTTTGAGGAGAAGACAAATACCTTATTATGCTGTGAGGAACGCTGTGGCCCTGTGATAGAGCCAGGAGGTGGCTGGTAAAGGTGGTGTCATACATGGAGGAAGCTCTATGGTATAGTCAGGGGATGATATGGCAAGGTAACTTGAAAACATAGGTACCTCAACAACTCCTGGACTTGAGTCCCCTCATTGTGCCCTAGAAACGTAACCTTAGAAAAGCCAACTAATCTCTCTATGCCGCAGTGTCCTCATCTCTAAAATGGGTTTTTTAAGGGGACTGATTTATAGACATGTTTTTAGAGTTAAGACTGCAGAATGTTTGTGAAAGACTACTCACATAATAAGTCTTCAATAAATGTTGATGATTTTGATGATAGCGATAATGGTAACACTTGAGGAGAAGCACCCACTCGGCTCAGGAAACCATGTGATCTAAATACTACAGAGATTCCAGCTTAGCTTCAGGGCACAGACTCCCCCCTTGGCGACAGGAGGTTGAATTTTCTTTGCTATTCCTATATTTTATTTATTTGGCCCTATTATCTTAAATATTCCTTAATCTATTAGACAATAACCATAGACTGAATTAAACACATGCATTTCCTTAATTGGGTTTAATAGAATGTTATAAGTAGCTTTATTCTACTAATTATCATGGTTAACAGCCTTTACTTCGAAAAGTTCTCTTTAGCAGTTAATCTTCATGTGTGACCATTTCGTTTACCATGGAGATTACTCCAAAAAGCTCTAGACTGAATGATGGACAAATCTATAAGATTTAGGCAAAAAAATGTTTCCCTTAATCCTAATGCAACTACCAGGAATAAACTCAGAGTGTATATCTGACTATTTCTTTTTTTTAAATCATTAAAACAAAAACATTTGGGGAAATTCAGGGTCCTCCACAATTCCCTTGCCTTCAGATATTGCATAGCAAAGGATATAGTTTTATTTTCGAGTCCCTTTGCTAAGGATTGCTTGAAAATTTTTAGCTCATGTGAACAAATGCGTGTAAACCTATTGCCTTTCTTGATCAGGGAAAACAAACAGATGCCTCTGGGACCGGTAGACCAAATCCCCATCTCAATAGAGGGAGAAGAGGACAGAGTAATACATGAAAGAAAGCCCGTGATGAAATCAATAGACAAAGAAAAGTTGGCATTTAAACCAGAACCATAAGAGGAAGTAAGGGAAAGATGGATAGCACAGTTTTCTGAGGATGTCTAAGGCAGGGCTTCTGTGGGCATCAGGCAAACGTGAAGAAGAAAGAAAGGGAAGTGACCTAGAACTAGCTTTGTGCTTACAGAGAAGAGTGTCTAATTTATAATAAGCTCTCACTAAATGGTAGCTATTATCAATAGTTGTGTCATGTAGTTTTTAAATGTCCACAAATTCCTTAATGCTTCTCCCTTCTAGCTTGCCTCCCCTTGAGCGTGAGCTAGCCTTGGTGCACTGCTTCCAATGATAAATGGGATAAGATGCATGTGCTAGTACGTAATTGCAGAGACTGGGACACAAAAGCCATCTCTGTGACTCTGTGGCTTCCGTGGTGCTCTCTCTCTTTGGATCACTCACTCCAAGGAAAGTTAACTGTCATGTCCCAAGCAGCAGTATGGAATGGCCCACATGACAAGGAACTGAGGCCAGCTGCCGACAGCCAATGAAGAACTGAGCCTTTGGTCAACAGTCACGTGAGTGGTCCTTCTTGAAAGTGGAACCTCTAGCCCCAGTTCAGCTTCAGCTACTTATAACCCAGAGTTACAACTTTTTAAAAAATTTATTTTTAAATTTCTTTGGAGAAATGTCTATTTAGGTCTCTACCCATTTTTCAAACTGACATCTTGACTACAATTGCATTTGAAGACTCTTAGCTAGAAACACCAAGTTCAGGCCCTCTTAAGTTGTTTCGAGTTGCTAAATTTGAGAGTAATTTTTATGCAGCAATAAATAACGAATACACGCTACTGTTCTTACTTTTGGTAAAGAGTTTAAATGTGCATTTGCTTTCACTGCTTAGCGTACTAATTTATGAGATAATAATGAAGTGTCATTTCAAATAAGTACAGTACTAACATGTTTAAATCTCTGGTATATCAGAATAATCCTATCCCTGCAAACACTCCTGCCTAGAAATCTGGGAACAATACAAATATAAAAATAGAACACAAATGGTTCATGAATCCTAGTTTAGTGAACAAGATGTGGATGGATATAAAAGTTTGGTACTTAAAGTGAAGAGCAAAAAGAAATGACGTATTTTCTTCAGCTTGTCAAATTCTGTCCAAAGTCTGTCCCCAACACTAATTCTATGTTGCTTTGATGGGGAAAGAAAGGTCATAAAGGAGATATTTAAAAGAAGAAGAAAAAATAATTTTAAAAAAGTTTTGAGGTGGAATAAAAATACAAGCCATCAAGTTCAGCCTCCACAGAATTTTCTTCCACAATATTTCTGACATATCTTAATGCAGCTTACTTCTTTCATAATTCCATTGATGGAGCATTGGTCAATTTACTTTTTAAAGCATGATAAAATTTAGAAACCCCAAATGTTAGATTCTTGGTAGGTTCAAATCCCCCTTTCCCCTTGGACATACTTCTGTTATTCAGATGGAAATAGAAAAAAATTAGCATGTAAATCCTTCAAATTTGGAATAGTTAACATGTCAGCTTTTAAGTCCAGCAAAGACGTGTGAAAAGGACATTGTGAAGCACTGGACACACACACTCCTAAGTGAGAACAGAATTAAAGAGCAATAAATGTGTGGGGGCATTTTTATGTGCAGTGTGAGACTAAAAGCTGGGGATCCAAATTCATGGCTTTGGACCAAATGTCTGTCTTTTGTTCCCAGCTCTCAGCCCAAATTACACATAAAGGCCCAACATTAAACTGTTGAAAAAGTATTGATATATTCTCATCTATACTCTTTTCCCTGAACCTCTAATATTATAGGTCAGACTCATAAAGGTTAAGAGAGGATAATACATTTTGACAGGAGAATAAGTTCTTAAATCTATAACCAACTCTAATTTTGGACACATCACTGATTATGAACAACTTACATGCTCTAATTCCATAATTGTAATGAAAGTGATTGAACGACCTCTAGTCATATCATCAATAAATGTCTTGAGTTAGCTCATATAACAATATCATAAAACGTATAATAGAATGACTGACCAGTGAGAAATGTGGGAATTAAATCATCATATTATTTCATTTACATAAAGTCTATTCTAAAGAAAAGAAGGCAACCACTTATATGACAAGCTTGATTAGTGCACAAAGAACAAAGGCAGTACTAATTTTAGTAAAACCTAATTTTAACCAAGCAACACCATTTTCATTCATCATCTTTTGGCTATAATCACTGTCTTCACTTGAATGCTGAACAAAAATGATTGCTAATTTTTGAAGGTTAATATAAAGAGTTATCAAACTACACTTACGTCCATTGCTATAAAACACCACACATTCCTCACAATGCTTAAATATTATTCTTGGGACTACAGCTGAATCTACCTAGGTGTCTTTGTGTATATAAAATCTTATCACACACACACACACACACACACGAGTAACTGAAGTCAGGGGAGTATATAATGCCTTGTGATGACAAAAGATGGTATAATGACAAGGAAAAACACATGACAGGGGCTCAGACACAGACATATTGATATCAGCGGATGATAACCAATAAACCAAAAAATATAAATCCCTGTTTCTCATATCCTGAAGATTAGAAAAACTATTCCTATACCACAAATTCACCCTTGGCCTATATGCAGCCATCAAAGGATTTATAGATTTCGATAAAATGTATTTAATATGTGGTTATACTTCTGACCCATGAATAATGTGCTTAATACATTAAATTAAAAATCCAGGTCTTCAATGATATCATAACAAAAATATTTTCTAATGTGTTATATTGGATTGTGGCTATAAAATAATATATCCTTTGCTTAAGCTGATCAAGGGGTATTTAAGTTTAAGAAATCTGGTATACATGCAACTCAAGCTGTATCTTCAATTTCAGTGCAAGATGCAATAAATGTTACACAATTATACACACACATGCGTGCGTGCACACATATATAAATGCATACTTGTGCTGTATTATGGCCCATTTTATAAAGCATCTTGCTTAGTTAACATGAGATTCATTCAGCACTGTGTGTAACTACTGCCTTTGTCAGGTCTTCCTCATCTCCTACCTCTGCAAAATTCGCCCTGAACCCCATTTATAGGCTCAGCTGTTCTTTAGAAATAACTCTGGAATTATACAGGAGGTTTCTAAGCACCTAATAATAAGTAGTATTCTTGGATTCAGAATCATAACAGAGTACTTGGTATTTAACAGTATCCCTGTAAGTGTTTGTTAAATACAAGAATAAAGGTTATCTGCAAGTTTAATCTCTAACTCTTAGCTTGGGGTACAACTCTCATAACGGGATTTCTGCTTATTTCTAAAATCACAACCCTACAGTTCACAGGGTACCAATAACCAATCATGCTCACTGCTTCAAGATTGCGGTCTTATCAACCTGCCCAATGACACCATCTCTCTCGGTATAGCATCCAGACATTTTGCTCAACATCCCAAATCCCTAAAGAATCCCCCTAGTAGAACTTAGGGTCTGGGATCTTGCCAAGACCTGAATCTGTATGCACAGCTGCAGGCCTGCCTTCTATTCGTTTGTCTTCTTACATCCATCAGGGACTGTCTCTGTTTACCTGTCATGACACACCTGGACGTTAACCCCTCAGGGCCCACAATGCAGCAGGACTGGGGCCTATGGACAGTGTCCACACCTTCAAAATCCAGGCCTTGAGCAGGCTGTCTCCCCACCGGACATCAAACTGTGTGTCCTGTCCCTCCCAGGGGGCCGTTTTCCTCTTCAACTAGCCCAACCAAAAAGGGCAGATCCTGAAATATTACTTCCCTGGTCAGTCTGTAGAAAAATAAACATCTCCTTCATCTTATATATTTGAAAACTGAATCAGGTTTGGTGAAATTTAAGGAAGGATATACTAATACCATCACCACCAAGAAAGAAAACTAAGCATAAAATCTAAATGTTACCTCTATAAAGTCACTTTATAAATCTTATAATTAACAAGAAAGTCAAGTTTTCCTTATAATTTAGTTGCCACATGAATATTATAAATTGAAGTTCAAGTCAGATGGGACATTATTTCTGAAATTTTTTTTTTAATGAGAGTTTATGCTTCTGAAAACTCCAGAAATTTTCTCTTTCCGGAGTACCTCTATCAGTTGAGTTCTACGTGACTCTATGAATTAAGATGAAGTAGAGAATCTCTGGGAAACTCTTATCAGAGTTGTCTCCTATCAAAAATTACTATGAAGGATAAAACTTACCTCCTGGATGATATAAAATGGTTTAACAAGCTAGAGTTATTTACATCTGGGTAACCAATAGAAAAATATTTAATATTAATTATTTGATAGGCTTCTAATACCTTTTCATGTCTTATAATGTATGCACATGCTGAATAAGCTATACAAGAGCTATTTATGGTACCTACCTACAAAAATATAATATCATGCATATTTACCTTTTCTGATATATTTTACCAGAAACTTCAAATGAAATAACAAGAGATGACCATAAAAACAATAAAACTGTTAAAACCTTGCTTTAGCCAGTGAAATTATATTACTGATGTCTGTGATAGTCCTAATAAATGACCAATACAGAGTCTCAGACTACTTGTCCTTTTTTTCCTTGACAAAATGCATAACTAAGAGGAACAGTCAAAGATAGAGGTAATGAAAGTTTATAATAGATTTACTTGGAATAAGCTTTTTCAAGAGATGCGCTGGTATTAGAACTAATTCTCCGTACTCTCTTAAACCCACAGAAATAGACAATGAAAATGATGTGATTTTGAGGCACCATAAGATCTTAAATCAAAGACAGATACAGAATTCTTTAAAGATTTCCAGCATCAGATAAAATGGGAAAGGTTTCCACGTAAACTACCCTTACCAGGATCCTTCTTTATCTCAGCATCTGAATTTCTACCCAGTGGTATTACTGAGTTAAAGAGATTCTGATAGTCTTTGCTGGGACAAGATGAAGAGCGAAAATGTGAATTTATACCAAATTAAGTGAATTTATACCAAATTAATTACTCTTAAATTAAGCTGAGGTATCCATACTTTTGTAACACCTATCCTGTTTTTCCTTCTACAGTTTAGCTCTAATTTCTAACTTCCCTTTCTTCACACCTCTTTCTCCTCACATGCCTTAAATAAGGACTTTCCCTAAAACTGTCCCCCAGGCTTCTCCTTTCAGATCACTCTCTCCTCATGTGCACATTGTAAAGTTTCCAAGAAAACATTCTTGATTACATCCAGCTTGGTTCCTGCCTTCTCCACACACAAGGATTGTGGGAATAGTCCCTATTTCCCTGTATCTCAAATTCCAAATCTCAGATGGCGCCGCAGAACAAAACTACACGAAAGCGTCAACTCACTCTTTAGAATATTGCATTTTACTTTCTATTAGTTTTAATGTATTAGATCTATTATGTGGGGAAAAAAAATAATTTTCCCTCTTCCCTTCTTCTTGGCTGAGACACGCCTGTAATAAAAAGACAGACTGACAGAAGAGAAACAAAGGTAAATTTATTAACAGTACACCTTCTGTATACCTGGGAGAGACCCAGGAAAGCTGAGTAACTCCCTGAAATGGCCTAAGCCATCACCTTAAATATCATCTACAGCTAAAGACAAAAGATGTTGGGAGGAGGAAAACCTGTTACGGGAGGTGACCAGGAAAAGCGCAGCAAATGAAGGTAAGGCGGTTTATGCAGATTTAAGCCCTTGCCTCCTTCACTGATAAATTTCTAGAGATTTAGAGTCATCCTCTGCTTCCTGGTACAGGAGGGAGACACCTTCCAAATGGAGATTTCCCTTATACAAAATGTAACTTTTTCTCAGTTTTCTCAGCTTCACCTGTGTCTGTTTCTTAAAAATAACCAGCTTAGGTGGTTAAGAAACAGACACAGGTGAAGTTCTGAGAAAACTGAGAAAAAGTTACATTTTGTATAAGGGAAATCTCCATTTGGACATCGACAGATGAATGGATAAAGAAGATGTGGCACATATATACAGTGGAATATTACTGAGCCATAAAAAGAAACAAAATTGAGTTATTTGTAGTGAGGTGGATGGACCTAGAGTCTGTCATACAGAGTGAAGTAAGTAAGAAAGAGAAAAACAAATACTGTATGCTAACACATATATATAGAATCAAAAAAAAATGGTTCTGAAGAACCTAGGGGCAGGACAGGAATAAAGACGCAGATGTAGAGAATGGACTTGAGGACACGGGGAGGGGGAAGGGTCAGCTGGGACGAAGTGAGAGAGTGGCATGGACATATATACACTACCAAACGTAAAGTAGATAGCTAGTGGGAAGCAGCCGCATAGCACAGGGAGATCAGCTCGGTGCTTTGTGACCACCTAGAGGGGTGGGATAGGGAGGGTGGGAGGGAGGGAGACGCCAGAGGGAGGAGATATGGGAACATATGTATAACTGATTCACTTTGTTATAAAGCAGAAACTAACACAACATTGTAAAGCAATTATACTCCAATAAAGATGTTAAAAAATAATAATAATAACATAACCTATAGAGGTGAAAAAAAATAAATAAATAACCAGCTTAAAATAATCAAGATGCCAAAGAGGCATATTTTGCTCCCCTTCAACTACAAGAGAACATATATTTCAGGAAAATTCTTGATCCTAACCTAAAATTTTGTCCGAGTATTTTTCCCCTATGGTAAGTGCTGAGATTCAGAACCTCATCAGAGTAAGTTTCTTGTAATTTACTTTCTAAGTTCTTGTCTAATTTCTTTACTGCCCTTCTTCTCCACCAAAGCTATTAGCGAAGAAACCCAGTTATATAGGGAATTTGGCTATATTTGGCTAAATCTATTCTTTCTTTTTGCCTCATTCCGCCGCTTCCCGTCCTGGCCTTTTACGCAAGGGGACACGGCACTGCCTGTATTCTGAAATGTAAACTACTTCACGCGCTCTCTGAGGGTCAGGAATTGGGAGGTGCCTGGCCCAGTGGCTCTGGCTCAGAGCCTCTAAGGAGTTTGCAGTCTTCACCTGATTACCCCTCCTCTCAATCGTTTCTACCTTTTTACCACAGAAACCTTATTTTATCACCCCTTTCTCCACTTAACCTCATTTGGTTTATTAAATGCTGCTGAAACCGACCAACAGTCTGTGCCGTTCTGTTAAATTCTCAGAAGGATCTATATGAAATATTAAGAAAGCTGTCGTGTGTTGAGCCCCCTGATGCGAACAGTGGTAACTTTAGCTAATTTGTCATGTGATTCCTCTTTGGCGAGCAGAAGAGCTAGGCAGAAGAAGGGTGAACTCAAACACCCTTGTTCCATAGTTCCTACAAAAACTACTATACAGCTCATTGCTTTTATTTAACTTATTTTATTTTATTTTTGCTTCTCTACCAGGTTTTCTAGCTTATGATACAAACAGCAACATTATCCCAGAAATGCTCATAGGAAAAACAGTTGAACCAGTGAAACAGAAGGCTGAGGAAACATTAAGGAATTGTTCAGAATATTGATCACATTTTAGAAAAGGATGTGCACAAAAGATACAAATTCAGATGAAGAAAACACACATTCCGATATTCTATTATTTATGGCATAAAACATGATAAAACCATTTAAAATATTTTTTAAAAACATTGTTTAAAAATCATTTTAACACACAAGCCACTTTGAATGGCTCGTTATCTGAAAGATCCATAACAACTGAATAAATTACTGTGAAATTTCTTGCAAATAATCCGTTTGAGCTTTTGTGGACAGATAATAAAATGCATTTTCTTTGCTTTAATATAGAAACTTCTAAAAACTGTTTTATCAACAACCATGTCCCCTACTCAAAAAATAGTTACATTATGATTATGGCAGAATAAAACACAGACCTGAGAAATATTTTAAAGGATCATCAATATTCCATTTTAATCACCCATCTAAGTTTTGAGCTGTTTATAAGTACACTCAGTTCTTGTCATTGGCAGTAGTTAGGATCTGAACAGTCACTGAACAAGAATTAGCAAACACTGAACCTCTGTTTCTAGGGGAAACACTGGATTAGGTCCCTGCAAACACCTGGTCACATTTCTACCAACTGATCAATAAATAACCTTGCTTTAGGTCTGTTTCTGTTGAAAGACACTGTCAGAGAGGAGGAAAATTTCCTCTACCCTTCTAGGACCTTCTGGCTGCCCTAAGAATTAAATGGACATGAGACAGATGAACAGGAGAAAATCAAACAGAGTTTAATAGCATGTATACGTGGGTGAGACCCAGGACAACTGAGTAACTCCCCCAAATGGCTGAAACCCTCACCTTAAGCACCGCCTTCAGCTAAAAACAAAAGAGGACTTTGCGGGTAGTGGTTTGGGACTTCAAAGGAGAGGAAGGCAACTCAGGTGAAGACGAAAAAGCAAATGTTTGGTAAACAGGTGTTTGCTGGGCCCTGCAGATCACAGTGGGACACAGCGTGGACTCTGGTGTCTGGGCCCTGTTCCCCTACCAAACCCAACCCATATTCTTTGCACATATCTCTGGAGATGAGCTCTATACCAGGAACAGAGCCTTTATCTAAATTCTTTAGGCAGCTAAGGGGGAGGTAAAAAGAACACTTCCTGAGCTTTCTGTTTCTTAAAAATAACCAGCTTACCTTAACCCTCATGCCCCAGGTGGGGTGGACACCTTCTTTAATATATACCGTTGCTCCATTAACACAACTCACAGCCAAAGCACTCTAACTCACACCTGAATGATGCTTGTCTCACACATGTAACTTCTGTAAAAGTCACATGGGAATGCTACTCAACACTTCAGTACTAGGCTTGGGGCCATTTTAAACAGAGAAATCACAGACGAAACTCACAAGTGTGAAAAACATGGCACTAAATAGACTGCAAAAGGGAGGCTTGTCCACAGTAGAGACTGAAGCTGAAACAGAGCAGGACCCGGTGGGGCTCCTGGGCACAAAAGTCTTTCCTTGTCCCCCGTTTCTTGTTTATGGTAAATAGGCTTCATTCAGCCTCCTTGACCTTCCCTGAGTTCCAAAGGGCAGGTTCAAAGAGTTGCTTATCAGGGAAGGGAGGGGATGCAGAGATGCAGGAGGAACAGTGAAGAAACAATAGTGCAGCCTTGGAGCAGGGTGTGTTCCTCCTCAAGGAATACACATAACAAGATCTTTGAGTTCTTCTGCAGGAGCTAAGGCCCCCCACCCAAGGGGAGGATGGTAACTTCAGACTGAGCACCAGATTCCTGGAACACTGACCTGGTACCTCACCACCAACCAATCAGGGGAAAGTCTGCACACAGTGGAAGGTAAACAATACTCTGACCCCCTACCCCAATGACTCTCCCTCTAAAAACTCTGATGGTCAGCGGAATCTTTACAGTTGCTGTGGCCTTCTGACTACAGCAGCCCTTCCTTTCCAACCAACACTTGTGTCTCGAGGTTTGGTGTTTGCGTAGCTGAACCTGAGTTTGGTAACGTATCCAGAAGTCAGCATGTCCCCTCGTTTGACCTCAGCTGGGAACGTGTGCATCAGGCGCTCACATTCTTAGCTCCTCTGTGCATGTGGGCAACAGTGAGAGCGCTGACAGTGCTGCCTCTGGGGTTACAAATCCATTTTAGTGACTACATGAATCCACAAATACAGAACCCGTGAACTAGAACACATTTCAAATGCCCTTGAAATTTAAAGACCCTATTTTTCTTTGCCTCCTACAAACTGGGTTAATTTGATGTATTCCCAACATCCTTGTACTTGACCATCCCCGCTTCACTGGCCATTGTGCATCTCTGTTAACTGCAGGCCAGTAACTCCGCCACGGCTTTCGGCATCACATAACTGCTCCGCCCTCATCTCTCTCATTTGGTTCTTCAAATTTCCACATCCAAGCATTCCTTTCAAATAGACTCAACTTCCTACCATCTTGAACAACTTTTTCTGAGACTGTGCCATGTTCCTTAACTGTTATTCATTTTCTTTCTGTTTTATGTTCAAATCTTTGAATAAATCACTGATATCCGATAACATGACTTCATCTCCCTATTAGCCCTTAATTCTTTAAAAATCTGCCCACTGCATCCAACACCCAATTAAAATTTCATTCTTCACTGACATCAAAAACCTCTTTCCTGCCAATTCTGAGGGCTTTGGCTCAGATGTTATTTAAGCATGGGGTACTTTCTGCCTCGTGCTCTTTCCACGCATACATCATGCTTTTCCTGCTTATCTGACATTTGATCTTTGATGCTGCTGCTTTTCTATCTCTGTAACCATCTCCTCTTTCTCTTCTCTCCCACTACCTGTAGGCATTTCTAAGACCAAGGACATTCAAACATTTTGACTATGTTGAAACCAATTTCTAGGCCCAAGATGGAACCACTCCCATCCAGGGTGCCATGTCAGCCAAGTGAACTTTCCTGTTCCTGTAAATGACCAGAAGTGCAGTACACTTAGTCAGCCAATCCCCAAATGCCACCAACTCTGGGCTCTACACTTACTTCCTTGTCCCTTGATCTTTCTACTTAAGGTCAGATACACAACCTCAGGCATTCATGCCAGTTCCACGTTGCCACTTTGAACATCCTATAAAACTCATTCTTGCCCCAAATCCCACAGAAAGAGGGCCCCAGTGCTGAGGCACTGTATCCCCCAACCCATGGATTGTTTTCCCTTGAATAAAGAATATCAAGGTGTTACTAAATTGTTACAGTTTTGCATTTAACTACAACCCGCAATATCAAATACGTGTTATATCATGACTTAGTGCATGCACACACACACACGCACAGAAACATGAAAATACTTGATATAAAGGGTTGCAAAATAATTCTCCTTATTAACTGCAATGCACTCTGATGCTCCTTTCCTAGTCTACTGTATTCTTTTTCTATATTTCTATTCCTATAATATTCTACTTCTATAATATTTTCTATAGTGTATTTATATAACGCCTCTCAAAAAGTGTTTCTTTCTGTCCTTAAACCTTCCCTCTAAAATGCAGCTCAGTGCTTTGTGCTTGCCCTAGAGACAGGCCTATATGTTGCCAAAGACACAATGAAAAACATTTCAGATATGGAGTCTTTACAAACATCAAAAAGAGGGAATGATTCAAGAACATGTTTTCTTGAAAAGATGAAAATGCAAACCTGCTATATATCTTTTTTAGATGCTAAAAAATATTTTGGAGGAAACAATAAAAATTTCAGTGGGCTTTTGCTGATAACTTCCCATAACTGTATCCCCATCCTCAACATCTTTTCTCTTTAGCTGGTGATGGTATTTCAGGTGAGGCTTCCACCATTTCAGGGAGTTACTCAGTTTTCCTGGGTCTCTCCATGTATACAGGAGGTATACATATTATTAAACGTTTGCTTGTTTTTCTCCTGTTACCCTGTCTTATACCAATTTAATTATTAAACCAGCCAAAGAACCTAGAAAGGAAGAACAGAAAAGTCTTTGTCCCTAACAGTGTACACAGCTGGCAGGACACTTCATTGGCTGGACACTGCTCACACTGGAGCTTTTGGAGCTCAGGGGTGCCGGGGACTTTGGCACTACGGGTAGTCACCACCTCCATCTCCCAAATCTCTGCCTGCCTGCAGGGTCTAATGGAAGAAAGAGTGGTGAGACTCCTCTTCATTTTCTAACTTTAGATTAGCAGGAAAAAACATTTGTGGAGCTAATTGCTTGGGGAAAGCGACTGTGGGAAACACTTGTTAGGAGTCCTCTTGTTTTCTACTGATCCCAGCGATGGCCACTGTTGTCTTTTGTCTCTCCCATGTGGTTCTACATCCTGAGAACTTGGCTTTATGACCAGTGAGAATATTCTTTCCAGTCTCCAACAACTGGAGAATTAATGTACTGGCCTGTATCCAGCAGGCAGCTGGATAAGCTGTGGATTCAATGAGCCATTGGTTAGAAGCACAGGTGACAACCCGGGCTTGTGACAGATCTCTGGCCAGGCCAGCAATCAAGGGAGTTTGTCATAAAGGGCTCAGTTCTGCAAGGGGCTTTATCATCTCAACCTTCATTGTCTTGTTAGTTCTGGAAAAGTCCCATGCCAGTAGTGCCTGCATGGTGTCACAGATTAAGGGGTCTGTTACTGGAGGCACCTTACATTTCCATGGGAAGCCAAAGACACCATCTGCACTACACCATCCTTACCACCTGTGACAACAAGGTCTTCACTTTCTTAGACTATCTTTGGGAGTGCACTTTCTGGATCTTGTGGGGTTTGCTTTCTTTGTACTCTCTTGTAGGATGCCTCTAGCATCCTTGGTTAAGCCATAAAAAGGCTTATTGGTTTGAGTCACTAGTGAGATTAATAAATCCAGACAATGGATGCTTTAAATTGGCTATAATCTTTAGAAGTGTAGAAAGCTTTCATCCTAAACAACTGTCTCGTTGGTACCTTTGGAAAAAAGAAATTAAAAAGCAGATGCAAAGAAATATAACCGCTAGCCTTAAAGACTCCCTTAACAAGATGAAAGAACAGAAATTAAACTTAGAATAAAAATTAAAATCCACATCTAATGTAAATTCCACCCTTTTCTATGCCCATTTATCCACAACTCCCTGACCCAACCCTCCAGAAGATCTTTTTGATCTCTGGGTCCCTTGTCTAAACACTCCCTCTCAAAATCCAAACCCACTGCCTTAGCAAATTCCCTTAGAACCCAAAAAATCTCCAACTTCTCCAGAGAATTCCTTAAATACCCAGCTGCCTGTTTTGATTTCCCTCCCTTTACAAGATTTACAGAGAACACTCCAGCCTGATCTCCAGGCCTGCGATATACAAGCTACTAGTGTAAACATTAAAATCCAGGAAACAAACTTAGCAGAAGCCTCAAGAGGGGCAGTAGGGCTTGCTTGGCTGTCCTTTACAATTCCTCCTACTTCCCAGGGCTCTGTAATCAGGCTCTGCCAGCTCCAGGTCTTCCTGTATGATGTCTTTTGTGGATGTATCCTGGATCCCCACCACAAAGAATTTATGTCCCCTGGACAAGAGCAGATCCTCAATAAACTGTGCACACAGAGAAAAAGAGGCAAATTAGAAATAACATAGTTGGACAGGCAGATCAGGCCACTGATACCACTCAGGCAACAAGCCAATTCTCTGAGGAATTAAAAACAGCTGTCCTTTGTTTTACAAACCTAGTCTTTACAGAAACAGAGGTGTGTTTCCAGAAACAGTCTCACCCAGCCCAAAACCTCCCCTATTCATGTCAAAATGCTTGTGGATATTGAGACATCAGAAATAGAATTGTCCTGCACTTAAGAAAAAGAAGAAGAATTTTAAACAATAACTAGCCTAGACCTCTGAAAATAGTCAAATATGCTCCCAAAATTCCACTTTTGAAAAAACTTAGGTACTTTCTCTGTGCCTTTGTGATGTAGTTCTTCTACCTTACCTGCTCTAGGACTTAAGAACCATTCTTTGAAACACTAACTTTAGGAAAATTAATCCCTTCAGGGGGAAAAATAAAGGGGGAAGGGGACTATTTGGAAGTTGGGCAAATGAGAAGTCTTAAAAATCTTCTCCATATATTTTAAACAAAAGCATTAGCCACAGAGGTTGTAAGATCTGTTTGCATCTATCTGTATGTTTCTCTCTCTCTTTCTCTCATATATATCTATCTCTCATATATATCTATATATCTATATCATATATAGATATATATATGATGTGTGATATTTTTCTATCTCCAGATGGTTTTACCAAAATTAATTTATAAAGAGGTCTATTCAGTTGGGTTGAAGGCAAGTGCTTGTAAGAATTGGGTATTCTTAAAATTATCAGAAATATAATAGAAGCTAACCAACCCAAATGCTTTTCAGGTTCACAAGATTTGAGAAATTATTTGGTATTAAAGCTAGTTGAAGTTTGTCAGTTTAATTAAAATATGCATGTCTTTAGAGTTATCAACATTGGTTATAATGCAGACATACAATTTTTTCTCTTCCTGAATTCATTAGTCAAATAAGTTCATGTTATCTCTGTTACATAACTTGTCAGTAAGGAAAATAACTTGGTCAGAGGAAATTTTCATAAGGAATCTAAACATAATCATTGAAAACAAGTAAATTAAATGGATGTAAGTGATATAAAAGTTTCTAGGTGACCTTTTCAAACAGTTTCACCATGTGATTTTGAAAACCTGAATACTTAAAGTTTTGTTAAGTTAGATTAAATGGTGGCTAGCCATTGAATACCTAGATCATTCCCAAATAAGATAAAATACTGAAACATTAATTACTGAAAATAGGTTTATCCACTTTGGCTTCCTCTTACAAACAAACTAAAGATATGTGGGTTTATTAATAAACATATTTAGTACCAAACTGAGAAACTTTCTATGAGAAAGCACATTTTTAGAAATTATAAAAAGTATAAGTTTGCCAATCTGCAGAATGCTAATGTAAAAGACAGTTCATAATTGCTTAGTTTTTAGTTTTCATTAGAAACTAAAGGCCTCTACGGGTTAAAAAAAATCTAATATATGTGGTTAAAGCTACTACAAACAATAAGGAAAACATCTCCATATGCAAGGAAAGTATGATGTGTGTTTTTAGTAAAAGAAAATTCATAAAAAAGGAGTCTTTGGAAATGAATTTCATTTGTGGTCACGACTGGCTAAGATTGAACTAAATTTAATTAAGTGAGTTTTAATATCAAAAGTAAGATCCCACCAAAAAAAAAGTAAGATCCCACAAAATTAGAAAGAACGAAGTTTTTTAGGCTATTGGTCTGCTCTTGATAACATACTGTAAAAAGTTTTTCTGCACCTTTTAAAATAATCTGTCTAAAAACAAGATTTTGTGTTTTGTCACAATTTTCTGTGTTCAGAAAGCTGAATCTTCTCTATTAAAAGAACTAAGTTTTTTGTTTGTTTGTTTTTACAATGATTTAACTTTCTGTATTTGCCTTTAACATCTTCCATCATCACTCTGGCTAAATGACAAACTAAGCATTGTTTCACACTGATCTATGAGCCTATCTGACCAAGTATTTTAAAACCGTTTTGATATTTTTGACAAATTTCTCAAAATCAAATTCTAAATAAAGTCTTTTTTTTTTTTTACCTCAAACTAACTTCAAAATCTTCCAGAAGGCCCCTAGAACATTTCAAAAGATTTGTTCCCTCTCCCTATAAAAAGAGAGATGTTAAACTAATTAGGCTTATATGATATGTTAAAATACATGAGAAACATTGTCAAATAAGAAGTAATATACAACCTTCTTTGTTTTGGGTTTATGTAGGTATATAAGAGTTTCAGAAGTTATGTGAAATTCCTAGAAATCTGTTAGATCTTGGTGTAATGTTATCAGTCATGATTCCAATTATTATCTTAAAATGTGCTATGTTACAGAAATGACCAAATTTCTTTGTTAATTCCATTACAATGAATTCTCATCAGATCTTTAACCATGGCAATTTTTAAGTCTTTTGTCATTTACAGAGAGTCACTGTTTTACTCAGATGCTTTTGTAAAAATATTCCTGCAAAAATGCTTCAATCTCAAGGAGATTCATGGAAAGGAAATTACACAGGTTTATGATATATTTAAGATCATACCATTGAACTGGGTAAGAATTTACAGAATTCTAATGGAAAAATTGGATTCATAAAACCGCTAATGAAAGATCAAGATCAACAGGAATTAATTACATAGCCCTGAATGAGCTAAATATGATTATAATTTTGTGACATTGCTCATTTTTTAATGTTTTATTTCTCCAGATTTAATGAAACTCCTCTTTTCTCTTAAGCTACCTATGACCTAGAGCAATTTGGTAAAATATACCTTTGTGGACAAAGATGAAACATTTATCTTTGCTCCTTACCTGATCCCTCCAGAATTCAAAAACTCTTAGTATTTTTATTTTCAAGACTATATATTTATTTGCATAAGTTCAATAAGAACCTGTTCTCCTTGTAACAGAACACAATTGGAAACAGTGGTTATAATTCCAAGGCTTTGACTGGAATGTCATATTTGTGAATGACGTGCATGGATTCAGATATTAACCCACAGCTTTAGGGAACTATGGTTGGCTTTATGGAGCCAATAAAGACCCTTGGAACAATTCATCTGATACTTTGCTTACAGGGTTCCTGGCAGCCTTACCAGGTGAGTAAGGAAGATCACTTCCTGGCAGGTGCAGGAACCTCAGGATTTTTCTCTCAAGAAGAGAGAAATTCACCCAAATCTATAAGTATTTCAGGCACAGTCTGATGGCAAGTATTTGGCCAGGTTTCTTGCCTCAAGAGGTTGTTTGTTTAAAGTTTCAATAAGAGATTCCTTAGAAAAGTTCCAGCAAAGCAGATTTTAAAAAGCCTATCCAATCAATCACTATTCTTGCTACACTTTTATAAATAACTAGGCCAAGTTTATTGAATCTAGACTTACTTTGCAAACAAATCAGTCTTAATTTGGCTATCTTTGGTAGAAATGAGGATGATTTTATAGAGATATATTATGTTTCGATAGCACACCTCTGTGGCTATTAGATTCCACTGTTGTTCACTGTCGTTGAGATTGTTTATTGTAAACTGTCCAGGATCCTAAATTCTTCTACTTTCCTCCAACATCTGGTTACAAGTCTCCAAATTAACATTTTCAATTCTCTCTTATATTTCTGACTTGGAATCATTGAGAACTAAAGCTGCCCTTTTTCCTGAAGCTCTGCAAACTGAAGCTGAACGACTTGATATAAACTTCAGTGAAGTCACTACAATAGTTCATGCTTAAACAATCTTCTTTGTGCCTGTTGCTGTGTGATTCATTCAGAAAGTTTACCAATATCCTCCATGACAGCAGAGACAGTCTAACTGTACACCAGGAAAATCTGTCCGATTGCCACTACCTGCCCTCACTCCATCTGAAGATCCTTTGAGCCTGACATCTAGAAATCCTCTCCTCTGGCAGCACTCAGGACTCAGACACTGGGTTTATCATTTGCTTCAAATCATTAACTTTTGTTTTTCTTTTGTTTCCATAGAAATGCCTCTTACTAAATACCTAACCTTCGAAGCCCACATGCAAGACCATCTCCTGAAATGAGACACAACTGTTTAACGGAACTGAGCTATTCTCAAGACTGAGACGGTTTAGTAATATATGTAGGAATCTGTCAACTTAGCTTCTGGACTATGAAACTTCTTGGGGGAAGATTCAATTTCCAGAATTTGCCACCCCAGAATATGTCCTTTTGGTATGAGGATTATTTTAAGCTGGTTATTCTTAAGAAACAGCAGACACAGATGAAGCTCTGAAAACTTTTGAAAGAGACATTTACATGTATAAGGGGAAATCTCAACTTATAAGAGTGTCTCTCTCACTGTACCAGGAAGCAGAGATGACCTTATCTCTAGAACCTCTTATCGAGGCAGAAGGCAATGACTTAAATATGCAAAACAACCTTACTCTTCTTTATATAGCTTTTCTTGATAATCTACCATAACTGGTGGGGGGGGGTAGGGAATTGACATTGGGTTGGCTCATCAGTTACCAGGGAAACCAGCAGAAGGGCACGCCCCTCACCACCGCTTTGATACGTATAGTGGAGAGTTCTGATCTAAAGCTAGAATGATCAGTAGCTGGGTTCTGGGGCAAGTATGTAGGAAGGTCAGTCTTGTGAGTAGGTGTAGGTGAAGCAGGCACTGGTCGGGCAGGGGATGTACAGAGAGCAAGAGGACAGCCACCTTGAGTGACCTGACCCATACAATGCTTTTAACAAAACATGGTATAGAAAGATATTTTTAGAGTAGCAATATTACAGTTGAATCTAGAAAACAGAGTTACTGAGTTTCCAGAAAAAGAAACCATGTCTCTAATGAAACAATGTGTATTTATAAACATATAAAATAAAACCTTAATTAACCAAATTCTGATCAAGTTTGTACTGATATTTCTGATTAAAAGACGGACTTTCTGTTAGTGTCAAATCTTTTAATTTTTAAAGTTTTCCTGTCATTCTTCCTAATTTGCAGACTGAGGCTCTATTTAAATCTATATCAATAAAGGTGAATCGGCTCTGGTTGAGGGACTAAGTGTCTGTGTCACGATCAAGCACATTAGCTTTACTTCAAGAAGTTTGGAACACCTGTTTTGTTTGGATAAAGGCATAATTTTATTTATTTACTAATTCCTGCCTGTGTGCAGATACTGTAACTGAGCAGGACCCTATAGGGCCTTCCCTGGACAGACCTCTCCCCCCACCCTCTGCTTTCTCTCCTCTCCGAAGTACTTGGATAATAGTGTCTGACGCACATTTCCTGAGTTATTTTACAGATATGAAAACTCTCACCAAGAAGAAGAAGTTAACTACTTGATGACCATGAGCACATAGCCCGCAGACCTACTGGAGCCTGAGGATGGATGACCTTAACCCCTGTGACCCCACCCTGTTATCTCACCATCAACCAGTCAGAGATTGGTTGCATGGGCTGATCACTTACCCTGTGACTCCCCTTCCTCACCTGGCCTTAAAAATAATTTGCTAAAGCCCATCGGGGAGTTTGGGCTTTTTGAGCATTAGCTGCCCTGGACTCCTTGTCTGGCACCTATAATAAAGGCTGCACTTTCCTTCACCACAACCCAGTGTCAGTAGATTGGCTTTACTGCCTGTAGGCAAGCAGACCCAAGTTTGGTTCAGTAACAATACTTGAGGCCTTACTGTGGTTTTAAAAAACATTATTCCAAAATCTGCCAATAGTTAATTGTTTTATTATGAGACTTTTCAGTATTTGAGAACTTTTTAAAAACTTCGGTAGTATGTCAAAAAAAACAAAATCACAAAACACGCCTCCCCAGAGAGCATCTAAATCGTGTGGTTTGACATGACTAGAGTCAGGCTGTCCTTGATATCTCTGATTTTCCTGCTCGATTACACAGTGTTCAGATCGCTCTGTTGGGAGGCAGTACATTACCAGTAATTCAAACATGTTTTGAGCACAAGAAAGTGTTTTGACAAAACTTGAAAATGCCTTGTACTTAGAGACTTTGGTAACCCATTTAAATCATGACTCTGTCAACATTTCCAGTAATAAAATTATCACATCTTAAGCAAGCACTGATGTTAAAATAGACTGTCTCTTGAGAAACTGAAAACTCACAGAATTTTTTTTAAAAGGTGTGTGTGTGTGCCATGTTTTCCTTTCATACCTTTGACTTCCTTAGCAGTTTTCCAGAACTTAATACTGATTTCATATTGATGAAAATCTTTCTGACAGCAAGAAAGCATTCTTAATTAAACACTATTAAACACTATTATTATCCTATGAAAGCATGCCTTTCCTCCTTATCTTGTATTGATTAGTACATGTTTAAATATAGCAATAGAGCATCTGTGCTTTAAACATTTATAGTGTGGTCATAGCTATTTGTTAATTCAATAAATGCTCATCAGGCACTTTTTAGGTGGTAAGCCTTGAGGTAGACACTAGACTTATAGGACGAGTAAGACCGACTTGGTCATTCCAAGGACAGTATGACCTGAAGGGACACACCCAATAAGAAGCAGGAGACTTGGCCTCCCGCCCAGCTGTACCATCAATCAACCATGTTGCTTTATCCCCACCCCTTCAATGAGTTTCTTCAAGCTCAGTTTTAGATCACAGAATTTTTCCATTAGAATATAAGTAGTAAACAAGTCATTAGAAGTGACCACTAAGTACCAGCATGTGGGGTAACTTGAATATAATATTTTGTTATTTATTGTATTTGGTTTTGTACTGAAAGAACTTTAGCCATGTTTTTTAGAGAGCGTTTTCCACAATAAATACTGCTGCCTGGACAAGTTTCCAGGACCAATTCCAATGGAGACTTTTCATTCTTCATCTCACTTTACATTCCTGCAACATTTGAACTCTACTTCCAGATCTCACTCCCTCCTGGGTTTCTCCCAACACTCCCAGTGCTCATTTTTAATAAGAACTATTTCTTCTTCCCCTGCCTGTCTCTTAATTCCTTAGCCAATAAGTGGTCCTAAGCCATTCTTACCTTAGTTTCCACCAATCGCTCTACAAACAAATGGCATCCACTAAAATAAACTTATAATTTTCACTTTTTGCATTTGATATTTTGGCCAGTGGTCACTAGAACACATTGATGCCATGAGTTTAAGCCTTAGATAGTTTAATATTTGGCCACAGTCTTAATTTCGCTTGACAATAGTTTGTCCAGATAATATGTGTTTGAGGTTTTGACAAGAGACCTACAATTGAGAAATTCCTCTTTTCTACGTATTGCATTTTGGGTTTAGCAAAAAGCAGAGCTTGAAGCATAGACTCATATGTTACTAATTTATAAGGAAATGCAATCCCAGACAACACCAGTGCTAGACAAGGGGAATGAAATGGGACAGAAGCAAGAGATAATGTGAGGTTGCTCTATCAAACTGGCCATGGCAATGTGACTGCAATCTCATAGAATTCCCTTGTGAGTAGCCACAGAAACTTCACCTTAGGACATTCTATCTGGAGGGGGAAAGGGGAAAATTGTTACCTACTGCCTCTCTTTTCCACGGGTCAAAAGTGTCTGTGAGGGACTGTTAAATCCCTCACACTTGAGTTTTGCCTGCACGTGTGCTAAGCACCCCACACTTTGGAGTCAACAAAGCAGCTCTTGGGCAAGGAACACAGTTATGTAGCTGGGGCACAAGGTGAGGGGTTGTCATGTTGCACCTGAGTGAGTCTATTGGCACCTACGTGGACCTAGTTGACTCAGTACTAGTTGAAACAAAACAGCCCAAGAGCATCTTTAGTGACATGCGACGGGTGTCTGATCAAACGTGGGACATACATGTCGGCTAGGAGACTGAGTCTTACACGACACAAATCTAGGAGATCCAAGGTGAGATCTACGTTGCCATGATTCGGTTCTGCCATATTCAGCACAGAGGGAGAAAGTGGGGAGGGTGGAAGGAGAGAAAGAGACAGAGAGAGGCAGAGACAGAGACAGAGATTTAATCCTCATTTCCTAAACTGTCCTCTCAACTCTTCTGATTCTCTCCTTAGAGGTGATTACCCACTCTCAACAATGTGGTATATTCCCCAAAAGGCTATTTTTCACTCTTTTACACACAGGTTTCCTTTGTGCATGCACACATACAGACACACAGTTTTTACAAAAATGGAATTATGGTATATGTATTGGTTAGAATCTTGCTGTTTTCTTCAGAGGTTTATTTTAACTCTTTTACTATTACTCGAATCAACCCTAGGAGGAGGGGTAGCGAAAGAAACAACTAGACATAGAGAGCCTTCTGAAGGATTCTGGGTAAGGTCAGGGACTTCCCCTCCCCCACACAGGTTGCTGTCTTCCAGGAGGCTATCCTCTGTATCAAAATAAACTCCAACTTCCGAAGTTTCTACAGAGATCACTAATCACTATGGGTATGTCCCAAATTCAAAGACCCCTGCCCACTGGCTGCTGTAGGTACTTTACAGATCAGTGCTTACACTCCAAGTTTTGTTGATCCAAATGGGCAGAATTTGTGAGGGAGATGACTGATCTCATGGAAAAGACACGCAGCTAGTCAGGCTGCTGACACCCTGGGATAGGATGCCCCTTGCATAAGAAGCTCAACATGCATGGTGGTAGTGTCTCTGTCTCTACACTTCCACTATCAAAACTTCTCTGCTCCAGGAGAGATCTCAAGAGATAGATAGTACGACAATTTTTATTTTGTCCAAAGTGTTTAGTTTTACCCTCTGTTCAAATCGTCTACTGCTGCATAAACAAGTTCCCCAAACTTAGCAGCATAAACAAAAACCATTTTATTTTGCTTATATATTTTTGTAGGTCAGGAATTTGGACAGTGTGCAGTGCAGGTGGCTTGTATCTAGTACGAGCTGCCTGGGGTCTCAGACGACTCAAAGAGCTGGGGTCTAGAATCATCTGGAGGCTCCTGGCTTTAGAACTGATATAATGTACAGGCTGAGCTCAGCGAGAACTGTAAATGCTACGTGTGGCCTCTCAGGAAGATGGGAATCTCAGGATGAGTTGGGGTTCCCAGAGGGGAAATCTGAGAGGAAGAAGGGTGAGAGCTCCAACAGACCAAGGGAGAAGGCGCCAGGCTTCTTCTGACCTGGCCTGGGAATTCATGCAGCATCACTCTTGGACTGTTCTATTGTTTACAAGTAAGTGACTAAGACCAGCTTAGATGTCAGGCGAGCAGAATTATACCCTTACCCTTGATGGGAGATGGCAAAGTCACATTGCTCAAGAGTACGTACAGTATGAGATGCTGTTGAGGCCATACTGAAAAATATAATCTACCCATATCATCCCATAGTAATCCACACTTAGTAAACATGGGAAGTCATCAGTGAACACTATCACACTCTTAAAGATCTAGAAATTAGGGCTTCCCTGGTGGCGCAGTGGTTGAGAGTCCGCCTGCCGATGCAGGGGACGCGGGTTCGTGCCCCGGTCCGGGAAGATCCCACGTGCCGCGGAGCGGCTGGGCCCGTGAGCCATGGCCGCTGAGCCTGCGTGTCCAGAGCCTGTGCTCCGCAACGGGAGAGGCCGCGGCGGTGAGAGGCCCGCGTACCGCAAAAACAAAAAAAAAAGACCTAGAAATTAAAATGATTTGCTTACAGCTATACAAAGATCAGGCCCTAGAGAAATTAGCAATTGACCTATACTACATCTGCAATACTACCCCATACATCAATCACAGCATACAATTTTTTCATTAAACACTAGTGGAAGAGTAAAGTTATTGTGACCGATATAGTTAAGCTAGTAATGTAATTTCATGGGTTCTTTCTCAAACTCTGTAATTTTTTTGTGACCTTGAGCAAGTCTTTTACCATCCTGGAACTTCAGCAGCTACATTTAATATACATCAGTTCCAAGGTGCATGGTGAGAGTAAATGTCCCGTTGTTAAAGACTTTTAAATGTCT
Source organism: Delphinapterus leucas (assembly GCF_059928025.1). Lineage (NCBI taxonomy): Eukaryota > Metazoa > Chordata > Mammalia > Artiodactyla > Monodontidae > Delphinapterus > Delphinapterus leucas. The sequence continues at coordinate 130,766,507 of NC_143133.1, read as the reverse complement.
GCCTAGTAATGGTTACATAATGATTGCAATGGTGATGGTGACATTGATTCTTGGTTTAAAAATGATTATAACACTTGTCTTAGAAATTGACTTTTGTGCCTCTCATTGTTCCCCCTTCACATTACCAAAGGTTCCAGCAAATCCTCAAGCAGCTTCTGAAACTCAACCTAAATTTCCATATGAAAAATAATTATTTTATATGTCAAGAGGGGAAATAAGCAGAACAAGAATAAATGAATAACTTTTTTTTTTTTTTTGCGGTACGCGGGCCTCTCACTGCTGTGGCCTCTCCCATGGCGGAGCACAGGCTCCGGACGCGCAGGCCCAGCGACCATGGCTCACGGGCCCAGCCGCTCCGCGGCATGTGGGATCCTCCCAGACCGGGGCACGAACCCGTGTCCCCTGCATCGGCAGGCGGACTCCCAACCACTGCACCACCAGGGAGGCCCTGAATAATTATTTTTAATAATCAAAATATATATGCAATATATTCTGCATTGGTTCCTGGGGATGATAAATTGCCCAGCATTTACAACTGGCAATGTAAGTTCAGAAGAACATTTGCCGAAAAGGTAAAAAACATTAATGGGGGTATCTTATTCTTAAAGCAATTGTTACTTATTCCTTTATATTTATTTCTTCTTGCAACCCGGAGGATTAAAAAATAAAGATCATGGTATACCATACTATTTTATATATATGAGGAAATTTAAAATTTCATAATAAATTCTCTGGAATATGTAAATAAACCAAATCTGATCCCTAAAGACATGATTATTATTTTTCAAAGACAAAACTATTTACCAAGTGTTGCTGACATTTTGTTCAGAGATTACTTCGTGAGATCAGTGAAAAAAGAAATGAACTCTAACCTTAACAATTTTGAAACGAGATGTATCTTTTTTAATTAAAGGTAAGCATTTTCTCCCTCATTATTCCAATCTGCTAATAACAATATTAGCAACAACAAAACCAAAAACTATAAATTGAATTACAAAGATTTTTGTTTGTTGCAAGTGCATGTGTGTTACACATCACTAAACATCATTTGTATTCCATGACTATGATGTTACTCTTTCATATTTTATGTTTTATTTTTAAGTTATTACAAAATAATAGCTATATTTCTCTGTGCTGTACAATACATCTTTGTTGCTTATTTACTTTATACATAGTACGTTGTATCTCTTAATCCCTTACCCCTATCTTTCCCACCCCCTTCTCTCTCCCCACAGATGACCACTAGTTTTTTTCTATGTCTTTATAGATAATCTGAACAGACCAATCCCTAGTAGTGAAACTCAATTTATAATAAAAAAATTCCCAGCACCTGATGGTTTCACAGGGGAATTCTACCAAACATATAAAGAAGAACTAATACCTATCTTTCTTAAATTCTTCCAAAAGGTTGAAGAGGATGGAACACTCACAAATTCAATTTTTTAAAAACACTTTCCTGTTTATTTATTTATTTATTTTTTGGCCATGCCTCACAGTATGTGGCATCTTAGTTTCCCAACCAGGGGTCAAACCCATGCCCCCTGCGTTGGAAGCACAGAGTCTCAACCACTGGATCACCAGGGAAGTCCCCCAAATTCATTTTAAGTGGTCAAAACCAAACACTACAAAACCAGGCCCTGACACCAAACTAGACACTACAGAAAAAGAACATCCTTTCATATTTTATATAAGACTTCTGAAACAATTTATAATATAAGCGTTGTTGGAACACAGGCTAATACTATCAGGGTGTTAAGTCTCTTACTTAGAGGAAAAGATCATGGATTCATAAAAGTTACCACTATCACAAGATGGTACCTTAAAATTTTACGGCATCATTCTTCACAGAAACTCGAAAAGCTTTCAATTACATGATCTCATTTAACCCACCATATTCTTTTGGTTGGGAAGATCCAGAATACTCCCTTCACTTAACCTAACAGAATGTGTGGCATAGAGATTTAATGACCTCGTGGTGATGGATCACGGCATAAAGGAAAGGCTGGATCTGGTTTTTGGCACAGATTCCACTGTTTCCTGTTCGGACAACTAATCCAAGCTCTGGAAGCCTTGAGCCTTTCTTCCTCTTGACTCTAAGATGGGAGTTGGGGTAGTTCCAAAATCTATGGTATCCTGCAGCTCCACTCCCTCTTTATTGCACTCAGGAAATACTTGTTGAACATACAAATGTGTGAATTAATAAACAAGTGAGTACATGAAAACACTGAGACTAAAATTCAGCATGGTTAGCTTTCAGCCCTTTCCTCTGTCTTCAGCTTTTAAAAATATAAACCATTTACCATGTAAACTTTCATCAGGATAGTAAAAGCTATGCTATTATTAATAATACAACAAAACCAAGTAGTAATTAAAATTAAGACATTCAATAATTATCTCAAAGTAAATTAAAGGAAAGCTACCAGTTAAGAATTCAGCACGCGCGCACACACACACACACACACACACACACACAAATGGCTAACTGTATGTCTTGGGAACTGAGAAACCAAGAATGTGCAATATTTATGTTATGCCAAAATCCTAATGCAAAGTTTTTGTGGTAAAGCTCCTAATTAGAGCTTAAATTATAGAATATATTTGGAGTACTGACAGAGATGTTCTTTTTTAAAGGGCAGAATATGTTGTGGCTAAATGAATCACTGAAAAGTATGTTTTAAAAAAAATTCCTCAAAGATCATAATTTCATCTGTTAGACAAAAATGTTAAGTATATTGGCAATTATAACCTTTTCTGCATATCATAAAACATGTTGAGAATAGTTCATTCTAAATAGTTTGCTGTCTCTTTAAAAATCACATAACCTACTTTTGTCAAAAATGTAAAAAATCTTTCAGTAAAGTTGTTAAGAATTTAAACCACTGTTAAAACATCATTGAATATTTATGGCCATAAAATCTGGAAAATCCCAGTTCCGCAAGACATTTATGCAGAAATAAATATTGTTCATGAATTAAAAATTATCATCAATTAAAATATTTCCTCTCCTATGATGTGCCTTACTGAATGGGAAACACCACCTTACTAAGGTTGCTTAATAAATATATCATTTGAAAAACATTTTGCAAAAGAAGCAAAGGAATGATTCTCACATTTTTAACTTGACTCTAAATTTTTTAAGATCCAACTGGCTTAGTACTTCTGAATGTAAATTCAAAACCACAGTAAAAATAAATTCATTCAGCGTCTCAAAGTATTTTATAAGCAATGAGTGGCAAATGTTGAGGCCACCCTCATACTACAGAAAGTCTACTATAACAAGGACTGCACATTTTTATTGCTATATTCATTAATTTTCCTCACAAATTTTCTTAAATCCTTTTGGGAATCACATGAGTGATAACTAAATCAATATATATCCACTTATTTATTCAACAAATGTTTATGAAGTAGTATAGGAAGAGTTTTATTTATTACCCTTGAGTGAATTCCAAGATGAAGATATGGATTCTGCCATCAAGAAACTTATGGGGAGAGAGGACATATAACTAACATAAAGCAGAAAGTGGCAAATCATACAGGTGAAGTGAAAATTCAGATTGAGAAATAATTGCATTACTGGAAATCACTAGAAAGAGGGAAGGCTCTGAGTTGTACCTATAAAATATGGGTATGATTTTGGTCATATGGGCATCAGGAGAAAGATGCTCTGAGGCCCTGAGGAGCATAAACAAAGAGTCTGAGAAAGGAAATCACATGGTGTGTGCGTCTAATCGAAGTGGCTTCCTGTGATGTGAGGCAAGGTTTGCAAAGAGAGCCGTAAAGACAGAGGGGAAACGCCTAGGTACTGCACTATTGAGGGTCCTGAATCTAAAACAATGCAAGTTGGACTTTATCTTGTAGATACTGGGGAATCCCTTGAAAATTTATTAGTAGTGGAAGGACACTCAGAACTGTATTTCAGAAGTTCTTCCTAGCAAGGTATAAAAACTAAATAAAGAAGGAAGAGCCAGGGGTCAGGAAGAACAGTAAAAGCCAATTATGAAATGAACCAGGCAAGTAGATCCTGACCCAGAGTATAGTCACTTGGGATCAAAGAAAAGCAATTGGTGGGAATTCATGGATTTGATATGGGAGGCAAGGAAAATCACAAGCTGAAAAATGATGACCCAGTGAGCGGATGGCGGTTGCCCTGAGGGAAATGGAAAACTCACTCCTCGGAGAGAGGGGGTCAGGGAGGGAAGAGTTGGCCATAAGAGCAAACAACTATTGGGCACCTCCAGACACAATTCTAAGCATGTCCCTGGTGTTACCCCGTTCAGCCTCACACTGGCTGGGAAAGCTGAGGCTGTTCAGATGACTTGCCCAAGATCACTTAGCAAGTGAGTGACAGATCCAGGAAAGACCACAAGGTCAGCTTGAGTCATGCTGAGTTAGAAGAAGAGGTGTAAAATGCAGGGGATGGTATTGGGTAATGAGTTTGGTGCCCAAAAAAAGGCAGATCCAAGGCAGATTTTGAGTGAGTCATATGCACAATACAAGCCATTAAGTTACAGAGCTTTAATGATATAACATAGCATTAAAACAAGGAGGGAAGAGAGGTAGTCAAAGAAAATAGACGGCAAATATTTGTAAGAGTAAAGAGTTAAATGAATCATTACATCTTACAGATCTTCACTTGTTACCAGATTTTAGAATTTTTCTCTCACAAAGCAAAGATAGAAGATGCTCTGAATGTAGAAAATTTAAAAGATAAAATTGCATAGGCCAAATAGTTCCAGTATTACTTTGATGTCATTGTGTAAACTGGCGAATAAATCTAGAGGAAAAATGGTAACACAATTTTCCACTTTGAGATTTCTTAATTAATAAAACTAATATCACATACATTATATTAATAAATGATACTTATTTTAATTATATTTTGAGAAATTATTTCTCATCCCAAGGTCATCCCAGGTTGATTAAGTAAATAAATCAATAATTAATCATGTTTCATAAAATGATAAATTGAAGTTTGCTTTTTTTAATTACTAAAAAACCAATAGCATTATGTTACAACTAAAGCAGTTTAACTTTTTAAAATTAACTAGTCTCTAGGTAAATAGGATGAGAAAGTGCTTTAACAACACTCGAACAAGAAAAAGGAGGAAATATAATGTAAAAGGGAAATGGACAAGGAAGAATCAATCAAGGCCTTCAAATCCATCAACCAGGAGTATCTAAATGTGTCCTAATCGAGTGAATTCATTACTCCCTACCTGTTTCATTCTGTTCTTTTTTAATCTGGGCGAGGAGAATTGAGAAGACTTGAATGATATCATTTCCTACTAATGTTTAGTAGAACCACAACAAAAGTAGGGAAATATATTACCATGAACAATTATTAGTAGCATAATGATTTAATATAAATAAAGGGTCAACAATGTGCTAGTCATTATACAAAATTAAATATTTAATATAAGACTTATGTTCTTCTTTGCTGAGTTATTCATTTGTGAAATGTATTTCCCTCGCAAAATCTATTTGAACTTGCTCTTTGGTTAACATTGCACAGTATGTCATTCTTTCCATAGTTCTAAGGCATAATACCACTTCAAACACAGAACGTATAATTATATTTACCCAATTCAAACTCACAATGTTTTACTGCCATTTTATGAGATGATCAATAGAAAAAAGATATAGTATAAGCCATGAGACTGAGAACATTTGAGGATGCTTATGTGTAAAGAAATGTAATGTCTGCCCTGGCAGCTTTTCTTTCTTGGACCTTCCCCTCCTAGTCGAATCCTGCACAACCACAGAGATGCCAAATTTGAGCCTCAGGCCAAAACAAAATTCACACGGAAACAATGATCACTTTCAATCCTTACACTGTTGTTTTACACCATGTGTAAATGGATATGGCTTTGCACTTTATGTGTCAGCATGATGGTAAAGGCAAATTACTTTATGTAGTATCGATAAAACGAAACTTTTTATTGCTCCCTCCTTTATAATGCACAGTGATTTTGAGAAATCCAAGACTTGGCTTAAATAAAAACACTTCTGTATTGCCTTACCATCCCTTCCAGCAGAATTCTCCACATAGACAGCAACAGAATACACCATAGCCGCATACTAATAAATACACTCTTTACAGGATGGAAATCACTGGGGAAATAAAAAGATACATTTTAAAACTGACAAAATAATACACTGATAACTCAATTTTAAGAAGATTAAGAGAGAAAAATAAAATATAATTATTTAATTTTATTCAAAAAAGGCACAAAACACCAATGGATTTTTTAAATGATTTTGATTGCTTAAAGGATCAGTAATTTTCATCTTAGATGAAGCATCACAAAATAATATTTGGGGAAGAAAAATACACAAATTATTCTAGAGATAATATGACTGCTAAACCAACCTCAAACGGATTTGAACTTTTTTAAACTTCCCTGTATATGGATGCCAAGAAAAACTCCAAAGAGATTTGATTATCCTCTATAACTTAAGCAATAGAATAAAGAAAGAGAGTTCACTACATAACTAAGTATAATTTAGGCCACTGTTACTAGGAATATGTCAAAATGTTTGGCTTATAAGAAAACTAGGCACAAGCTAGATTCTCCCATTCTTGCACCAAACCTTTAGAAAAGGTAGAGGAGATACACATTTTTTAAATTAATAACTGTATACATCCTTAAAAAAAGAAAAAGAAAATCAGTAGAGGCCACCCCAGGGAAAGGGAAGAGATGTGGCCCTAGCAATAAACTTCCACCTGGAAGCACTGGGACTTCCTCTCAGTCTATCCTCACCCCCATAGCCGTGCCCATGCTCAGTACCAGCTTCAGTACCGAAGAGGCACAGCCTCAGAGGTGTGCCATTTGGGAGGCCAAACACTATAGAAAGACCAACACTACAGAAACCATATACAAGCCCCTGTGTCCCTGCCCTTTGAAGTTAAAGGCTTTTGCTTTAGTCTCTGGAGCCTCGCCTGAGTCTCTAAAGGCTACTGCAGAGTTAATGATTAGGAATGTGAAGATGTAGAAACAAGGAATAGCTGTTGGGTGGAGAAACTGGTAACAGTTTAGACTATAAATATGCCACGTGGCAGAATCACCAAATTCCCATTTCCCCGAAAGTTATAAAGGTATAACACGCGTTCCTAAATTGTTTTTACAGGAAGCATACCCTCACCAGATGAAAACTGCTGACCACAAGCACAAAGACGCTAGACTGGTTAAAACTAGATGGTTGGGACTTCCCTGGTGGTCCAGTGGTTAAGAATCTGCCCCCCAATGCAGGGGACGTAGGTTCAATCCCTGGTCAGGGAACTAAGATCCCACATGTTGCGGGGCAACTAAGCCTGCATGCTGCAACTACTGAACACACGGGCCACAACTAGAGAGCCCACATGCTGCAGCTACAGAGCCCATGCGCTCTGGAGCCCATGCTCTGCAACTACTGAGCCCACGTGCCACAACTAGAGAGAAGCCCATGCACTGCAACAAGGAGCCCCCCTGTCTTAACTAAAACATGACACAGCCAAAAATAAAATAAATAATTATTTAAAAAAAAACTACATGGTAGATGATGCTTGAAACCTCACCTTGATGCCAATCAAGCTGAGAGCTGTGCAAGAGCTGATCATACACCCTGCAGCTCCCTCCCTCACACTGCCTGCAGCTCCCTCCCTCAAACTTCCCTCAAAGCCATCAGGGAGTTGGGGTCTTTTGAGCATGAGCTGCCTGTTCTCCTTACTTGGCACCTTCAGTAAACTCTGCACCTTCCTTTACCACAACCCAGTGTCAGTAGATTGGCTTTACTGGGCAATCTTGGTTTTGGGCAAGTTTGGTTCGGTAACACTATCAAAAGAATCAACAAATTTCATACAATAAACACTTAGACACAATAAGATGAATCAATCAATCAATCAGTATTAACATATTAAAATAAGTAGGTTAATATCCTCAGAGAAAGGAGGGAAAAGTTTACATGAAATAAACATAGACGGTAATGCAATAAACATCTAACCGTAATAAAATGTTTACAAATGAAAAATATAATTGTTATAGTAGAAACTCAATAAATGACTGAAGAAGGAAATGGGGAACATGGATTCACAAGTTTCCAAAATCTATCTCTAAGTAGCTCCCAAGAAGAAAAAAGAGAGGATATAAGTGAGAATGTAGACTAATTCATATTTGAAGGAAGAATGCCTGAGTGCTTTCCAAGCTGGGAGGGGGGAAAGGACAGGGCAAGTTCTCCAGTTGAAAGACCCCACTGTCTAATGAAAAGGATGAAAACAAATCAATAGGGCCTAATAATGTAGTCCAAATGCAACTTGAAAACAAGAGATAAGAAAAAAAACTAAAACTTTCAAATAGAAATGATTAACACCAAATGAAGAAAATATACGATTTCAATCTTATGATCTGCAAAATTAAATACAAGAACTATTGAAATAATATCTTTAAAATGCTGTGGGAAAAGAATTTAAATCTAGAAATCTCTAATAGTCCAACTTTTATTCAAGGGAGATAGGCTCAGTAAAGGCAGCTGCAGACATCTGAAGACTTGGAAAATAGACTACACACAAAACCTTTTCTAAATATAACCAAGAAGAAAAAAAAAAATGCTAGAAGAAAATAATAAGATGCAAAAACAGTAAAGCAAGTGAATGAATAAAATCTATTGTAATATTTAAATAGGTACCAGTTAGAAACAATGTTTTTAAGAAGTCGGAACTAAAATTCCAGACAATAGGATAATAGTAATGAATTACAACAAAAGTACAATCTGATTATTTAGTATATTCAATATATTGATTTCTTTAGGGGAGGATATGACTATTGATTAATCTATACATAGTTTTAAAAGATACAAGATTAATTTTGTATTAAAAATGTAAGCATATTCCTAGGCATTTATTCTAGAGAAATGAAAACATATGTTCACACAAAAATCTGTTCACAAATATTTGCAGCAGATTTTTGTAATAGCCCCAAACTGGAAATAATCCAATTTCCTTCAAGGAGTGAACTGAATGGATAAAAAGAATCTGGGACACCTATACAACGGATGCATTACAAAGGAAGAAACTATAGAATCACACAAAATTTGGATGTAGAATGAAAAAAAAAATCTCAAAGTGTACAGACTGTATGATTCCATTTTTATAACATTCTTATCAAGACACAATTGTACAGTGAGTGCTAACCAGGGGTGGGTGGAAGGTGCAGGTGCTATAAGGGGTACTACGAAGGGATTCCTTGTGGACACAGCAATTCTGTATCTTGACTTCAGTGTTGCTTATAGAAGTCTATACACATAATAAATGTCATACAACAACACACTCACATAACTGAAACATACAAAAACTGTGAAATCTAAAGACTCTTTGATTATATATACCAGTGCTAATTTGGGGGTTCAATGATGTGCTTTAGTTATGTTAAATGCTACCATTAGAGAAGACTGAGTGATGGGTACATGGATATCTCTGTACTGTTTCTGCAGCTTCTGTGATTCTATAATATAAAGTATAAAAAATAAAAACTAGAAACAAAATTCTAAGCATAGCCCCTAAAAGAATATAAAATATTATTAAAATAAGTCCTAAATCTAGTTTATGTGAATAACATTTTTAAAAATATAAATCTTCAAAATAAGTCCAAGGATAAATTGAAAACATGGCTGAAACAAGTACTGTAAAATAAATTAGAAGAAGACTTCGATAACTATGCCCAAAAAGCATACTTAAAGGCAGGAATATAAGGTGATACAGACAATTTGGTGTGTATTTTGGTCATAATTAGTTTTTAAACTTTCATACCCCATCACTTACTAATTTTATTTCCAAGTGTACTTTATTTAAAAAGGAAGAAATAATTTAAGATGGTGAGGCTGTAGGGGAAGCTGATGTATTCATAAATCGATTATACTAGTGTATTTGTCACAACTCTTGTAATAAATAACCTAACAGTACACACCAGGAATCAAAGATTTTCATGGGAAGATCAAAGATAATCAGAGAAATTTATCCTTAAGATGTAGTCAAAAGAGGGAATAGCTACCCATAAACTGTTCATCACGTAATATATCAAAAATTGCAAATATCACAAATATTAATCAGTAGGTGAATTCTCACTTAAAGTTTCAATGCAGTTACTCAGTGAAACTCTAAAATGTGATGCAGAGATAAAAGGTTGCCTATTCAGGTTGGTTCCATGGGCTAGTGGGAAACAGCCACATAGCACAGGGAGATCGGCTCGTTGCTTTGTGATGACCTAGAGGGGTGGGAGGGAGGCTCAAGAGGGAGGGGATATGGGGGCATGTGTATGCATGTGGCTGATTTGTTTCGTTGTGCAACAGAAACTAACACGGTATTGCGAAGCAATTATACTCCAATAAAGATGTATTAAAAACGAAAAGACAAGAAATAACAAGCGTTGGTGAGGATGTAGAGAAAAGAGAACCCTAAAAAAAAAAAAGTTTGCCTATTCAGAATATAAACACAAGCATGTCTACACCCAGACTGATCGATATCTGTTTATACCCTTAATTTTATCTTAGAATTGGAAAAAAGAGAGGTACATAATTAGATGATTTATCTTGTTTTTCTTATAGACACAATAAATTTTATAGATTAGGTTTTTCCCTTTGTATGACTATTAAAAACCTTAGATCTATATTGGAGGCCCAATCACAAAAATATTTGATTGTATGTTATAATAAGTTGCCATAGCCATTGTATGTTTCTTTTTCCTTTCTAACATATTTGTTTTATATTTTATTAAGCTAACTTTTATTATGACCTAATAACTATTTGTTAATGTAAGTATTTTGATGTAAAACATGGGTTAGCAATAAATAAAATATGTATATGAAAAATTGAAAATACACAAAATATAAATACACAATGTATACAGTATTTTTTAATATTTAGTAGAATGCAAAAATGAAAATTGTAATGAGTGTAATTGTGCATATGGCTAGGTTCTGCAGGAAAATACAGAAAAATAAAAATTTGTAAATTTTTATGATAGAAACATAATACTTTGTAAACTTCTATATTTTCATGTTTTGTATGATATAAGGGAAAGCTGGCATAAAAGCAATAAAACAGAGCCACAAAGCAAGCAAGAGAGAAAGCTTTTTTAAGAAACGTAGCCTGGACTCATAGAAGGCAACACCATCTCAGTAAGACTGGGGAGCTCTGAGTTCTGGTTTCTGTTCCACAGTTAAATAGGGTGTGACAGTCTCTAATTCAGGGCTTTAGTCATCTTCTATCCTAGGGATCCTAGTTAATCTAACTTTTGAGTCTTAGTGTTCTTGGCCACTGGATGGCAATTGTGAAAATGAGTTTTTGCAATGTGTGCAGATTATATCAAGGAAATGCACTTGGGGCTCATGTTTTGATCATTTTATGCAGGCACTTTATAATCCATTTCCATTTTCAGCTTCAAAATACAGTGTAGCCCTTTAATTATAAATATGTATTCAGAAAAGGTCTGGATTTATTTTTCATCATTTTTCTCACTTTAATAGCTCAAGCTTGATTATTCTGGGGAATTGTTATCTTTAAAGTCAAAGGCTTTTATTAACAGTGAAAAATAATGACATTTCAGAATTACAGAAGCAGATACTAACCTTTGGGACCCGAAGATATTTCAGTATTTACAGACCAACATAAATGAGATTATAAAATCAAGTATATTGTCATTAAAAGTTGGTCCATCCTTTATGCCAGATGGTTAATTCATTAAAAAAAAAAAAAAAAGCAGACAAAAACCTACTGAGGACTTCCTATACAATAGGCACCATGTTTATAATATTTAAAGAGGAGATTTAGGTATATTTCTAACAAAAAAATTAGCAGTAAACAGTAAATCTGTATTAAATTGAATCTCCCATGGTGCAGAGGCTGACCTCAGGCCATCCCTGTGAATCACCTACCCATCAACACTGGTTCTTCTGTAATGATTAATCAAGATGCATAGTTGCAATAAATATAAGCAGGATAACATTTCAGCAGTTTGCACTATTAAGCTTTCTGGTTTCTTCCAGAATGGTGAATGTCTGTGACCCTCGAAGAAGGTTACATATGTAAATTCTGTGTGACCCTTGAAATAAGTATATGAACATAACCTCTGGCATTTGCATAGATTTAGTCACTTTCCAGTACCCATCAGGTTTAAAGGTGTTCAGCTCTTTGGAGATAAGTTAAAGTACGTTCAGTTGCCATTCTGTAATTCACATATCCTTGACTGCCACCAAAAATCTCTGGACTACATAAAAAAGAATAAAATAATGCCATTTACAGCCACATGGAAGGACCCAGAGATTATCACGCTAAGTGAAGTAAGTCAGACAGAGAAAGAAAAATACCATATGATATGACTTATAAATGGAATCTAAAAAAATGATACAAATGAACTTATTTACAAAACATAAACAGACCCACAGACATAGAAAGCAAACTTACCAAGGGGGAAAGGGGGGGATAAAGTAGGAGTTTGGGATTAACATATACACACTACTATATATAAAATAGATAACCAACAAGGACCTACTGTAAAGCATAGGGAACTCTACTCAATATCTTGTAGTAACCTATAACGGAAAAGAATCTGAAAAAGAATAAATATGTATAAGTATCACTGAATCACTTTACTGTACACCTGAACCTAACACAACATCGTAAATCAACTATATTTCAATAAAAATTTTAAAAACCCCAAAAACCCCTGGCCTTAACAATGCTCTCAACCCTGGCTGCCAGTACACCACCCCCAGCAATAATTCAATCAACTTGGAGCAGGGCTGAGCATACTTTATAGAAATCTCCAGGTGATTTCTAATATAACCAGGAGTGGGAACCAGTGACTAAGTTGTAAAAAGATAATATCCTAGAATGTTGAGGTAAGTTCTTTTCTTGACTTTGAGAAGAATCTAACATAAAGTTTGATCTTCTATTTTCCTCTAACTCAGGGTCATCAGCCCTCAAGCTTCAGTCTCTGTGTTCACAGGTGCTGCAAACACGCACATCACTATTCATATCCCACTTCACGCTCTGTGGCTCAGAAAACTCCAGATATTCGTAACCTATAAACCTCCAGAATAATGAGCCTACGGGGTTGAATAAATTGCTTTGGTTTGAAGCAGTGTTAGCCCAAAGTAAGAGAAAGATAAATCTGTCAATGGCATGCTCTTTAAGATGACTTAAATTTTGTGGAAAGTGCAGCTGAGTCTTCACTCCAGCAAATGGTAAATTAACCCTCTGTCCCTTTTCTGTCTCTCTCCAGTTGGGTTCCACCAGTTTTGCCAGTAAGGGTTCCACCTGGTGTGCTTACCTACCCACCATGCTCCAGGGCCTCACTAGATATTTCTCTTGACCAACCTAACAGGACACACAGCTGAGCTCAGCAAACCCTAGCTGACAAGTCCACTCATGCTACTTTCCCTCATTCAAGGTATTTACTGGAGTAAACATGTATGACCACAGATACTCACAGAAACATCAACTTTATTAACATACAGATTAACTGTGTAACAGTCTAGACAGGACCAAAGAGCCTTCATCAGATATTCAATACCTGGAGTACGCAAAGGTCCCACGCCACGAGTTATGAGGGAGTGGGGACAGGAGATGAGTAACTCTACGTTTCACAAGCTACATACCTACCAGTAACACAAAGGTATGGCTATATATGATAAAATAAAAAAGGCTGAGTGTTTTCTATTTGGAAGCTATTTTGTTAAATTCTTCACCTATACAATTTCATTTGATCTTCACGTTATAGGTGAACTGTGCTCCCACAAAATTCATATAACGAAGTCCTGAGGCCTAGTACCTCAAAATGGGACCTTATTTGGAAAATGCAGATGTAATTATTTAAGATGAGGCATTGGCTGAGGGACCTGATCCATTGTGAGTGTGTAATTATTTTTTAAAAGGGGAGGGGGGATTTGGACACAGAGACAGATACATGGAGAGAATGCCACGTGAAGACTGGAGTTCTGCGCACAGGTGAAGGAACTACCTACCAGAAGCTAGGAGAAAGGCCTGGAACAGAGCCTTCCCAGCACGTTTGCAAGGAGCATGCTCTGCGACACCTTAATCTTGAACTTCTCGCATCCAGAACTGTGAGACAATCCATTTCTCTTAAGCTCATTTTGATATCCTTTGTTAAGCAGCCATAGAAAACAGGTACACTTTATAATCAGTAAGGTAGATACTACCATTATGCCCATTTTGCATATGAGGAAATGATGCCTCAGAGTGGGACTTGTCCAACATCATCCACTCTTGACCCACTCCAAGGCACTCTCCTTTCAGCAACTTTCAAAAAGTGTACTGCAAATCATGTTAGGTCCTTGCTTAAAATCTTCAATTGGCTTTCTCTTTCCACAGAAGAAAATGCAAACTCTGATCACAGCTCTACATTAACGCTTTCTTGACTATCTTTGTGACACCCTCTTGTATCCCTCTCCTCCTCAATCATTATGTTCTCCCCAGAGTGGCTGGTATTACCAGCTTAGGTCCTTTGCTCTTGCTGTTGCTTCTACTTGAAATACCTTCCCACCCACTCTTCAGAGAGCTAGCTACTTCAAGGATTTGGTCTCTGTTCAAATATCACTTCTACAATAACGGCTTCCTGACCACGAAGACTGTTTTATTTTGTAAGTAAAACAGAATGTATTAATAAATATAGAATCATAGTTCTTATACCAACCTAATATATTATCAATTGATAAAAACTTTTTTTGACTGTCCCTTTCCATTAAAATGAGAAGCATGCTGCATGCGAGAATGAGTCTTAATGATTTCGTGCACCTCCCTAGAAGTGAACACATCCCCAGAGCCTGGAATAGTCCCTGGTATATAAAAAGTGCTTGTTAATAGGTAATGATGGAACATCGTTAATCAACTGTGCTCCAATATAAAATAAAAATTTTTTTAAAATAGGTAATGCATGACAGTGTGACAGATGTGGGAAGGAAATATGCCTCAGCTCACCAAAATTAGATTCCCAACAAGCAAAGATCCTGCTCCGTCAGTTCAGCTCACCACCCCCAGTCAGGCCTGAGTCACTTTGTATCTTTAACCAAATTATTTTTTTCCAACTGGAGAAATGAGATTATGATTGTGAATGGGGAATCAATCTCTTTTCATTTTGTAAGCATGGTGGACAACTCAGAACCAGCACTGGACTTTGTTGAACTTTGGGCAAGTGGGATGCCAGCACTTATTTGGGGTATGAAACAGGGAACCAGAGTGTTCAGTTTTAATGATACTCAAGTGTGTGTCACAATGGCAGTTATAATCTCTCAATTATAGAAGGTGGAGGAATAAGTGGGTATTCATTGCAAGTGGGGTAGATTTTATAGTGAATCAAAGAAATACTGTGCCCTGCTCCTGCATCCATGGGAACCACAAAAATCTTGTAAAGATCAGGATAACAGAAAAGAATAGAAGTATTTACCGCCCCTTTCTTGTGTAACACAGTGAGTTAAAATGGGGACAAGAAGAGGAGTGGATGAGAAGGATGGGAGTCCACGAGGGCTGACTTTATTAAGGACATTTTGGGGGAAGCTATAAGAAAAAGAGAAGAGGGTACTTTTCAAGTTGTGTGTTCATGTGTATGTGTGTGTGTTAGTAAGTGAGAGACAGCAGACAGAGGGAAACCTGGGAAGACCAGGAGATGAGAATCGCAGGGAAAAGTTGAGGCAGAAGAGACACACTTAGAAAGCAACGGGCAGGAGGGGGGAGCAGAGAAGCGTGTGCTGTGAGTGGAAACCACAAAACCACATTTGATATTTGCAAATTGTATATATCTATATATGAATATATATTTAAAAATATATATTTAAACAGTTAACACGCATTAATATATTCTTTATCCTTTTTAAAACGAAAAACCACGCGAAGATTAGATGAGGCAGCTCCACTCAATAATACAAACGCTTACTGAAAATTAAGCTCATCTTATCATCTGTAGGGTAATATGAGAAACACTTTACTCTTATTCATTCCCTTCTGCTGACGAGGAAACTGAGGCATGGAGAGTTAGGAAGTGTCCAAATTGAGATATAAGCTCTGCCACCATCATGTTGCAAATTTTCCCACTCTTGAGGCAGTCAGAGCTGCTCCTAAACCAATTTTAATTCTGTAGAACTGCTCCTCAGTTTGATTTATTTCATAGCTTTGCTCTTAACAAATTATTAACCCTCAATTCATTATCATTATTTCATATACAAACACAACAGAACATATTATCACACTCCTTTTAGAAATCTCGATCATAATGTAGAGGATAAGTCTGTGATTTTTGCCTTAATTTTTTTTGAAATTTATTTTATATTATATACAGCAAGTTGTTATTAGTAAGCATTTTATACATATTAGTGTATATATGTCAATTCCAATCTCCCAATTCATCACACCACCACCACCACCCCACTTTTCCCCCTTAGTGTCCATACATTTGTTCTCTACATCTGTGTCTATATTTCTGCCTTGCGAACAGGTTCATCTGTACAGTTTTTCTAGGTTCCACATATACACGATATTTGTTTTTCTCTCTCTGACTTACTTCACTCTATATGACAGTCTCTAGGTCCATCCACATATCTACAAATGACCCAATTTCGTTCCTTTTTATGGCTGAGTAATATTCCATTGTATATATGTACCACATATTCTTTATCCGTTCATCTGTCGATGGGCATTTAGGTTGCTTCCATGACCTGGCTATTGTAAATAGTGCTGCAATGAACATTGGGGTATATGTTTTTTTTTGAATTATGTTTTTCACTGGATATATGCCCAGTGGTGGGATTGCTGGGTCATATAATAATTCTATTTTTAGTTTTTTGAGGAACCTCCACACTGTTCTCCATAGTGGCTATATCAATTTACATTTCCACCAACAGTGCAAGAGGGTTCCCTTTTCTCCACACCCTCTCCAGGATTTGTTGTTTGGAGATTTTCTGAAGATGCCCATTCTAACTGGTGTGAGGTGATACCTCATTGTAGTTTTGATTTGCATTTCTCTAATAATTAGTGATGTTGAGCAGCTTTTCATGTGCTTCTTGGCCACCTGCATGTCTTCTTTGGAGAAATGTCTATTTAGGTCTCTGCCCATTTTTTGATTAGGTTGTTTGTTTCTTTTAATATTGAACTGCATGAGATGCTTGTATATTTTGGAGATTAATCCTCTGTGCATTCATTCATTTGCAAACATTTTCTCCCATTCTGAGGGCTGTCTTTTCGTCGTTTGTAGTTTCCTTTGCTGTGCAAAAGTTTTTAAGTTTCATTAGGTCCCATTTATTTATTTTAGTTTTTATTTCCATTACTCTAGGAGGTGGGACAAAAAAGATCTTGCTATAATTTATGTCAAAAGTGTTCTTCCTATGATTTCCTCTAAGAGTTTTATAGTGTCTGGTCTTATATTTAGGTCTTTAATCCATTATGACTTTATTTTTGTGTATGGTGTTAGGGAGTGTTCTAATTTCATTCTTTTATATGTGGCTGTCCAGTTTTCCCAGCACCACTTATTGAAGAGACTGTCTTTTCTCCATTGTATATCCTTGCCTCCTTTGACATAGATTAGTTGACCATATGTTCGTGGGTTTCTCTCTGGGCTCTCTATCCTGTTCCACTGATCTTTTTTCTGTTTTTGTGCCAGCTCCATATTGTCTTCTTTACTGTACCTTTGTATTATAGTCTGAAGTCAGGCAGTTTGATTCCTCCAGTTTTTCCCTCAAGATAGCTTTGGCTATTCGGGGTCTTTTGTGTCTCCATACAAATTTTAAGATTTTTTTGTTCTAGTTCTGTGAAAACTGCGATTGGTAATTTGATAGGGATTGCACTGAATCTGTAGATTGCTTTGGGTAGTAGAGTCATTTTCACAATATTATTCTTCCAATCCAAGAACATGGTATATCTCTCCACCTGTTTGTGTCATCTTTGATTTCTTTCTTCATTGTCTTACAGTTTTCTGAGTACAGGTCTTTTACCACCTTAGGTAGGTTTATCCCTAAGTATTTTATGTGAATGTGCTTTTAGTTCCACAGGCTGCAGGACTGTCTGCCTTAGTGTTAATATTAAGTTGAAATAAGTTATTCAGAATTTGACAAAGAGATTGAAGATAAATTTATATGCTAAGTATTCAGAAATTTTGAAATTACTAAGTAATTAGAAATTTTGAAAATAGAACAGAAGACAATTATCATTACCTATTTCACAGCCAATTATAATTCTGCCAAGAAGTATAGATAAAAATCATTGCAAGGAATTCATAAAATATCCCAATGACACTGTTATGAACACCATTTCTGGATTCTTCATGGAAGAAATTCTGCCAATTTAGAATATTTGTGTCATTCAAAGTAGCTAAAGGCTGTAGCAGGCTAACAGCAAGCACTAAATATTTGTTAAATATGAACACCATATATGTTTAAATTACATTTTTAAAAGAACTTTTTACGTATATGTATTTGATAGAATCATGCTTTCACTCACAGCTTATACTCTCGGTTGTCTGTATTTACATTAATATCCTAGCTTGGTCAGCAGGGCCCAAGGCAATGTGAACCTGCTGACACCTCCTGCTTCATTTAACAGCACTTTCCCCACATCACTCTGATCCAGCCCCTCCGACAATTTGCAGTTCCTAGACCAGGACAACCTCTCCCCATATTCAGGTCTTTGTACCTGCTCTTTCTTGCCTAGACAATTTTAACCCTAACAAATGACTAATTATCAATGATAATGCCACTTAAGTGGCACTGATTCAGGGGAGACTTCCTTAACTGCCACCCCTCTGTGTGGTCATCATATAGGATCTCACCATATTTATAATTTTAAAACAGCTGTAAGGTTTCATTATTTAACATCAGCTTCTGCCATGAAGGCAGGGACCATGCCTGTTCTGTTCACTTCTGCATACAGTCAGTAGAGTTCTTGAAATATTCAGTAAATGCCAAAAGAGTACCAGATAAATGAGTAAGTAAGTGAGTGGATACCTCATGTTTAGAATAAAGTGCTAAAGGGGTCACGAAAGCTCTACTCACACAGGTCATTCGTGAGATATACATATCTTGTCCAGTCTACCTTTTCCTGGATACATGGCTTTGATAAGTCTCTTACTCTCGTATAACTTCAGATTCCTCAGTGGAATATTATTCAGCCTTAAAAAGGAAGGGAGGGGAACCTTCAAGATGGCAGAGGAGTAAGATGTGGAGATCACCTTCCTCCCTACAAACAGATCAAAAACTCTTCTAAAAGTGGAACAACTCCTACAAAACACCTATTGAACGCTGGCAGGAGACCTCAGACTTCCCAAAAGGCAAGAAAAACCCCACATATCTTGCCACGTGGCTGACAGGGTCTTGGTGCTCCGGCCTTGTGTCAGGCCTCAACCTCTGAGCTGGGTGAGAGGAGTTCAGGACATTGGACCACCAGAGACCGCCTGACTCACATAATATCAATGAGAGAGAGCTCTCCCAGAGATCTCCGTCTCAATGCTAAGACCCAGCTCCACCCAATGGTCAACAAGCTCCAATGCTGGATGTCCCATGCAAAACAAGTAGTAAGACAGGAACACAATGCCACCCATTAAGAGAGAGGCTGCCTAGAATCAAAATAAGCTCACAGACACCCCAAAACACATGACCAGATGTGGTCCTGCCCCCCAGAGAGACAAAATCCAGCCACACCTACCAGAACACAGGCACCAGTCTCCTCCACCAGGAACCCTACACAAGTCACTGAACCAAGCTCACCCACTGGGGGCATTCACCAAAAACAATGGGAACTAAAAACCTGCCCTGTGAAAAGGAGACCCCAAACACAGTATGTTTAAAAAAATGAGGAAACAGAGAAATATGCAGCAGATGAAGGATCAAGGTAAAAACCCACCAGACCAAACAAATGAAGAGGAAATAGGCAGTCTACCTGAAAAAGAATTCAGAGTAATGATAGTAAAGAAGATACAAAATCATGGAAATAGAATGGACAAAATACAAGACACGTTTAACAAGGACCTAGAAGAACTAAAGAGCAAACAAACAATGAAGAACAACACAATAAATGAAATTAAAAATTCTATAGAAGGAATCAATAGCAGAATAACTGAGGCAAAAGAATGGACAAGTGACCTGGAAGATAAAATAGTGGAAATAACTACTGCAGAGCAGAGTAAAGAAAAAAAGAATTAAACGAACTGAGGACAGCCTCAGAGACTTCTGGGACAACATTAAACGCACCAACATTCAAATTACAGGGGTGCCAGAAGAAGAAGAGAAATAGAAAGAGTCTAAGAAAATATCTGAAGAAATTACAGTTGAAAACTTCCCTAACATGGTAAAAGAAATAAGTCCAGGAAGTGCAGAGAGTCCCATACAGGATGAATCCAAGGAGAAACACATGAAGACACATGATAATCAAACTATCAAAAATTAAATACAAAAAAAAAAATTAAAAACAGCAAGGAAGGGGCTTCCCTGGTGGCGCAGTGGTTGAGAGTCCACCTGCCAATGCAGGGGACACAGGTTCGTGCCCCGGTCCGGGAAGATCCTACATGCCGTGGAGTGGCTAGGCGTGAGCCATGGCTGCTGAGTCTGTGCCTCCGGAGCCTGTGCTCCACAACGGGAGAGGCCACAACAGTGAGAGGACTGCGTACCACAAAAAAAAAAAAAAGCAGCAAGGGAAAGCAACAAATAACATACAATGGAATCCCCATAAGTTTAAGAGCTGATCTTTCAACAGAAACTCTGCAAGCCAGAAGGGGGTGGCAGGACATATTTAAAGTGATAAAAGGGAAAGACCTACTACCAAGACTACTCTACACAGCAAGGATCTCACCCAGATGTGATGGAGAAAATAAAACCTTTAAAGACAAGCAAAAGTCAAAAGAATTCAGCACCACCCAACCAGCTTTACAACAAATGCTAAAGGAACTTCTCTAGGCACGAAACACAAGGGAAGGAAAAGACCTACAACAACAAACCCAAAACAATTTTAAAAATGGTGAGTAACATACGTATCGATATTAGCTTACATGTAAATGGATTAAATGCTCCAACCAAAAGACGTACACTGGCTGAATAGATACCAAAACAATACCCGTATACATGCTGTCTACAAGAGACCCACTTCAGACCTAGGGACACATACAGACTGAAAGTGAGGGGATGGAAAAAGATATTCCATGCACATGGAAATCAAAAGAAAGCTGGAGTAGCAATTCTCATATCAGACAAAAGAGACTTTAAAATGAAGATTATTATAAGAGACATAGAAGGACACTACATAATGATCAAGGGATCGATCCAAGAAGAAGATATAACAACTGCAAATATTTATGCACCCAACATAGGAGCACCTCAATACATAAGGCAAATGCTAACAGCCGTAAAAGGGGAAATTAACAGTAACACAATAATAAGTAGGGGACTTTAACACCCCACTTTCACCAATGGACAGGTCATGCAAATGAATGCAGAACGAAAATAAATAAGGACAGGTCATGCAAAACGAAAATAAATAAGGAAACACAAGCTTTAAATGACACACTGGCAAAGATGGACTTAACTGATATTTATAGGACATTCCATCCAAAAACAACAGAATACACTTTCTTCTCAAGTGTTCATGGAACATTCTCCAGAATAGATCATATCTTGGGTCACAAATCAAGCCTTGGTAAATTTAAGAAAATTGAAATCATATAAAGTACTTTTTCTGGTCACAATGCTATGAGACTAGATATCAATTACAGGGGGGAAAAAAGTGTAAAAAAGACAAACAGTTGGAAACTAAGCAATATGTTACTAAGTAACCAAGAGATCAATGAAGAAGTCGAAGAGGAAATCAAAAAATACCTAGAAACAAATGACAGTGAAAACACAATGACAAAACACCTAGGGAATGCAGCAAAAGCACTTCTAAGAGGAAACTTTATAGCAATACAATCCTATCTCAAGAAACAAGAAAAAATCTCAAATAAACACCCTAACCTTACACCTAAAGCAAATGGAGAAATAAGAACAAAAAAACCCCAAAGTTAGCAGAAAGAAAGAAATCATAAAGATCAGATGACAAATAAATAAAAACAAAATGAAGGAAATGATAGCAAACATCAATAACACTAAAAGCTGGTTATTTGAGAAAGGTAAACAAAATTGATAAACCATTAGGCAAACTCATCAAAAAAAAATCAACAGAATTAGAAGGTAAAAAGGAGAAGTAACAACTGACATTTCAGAAATACAAAGGATCATGAGAGATTACTACAAGCAAATATATGCCAATAAAATGGACAACCTGGAAGAAATGGACAAATTCTTAGTAAAGCACAACCTTCCGAGACTGAACCAGGAAGATATAGAAAATATGAACAGACCAATCACAAGCACTGAAATTGAAACTGTGACTAAAAATCTACCAACAAACAAAAGCCCAGGACCAGATGGCTTCACAGGCAAATTCTATCAATCATTTGGGGAAGAGCTAACACCTTTCTCAAACTCTTCCACAATATGACAGAGGGAGGAACACTCCCAAACTCATTCTACGAGGCCACCATCTCCCTGGTACCAAAACCAGACAAAGATGTCACAAAAATAGAAAACTACAGGCCAATACCACTGATGAATATAGATGCAAAAATCCTCCACAAAATACTAGCAAACAGAATCCAACAGCATGTTAAAAGGATCATACACAATGATCAATTGGGAATGTAAGGATTCTTCAATATATGCAAATCAATCAATATGATACACCATATTAACAAATTGACAGATAAAAACTATATGATCATCTCAATAGATGCAGAAAAGGCTTTCAACAGAATTCAACACCCATTTATTATAAAAACTCTCCAGAAAGGAGGAATATAGGGAACTTATCTCAAAATAATAAAGGCCATACATGACAAACCCACAGCCAACATTGTTCTCAATGGTGAAAAAATGAAACCATTTCCACTAAGATCAGGAACAAGACAAGGCTGCCCACTCCCACCACTATCATTCAAAATAGTTTTGGAAGTTTTAGCCACAGCAATCACGGAAGAAAAAGAAAAAAAAGAATCTAAATCAGAAAAGAAGTAAAACTGTCACTGTTTGCAGATGACATGATACTATATATAGAGAGCATTCTAAGGATGCTACCAGAAAACTACTATAGCTAATCACTGAATTTGGTAAAGTAGCAAGATACAAAATTAATGCACACAAATCTCTTGCATTCCTATACACTAATGATGAATAATCTGAAAGAGAAATTAAGGAAACACTCCCTTTTACCATTGCAACAAAAAGAATAAAATTCCTAGGAATAAACCTACCTAAGGAGACTAAAGACCTGTATGCAGAAAACTATAAGACACTGATGAAGGAAGTTAAAGATGATACAAACAGATGGAGAGATATACCACGTTCTTGGATTGGAAGAATCAACATTGTAAAAATGACTCTACTACCCAAAGCAATCTACAGATTCAATGCAATCCCGATCAAACTACCAATGCCATTTTTTACAGAACAAAAAATTTCACAATTTGTATGTAAACACAAAAAACCCGAATAGCCAAAGCAATCTTGAGAAAGAAAAGTGAAGCTGGAGGAATCAGGCTCCGGGGCTTCAGGCTATACTACAAAGCTACAGTAATCAAGACAGTATGGTACTGGCACAAAAACAGAAAGATCAATGGATAGAAAGCCCAGAGATAAACCCACACACATATGGTCACCTTATCTTTGACAAAGGAGGCAAGAATATACAATGGAGAAAAGACAGCCTCTTCAATAAATGGTGCTGGGAAAACTGGACAGCTACATGTAAATGAATGAAATTGGAACACTCCCTAGCACCATACACAAAAGTAAACTCAAAATGGATTAAAGACCTAAATGTAAGGCCAGACACTATAAAACTCTTAGAGGAAAACACAGGTATAAGACTCTATGACATAAATCACAGCAAGATCCTTTTTGACCCACCTCCTAGAGAAATGGAAGTAAAAACAAAAATAAATAAATGTGACCTAATGAAGCTTAAAAGCTTTTGCACAGCAAAGGAAACCATAAACAAGAAGAAATGACAACCCTCAGAATGGGTGAAAATATTTGCAAATGAAGCATCTGACAAAGGATTAATCTCCAAAACTTACAAACAGCTCATGCAGCTCAATATCAGAAAAACAAAAACCTAATCCAAAAATGGGCAGAAAACCTAAACAGACATTTCTCCAAAGAAGATATACAGATTTCCAACAAACACATGAAAGGTTGCTCAACATCACTAATCATGAGAGAAATGCAAATCAAAACTACAGTGAGGTACCACCTCATACCAGTTAGAATGGCCATCATCAAGAAGTCTATAAACAGTAAATGCTGGAGTGGGTGTGGAGAAAAGGGAACCCTCTTACACTGTTGGTGGGAATGTAAATTGATACAGCCACTATGGAGAACAGTATGGAGGTTCCTTAAAAAACTAAAAATAGAACTACCATACGACCCAGCAATACCACTACTGGGCACATACCCTGAGGAAACCATAATTCAAAAAGAGTCATGTACCACAATGTTCATTGCAGCTCTATTTACAATAGCCAGGACATGGAAGCAACCTAAGTGTCCTTCGACAGGTGAATGGATAAAGAAGACGTGGCACATATATACAATCAAATACTAGTCAGCCATATAAAGAAACGAAATTGAGTTATTTGTAATGAGGTGGATAGACCTAGAGACTGTCAAACAGAGTAAAGTAAATGAGAAAGAGAAAAACAAATACCATATGCTAACACATATATATGGAATCAAAAAAAAAAAAAACTGGTTCTGAAAAACCTAGTGGCAGGCCAGGAATAAAGATGAAGATGTAGAGAATGGACTTGCACACACGGTGAGGGGGAAGGGTAAGCTGGGACATAGTGAGAGAGAAGCATGGGCTTATACACACTACCAAATGTAAAACAGATAGCTAGTAGGAAGCAGTCGCATAGCACAGGGAGATCAGTTTGGTGCTTTGTGACCACCTAGAGGGATGTGATAGGGAGGGTGGGAGGGACACACAAGAGGGAGGCGATATGGGGTTACATGTATACATATAGCTGATTCACTTTGTTATATAGCAAAATCTAATACAACATTGTAAAGCATCTGTACTCCAATAAAGATGTTAAGAAGAAAATAGAAAGGAAGGGAAGGGAAGGGAATCCTGCAACATGTGACATCATGTATAAAACTTGAGGACATTATGCTAAGTGAAACAAGGCAGTCACGGAAGGGCAAGTAGTGAGAGATTCCACTGATTTGAGGGATCCCACAGAAACAGAGACTGGAGTGGTGTTTCCAGGGGCTGGAGAAAGGAGGAAGGGGGACATTATTAACCAATGGGTATAAAATTTCAATGCAACAACATGAATAATTTCTAGAGATCTGCTTATACTGCATTATGCCTACAGATAAGAATGCTGTGTTATACACTTAAAAATCTGTTAAGAGGGTAGATCTCATGTCAACTGTTCTTATCACATTAAAATTAAATAAAGATTAGGAAACATGGACCATAGCATAGCTGTCTTGCCCAACTCAAACTCTTACTGAGGATCAAGTGAGATGAATGAAAACTGGCATTGGAAAACTGTAAACCCCTATTAAAAGAAAACTGCCAGTTGTTATTATCATTAATATTATTGTTACGATCAGAAACCAATGACATTTCCAACTGACAATATCAATATCTATGACAGCCTTGAATCACTTGTTTAGGTCATTCTCAAAACACACGTCTGCTCACATAGTGACTCCGAGATTCTAATCCAGAGTTCTTGGGACCCACATTTACCAGTATTGTGCTAAGCAGTGCCAACGGGTCTCATATCCCACCTGACTCTTTGACTTTCAGGTTTATTTCTCTAAATTTGCAAATTAAATATTTATTTTTGTCATTCAGAAAAGGACACAGGATTGATGAATTCCCTCTAACAGTTGCCCATTTCAAGAGGACCTTTACATATGAAAATAGGGGTCTGATATACAAACTGAAGGCTGTGACTCAAACAAAATCTTGACAATTTATTTTAGCCTTAAACATCTGTATTCTAATCTAACGCAATAACATGGACAAAAGCAACCTTTAATAGAACCATTCACTAAAATACAGACACGATGAATTCTTCCTGTTAGCTGAGAAACAAGGGAGGTATGATACTAATTCAATTCCACAATTTAAGAAACATTCATTAAGAGCCACGTACGTGCTCAGGATTGAATAAGCTGCTACGGTTTGGTGACATGAAATGCTGTGAAAATCACAGTCCACCGTTCATGACAAATCAAGACAGACACAGATTCTAACACAGGTCTGTGATGAGAGAAAATGGGAGATGGGAGAATGTAGAAGGGTCATTTCATACTAGAGTGACCAGAGAAGATCATATTTGAAGCCCTGAATAAGATATATTCTGGATAAGATACTGTGGCTGCTTCTAAAATAGCTCCCAATGATGTCTGTCTGCTAGTATTCATGCCCTTGTGTGATCCCTTCCCACTGAATGTGGCCTAGACCTGGTGACTTACTTTTATTCGGTAGAATATAACAAAAGTAATGAGATGTCACTTCCAAAATTAAGTCATAAAATATTGTGACTTCCCTCCCTCCAACCTTCCTCCCCTCTCTTTCTCCCACTTGGTGGCTCACCTGGATGACGCCAGCTGTCCCGTGGTGAGCTGCCCAATGAAAAGGTCCATGTGCAAGAAACTGAGGAGTATCTCTGGCCAACAACCTGAGGGAAACTGAATATAGCCAAGCATCATGTGAGTAAACTTGGAGGAGGGCTCACCCCCAGTCAAACTTTGAGATGACCATAGTAACAGCTGACACCTTGAGTCACATGGCGCACGGGAGGTGCGGGGAGGTGGGGAAGCAGGGGCACAAAGCCAGGGTTCAAAGTACAAACTTGGTTTTGAGATCCTCACATAAATGCAATGTACTCAGCGAAAGTGTGAACTAGAAATAAAAAATAAGTAAATGCTGACAGACAGACAGCAAGTTTTCCCATGGCCCCAGCTGCCAGTGGATAGAGAATGGTCCCTGTGTGGTTTGTAACCAAAATTCAGCTCTCAAACAGGTTTCAGCCTGAACTCACACTACCTGTATGTTGCCCAAACCTGCAAGTTGAGAATTTAATTCCAAGCGGTCTCAGGTTGGTAACTGTCCAAAGTATCTGGTAGAGATAAATTCTCTCTGGAAGAATACCCCATCCAACCAGGCCTCCAGAAAACCTATATATCAGGTTGCAAAGACCGTGAGTCTCTGACGACAAAAATCACAAAATACACGCTAATGTAACAGAGAAGAACAAACTTGACTCCGTACTGGATCTATCCCTTTAGCTCTAAACCTTGTGCTCTGTTGCCTGTGCTTAGTCATGCTGGCTCTGCACCTTCATAAAAGAATGTTGCCTATAGCCTGAGATATACAGCATAGCACTTTCTTAAGGCTCTGACCTTTAAAGGTGTAACACTCTTCCATTCATATAAAGAGTTGCAGAACAGAGAATAACATTTGTCTTGCTGGAGGTTTACAGGAACAGGTGACCTGACCTACGTGGACAGCTGCAAGAACAAAGGGTTCCTGCACCAAGAAGTCTGCAACAACCAGCCACACTCCCTCCCCTTTTAGAATAAAAGAAGCCTGAACTGTAACTCGGGGAAGATGGTTCTTTGGGATACTTGTCCACCATCTTCTCGGTCTGCTGGCTTTCTGAATAAAGTTGCTATTCTTTGCCCCAACAACTAGCCTCTTGACTTATTGGCAGCCGGGAGTACAGCTTGGACTTGGGTAGCACTAACACAAGGCGACAAGCGTTCTCAGAACCACAAGCAGCAGACTCAAACCTGAAAACACTTCAAATGTCTACATTATTAGATATAGATTATAAATTAATGTTAATGTGGTTAAAAAATAAAAGAAGGAATCAAACTTCTGAGAAAAGAACAAGAAAACCCTGTTGGATGCCCAGGGTGCCACCTCCATTCCCGTTTAAGCCTGGGAACTGTGTTGACCGAAGTCTCCCTCCACGTGCGTTTTTGCAGATTTGAGTCTCCTAATGAAAGAACCTCTTGAAAGCTGGAAGGGAAAGTGAAGGGAAGGTCTTTGGATTCAGGATATTTGGGATTAGCTATGGCAGCTTCGGTGGATGTGATGGCTTGCAGACCCCTTCATGAGCCCTCATTCTCAGTCTAGGTGGGATTTACAAATTCTTCAGAAATCCCCATAAGCTCTAGTTTTTGTACCCACTCTCTGGTCTTTCAGGCTGAGATCTCAGATATAAAACAGGGCTACTCTAATCTTCTCTAGCTGCTTTCCCGAGGTCTACTTCCCCGAGTTCTTCCAATAGTCATATAAGCCCCTAATTAATATGAAACTACGATTACTGGAATATGTACCATGGCTTTTGTTTTCCTGATCAGACTCTGAGTAATAGTAGAGTACAAAAAGACTGTCCAGAAAGGTATGAGAAAAAACTACACATTAAACTTTTGATAGACAGCTAGTGGGAAGCAGCCGCATAGCACAGGGAGATCAGCTCAGCGCTTTGTGACCACCTCGAGGGGTGGAATAGGGAGGGTGGGAGGGAGGGACATGCAAGAGGGAAGAGATATGGGAACATGTGTATATGTATAATTGATTCACTTTGTTATAAAGCAGAAACTAACACACCATTGCAAAGCAATTATACTCCAATAAAGATGTTTAAAAAAAAAACTTTTGATAATGAAAATATGTGTAATTGTTTGGACTAGGGTGATTATAGTGGAGGTGATGAGAAGTGGTTCAATTCTGAATGTCATGTGATGAAACAAGCAGTAGGAAACCTCAGCAACTTGATAGAAAACTTTGCCATTTACTTGGAGAAAAGATTGGTAGTGATAGCGTAGGGAAGGTCTGAATTTCTGTTAACTTTGAGATGTCTATTACAATGTACTAGCTTTTTTATTCCTTCCCATTTTCTAATGATTCAGGGATTTATATTCTTGAAAGGGATATGCCTTTAATTTTCTTTTCTTGTACTATTTTTATTTAACTTTAATGGGCAGATTATATGACTATCATAAAATTAGTGGAGAATGTGCCTTATTTTCTGGTCTCTGGAAGAGTTTCTGTGAGAGTAAAATTAACTGTTCGTTACATGCTAGAACTCTCGCGTGAAACTGTCTGAGCTGGGTTTCGTTTTAGCTTTCCTTTTTTGGTTGGAGAGGGGGAGGTTTAACCTACTAATTCAAGATGAGAATATAAGATTCAGATTTTCTATTTCTCCTTAATTCAGTTTGGGCATATTCCTTTTTTTTTTAGTAATTTGTTCTTTTCATGCAACTTTTTGCAATAGCCTCTGAATGGTCCCTCTGCTTCTGCTCTGGATGGACCCTACGATCGATCCTTAACACAGAGCTGGAGTGTTCATTTAAAACATGTAACAGATTATGCCACTTCTTTTGCCCTAGAATCTCTCATGGTTTCTCATGGTATTTATAGTAAAAGTAAAATCCTTGCATTGACCTGAGAAATGGCCCCCATCTGGTATCCATATATTGTCTGTCCTTATCTCCTCCTAACCACCCCCTGGGCTGATTCTGCCACTATCATCCTGGCCTCCTTCCTGTTCACTAAAATCTCCAAGATGCTCCTACTTCAGGGTGTTTGCCTTATGGTTGTTTCTGCCTGGAAGATTTCGCTCCCAGAATAACACAGTAATTGCTTTCTCATGTCCTTCAAGGGCATTCTCAGATGTCCTGTTCTCTGAGAAAACTTCCTGATCATCTTATTTAAAATTACAGTCTTACACTCCCACGCTCTCTCCTACTTTAATATTCTGCATTTTACTTATCATCCTTAATGACCTATAAATATACATGTTTATTGTCTGCCTGCAAATTCTGGAGTATAACTTACATAATGACAGGTATTTCTGTCTGTTTGATTTACTAGTATCCCTAAAGTATTTGTAACATAATAGACATACTCAATAAATATCTGTTGAATAAATATCACATTGGGTTTATCCCTGAATTCAAGGTTCTTTCAATAGTTATAACTATCCATAAATGTAAAATATTACATTAACTAATTAAAGGAGCTAAACCATATCACTACCTCAATAAAACCAGAAAAGACAGAGAAACATTTGATAAAATTAAATACTCATCCATGTTAAAAAAAACAAATCTTATCAAACAATGAAAAAAGACACAATACACCCTATTTGTGAATAAAACAATAAAACTCATAGCAATAACAAATTTTCTAAAATTTATCCAGAATTTAATTAAATTCCTATCAAAATCATAGCAGAATTCTTCTTAAAACTTGACAGAATGATTCTAAAATGTATATGGAAGACAAAAGAGCCAAAATGGTCAAGTTACTTCTAAAGAAGAGGAAAAAGAAAGTAGTGAAAACTCTAAAATGAGTCTTGAGACTTATTTTAAAGCTGCAGTAATAACTCCTTCCAGCATGATGTACGAATACAAGTAAACTTATGGAATAAAATAGCGGAAAAGACCATGCTTAACTGAATTTTGATAATTGATAGGTATGGCACTGCAAATCACTAAGCTAATGATGGAGAATTTAATCAATGATGTTAGGGCAAGTGATGTAATAGGCAGACTTACAGACTTCAAAGATGTCCACCCCCCAAACGTGGAACCTGTGAATATGTAACCTTATATAGTGAAAAGGACTTTTCAGATGTGACTAAGAATACACACATTGAGAGCCACCACTGATGCAGCTCCAGCAGGAATAAGCCAGCTCTCAAGTGCTGGGCAGGACTGGTTCCAGCACCCACACCTCGAAGGTCTTTCCTTCTGTTTCCTGCCTAGAGAAGTTCCTTTAGCGTTTCTTGTACAGCTAATTTGAGAGGACCTTCAAGATGGCAGAGGAGTAAGACGTCGAGATCACCTTGTTCTCCACAAATACATCAAAAATACATCTAAAGGTGGAATAAGTCCTACAGAACACCTATTGAATGCTGGCAGAAGACCTCAAACTTCGCAAAAGGGTCTTGGTGCTCTGGCTGGGTGTCAGGCCTGAGCCTCTGAGGTGGGAGAGCCAGGTTCAGGACACTGGTCCATAGAAACCTCCTGGCTGCCAATCAGCGAGAGCTCTCGCAGAGATCTCCAACTCAGCACTAAGACCCAGTTCCACCCACAGACCAGCAAGCTCCAGTGCTGCAGACTCCATGCCCAACAACTAGAAAGACAAATACAACCCCACCCATTAGCAGAGAAGCTGCCTACGATCATACTTACTTCACAGACACCTCAAAACACACCAATGGACATGGTCCTGCCCAGCAGAAAGACAAGATCCAGCCACATCCACCAGAACACAGGCACCAGTCCCCTCCACCAGGAAGCCTACACAACTCACTGAACCAACCTTACTCACTGAGGGCAGACACCAAAAACAACGGGAACTACGAACCTGGAGCCTGTGAAAATGAGACCCCAAACACAGTAAGTTAAGCAAAATGAGAAAACTGAGAAATACACAGCAGACGAAGGAGCAAGCTAAAAACACACCAGACCAAGCAAATGAAGACGAAATAGGAAGCCTACTTGAAAAACAATTCGGAGCAATGATAGTAAAGATGATCCAAACTCTTGGAAATAGAATGGAGAAAATACAACACACGTTTAACAAGGACCTAGAAGAACTAAAGAGCAAACAAACAATGAACAACAAAATATATGAAATTAAAAATTCTCTAGAAGGAATCAATAGCAGAATAACTGAGGCAGAAGAACAGACAAAGTGACATGGAGATAAAATAGTGGAAATAACTACCACAGAGCAGAATAAAGAAAAAAGAATGAAACGAATTGAGGACAGTCTCAGAGACCTCTGGTACAACAATAAATGCACCAACATTCGAATTATAGGGATCCCAGAAGAAGAAGAGGAAAAAAAAGGGACAGAGAAAATATCTGAAGAGATTATAGTTGAAAACTTCCCTAACATGGGAAAGGAAATAGTCAATCAACTCCAGGAAGCACAGAGTCCCATACAGGATGAATCCAAGGAGAAACATGCCAAGACACATTAATCAAACTATCAAAAATTAAATAAAAAGAGAAAATATTAAAAGCAGCAAGGGAAAGCCAACAAATGATATACAAGGGAATCCCCATAGAGTTAATAACTGATCTTTCAGCAGAAACTCTGCAAGCCAGAAGGGAGTGGCAGGACACATTTAAAGGGATGAAAGGGAAAAACCTACAATCAAGATTACTCTAGCCAGCAAGGATCTCATTCAGATTCATCAGAGAAATTAAAACCTTTACAGACAAGCAAAAGCTAAGATAATTCAGCACCACCAGACCAGCTTAGCAGCGAATCCTGGGGGAGCTTCTCTAGGCAGGAAACAAAAGAGAAGGAAAACACCTACAATAACAAACCCAAAACAATTTTAAAAATGGTAATATGAACATATATATTGATAATTAGCTTAAATGTAAATGGATTAAATACTCCAAACAAAAGACATAGGCTGGCTAAATGGATACAAAAACAAGACCTGAATATATGCTGTCTATAAGAGACCCACTTCAGACCTAGGGACACATACAGACTGAAAGCAAGAGGATGGAAAAAGATATTCCATGCAAATGGAAATCAAAAGAAAGCTGGGGTGGCAATTCTCATATCAGACAAAATAGACTTTAAAATAAAGACTATTACAACAGACAAAGAAGAACACTACATAATGATCAAGGGATCAATCTAAGAAGAAGATATAACAATAGGAACTATACAAGGACCCAACATAAGAGCACCTCAATACGTAAGGCAAATGCTAAGAGCCATAAAAGGGGAAATTGACAGCAACACAATCATAGTAGGGGACTTTAACACCCGACTTTCACCAATGGACAGGTCATCCAAAATGAAAATAAATAAGGAAACACAAGCTTTAAAGGACACATTGAACAAGATGGAATTAATTGATATTCATAGGACATTCCTTCCAAAAACAACGGAATACACTCCCTTCTCAAGTGCTCATGGAACATTCTCCAGGATACATCATATCTTGGGTCACAAATCAAGCCTTGGTAAACTTAAGGAAACTGAAATCATATCAAGTATCTTTTCTGACCACAACACTATGAAACTAGATATCATTACAAGAAAAAAATCTGTACAAAATACAAACACTTGGAGGCTAAACAATACATTACTAAATAACCAACGGATCACTGAAGAAATCAAAGAGGAAATCAAAGAATACTTAGAAACAAATGACAATAAAAACACAACGACCAAAAACCTAAGGGATGGGCTTCCCTGGTGGCGCAGTGGTTGAGAGTCCGCCTGCCGATGCAGGGGACACTGGTTCATGCCCCGGTCCGGGAAGATCCCACATGCCATGGAGCGGCTAGGCCCGTGAGCCATGGTCAATGAGCCTGCATGTCTGGAGCCTGTGCTCCGCAACGGGACAGGCCACAACAGTGAGAGGCCCGTGTACCACAAAAAAAAAAAAAAAAAAAACCTATGGGATGCATCAAAAGCAGTTCTAAGAGGGAAGTTTACAGCAATACAATCCTACCTCAGGGAAAACAGAAAAATATCAAATAAACAACCTAACCTTACACCTGAAGCAATTAGAGAAAGAAGAACAAAAAAAAACCCCCAAAGTTAGCAGAAGGAAGGAAATCATAAAAATCAAATCAGAAATAAATGAAAACAAAATGAAGGAAATGAAAGCAAGGATCAATAACTCTGAAAGCTGGTTCTTTGAGAAGATAAACAAAATTGATAAACCATTAGCTAGACTCATCAAGAAGAAAAGGGAGAAGGCTCAAATCAACAGAATTAGAAATGAAAAAGAAGAAGTAACAACTAACACTGCAGAAATGCTATGATCATGAGAGATTACTACAAGCAACTCTATGCCAATAAAATGGACAACCTGGGAGAAATGGACAAATTCTGAGAAAAGCACAACCTTCTGAGACTGAATCGGGAAGATATAGAAAATATGAACAGAACAATCACAAGCACTGAAATTGAACTTGTGACTAAATATCTTCCAACAAACAAAAGCCCAGGACCCGATGGCTTCACAAGCGAATTCTATCAAACATTTAGAGAAGAGCTAACACCTATCCTTCTCAAACTCTTCCAAAATATAGCAGAGGGAGGAACACTCCCAAACTCGTTCTACGAGGCCACCATCACCCTGATACCAAAACCAGACAAGGATGTCACAAAGAAAGAAAACTACAGGCCAATATCACTGATGAACGTAGATGCAAAAATCCTCAACAAAATACTAGCAAACAGAATCCAACAGCACATTAAAAGGATCATACAGGGCTTCCCTGGTGGCGCAGTGGTTGAGAGTCCGCCTGCCGATGCAAGGGACACGGGTTCATGCCCCGGTCTGGGAAGATCCCACATGCTGCGGAGCGGCTGGGCCTGTGAGCCATGGCCGCCGAGCCTGTGCTCCGCAGTGGGAGAGGCCACAACAGTGAGAGGCCTGCGTACCGCAAAAAAAAAAAAAAAAAAAGGATCATACATCATGATCAAGTGGGGTTTATTCCAGGAATGCAAGGATTCTTAAATATACGCAAATCAGTCAATGTGATACACCATATTAACAAATGGAAAGAAAAAACCATTTGATCTTTTCAATAGATGCAGAAAAAGCTTTTGACAAAATTCACCACCCATTTGTGATTAAAAACCCTCTAGAAAGTAGGCATAGAGGAAACTTACCTCAACATAATAAAGGCCATATATGACAAACCCACAGACAACATCATGATCAATGGTAAAAAACTGAAAGCATCTTCACTAAGATCAGGAAAAAGACAAGACTGCCCTCTCACCACTATTATTCAACATAGTTTTGGAAGTTTTAGCCACAGTAATCAGAGAAGAAAAAGAAAGAAAAGAATCCAAATCGGAAAAGAAGATGTAAAACTGTCACTGTTTACAGATGACATGATACTATATATAGAGCATCCTAAAGATGCTACCAGAAAACTATTAGACTAATCAATGAATTTGGTTAAGTAGCAGGATACATACAACATTAATGCACAGAAATGTCCTACATTCCTATACACTAACGATGAAAAATCTGAAAGAGAAATTAAGGAAACACTCCCATTTACCACTGCAACAAAAAGAATAAAATATCTAGGGATAAACCTACCTAAGGAAAAAAATAACACCTGTATGTAGAAAACTATAAGACACTGATGAAAGAAATTAAAGATGATACAAACGGATAGAGAGATATACCCTGTTCTTTTGGACTGCAAGAATCAACATTGTGACAATGACTCTACTACCCAAAGCAATCTACAGATTCAATGCAATCCTGATCAAACGACCAATGGCATTTTTCACAGAACTAAAACAAAAAATTTCACAATTTGTATGGAAACACAAAAGACCCTGAATAGCCAAAGCAATCTTGAGAATGAAAAATGGAGCTGGAGGAATCAGGCTCCCTGACTTCTGATTATACTACAAAGCTACAGTAATCAAGACAGTATGGTACTGGCACCAAAACAGAAATATAGATCAATGGTACAGGATAGAAAGCACAGAGATAACCCCATGTACATTTGGTTACCTTAACTTTGACATAGGAGGCAAGAATGCATAATGGAGAAAAGACAGCCTCTTCAATAAGTGGTGCTGGGAAAACTGGACAGCTACATGTAAAAGAAGGAAATTAGAACACTCCCTAACACCATACACAAAAGTAAACTCAAAACGTATTAAAGACCTAAATATAAGGCCAGACACTATCAAACTCTTAGAAGATAACATAGGCAGAACACTCTATGACATAAATCACAGCAAGATCCTTCTTGACCCACCTCCCAGAGTAATGGAAATAAAATCAAAAATAAACAAATGGGACCTAATGAAACTTAAGAGCTTTTGCACAGCAAAGGAAACCACAAACAAGAAGAAAAGACAACCCTCAGAATGGGAGAAAATATTTGCAAATGAAGTAACTGACAAAGGATTAATCTCCACAATATACAAGCGGCTCAATCAGCTCAATATCAAAAAAAAAATAACCCATTCCAAAAATGGGCAGAAGACCTAAATAGACATTTCTCCAAAGAAGATATACAGATTGCAAACAAACACATGAAAGAATGCTCAACATCATTAAAATTAGAGAAATGCAAATCAAAACTACAATGCGGTATCACCTCACACCAGTCAGAACGGCCATCATCAAAAAGTCTACAAACAATAAATGCTGGAGTGGGTGCAGAGAAAAGGGAACCCTCTTGCAGTGTTGGTGGGAATGTAAATTGATGCAGCCACATGGAGAGCTGTACGGACGTTCCTTGAGAAACCAAAAATAGAACTACCATACAACCCAGCCATCCCACTACTGGGCATATACCCTGAAGAAAACATAGCTCAACATGAGTCACATACCTCTATGTTCACTGCAGCATTATTTACAATAGCCAGGACATGGAAGCAACCTAAGTGTCTATCGACAGATGAATGGATAAAGAAGATGTGGCACATATATACAATGGAATATTACTCAGCTGTGAGAAGAAACGAAATTGAGTTATTTGTAGTGAGGTGGATGGAGCTAGAATCTGTCCTACAGATTGAAGTTAGTCAGAAAGAGAAAAACAAATACTGTATGCTAACACATATATATGCAATCTAAAAAAAAAAATTGTTCTGATGAACCTAGGGGCAGGATACGAATAATGACACAGATGTAGAGAATGGACTTGAGGACACAGAGAGGGTGAAGGGTAAGTTGGGACAAAGTCAGAGAGTAGCATGGACCTATATACACTACCAAATGTAAAATAAATAGCTAGTAAGAAGCAGCTGCAATGCACAGGGAGATCAGCTTGGTGCTTTGTGACCACCTAGAGGGGTGTGATAGGGAGGGTGGGAGGGAAACACAAGAGGGAGGGGATATGGGGATATATGTATACGTATAGCTGATTCACTTTGCTATACAGCAGAAACTAACAAAGCATTTTAAAGCAATTATACCACAATAAGTATGTTAAAAAGTAAAGAAAAAAATTAAAAAATAAAAGAATACACACCTTGAGGTGTGCACATTTTCCTGGATCATCCAGATGTGTTCAATCTAATCCCACAAGTCCTTAAAAATGGAGACCTTTTTCTTACTGAGGGCAGAAAGAGAACTGTAACAAGGAAAAAAGGGTCAGAGAAATGTGACATTGCTAGTTTTGAAGATAAAGGAAGAGGACCATGTGACAAGGATGTGGGCTGTCTTTAAAAGCTGGAAATGTCAAGGAAATGAGTTCTACCCTAGAGCCACCAGAAAGCAACCCTGGTGGCAACTTATCTTAGTCCAGTGAAATTCACCTCTGACTTTTCACTTGCAGGACTATAAAATGGTAAATATGTGCTATTTTAATCCACTTTGTGATATGTGTTACAGCAGCTATAGAACAAGTGGTTATCTATATGTGAAACAATTGAACTGCATCACCTGTCTCACTCCATAAATAGAAATGAATTCAAGATGGGTTCCAGGAAGATACTGAAAGCTTTTACATAAAAATAAATAAGAATTTTTGTGTTTTGGTAGGCCATAAAATAAGCAACACAAACATTAAAGTGGAAAAATGCATTTATGACTGCCTTAAAATATAAAGCTTCTCTATTTTGAAGACACCCCAAAGTGGCAAGAAAAATTATAAACTTTAAATCCTCGCAACATATATAATGAATAAATATATATTCAGAATACTTAGTGTAATGGATTCTCAAAAATCAAGCAAAAGGAATCATAAAATGGAAAAGGTGAGCAAAATACATAAACAAAAAAGGAAAAAAGAATGACTAGTAAACATATGAAAAGAAGCTCACTCTCATAACAAACAGGGAAATGCAGATTATAAGACATTTATCTGTGTTGTCCTCAATTTGGTTCATCAATGTCTCACAATTTTCAGAGTATAGGTCTTCACCTCCTTGGTGAAATTTATTCCTAGGTATTTTATTATTTTTAATGTAATTATAAATGGGATTCTTTTCTTGATTTCTTTCTCTGATAGTTCACTATTAGTATACAGAAATGCAATAGATTTCTGCATATTAATTTTGTGTCCTGCAACTTTATTGAATTCATTTACTTTGATAGTTTTTTGGTAAAGTTTTTAGGTTTTCTATATATAGTGCCATGTCATATGCAAAGAGTGACAGTTTTATTTCTTCCCTTCCAATTTGGATGCCTTTCATTTCTTTTTCTTGTCTATTTCTGTGGCTAGGACTTCCAATACTATGTTGAATCAATGTGGTGAGAGTAGGTATCCTTCTCTTGTTCCTAATCTGAGAAGAAATGCTTCCAGCTTTTTACCATTGAGTATGATGATGGCTTTTGGTTTGTCATATGTGAACTTTATTATGTTGAGGAACATTACCTCTACATCCACTTTGCTGAGAGTTTTCATCATAAATGGGTGTTGAATTTTGTCAAAAACTTTTTCTGCATCTCTTGAGATGATCATATGGTTTTTATTCTTCAATCTGTTAATGTGGTATATCACATTTATTGATTTATGTATACTGAAGAATCCTTGAATCCCTGGAATAAATCCCACTTGATCATAGTGTGTGATCCTTTTAATGTATTGTTGGATTTTGCTTGTTAATATTTTGTTGAGGATTTTTGCATCTATGTTCATCAATGATACTGGCCTATAATTTTCTTTTTCTGTGGTGTCTTTGTCTGGTTTTGGTAACAGGGTGAAGCTGGTCTTGTGGAATGAGTTCTAAAGCATTCCTTCCTCTTCAATTTTTTGGAATAGTTTGAGAAGGATAAGTGTTAAGTCTTCTTTAAATGTTTGGTAGAACGCACCTGTGGAGTCATTTGTTCCT
Organism: Delphinapterus leucas; assembly: GCF_059928025.1. NCBI lineage: Eukaryota > Metazoa > Chordata > Mammalia > Artiodactyla > Monodontidae > Delphinapterus > Delphinapterus leucas. The sequence goes on along the minus strand of NC_143133.1, from coordinate 130,727,599 downwards.
GGAATGTTGTTAGTTGGGAACTTTTATTACTAATAATTCAATTTCATTATTGGTAATTGTTCTACTCCTATTTTCTATTTCCTCCTGATTCAGTCTTGGGAACTGAATCAGTTCTTCTGTTGGGAACATATCCGTCTGTCTTATTTTATTTGACTCTTTCTCTCTGCCTCTATGAAATTAGGCAAAACAATCACCTATCCCATTCTTCAAAGGCTGTCCTTGTGTAGGAGCATCCCTATACAGACTACATGTGTCCATTGGCTTTGGTGGGAGATCTGGATCTGAAGTGATTCTGGGCCAGGTTTTTTCTGGGAAGCACCAGGGCCACTGCCTTGGCAGGGGTGGGCTGAAACTGGTGAAGCGGGGTATGGAGCTGGAGCCTGACATAGGTTGGTGCTTCTCCCAGGACACACTGGCAGCTTCTGCCTTGGCAGAGAGTGAAGCTGGAGCCATGGGAGCCTAGGCTTTTCCTGGGGTTCACCAGAGCTGCTGCCTTGGCAGTGGTGGAAGGATTGAAGCTAAGCCCAGTTTGGGCTGAGGGATGTTCTGGTGTGGTTTTGGCAGGCCAGCTAGAACATCAGGCACTTTTCATTCTGCTGCCTCTGTGCTGGGATGGGGAGTGAGTACGATTGTGCAGAGCAAAGTCTGTGTCCTTTAAGAGCAGTCTGAGTTTCCTACAGCCCCTGGCTCTCGCAGTTGTAAGCCGGCTGGTTTTCAAAACCAGCTGGCCCCAGGTGTCTCCCAGGGGCTGGGGTGCCCAATGTGGGACTCAAATTACTTGCTCCTTAAGGGGGACTTCCGAGGTTGTGATATCCCCTTCCTCTTCTGGGTTGCCTACCAGGGGTGTGAGTCCTGACTAGATCACTTTTCTTCCCCTCCTACCCATCTGGGTGTGGCTTTTGCTTTATATACATAATTGTAGACGAGCCTTTCTGCTAGTCTTCAGTGTGTTCTCAGAAAGAGTTGTTCTGTATGTAGTTGCTGTGTTGACGTGTTCATGGGAAGAGGTGAGCTCAGGGTCTTCCTATTCTGCCATCTTAATCCTGTCTCGAGTTAATGTTTTAATAGAATTGTTAATAAAGGATAAACAGAAAGTTGTAAACCATCTATGCTAAGACATAAAACTCATTTGGTTAGCTGTAAGATAGAATATGACCTCCTAAGAAAGAAAATTAACTGGTACAAAACCTTAGAAAATGTTCAAGTTATTGATCTTAAACCGAGCTATTATTATAACACTAACTACAGTAGAATAATCTCAGTAAGATAGGTGTGTATGTTTCACTAGTCACAGTAATTAAAATTTAATGAAACCCCACTGGTGCTGTTTTCAATCAAACAATTTCTGAAGATGTTCCAGCTTATCCACAGAAGCAAGCCAAATCCCTAATACCATGAAAAGAAAGAAGAAAACAGGCAAATAAGATCTATTCCAATTTTTTGAAAAAGTAATAAACAAATAAAAATGTTATTAAAAGAGGAATAAAGAAATCAATATTCAGCTCAAACTGACAGTATTTCAGGTAATTTATCAGAGGCCACCAACCCTCAGAATCACTGTTTTTGGCACGAGGCTTTACAGTAGAGAAGACAATATCTTACGAAATAAATCACAAAGTTAAATTTATCTCGTCTAAAACTAGACAGTGATGGTACATTATTTTCTACTGAAACAAACAAGTCTTATTTACTCAGGCTCTACTCTATCTGGAGCTTTTCCTTGTGGGTTAGCACGTGGGTAGAAAATCAAAATTTGTGCACATGCAGCTTACCCATCCTTTCAGCTGATGAAGATGTGACTCACAGGGCCTTATCTGTATTTCAAAGTTTGCTTATAGCAAGGAGTAGGTTCAATATCAACCTCTAAAAGTGCTTAAGCCTGCAACATTTCCCTGAATGATTAACGACGGGTTAGCTGGTTCTTCACTGGATACTGGATAGATTACTTTTCTTAATAAAGGGGATTCGTACGGATCAGCCAGGAAAAATATTATTAAAAGAAAAGTCAATTTGAAAGTTATATTACATGTGAGAAGACCATTCTCAAATCCCCTGTTGTTCACGGCTGTTCGTGCAAGTAAAGAATGCCAGTGTTGATTAGGTTTGAAATGTCACCATTGGTCCAGGATTTATTAACTCTCTGCACGACCCACGGCGTGTGCTTTAGAATCCACTTTTAAGAGTAGATACTATTCTGAAAGTTGTAAAAATGTAATGAGATAAGACTTATTTGCCCTTAATCTAAGCATAGTAACTGCATATCAACAAAGAGTTCCAAGAAAATAAATGGAAAGTAAAGAAGGATGGGTCATTAATCATGTCATATATTTTAAATTATAAGAGAGGAATTAGGGGGCTTCCCTGGTGGCGCAGTGGTTGAGAGTCCGCCTGCCGATGCAGGGGACACGGGTTCGTGCCCCGGTCCGGGAGGATCCCAAGTGCCGCGGAGCGGCTGGGCCCGTGAGTCATGGCCGCTGGGACGCGGGAAGGATTTTTCTGGAAGTTGTGTTCCTTTTCTGCTGTTGCTATACGGACTTCCACAACCAGCTGTTCACCTCCTTGCTTCTAATAAAGAGCTAATTGACTTAACGATAAACGTTAACTCGGAAAGAGGTAAGGGTCGCTATAGATATTTTTTATCCTACTCTGACATTAGAATAGCCCTTGGGGGGAGAAAAGTTTAAAATCCCCACTGGATAAGTGTTAATTAATTAATGATGATTGTACTAAACAATGTTTGGATAATTTGTCCTTGTCCTTTGACATAAAGTTGATAAATAACACAGAAGTGAGAAAGGGATTAATGGTTTATTAAAATCCACTCAAGGACTTAATAGTAGCTCCTAAAATTTAGCTATTTATAAACTGTCATGCATTGTAACAGTAGGTAATATGTAGATTTCTTTTATCTTTGGTGAAGAGAGACTGAAGCATGAATCACTGAAGTCAAATACTCAACTAAGAGAAAGATAAAGGCATTTTCCCTTCTTCCTTAAAAAGCAACATCATTAATTAAATAGAGATTATTAGTTGATACTGGAAAAATACATTTAAAGTGATAACAATAAATGAATTGATTATTGCGATGATTATTAGAGAGATACTGCCTCTACAGTTGTGCCTCCACAAAAGTTTATAATATTTGCCAAGTTCGAGTTACCCATTAAACAGTATCATTAAACTTCCCTTCTTTCATTTGTATATTCAACGTCTCCATCTTGATTGGATCTCATCAAGTTCTAAACGTAACACAGTCTTTCCCATTAAAAACAAACAAACAAAAACTTCCTTGATTCTATAATCTCCTTCAGATACTATTTTAGTCTCTCCTTTTCGTATCTTTGAAAAGTTTTCCAAAATGTAGCTAATTCTGATGCTTTCCGCTTCTCATTTCTCCATTCTAATGGACTTGGCTTCCGTTACTCCATCAAAACAGGATTTAGTAACCCTCCAGTCACTAAACCCAAAATAAGTTGTTCTTATCCTTACCTGTCAACACCGTTTAATGATGAAACCACTGCCTTCCTTCTTCCTTGAATTCACACAACATACTTGTGGCTTTTTTCTCCCATCTTCAGAGCAGCTTCATCTTTTTCCATCCAGCCATAAAATCTTGTCCTCATCTGTTTCTCCCCTCAACCTACGTTATCTCTGTAGCCTATTTTCTTCATGTCCACTTCTTAAATTACTGCACATTACAAGCGTGCATGCACACACATACTGTGAGAGCTCCTCAATGCCCTCTGAGCTGCAGAGTCCAGAGTCAGGACAGCTGGAACTGTTTCTTCTGGCTGACGTGTATTCACCGGTCTTAGATATCATCATTCATTTCCTCCCTGGATCTCCTCGTTTTCTTCAGATTCTTGCTTACATGTCACTTCCTCTATGAGGATTTCTCTGACCTATTACACACTGCATTGCATTACCAGCAGTATGAAGACAGGTTTTTTTTGTCTGGTTTAGTCCCTGCTGTATTTCTTGTGCCCATAGCAATGTCTGATGAACAGTAGGCACTTGATAAGTACTTGTTAAATGAAGTCATAAATTTAAGTCAGATCATGTCACCCCTTTTAAGCACTTCTTTGGCCTTCACATTGCATGGAGAGTAGAGGACACATCTTCTCATACAACATAAGGCCCTCCACAATGCAGACACCCTCTCCCTCTCAGGCCTCTTTTTTGTTTGTTTTTGTTTTTGTTTATGTTTTTGTTTTGCGGTACGCGGGGCCTCTCACCGCTGTGGCCTCTCCCGCTGCGGAGCACAGGCTCCGGACGCGCAGGTTCAGCGGCCATGGCTCATGGGCCCAGCCGCTCCGCAGCACGTGGGATCCTCCCGGACCGGGGCACGAACCCGTGTCCCCTGCATCGGCAGGCGGACTCTCAACCACTGCGCCACCAGGGAAGCCCTCAGGCCTCTTTTTAACGTCCCTTCTACTGGCTTTTAATATCCATGCCATTCAGACCTCAAAGGCCACTCAGACCTTTCCTCAGTTCTTTCTACAGACCTTGTTTCCCCTGCTCACAGGGTCTCTGCATATGCTCCTCCCCCTGTCAAAAAGGACCTCCTCTCCACATTGCATAGCGAATCCCTGCTCAACTTTTCGTCTCAGCAGAAGATCCACTCTCTTTGCAGTCACCCCGGACTCCCACCCATTTATTGTGTGCTCACATATCAGCATGTACTGCACACTGTATGTACATCAATTGCACTTTCACATTTAACAATTTATATTTCCCATACCGGACTGTAAGTCTCCTGAAAGCAGGGACTCTGCTTTTGCTCACCAATGATTTGTCCAATGTTGACTGCATTACCTAGCATTTAGGTGTATTCAATAAAGGTTCATGGAACTTATGGTTGCCAGAGGGGAAGGGTGGAGGGGAGGGGTAGTTAGGGAGTTTGGGATTGACATGTATACACTGCCATATTTAAAATGGATAACTAACAAGAACCTACTGTATAGCACAGGGAAACTCTGCTCAATATTATGTAACAACCTAAATGGGAAAAGAATCTGAAAAAGAATGGAAACATGAACATGTATAACTGAATCACTTTGCTGTACACCTGAAACTAACACAACATTGTTAATCAACCATACCCCAATACAAAATTTTTTAAAAAGTAAGGGTTCATGGAATGAATGAGGAAAAGAAAGAGTTGATGTATTTTTCAATCAGGATAGCGGGGCTTACATACAGAAAGCTGGCCAAATTGCTATAGTGCCTTCACATTACTTCCCAATTAAGGGGAATCATCATTAAAAGGCAGGTTCAAAATTAATAAGTAAGAATTTTTAAAAACGTAAACAGAAAACTAAGCAACAAATTAGCAGAAAAGATTTAAAGCTTTCTCCAAAACCACTAAATCAACCTAATAAAGTTAAAATTTGATTTAGTGTTCACAAAATTATACTATGTATCAAAACATATGTCATTAATCAAATGCTAAAATAATTCCTGGATTAAATGGTATAATGTTAGCTTATGCCAGAGGTGACCTTGAAAAATCTTTCAAATATGGTTCAGTGTGATTGGAAGTTACATGTGAATATGTTTTCCTAAGGATCTATCAGCAATGCTTCAGTGTATGTTTTTGAAATAAAATGTATCTGAGTAGCAGCAGATAAAGTTACTCTTGGATCCCCTTTTGTTAGCAGTAGCTTTTGAAACATGTATGATAAAACCCAATATGGATTAATTCCTTTGGGGAGTCAATCTGTTATATGAACGAAATGTTGAGGGGGGGTGGAGAGTTAAAATAAAATAGTTGCTTGGCTCTACAGACTTGATTTCTTATTCACACCATCTGATTGCTGTATCCCCACCCCCTCCCCAAGGTTAGGAAAGGTAAAAATAAACCCACAGATACACCATACACAAATTTACCAAAATCTCCGCGTATACATGCATATACACACCTAATAGTGTATTAGTTAAGCCCATTCACAGTTTTTGTCACTATAACTCAGTTTTCTATTTCACCTAAAAATCAACATATGTTTTTACATGGTTAACCAAAATCTGTATACAATTTAAAATGTGATCTACAAACTCTTAGTTTAGGGGGAAAAAAAGCCAAAATTTAGACTATATAAGAATTAAGGGATGCAGCCAAATTTCTAACCTGATAAAATTTTACACAAGATTTAAAATTTCTAACCTGATAAAATTTTATACAAGAAAAAAATGACTGAACTAATCATTGAAGAAAGTATAGAAAGAAAACAAAATAAAAAGAGTATAAAGATTTTTTAAAATAAGTGCATAAATTAATATATTAGAAAAAATAGGAAAACAGAATTGATAAATAAGAACAATATAATACAACACCTCTGTCAAAACTAATTTAACAAACATAAATAAAAGGTGTTCCATACATAAATGAACATTTTTCAAAATGAGAGAAATTCTATTTAAAGTTGTGGAATAATAAAATTATATGTTCATAAATTGAACAGTTTTAGATAAGTATACCAGACTTAATTAGGAGGAAATAAAAATTGTAATGGATAAAACACATAAGGGGTAATTAAAAATTTTGTCTAAATATTGCTTACCTAATCATTGTGTGTAGCAAAAATTACCTGAATACTAAATACGGCAAAAGAAACAAAATCAAAATTCCACAGACCAATCTGAGTATTGAACACAAATGAAAACTCCTAAATAGAATATTATCAAATTAAAACCAGCTTTGTAAAGCATGAACCAAATACCCAACTAAGTATGTATTATTCTGGAAATTTAAAAATAGTTTATCTTTTGAGTATTGATGAGAATAATTTATTACATCAATAATTTGAATAATACAATTATATATTCTTTTCCCCAGGTGCCAAAAGCAAAAAAAAAAAAAGGTAAATTTTTATATTCTTGCCCTGTGCTAGAAGTCAGAAACAGAGTTAAAATGGTAACATAATTCCTGCACTAATGTACAGTCTATCAAAAGGTTCTTGTAGCTTTTTCAAATAAATAAGAGAAGACAAAATAAAACTTTTATGTTATAAAATGGAAGAGTGTAAGTTATCTATGCACAAGACAGTCTACCTGATAATCCAATCAGTACAATGGAAAACTGCTAGAACTAAGAAAATTTAGGAAGGTGGCAGATGACAAAATTCATATTCAAAAAGCAGCAACTGGGCTTCCCTGGTGGCGCAGTGGTTGGGAGTCCGCCTGCCGACGCAGGGGACACGGGTTCGTGCCCCCGTCTGGGAAGATCCCACATGCCGCGGAGCGGCTGGGCCTGTGAGCCATGGCCGCTGAGCCTGAGCGCCCAAAAAACAGCAACTTTTTGTCAGCAATAATCAGTTAAAAATAAGACTTTAAATTTGGGTCCATTTTCAAAGACAACCAACATTATTTTATACCAATAAATATATATATTAAGGAATGTAAAGGATCTTCTAATTTTACTGAGGGATATAAAAGTCAGAAACACACCATGTTTTGGGGGAACTCAAGTTTCCATCCAATTTACCCATAGGTTTAATAAACCTTAAACAGAATGCCAAGAAACCTTCTTTGAAAACTTTACACAATGATTCTTAAGTCTGTGTGTTAGTATAGAAGTGAAAAAATAGGAAAAATTAAACCTTAAAACTGAAGTTAATTGAAGGGGCATTGTCCCATCTCATAATAGATTATGAGATTTAATGGATCATTGGATATTTAATGTGTGCAGAAATTATACTAAGTATGTATACATAGATTATCTCAGTTAATCCCCTCAATAATTCTACAAGAAAGATTATTGGTATACCCATTTCATAATTATCTTCATTTTAGCATTGAGTAAAATAATGTTTAAAAAGGTTATTTCCTCAAATTCACAAATGCAGCAGAAAGCAGAATTGAGGTTTGAACGTAGGCCCATATGACTTCAAACACTGAAGTCTTAACAACAACAAATCACTGTCCATAGTGACTGATGCAAAGATGGACACATAATGCAAATTGGGTCAGAGTCACTTATAAGTGACTGAAGAGATCTCCTTTCTCTAAGGCCATGGATTTTAAGGATTGTTTAGGTCTAGTGTTACTGGGGAGTCATTCTCACTGCATGGGAATAACACTCCAACAGAGGAAGAGAGAGCATAGTGACAGAGAGACAGAGCCTGTTGATTGTTCTAGAACCTCCGGATCCACCTGCTCCGGACTCTCAGATTTCCAAGTTGTGAGAAGCAAATTTCCCTTTTTATTCAAATGAGTTGTGTTCCTGACACTTGCAACAAAGAGCATTCTGACCAGAAGACCAGCTGTGTGTTTTTGAGGGAAAGAGGGACAAGAGAATTGAGGGCATTTGCAAGGGAGTGTTTATAATGAGGACCTCTACGGGCAGTGAAGCAGGACAGTGGTGACAGGTGGTGAGGCCATATGGGTAGATGTAGTGGGAGGGCTGATGGGCTGGAAATATTGCTCCTACATAAAGGGAGTTGGTAGGCGGTGGTCTGAGTGCGAGGTTGTTGAAACTGAGATACTGGACATAGTGGAATGATTGGTGATAATAAGAGTGCAGGTGTAATCACGCCAGTGGGTAACCGAGGTGGATAAAGGTGAGGAGTTCAAGAAGCTAGGAGGCCAGGATACGGGATGATAAAGTTGGAAAAGATTTGAGTAGAGTCGAAATTATGGGTGGACTGGAGAGTTGGGGACGATGTGTGTTAGCGAGCAGAGAGTGGTACAAACGGATGGTCGGAGTGCTGACAGTGCCAGGGACTGGAGAAGCAAAGAGTCCAAATGACTTGAAAGTGGTTATTGGCAGCAAGGAGGATCCTTCCATGAGACATATGATGTGAGAGAGAAGAAACAAACTCCATTAAACGAAATTCAGTTCATGCAAGAAAGTGATGTATGAGAGAGTTTATAAATTAGAAACTAAGAGGCCCAGGGGGTAGAGCAAACAGGTGAAGGAGGGAAGCAAATCAAATATGAGACACTGGACCCTCAGATGTCCAGCATAGCTGGACGTGTAGCTGGTCTCAGGATAATCTTACAATAACTGAAAGTCAGAGAGATCTAACGTATGGGTGTCACTCAAGCTTTCAGAAGTGCTGGACGTTTTGCGATTAGTTCAGATCATCTCTTAGAAGGAGGAGGACCGATCAGCTGCCCCACCGCCCGCAGTGACGTGTGTGATGTGCAGCCCAGGTGGCACACACTGTGCCCCCTCAGCGGTATTTCACGGTGCCCTCATGACAAAGTGACGAGTCTAACATAACGCATGGGTTCTTACGATCCAGACCCCTGAACCTCGTCTCTAGTGACCTCTCGGCATTGTATATTCCAGTCCAGCCCTGCTGAACCCCTCTGAGTTCACCGGAATACTCCACAGCCTCTCTTGCCTCAGATCTATACACATATTTTTCTTCTGCCTGAAAAGGCCTTTCCCACCCACTCCACCTTCCCGGTTTTGGCTGACAACTGTAGTCATCATCCATGATTCAACTTTGGCATCACCTCCTCAGGGAAGCCTTCTTTTACTCGCCAGTCCCAGATCAGTGCTCCCGTAACATCTTTTATCCCTACTACAGTACCTGCTACACTACGTCATCTTTGACTTTGAGTGGAAGCTCTCAGATGGGAAGTATTATGACTTGTACACCCAGCCCTTAAGAAAAAAGGCATGTGGTAGTTAGTTATCCAATACTTATTTATAGTATGAATGAACTGAACAAACTACAGTCAGGACAAAATCAGGATTCTGCTTGAATATTTCAGGTAACTGATCGCACTACTCTGTGTCGTTATGTATTTTTGCAACACAATAGACGATGCTCGCGTCCCTGAAGATTATGTGCCACAGTAAAGGCAAACATATAATAACTAGGACATTGAGAGACAACTGAATCCAGATGCCCCTGAGTATTCAGGTTGGTTATAAGCAATGTATTTTTTTCCATATTGTCCTGAGACATAAAAGCTTTAGAAGACATCCCATTCAGTCCTCTCTTCATTCCCCAAAGTACTGTATAATTGCTCAACGATTCTCTTAGTCATCACCAGTTTCGTTCTAAAAGAACCAGGGAAATTTTCAGGAGTAGAAAATTACAGCCAAAATCTTTATAGTTAGGTAGCATGAGCTCAGGAATAGGAAAATAGAAATATTTGTTCCAGTTTTATCCACTGGCTTCCCCACTATCTAATCACTTAGTATAATGGGTCTAATAATATTAGAAAAAAATAAATTTTAAGAAATTTGAAATGGAAACCAGAAGTCTGAAGTTATACCTTAAAGGGCCTCATACCTGTTCCTGAAATGTACCTAAATCTGTAAACAAAACATCTAGCCTTCTATTTTCTGGGCCAAGTTGACAAGTGTAATAAATTTGGTTTCAATATTTGAATATAAATCTATAATCCATCTGGAGTTTATTTTGGTTTATGTCACAAGGAATGAACCAATGTTATTCTTTTTCCAAATGGTGAGCCAGTTGTTTCAACACCTTTTCTTGAATAATTCATTTCTTTCCACTAATTTGGAATGCCACCTTTATGATATACTAGTTTCTTTAATTGGGTTTATTGCTACACTTTCTATGCTATCCCATTGATCTTTCTATTCTTGGGAAAAAAAGTCTATATTGTCCCAAAAGCCTACTTCTATTATTTATTAATTTCATTTACCCACTCTGCGTTCAGTATGTCATGGTTTTCCTCTCCTCAATATCAAATACACCTTCCCTACCACATTCACACCACGTATAAGCCACTTTAGAGGAAATTCCTCATCTTTTCTTCACGAAGTCTACCTTCTTCCACCCTTGCCCTCAAGGAAGATGCCTGGGAAATGAGGAAAGATGGCGCTACGCAATAAGAGACAGAACACAGAGAAAGAGATGGGGGTCAGGGGAGTAAGAGCATTGTTTGCAGCAGTGCCAGCAGCCCAGGAAGTCTTGAGAACCCATCAGTATATATACGTGTACTCACTGAAGCGTAGGCAGTGAGTAGGCAGTCAGACAACCCATAGAGATTTATACAGTAAGAAAAAAGCGGAATGGGACTTCCCTGGTGGTCCAGTGGTTAAGATTCCACCCTTTCAATGCAGGGGGTGCAGGTTTGGTACCTGGTTGGGGAACGAAGATCCCACATGCCACATGGCACAGCCGAAAAATAAAAACAAAAAAGAAAAAGAAAAGAAAAAAGCATAATGGAGTCCAGACACACCAACAAAAACCTTAAAAGATGTTGCCAAAAAAAAACAAGCAGGTAGAAGAAGATAGGAGAAAATTCAGGCAGGAGTGTATATGGAGGGTGATGGGATCAGGGAACATCATAGCAGCCAAGGGAAAAAGGATTTTTAAAAAAGATTTTGAATTCTGATTTGGTCTAGTATATTATTATGTTTCTCTGCAAGGAACTATTTCGTTATAAACAGAAGAAACAGAAATTATTTTCTGATTCAAACAGTTATTAAATGTCAAACTATACTTGAGGTTAAGTAAGAGAATGCCATTTTAAAAAGACAACTGATTCAACAATTAAAATTGATTGTGGTATGTTTGAAATCAACTCCATTGGAGAGACTTAGCAATGAATTGGATATAAAAGATACTGAAACTGAGGAAGGAGATAATAAAATTTTGGATGGATGGCTATCCAAATCACCTCACAGATGTTAAAAAAAAAAAAAAAAACACATTCTTAGTTTGGATGTGATGCAGGATGAAATGCTTTTGAAAATTCATTCGAGTATTCTGATGCATATGTAAGTGTAGACCAAATGGAAAGAGATTTAGGAGGTCACCCAGTTTGTCTTTACTCCAGTCCTTAAGCTAAAGAAGACAAAAAAAAAAAAAAAAAAGGTAGTTGGTCTATTTCAATTCACTGGAGTAGGAAAACCTCACAGGAAATAGGGTGTCCTATACTGTTTCTGGACACCTACACCTTTATAAAACATATCATGGCAACTAGGTAACTAAGGCTTTGAGTATTCAGGTCATCGCTACATATCTTAAAACAAGCAACTCACTTTGGAGGAGCTGAAAAACCAATTCAGATCTTTTAAAAAAGAAAACCTTTTAAGTAGTTTTACATAGTTTCCACACACTTGGGAACACATGAAAACCAAGAACAGGCTGGTCCCACTCTCTGACTTCCAGGAAACTCTCTATTGCCTCTCAGACGCCTGCTTGGCTCCAGTAACTACCTCCTACGTTCTAAGACAACAGGGTCAAAACCACAAAGATATTCAACCATCACAACAATTTTCCTTCCTTGATACACACTGAGAAGTAAAACGAGTAGAACAACATGTATATTTAGCATAACTTTTCCAAATACAACATGGGAAAACTAGATACAAAGTCGTCCAAATATGTTTGGGTTTTTAACTTACAAAAAGTGAAGCTTCAGGCTTCCCTGGTGGCGCAGTGGTTGGGAGTCCGCCTGCCGATGCAGGGGACACGGGTTCGTGCCCCGGTCCGGGAGGATCCCACATGCCGCGGAGCGGCTGGGCCCGTGAGCCATGGCCGCTGAGCCTGCGCGTCCGGAGCCTGTGCTCCGCAACGGGAGAGGCCACAAAAGTGAGAGGCCCGCGCACCGCAAAAAAAAAAAAAAAAAGAAGTGAATCTTCTTTCAATGACCTTAGCTAAAATGCATACTCATTTATGGTGGCTGATTTTGTTTCTCCTTCATGAACCGATCACATAATAATAGATAAAATCAACTGCCGTCTCTTCAGCAGGTGTTCATTTTACAAAAGTGGTTTTACTACTTCGGGGGGAGTGCAAAATATTATTTGCAACAAAAAAATTACCTGACCCTGCTAAACTAGAACACATCTATGATTAAAATGTTAAGAACTGTGAGAACTTCAGAACAACGACAATTATATGAGATGTCACTAGGAACTATTATTTCATCATAACCAAAAAAAAAAAAGCCTAAAAACTGAACTGCTATTTACTAATCAAGCTATTTTACTTTACGTTTTAAATTGAATATCCTAGTAATTGTGTCATCTTCACTGTATTTTTTTAAAAGAGGCCAAACTGAGGCCACAGATTATATAAAGTGAAAATTTAATGGTAATGCTCTCCCAACAGAATATCTGATAAAAAGTAGCAAACTAGACTACTTTGGTCTCATCTCATCCCTACCAGCCCTCCTGGGGAGGAGTAAACGTGCAAGTAAAACAATGACAATATATTAATTTAATTTAAACATGCAAGTAAAACAATGACAATAAATAATTTCTATATTTTTAAAACAATGTAGAAATCTAAATTTAACTAATAAGAACAAGGAAAATATTTCAAAAACTGTAATCATAACAACAAACAGCTATGGAACTTTTTTCCCAGTATTCCGCAGAGCAGTCTACTTGTGTTTGACTCCCCAAAAGATAAAGGGAAATTTTAATCATAAGCCCTGGCTGTGTGATTCTTATGAAACTTGCATTTGAAAGTTCATCATGTGAATAATAAAAAACACCACAGTATCTAACCTCTAAGTTTTTAATATATGTCCATCATTTACCTTGAGTATTATACATATATTATCTCACTTATATAGAATAAATGAGGGCTTCCCTGGTGGCGCAGTGGCTAAGAATCCTCCAGCCAATGCAGGGGACACGGGTTCGAACCCTGGTCTGGGAAGATCCCACATGTCACGGAGCAACTAAGCCCGTGCACCACAACTACTGAACCGGCACTCTAGAACCCGCAAGCCACAACTACTGAGCCCACGCGCCACAACTACTGAAGCCTGTGCACCTAAAGCCTGTGCTCCGCAACAAGAGAAGCCACAGCAATGAGAAGCCTGCGCACTGCGACGATGAGTAGCCCCTGCTCACCACAACTAGAGGAAACCCGCGCACAGCAACGAAGACCCAACACAGCCAAAAACAATAAACAAATAAAATACAGAAGAAGTGAGATAATATTTCACTGAAATATTATTCAATGAAAGCAAGGTATTTCATTGGAAACAAAAACAAGATACACATAATTTGTTGAAGTTTTAGTCTTAAAATAAAACTCTATTTTTCACTTATCTTGTTTTTCCTAAGGGCTTACTTATTGCAAGTTTACATGGTTAACAAATAATTCCATCAGGAATGAAAAAAATACTAACACAAAACATTTTACCTAAATTAATTTAACAAGCTAATAAACTAATGACCTGACAGGACTTGTTTAACGATTATTGTCTTCTGTTTTTCGTGGAGAACCATAGAGTTATAAGGAAAAGCTGGCACAGACAGAGGCAGTGTCTTTCGACATGTGTCATGAAGTCTCTTGGATGACAGGTCATTTTTATTTCAAACACAATTGAACTTTCATTCTCTCTCTCTTTCTGTTAACTGACAAAATTTAAATTTTTGCCTCATCTCTTTAAAATAACACATCAAATTTCTCCTTGATTCTCTTAGAGGAATAATTTGTCACCCAAACCACATTCATTTTTAAGGAAGGCTAATTTTGAGTAGAGCTCTCCATATATCCTGACACCATTGAGATTAAAAATAAATATTCATCCCATAAAGTGAACAGAAAATATACAGCTTTGTGAGTTCACACGTGTGGATTTGGTCACCTTGATTTAATGCATATGTTTAGGAAAGAGCTGATATATAATAAAATTCAAGCATGAATACCTGGAAAATACAAGTATAAAAACCTTTTCCAATATGTGTAAACTCTTATTCGTGATCGTTTTTTTAGTCCTCTCTCCCTTCCAAAAGTAGGAATTCATCATAATCCTTGTAACATTATTCTCATAAGTAGCAATGTGCAACATGGTCATCAAGCAGAGTTAAGTGTGTTGTGGTCAAACTCTGGATTCAATGATCAGACACAGGGACAAATACTAGAAACAACATAATAATGAAAACAATAACAATAATAAATAAACTATGTGGAACTGACGATGAAGACAAAGCCTTCCTAAATTCAGCAAAAAGACTCAGGACGGAAAGGACTCAGACTCCACTCCTTTGCTTGAGAATGGCATGTAGCTCCGTAGACATCATGTTTTGGGTAAATAATATGTGATTTGGAAATGTTTCACAAGTCCCACACATGACTCTTATGATCAGTATGTTTGGAAACACATCTCTCAGGCAAGCCACTTTCCAGCAAGGGATCAGAGATAATTCTTAACTGGTGAATAAACATGCACAGGAGTAGGGTTGCCAGAGTTAGGAAATATAAACACAGGACACCCAGTTACATTTGAATTTCAGACTAAAAAGGAATACGTTTTTTAGTATAATGTATCTCAAATATTGCATACATACACACAAAAAGTTATTCATTGTTTATCTGAAATTTAAATTTAACTGGACCTCCTGAATTTTATCTGGTACCCCTACACAGGAAATCAGTACACAACATTATTATTTTTTTTTTAAGTAAAATGTTTCCCCCTCCACATGACCATTACTGTACAGTGAACTGTGTCCTTTTTTTCCTTTATCAATCCCTCAACATCCTTGAAACTAGCTACTACCTATAAATGTATTCACATATGTTAGCAATGTTTAGTGCCAATTAATTTATAATTATGGATCATTTGTTCCAACTATTTTCTCAGAATAACAAATTTCTTTAGAAAATGTACAAAGCTCTAGAGGCACACAGAAAATTGATGCAATTCTTTGGTATCATGAATCTTAATCCCTCCTTAAAGAGCCTGAAAATATATCTTAGATGATTTTATGTATTATTTTTATGTGCATATGTTATATATTGTTGTAAAATATGTTATATCATACGTGTGTATAAAATTACATTGCATAAAACGCAAAACGGTAGAAGTCTACATTAAAGGTCATTGTATCACTCAGGTCAAGGGTTCTGCAAAGTCACTGCCATCAGTAGTCAAGTATATGACAAGGATTTCATGGGAATGGAAACCAGGGAAAAACAACCCATCCTCAGGGCAAATGAACTCACTTTAAGGGCAAGTAGTCAAGGACTACCTGTCATCGTTTTCACTGTGAAGTTCCTTGCCTGTCACTCCAAAGGACAGCCTCCAGGATAAGCTAAAAGACAACACAATTTAAGAGGGAGTAGCCATGTTATAACACAGATCTCAGTTTCAGTTTCAGAGCAGGAAACGTGTTGCTGGGTATATAGATTAAGAGAACACACTCCAAGGCATTCCTTAGAATCAGTCACTCAAATCTGTAAGTCATTGAGACTGCATCACTTTTCCAGGCTACCATGAGTGCAGCCTTCGCAGAATTTAAATGAGAAGTAGTCCTTTATTCAAACTTCGAGATCTGCACAATCTCTCTCACTTTATGATGTGCAAAATAAAAACATCTTTTTCATCATTGTGATGGCAGTGGTGCTGGCACCGCATGAAAACTAAACTAGCATCTTTGTCTTCATAAGAATTCCAGAAGGTCACTTGAGAATAGTTCCTTGTTGACTGTATTATGTAAGGTTTTGCATGTGGAAACAAGTTCTTAGAAATATGTTACTAAACCATTAGATTACAGTGATATATTTCCCTGAGAAGCTGAAAATCAGAGCACACTAAAATGAACTCTACAACTGTTAATATAAACTGGCCCAGAAAAAAACCAAAAATACAATTTTAACTAAGGCTGCTATGGGAAGCTTATGAGTATCTAAAAAAGAAATGTTGTGTGAGTGTAGGAAAGAAAGAGAAATGTCACAGGCAAGATTAAATCCATGATCCGTATGGTTGGAAA
The DNA here is from genome assembly GCF_059928025.1 of Delphinapterus leucas. Lineage (NCBI taxonomy): Eukaryota > Metazoa > Chordata > Mammalia > Artiodactyla > Monodontidae > Delphinapterus > Delphinapterus leucas. The sequence continues at coordinate 130,710,927 of NC_143133.1, read as the reverse complement.
TCCTGGGTTGCAAATCCTCAAGGTAAGAGACTTGGTGTTGAGGTCTGAGTTTTCACAAACTTTAGAAGCAGCCACTGTCACTGTGCACAGGATAAAGAAAGACAGACATAAAAAAGCTTACCACAAGAGCCAGAGCTACTTAGAATACTTTAAAATAGGTTAAAATAAATTTTTTTAATTTTTAAAATGAGCATTTTTAGTAGGGGTTGAAAAAGTGAATGCACTGGAATGAATTCCAAGAAATGAAGTGAAAAAGGAAAGCAAATGTTGCCGAGGATGTTCACTGACAGCCCCGTGGGTCACAGAGGAGTTCCTCCCAAGGGTGGAGATCAGACCATGGTGGTATTCAGTAGTATTACAAGACGGGTGGCTATATGAACAAGAAATTTAAAAAGGAAATATACAGAACGACAATTTCTAGGTGTGAAAGCAGAATTAATGCAAACTAATTGTGAGTGAAGATAAAACAGAAAGTCATCAAGCCAGATGAAATGTAAAAGTTAAGAAACACAAAAGAGATTTCCCTCCCGTTCAATAATCATGATTCTCTCCTCATAGTTATATTATTATGTAAGTACCAGTGAAATTGTCACCTTTCACCACATTTCTAGAAACCTGCTCTATTCATTGATGGAGTCCTTTTGAAATCTTTGGGAAAGACTCAAGATAAACATGAGGAGTTTCCACCATTAAATTCTCAGAAATCACTTAACATTCCTAAATGGACTGTCTTTGAAGTATATACCAATTTAGCTCTCCATCAATAAAGAAAACTTATGAACTAATCCTATTACTTCCTATTACTTCAAATTCTCTCCTTCCTTGACTGTCCAAATTGTTTCACTGTACTTGTTAGAATTAGTTAGGTCAAAAGTACTCAAATCTTGAATGCTTGAGACTTGGACTATTCCAGATAAAATACTTGATGGATATTGAGGGGTTTTGTTTTTGGGGTTTTTTTGGTATGTCCTATACTGGTTTTTTTTTGGAGGGGGTTGTTTCTTTTTTTTAACAAACACTGTTCCAATTTATCCTAATTAAGTTGATGTCCTCATTTGTTTATTACAGATATTTTTCTGGCTACGTATATATCAAGCCTCATTTATATAAAACAAATTCTAGTAACTGGGGCTTTCTGCATGGGAGCCTAACAATGAAGTGACACCCACTCTTGGTGTTGTTTGATACCAGTCCCAGGAGGTCTGGGAACTTCCCAAGGGTGGCCTTGCTCATGGCCCCGGTCTTAGGACAGATTTCTATGTAGCTTGATATTCTGTGGTTTAACAGATGGGTTTATATTTTTTGATATCTGGACTTTGGAGGTTTTTTTTAATGAACATGAAATACATCAGTCATTACCTGGGGTTTTATAATCACTACGAAACAGATTTTTAAATGTTGGGCTTGACTTGCAAACATATTTTCATGGATGTAGCCAGTTTTGTGTAATGGAAGGAGGCAAGGGGTTGCAGCAGGGAAGTTATGAGTTTGGGGGAGTGATTAAAGAAAACAGACTTTCTGTTTTCTTTATGATGTTCAAACCATCATTCCCCTGATTGAAGCAATAACAAAGTCAACCTTGCCGTCTACCTCCCTTACCCCACATTTGACCAGACTTTCACAGGCTACAAATCCTCGTGTCTCTATTCACTCTCCACCACTCCATCCTCAATCCTGTTCTTACAAAGACCTTTCAAAAATCTGATCGTATCACACCACATGTTACACACCTCAGTGGTTTATCATCACTATGAATATAAAGATCAAAACACTCAGCTCTTTATCCTGTAATCCCTTCTTTCTAGCCTCATCTACCACTGGGGTCTACACTTCTGCTGTAACAAACGACCTGCTGTTTCCTAGTAAGTCTATTCCTCCATGGAATTCTCTTATGTCTTGTTTCACGTCTCTCTGAAATTGTTCTGCAATCCTTCAGCGCACACACACACCTTTCTTTCCCTGTGTCCTGACGCACATCATATACGTCTCTATAACAGCATTCACACAAGGACTGGACCTATTAATCTGCATATCTATTTTCCCCACTAACAAATGTACTCTCAAGTTAGAGGCATTCTTGGCACCTTCACTTGTCCTTGGGGCTGGCCAGTCACTCAGTACAAGTTTGATGAATGGATGAATAATGATGTCTCTAAGATTACATAAAAAAATCAAGGAGACCTACCTCTTCTTTCTTACGTTACTTGAAGTTTCATCAATTGAAACAAAAAGATACTGCATTACAAAACACGTTATATAAACTTTTGAGATTTACTAACTTCCTGCTTTTCAAAAGTCAAAACCATTCTTAAAGTTCAAAAACGAATCCTCTCTATTTTAAACTCTTGTGATGTCATTAAATTAGCACCATGATTGGGGAAAAGAAAAAGGCTGCTTCAGAAGAAGTTAAGAACTCAAGAACGTCCCCTCTCCATATATATATTCTTACTTACTTGCCTAATGTTTGCTAATTTATAAATGAGAAGCTCAATTATGTGGCTTAAAGATTAAATGCATCAATGAATATTTAATCATATAGTTCAAAAAGGAAATGCTGACAAATAATGAAAATAATCTGAAAAGTATTCATACTTCATTTTTGTGAAAGCTAAGAATTGATTTTATGCTCAGTATCTCAAATTGTCATATAATAGGTCATGAAGGAAAGATCATGAAAAATTATCCTTAAAATCTATTTCTGTTTAACTTCTAGAAATATACACATTTTTCAAACAAGGACAAAGAAGATAGATCTAAATAACTTGAGCTTCAGATATGTCACTAGTATCTTCCTTTTACATGTGTTAATCTTAAGTAGATTATTTTTTTAATATGATGATTATCTGTAGTATTACCATTGTTTATTTATCCTAATTTTTAAACTGAAATTTAAAAAGAAATACTTGGTAACCCTGAGACTATGATTAAAGATCAAAGAACTCAAACTCTGCCGATGATAAAGCATGTCACCAGATTACAATTTTTTAATACGTAAGAATTTGTGAAAGATTGGTTACAGCTTTTCCATTCTGATTTTATAATTCAACACTATAAGCGAAGTTCTTGATCACTTGGATGAACTTGGATTGCAGTAATAGAAGAAGTCTGTTTTAGAGAAGATCTAATGTAATAGATTTTCACTTACAGACGGTCCTCAACTTAAAATGGTTCAACCTTCTGATGGTGAGATGGCTATACGCATTCAGTAGAAACCTCACTTTGAATTTTGAGTTTGAAATTCTGATCTTTTCCTGGCTGGTGATATGCAGTTCCATGCTCTCTAGTGACACTGGCAGTTCAGCTCCGGGTCAACCATGCGAACACAAGGGTAAACAAATTGATACACTCAGAAACATTCTAGACCCAGACGACCATTCTGTTTTTTCACTTTGTATAGTATTCAATTAATTGCATGAGATATTCAACACTTTATTATAAAATAGGCTTTGTGCTAAATGATTTTGCCCCACTATAGGCTAATGTAAGTGTTCTGAGCATGGTTAAAGTAGGTTAGGTTAAGCCGTGATGTTTGGTAGGTTAGGTGTATTCAATGCATTTTCAACTTACTATACTCAACTTACAATGGGTTTATTGGGATGTAAACCCACTGTAAGTAGAGGATTATCCATACATATAAGTAAAATAATTTACTGCATATTATTTGTAGTGCTATGAATGTAAACACAATAAATTTTCTTTAAACTACTGGTTTACAGAATCACTGTTTTGGTAACAAAATTATCTGATTTGTAAAGAGTGATGTCTGGATTACCATTTTATATACAATAAAATACAATTACATATTTCCTTGATGATTCATGGATTCTTTACATGTATTATATTCTCTCAGGTATTTTAATGTCATTTATACTTACTATAATTTACTCATTCATGCCTTCCACAAATAGTATTGAGACTGTCGCATAAATTTTGCTGAAGTATCAACTAAGAGCGATTCTGGTTTACATAATGCTAGCTACTAAAGATTTTCCATATTTGACTGAATTTAAGATGTCATCAATTATAAATATCCCATTATTTCATGTATCACTAAGGAAGGGAAAACCACATCTGCTATTTAAAATTTTGACCTTGTAATTTCTTGTCACTCAGAATATTTATTTAATTCTTATTGAAAAAGCTCTTCTAGATTTACTTGTACATAGACTACTACCAACTCCTGTTGAAAAATAAATGCAAAATAAATTGCTTAAGATTATTTCTAAAGCTTTTTCATATTCAGAATCTAAAGTCTCTGAAACGTTTTACAGTTCTAAGTGATTGATTTTTTTTTCTTTCATACAGAATGATCCTCTATTCCACCAAGGAAATTGATGAAGCATTAGTTCTTAAAAGAGAGTTCTACTATTGTCTCCAAGCTTCTTACACCCACACTACAGGTTTTGATGCTGACGCTTTCTTGATCTTAGCAGAAGATGTCAATAAACAGTTTCCAGATAACACACGGGAATCATTTTCCCCCTTAAATGGCTTTCACATGGGTTGTTATAAACTGCCAAGATGGTGCAGTTGTACTGTAATGCTCCCAGGAGTGACACATGCCGTAACTCAGTGTACCAATGTAAAGGCAATAAAAACTGTATCTCAACTTCCAACTGGCCAATAGCAACTGCAAGTTTGCATATCAATTTCAGAAATGTCAAAATGTGTATTATATGCACATCTTAGAATCACTGAACAACAGCGGCCATGAATTCACAATAATATTATTATAACTAACTTTTTTCCATATATGTTTTTATGATAATAAAATCAAAAGTATGTGTATTTTGTAACCATTTCAAACTTTACTGGCAAACTGTTTTTCATATGTGTTGCTATACAATGTCACCCCTCCCTAAAATCTTCTACTAATCTTGTAAGATTCGGGATACTATATATATATTAATATATATTAATATACTATATATTAATTTTTTCTCCTAACTAATCATTCAACCATCCCATCAGTTTTCTTTAACAACACCCATGAAAGTCAAATTTGATTCACTGTCTTTTCTTAAACAATTATTTTCATTGTTTTTGTGTATAAGAAACCATTTGAAAATGAAAAAATATCATGTGTTCCTATATGACAGTACAAATATTTTAGCGGTCATTAATCAAAAAAAACCCATAATGACAAAAAGCTACTATACACTTAATAAAAATAACAATTCTGATATATAAATTTTTAAATTACAGTACATATGATCCAATGATATTATTTAAAAATTAACAGAATGTTTCTCGTGCCTGTAAACATGAAAGACCCTTGCAAGGGTCCTTCAGGAATCTAAGGCCCAGAGTAGGAAGCCATGGCTGAACACCAGCAATTCTCAACCTGATGTCATGTCACTCTGGTGTCATGATCAATTATGAGAATTTCAGCAACAAGAAAGGGAGTAGCTTGAAAAGACTCTTACTTTTGCCTCGATCCAAACATGTAAATTTCCCATGTCAATACATGTTCCATGACAAAATAGCCTGAGAACTACTGCTCCAGATGCAACTCAACCAATTCAAAGCTCAGTGCCCCCCCATCCTTCCTCCTGTGACCTGGCAGCATTACGAATCAACTGTATCTCTCTTTCCTTCTGAATCCTGCCATAGGCTCAACATTCTTCTCACACGTGGCTCAGCCACAACCAACTCACTAGAGTCAATACTACAAGTAGAATCTATTTGCTGTCCCAAGTCTAGACTATATATTTTTTCACATGCTACATAAACCACCTGGTTCCTAAGGTTTTCTAAATTTTTCTTTCTCTCCTTTACAATCCCCTTCTTCTGTCTTCTCTATGAAATCTTTTCAAATCAAGAAATTTTTAGCAGATTCACACATCAATTAAGTATATGCATTGCACATATTATACATTCCAATTCAATTTAATATTTATTGAACTTCTACTTGACTTGCCCAGCACTGTCACGGAAATTGTGAACACAAATAAAATATCTCATGATTCCTGGTCTCAAGAAATGTACAGAGTGGTATGTATACTTAAAAATAATTGCAAAGTTTTTAAGGGTGCAACAACTTAAGTACACAACTTAAATACTTACTATGTCATAGGGGACACTAGAAGACATTTCACACAAGAGAACAGTATGTGAAAAGTCATAGAAAAATAAAACAAGATTTTATTTGAACTAAACTAGATTCAATATTGTGGGAGTATAAGATCCCAAGAGAGCATTTGCTGGATTAAGGTAGAACCATTGGAGAGGTCTCAAGTTTTTAAACAACTTGGCATTATATCTTTGAATATCAATTTTGCATATGACAGGAAGGCACTGGAACTTTTAAGAAAAACTGCCCCATGATCAAGATAGCTCTCATAAGAGAAAAAAGAAAGAATAGTAGTAGGAAGACCAGGTAGTGAGTTGCAGCATTTGCTAAAGAAATGGAAGAAGACGACCTAAACTAGTGCAAAAGCGGTGGAGGAGGGAGGGTATTTAGACAGTTACAATCAATAGCACTTGGTAATCGATTAGATAAAGAGTGTGTTGTGGAATGAAGAGGAATTAAGGATGAATCAGAAAGCAAAACAATTACCACACACACACACACTATCAATTACAGGAGAGAAATCTGTCTGGCATTTCAACAGAAAGTAGGAATCACTTAAACAAAAATGTCCAGCTTTGTTTCTGTATAGCTGTATAATTAGACTACCTTTAACAATCTCAAGAAGAATTTTGAAATTCTCAAGTAAAATATTTTGTCTTAACTTAAAGTGATTAGTAATAACACTAGTTTTGAGGTGGCGATTGTTGTTTTATGACCCAAGACTAGTGGCAGAAAAATCGATCAGTGATGCTTAAGCCCCACCCCAAGAGTCTGGGGATCCTTGGCTTGCTGAAGATGAGTCACATTTCTTCTGTATCTGTCATTGCTGCTGATTTCTCTAACCAACACAAATATTCCATTGATGGTTAAAGAACTTTTAACTGATGAAAGAGCTTCAACAACCATAATTTAACATTCATGCACTTGTATATAGCTGCTTTGTTACACCTTTATCCCACGTTTACCTCATATATATGATTGCACAGCACTTGTCGTGGAAATAGTCTCTAGAAAAGGTGAATTTTCAAGTTATATAAACTTTTTGATATACAAATACTTGCCCCAAATATGAATCTTTGCATATAGAGGGAACCAAGAAGCCAGAACAAAGAGCATGCATAAATTTCTCATGGCCAAATTTGGTGAGGTTTGGGGTGTCTATCAGGGAGGCTATATAGCCTAACAGCTCACAGCAAGGGCTGTAGCGCCCAGCAGACCTGGTTCACGCCCCCGTTCTCTGTGACCTTGTCAAATTGATTCATCCTTCACTCTAGTTTCCACATCTGTAATATGAAATAATAACCTCTATTTTATAGGTCTGTCATACTAAGAGAAACAATTGATATACCACGTTTAGTATAGTGGATTGAATATAGAAAGCAGAGAAGAAATGGTAACTATTATTAAAATTCTCTTCAATGTAAGCAATAAGGAAATTTCCTCCACATAGTCCCTGAATCATTAAAAATAGGTAGGGAGCCTAGAGTGTTGGTTGAACTTTAACACTTCCAAAGAAAAGAGTATGGGAAGGGTAGGGAAAGGCAACCTGAGGGTGAAGAGACCTGGTGAGCAGGCCCCTTTCCAGGTGACCCGATGAACACGAGCTGTGATGAAATCATGTTGATCGAAGAGACCCCTGTGGGGACACGATGGGAAGGGCACTGCCCCTCTGCAGTGTTCCTCATGAGAACATCAGACAAACCCAAACTGAGAGGCATCCTACAAAACAACTGAGTAGTACTCCTCAAACCTGTTAAGTTACGAAAACAAGGAAAGATGGAGACACATCGCAACCCAGCAGAGACCAAGGAAACACTAAAAGGACTCAGTGCCCTGGATAGGATCCTGGACTACAAAGGGGAAACTAGGGGAAAAGCCTGTGAAGTGCCAATAAAGCCTGGAGTTCAGTTTACAGCAATGCAGTAATGCTAATGGTTTCTTAGTTTTCATTACGTGGACCATGGTTGTGGAAAACGTTAAAAGCTAGAAAACTGGAGGGGACGTGTATAGGAATTGTCTATACCATCCTTGCAACCTCCCTGTAAATCTACATTTTAAATTATTTTAAAATACAAAGTGTATTAAAGTGAGTGGGGCCACTTCACACCAACCCAAATGGCCGTCATTAAAATGTCCACAAATAATAAATGCTGGAGAGGGTGTGGAGAAAGAGGAATCCTCTTACATTGTTGGTCGGAATGTAAATTGCTTCAGCCACTATGAAGAACAGTATGGAGGTTCCTTAAGAAACTAAAAATAGGGCTTCCCTGGTGGCGCAGTGGTTGAGAGTCCGCCTGCCGATGCAGGGGACACGGGTTCGCGCCCCAGTCCGGGAAGATCACACATGCCGCGGAGTGGCTGGGCCCGTGAGCCATGGCCGCTGAGCCTGCGCATCCGGAGCCTGTGCTCCACAACAGGAGAGGCCACAACAGTGAGAGGCCCGCGTACCGCAAAAAAAAAAAAGAAAAAAGAAACTAAAAATAGAATTACCATATGATCTGACAATCCCACTCCTGGGCATATATCTGGAGAAAACCATAACTCAAAAAGATACATATACCCCAAGGTTCATTGCAGCACTCTTTACAATAGTCAAGACATGGAAGCAACCTAAGCGTCCATCAACAGATGAATGGATAAAGAGAATATAGTACATATGTACAACAGAATGTTACTCAGCCATTAAAAAGAATGAAATAATACCATTTGTAGCAACATGGATGGATCTAGAGATTATCATATTAAGTGAAGTAAGTCAGACAGAGAAAGATAAATATCATATGATATCACTTATGTGTGGAATCTAAAAAATGATACAAATGAACTTATTTACAAAACAGATATAGACTCACAGACATAGAAAACAAACTTATTGCTACCAAATGGGGTAGCACGACAGGGGGCAGATAAATTAGGAGGTTGGGATTAACATATACACACTATTATATATAAAATATATAAACAGCAAGGACCTACTGTATAGCACAGGGAACTATATTCAATATCTTGTAATAGCCTATAATGAAAAAGAATATATATATATATAGCATATATGTGTAACTGAATCACTTTGCTGTACAATTGAAACTAACGCAACATTGTAAATTAAATATACTTCAATTAAACAATTAAAATTTTAAAAATTTAATTCAGAAAGCAGTGGTGGGAAGCCATAAGATATACAAACCATGTAACTCAGTTTACCTAAAGCATGCTTACTTAAGTATTAAATCGATACCATGAATCTCCTCATTTTGAGACCTTATGGCTTTGAATTCATATAACTTCACAAGACAACGCAGGCCTTAATCCACACAATCTAAACTAGTAAAACATTTTAATACAGTGCCAAATGATATGGGTGAAAACACAAGACCCAAATAGAGCTTAAAAAGACTCAACCAGATATGGAGGGGACCTTACAAATGGAGGAGGAGTGAGACGTGGAGATCACCTTCCTCCCCACAAATACATCAGAAATACATCTGCATGTGGAACAACTCCTACAGAACAACTACTGAACGCTGGCAGAAGACCTCAGACCTCCCAAAAGTCAAGAAACTCCCCACGTAGCTGGGGAGGGCAAAAGAAAAAAGGAAAAACAGAGACAAAAGAATAGGGACGGGACCCGCACCTCTGGGAGGGAGCTGTGAAGGAGGAAAGGTTTTCACACACTAGGAGCCCCTTTGCGGGTGGAGACTGCGGGTGGCAGAGGGGGGGAGCTTCGGGGCTGCGGAGGAGACCGCAGCCACAGGGGTGCGGAGGGCAAAGCGGAGAGATTCCCACACAGAGGATCAGGGCCAACCGGCACTCACCAGCCCGAGAGGCTTGTCTGCTCAGCCACCGGGGTGGGCGGGGCTGGGAGCTGAGGCTCGGGCTTCAGAGGTAGGATCCCAGGGAGAGGACTGGGGTTGGCGGCGTGAACACAGCCTGAAGGGGATAGTGCGCCACAGCTAGCCGGGAGGGAGTGCGGGAAAGAGTCCGGAGCTGCCGAAGAGGCGAGAGACCACTGTTTCGGGATGCGTGAGGAGAGGGGATTCAGAGCACCGCGTAAACGAGCTCCAGAGTTACGCACAAGCTGGGGCTATAAGCGCAGACACCAGAGACGGGCGTGAGACGCTAAGGCTGCTGCTGCCGCCACCAAGAAGCCTGTGTGCGAGCACAGGACACTATCCACACCCCCCTCCCGGGAGCCTGTGCAGCCCGCCACTGCCAGGGTCCCGTGATCCAGGGACAACGTCCCCGGGAGAACACATGGAACACCACAGACTGTTGTAATATCACGCCTGCCTCAGCCACCACAAGCTCGCCCCGCACTCCGTGCCCCTCCCTCCCCCGCCGGCCTGAGTGAGCCAGAGCCCCCGAATCAGCGGCTCCTTTAACCCCATCCTGTCTGAGAACAGACACCCTCCGGCGACCTACACGCAGAGGCGGGGCCAAATCCAAAGCTGAGCCCCGGGAGCTGTGCGAACAAACACGAGAAAGGGAAATCTCTCCCAAGAGCCTCAGGAGCAGCGGATTAAATCTCCACAATCAACTTGCTGTACCCTGCATCTGTGGAATACCTGAATAGACAGCGAATCATCCCAAATTGAGGAGGTGGACTTTGGGAGCAACTGTAGACTTGGAGTTTCCTTTCTGCATCTAATTTGTTTCTGCTTTTATGTTTAACTTAGTTTAGTATTTAGAGCTTATTATCATTGGTAGATTTGTTTATTGATTTGATTGCTCTCTTCCATTTTTTTAAATCTTTTTATATATATATTCTTATCTTTTTCCCTTTTTGTGAGTCTGTATGTGTATGCTTCTTTGTGTGATATATCTGTATAACTTTGCTTTAATAATTTGTCTTAAGGTTCTGTCTGTCCATTTTTTGTTTGGGGGTTTTTTTTAGTATAGTTCTTAGCACTTCTTATCATTGGTACATTTGTTTTTTGGTTTGGTTGCTCTCTTAAGTTTTTTTGAAAAATTTAAAATTTTTCTTTACTTTAATAACTTTATTTTATTTTACTTCTTTCTTTATTTCTTTTTTTACCTCCCTTTTCTTCTGAGCCATATGTCTCACAAGGTCTTGGTACTCCAGCCGGGTGTCAGGCCTGAACCTCTGAGATAGGAACCGAGATCAGGACATTGGTCCACCAGAGACCTCCCGGCTCCAGGTAATATCAATTGGTGAAGTGTCTCCCAGAGATCTACATCTCAACACTAAGGCCCAGCTCCACTCAACAACCAGCAAGCTCCAGTGCTGGACACCCTATGCCAAACAACTAGCAAGACAGCAACACAACCCCACCCATGAGCAGAGAGTCTGCCTAAAATCATAATAAAGTCACAGACACCCCAAAACACACAGCCAGATGCGGTCCTGCCCACCAGAAAGACAAGATCCACCCTCATCCACCAGAACACAGGCACCAGTCCCCTCCACCAGGAAGCCTACACAACCCACTGAACCAACTTTACCCATGGGGGGCAGACACAAAAAAGAACAGGAACTATGAACCTGCAGAATGTGAAAAGGAGAATCTAAACACAGAAAATTAAGCAAAATGAAAACACAGAGAAATACACAGCAGATGAAGGAGCAGGTTAAAACCGACCAGACCAAACAAATAAACAAGAAATAGGCAGTCTACCTGGAAAATAATTCAAAGTAATGATAGTAAACAGGAACCAAAGTCTTAGAAATAGAATGGAGAAAATACAAGAAACGTTTAACAAGGACCTAGAAGAACTTAAGAGCAAAAAATGATGAACAACACAAGAAATGAAATTAAAAATTCTCTAGAAGGAATCAATAGCAGAATAACTGAGGCAGAAGAATGGATAAGTGACGTGGAAGATAAAAGAGTGGAAATAATTACCACAGAGCAGAATAAAGAAAAAAGAATGAAAAGAATTGAGGACAATCTCAGAGACCTCTGGTACAATATTAAATGCATGAACATTCAAATTATAGGAGTCCCAGAAGAAGAGAAAAAAAAGGGACTGAGAAAATATCTGAAGAGATTACAGTGGAAAACTTCCCTAATAGGGGAAAGGAAATAGTAAATCAAGTCCAAGAAGTGCAGAGAGTCCCATACAGGATGAAACCAAGGAGAAACACACCAAGACACATATTAATCAAACCATCAAAAATTAAATACAAAGAAAACATATTAAAGCAGCATGGAAAAGCAACAAATAACATACAAGGGAATCCCCATAAGGTTAACAGCTGATCTTTCAGCAGAAACTCTGCAAGCCAGAAAGGAGTAGCAGGATGCACTTAAAATGATGAAAGGGAAAAACCTACTACCAAGATGACTCTACCCAGCAAGTATCTCATTCAGATTCGTTGGAGAAATTAAAGCCTTTACAGACAAGCAAAAGCTAAGAATTCAGCACCACCAAACCAGCTTCACATCAAATGCTAAAGGAACTTCTCTAGGCAGGAAACACAACAGACGGAAAAGACCTATGATAACACCCCAAAACAATTAAAAAATGGTAATAGGAACACACATATCGATAACTACCTTAAATATACATCAATTAAATGCTCAAACCAAAAGATACAGACTGGTTGAATGGATACACACAAGACACATATATATATATATCTGCGAAAAGGAGACTCCAAACACAGAAAATTAAGCAAAATGAAAAGACAGAGAAATACACAGCAGATGAAGGAGCAGATTAAAACCGACCAGACCAAACAAATAAACAAGAAATAGGCAGTCTACCTGGAAAATAATTCAAAGTAATGATAGTAAACATGAACCAAAGTCTACAAGAGACCCACCAAGTTTTCCACTAAAGTCTTCCATTGTAATCTCTTCAGATATTTTCTCAGTCCCTTTTTTTTTCTCTTCTTCTTCTGGGACCCCTATAATTTGAAGGATTATAGACTTCAAATTACCAAAGTCTACAAGAGACCCACTTCAGACCTAGGGAAACATACAGACTGAAAGTGAGGGGATGGAAAAAGATATTCCATGCAAATGGAAATCAAAAGAAAGCTGGAGTAGAAATTCTCATATCAGACAAAATAGGTTTAAAATAAAGACTATTATAAGAGAAAAAGAAAGACACTACATAATGATCAAGGGATCAATCCAAGAAGAAGATATAACAATTGTAAATATTTATGCACACAACTTAGGAGCACCTCAATACATGAGGAAAATGCTAACAGCCATAAAAGGGGAAACTGACAGGAACACAGTAACAGTAGGGGACTTTAACACCCCATTTTCACCAATGGAAAGATCATCCAAAATGAAAATAAATAAGGAAACACAAGCTTTAAATGACACATTAAACAAGATGACTTAATTGATATGTTTAGGACATCCCATCCAAAAACAACAAAATACACTTTCTTCTCAAGTGTTCATGGAACATTCTCCAGGATAGATCATATCTTGGGTCACAAATCTAGCCTTGGTAAATTTAAGAAAATTGAAATCGTATCAAGAATCTTTTCCGGCCGCAACACTATAAGACTAGATATCAATTAAAGGAAGAAAACTGTTCAAAATACAAACACTTGGAGGCTACACAATACACTACTAAATAACCAAGTGATCACTGAAGAAATCGAAGAGGAAATCAAAAAATACCTGGAAAAAAATGACAGTGAATATAGGACGACCCAAAACGTATGGGATGCAGCAAAAGCAGTTCTAAGAGGGAAGTTTACAGTAATACAATCCTACAGCAAGAAACAAGAAACACCTCAAATAAACAACCTAACCTCACACCTAAAGCAATTAGAGAAAGAAGAACAAAAAAACCCCAAAGATAGCAGAAGGTAACAAATCATAAAGATCACATCAGAAATTAATTAAAAAGAAATGAAGAAAACAATAGCAAACATCAATAAAACTAGAAGCTCGTTCTTTGATAAGATAAACAAAATTCATAAACTATTAGCCAGGCACATCAAGAAAAAAATGGAGAAGATTCACATCAACAGAATTAGAAATGAAAAAGGAGAAATAACAACTGAAACTCCAGAAATACAAAGGATCATGAGAGATTACTACAAGCAACTATATGCCAATAAAATGGACAACCTGCAAGAAATGGAAAAATTCTTAGAAACACACAACCTTCCAAGACTGAACCAGGAAGAAACAGAAAATATGAAAACACCAATCACAAACACTGAAATTGAAATGGTGATTAAAAATCTTCCAACAAACAAAAGCCCAGGACCAGAAGGCTTCACAGGCGAAATCTATCAAACATTTAGAGAATAGCTAACATCTGTCCTTCTCAAAATCTTCCAGAATATAGCAGAGGGAGGAACACTCCCAAACTCATTCTATGAGGCCACCATCCCCCTGATACCAAAATCAAACAAAGATGTCACAAAAAAAGCTATAGGCCAATATCACTGATGAACACAGATGCAAAAATCCTCAACAAATACTAGCAAACAGAATCCAAAAGCACATTAAAAGGATCATACACCATGATCAAGTGGGGTTTATCCCAGGAATGCAAGGATTTTTCAATATATGCAAATCAATCAATGTGATAAACCATACTAATAAACTGAAGGAGAATAACCATATGATCCTCTAAATAGATGCAGAAAAAGCTTTCAACAGAATTCAACACCCAATTATGACAAAAACTCTCCAGAAAGTAGGAATAGAGGGAACTTATATCAAAATAATAAAGGCCATATATGACAAACACACAGCCAACATCATTCTCAATGGTGAAAAAATGAAACCATTTCCACTAAGATCAGGAACAAGACAAGGTTGCCCACTCCCACGACTGTTATTCAATATACTTTTGGAAGTTTTAGCCACAGCAATCAGAGAAGGAAAAGAAATAAATGGGATCCAAATCGAAAAGAAAGAAGTAAAACTGTCACTGTTTGCAGATGACATGATACTATTCATAGAGAATCCTAAAGATGCTACCAGAAAACTAGTAGCACTCATCGATGAATTTGATAAAGTAGCAGGATACAAAAAATGCACAGAAAACTCTTGCATTCCTACACACTAATGATGAAAAATCTGAAAGAGAAATTAAGGAAACACTCCCTTTTACCACTGCAACAAAAAGAATAAAATACCTAGGAATAAACCTACCTAGGGAGACAAAAGACCTGTATGCAGAAACGACACTGATGAAAGAAATTAAAGATGATACAAACAGATGGAGAGATATACCATGTTCTTGGATTGGAAGAATCAACATTGTGAAAATGACTATACTGCCCAAGGCAATCTACTGATTCAACAGAATCCCTATCAAATTACATATGGCATTTTTCACAGAACTAGAACAAAACATTTCTCATTTTGCATGGAAACACAAAGACCCTGAATAGTCAAAGCAATCTTGAGAAAGAAAAACGGAGCTGGAGGAATCAGGCTCCCTGACTTCAGACTATACTACAAAGCTACAGTAATCAAGACAGTATGGAACTGGCACAAAAACAGAAATATAAATCAATGGAACAGGATAGAAAGCCAAGAGATAAACCTACGCACATATGGTCACCTTATCTTTGACAAAGAAGGCAAGAATATACCATGGAGAAAAGACAGTCTCTTCAATAAGTGGTGCTGGGAAAACTGGATAACTACAATTAAAAGAATGAAGTTAGAACACTCCCTAACACCATACACAAAAATAAACTCAAAATGGATTAAAGACCTAATTGTAAGGCCAGACAGTTTAAAACTCTTAGGATAACATAGGCAGAACTCTCTATGACATAAATCACAGCAAGATCCTTTTTGACCCACCTCCTAGAGAAATGGAAATAAAAACAAACATAAACAAATGGGACCTAATGAAACTTAAAAGCGTTTGCACAGCAAAGGAAACCATAAATGATACGAAAAGACAACCCTCAGAATGGTAGAAAATATTTGCAAATGAAGCAACTGACAACGGATTAATTTCCAAGATTTACAAGCAGCTCATGCAGCTCAATATCAAAAACTCAAAAACCCAATCCAAAAATGGGCAGAAGACCTAAATAGACATTTCTCCAAAGAAGATATACAGATTGTCAACAAATACATGAAAGATTGTTAAACATCACTAATCATTAGAGAAATGCAAATCAAAACTACAATGAGGTATCACCTCACACCGGTCAGAATGGCCATCATCAAAAAATCTACAAACAATAAATGTTGGAGAGGATGTACAGAAAAGCGAACCCTCTTGCACTGTTGGTGGGAATGTAAAGTGATACAGCCACCATGGAGAACAGTATGGAGGTTCCTTAAAAAACTAAAAATAGAACTACCATACGACCCAGCAATCCCACTACTGGGCATATACCCTGAGAAAACCACAATTCAAAAAGAGTCATGTACCACAGTGTTCATTGCAGCTCTATTTACAGTAGCCAGGACATGGAAGCAACCTAAGTGTCCATCGACAGATGAATGGATAAAGAAGATGTGGCACATATATACAATGGAATACTACTCAGCCATATAAAGAAACGAAATTGAGTTTTTTGTAGTGAGGTGGAGGGACTTAGAGACTGTCATACAGAGTGAAGTAAGTCAGAAAGAGAGAAACAATTACCATATGCTAACACATATATATGGAATCTTAAAAAAAAAATTGTTCTGAAGAACCTAGAGGCAGGACAGGAATAAAGACACAGACATAGAAAGTGGACTTGAGGACACAGGGAGGGGGAAGGGTCAGCTGGGACGAAGTGAGAGAGTGGCATGGACATATATACACTACCAAATGTGAAATAGATAGCTAGTGGGAAGCAGCCACATAGCATAGGGAGATCAACTCGGTGCTTTGTGACCACCTAGAGGGGTGAGATAGGGAGTGTGGGAGGGAGGGAGGGAAACACAAGAGGGAAGAGATATGGGAACATATGTATATGTATAGCTGATTCACTTTGTTATAAAGCAGAAACTAATGCACCATTGTAAAGCAATTATACTCCAATAAAGATGTTAAAAAAGAAAAAAGTTAATAAGCTACCTCCAAAATAATAATGAATAAACTAATTAAATATTTATGTACATATAAAAGGAGGCCAACACATTAACAATTTTTAGTCTTATAAATGAAAGTGCTTGGATGGTTCAAGTTTAAGCATAAACGCATCTTTTTTTGAACTGCTCACTACCAAGTCGTATTTTTATAGCAATTTCAAATATGGAACAAGTACATTAAAATAAATGCTAAATGCTAAATAGAAATAGATTAAAAATAAAATCCCCTCCAGAGTGGCTTCGCATTGCAAAGAGAGGTTAAATATATTGAACAGTTTAATGAAGTAGCACTTCTCTTTCTGAGTACAAGTGAAAACAAAAACAGGAACCCTATGACCATGAAATCTTTCCATAACAGATATCTTCTTCAAAGTTTGGGCAGTGAATACCCATGGGAAGTAACCCATTACCACCTGATTTACAGCACAGAGTATGGACAATTCCCCTTTGTATACTGTATACAATTTTCATATTTTGCTTCACACAATAGGATGTGGCACAATACCTTTGCATGGATTTACAGTCATCCCTGATATGAGTCTGTCTCTCTAAAGGCCTTTCACGTTTGTTTTCTACAAAGTTACACTCAACTCTCACCAGAGCTTAAAACAGTCTTTGGCCTTTAGTATGTTTACAAAGGCTTTACCTCTCTAAGGTAATAGGTAATATATTATTGCTTCTTTGGATAAATGACACCCCAGTTACTGGAAAGACTTGCTCTTCTGACAGTGTCTCTAGAAAGAGGTTATACTTTATTATTCTCCAAGTTAAATAAGCACAGAGATTGAAGCAAAGTGAGGTGCTCTGCTATGGTTATAAGGAGTTAAGTGATAGGAGATAATTCACTGTCCTTTCAGGTAGTATCCTCTATAGAGTAAAATGCTAGATTTTTTTTTTAGGATAAAAAGGTGTAAGTAAAATAAGGTATAGAAAAACTGCATTTCAAGTGTATTTTCCTTTAAATCTTGAGATGTTATACAAAACACATCTTAAGGTATGCACCCATTCTAGCCCACAATATATTCCTCCTGACATGTTCATACTCATCAAATATCTACTCAAAATTATCAATTAAAAATATGTATTAAGCACATGTTCATCCAACAAATATTTATTGGGTGTCCACTATGTGCCAGTCTTTACGCAAAAAGGTAGCATTATTTTCATTCCATTAGAGCTATGTTCTCTCCATTAAGAGCACTTCCTAGGCCAAATTCCTTAATTGTCCACAATAATTTATAGTTCTCAAATCTATTTTTAATGGAGGGGGAAAAAACTAGAACTAAAGTCCTGACAACTTTAACACGTTAAATAGAAATCTTAGAAATAATGTAATGGAAAGAAATCGTTGCACCTGAAAGCTGCAGGCCTTAACATAGTAAGAAAGAAATTTAGAACTTGCCTTTATTATTGAAATGGGGTATTAGCTTAAGGAAACAAATCAAGTAACCAAAAGTATATGAGGCACAATTTGTTGGAGGTTAAGGAAGTTGGATTTTTGTGGCCTGAATTAAATCTGATAAACTCAATCTAAGCATTCCAGCCGGGGCTGCAAGACCCTAGATGTACAAAGGAGTTTTCCTATTTGGTGCAACTGATGAAAATAACCTAGATCTCAAATACTGTTCCAATCTCTGTTCCATGATTTTCCGAGGTTGGGCTGCAGTTGAGCTGCTTGTCTAGTGGGCCAATTTTCAATAGATGTCTAATTCGAAGTAAAATATCTCAATTTTCAATAGAATTCACACACTAACAAAATTCTATCGACAAGTGTGTTCAGTGGAAGAAAAACATCTAAATCAATAAATATGGCACCCACTTGTAGCCTTGGAACCCGTAAACAACCGAATAAAAGTCAAAACTTAAGTTACCTAAGCCTAATCTCCCAGGACCAGGATATTTATAAAAGACTAGGTGTTGAATTCAGCCCTAAGTGGCTCTCTCTCCCCCACCTACTCCTTCCCCCAGCACAGAATATCATTATCATTATCATCATCTTCATTATCACAAAGAATCTGCCTTAACGGCTGCTCTCAGCTCACCTTCAAAACCCTCTGGCTGAAACAATATTTGAGACAATGAACTGTACACCAGGCTGACTGGAGCCAAACGGTGTATCCTTATGGGAGTTTACTGCTGGCCATAAGGAGCTTTTGAGATATCTATAAACGCTAATGCCTAGCTTTCTGTCTGTCCACGGAGGTCTCAATATAACCTGAAATTTCAAAAACAGCAATTTCCCCCAAGGCCCAAATCTCCTCTCTAGAGATTTTCCAGTCTCCTGACAATTTCCACTCTCTGAACTAATATCTTTACAATACTGTTGGAGAAAAACATGCATGAAATTAACAGTGATACTAGTTTGAAGGTAATAAGTCCAATCAGTGCATCAGATAGCGACATGCAAAATAATAAAAGAGGGAGATTTACTCATTTGCCAGATCTGACTCAGGGTGGTGACAAAAAAGAGGTGGCATTTAAAGTGTACATTAAAGGATAAGGAAGATGTGAATAGAAAGGGGAAAAAAAGATGGGAAAACAAAAGAAAAAGCTAATCCACACAAATGTGAATATGTGCCTGCCTAATTTGCCTAGGATGGGGTCTTTGGAGAGATATCATGAATAACAAACACACTAAAAATTAAGGTGAGACCAGAACTTAAAATGCCCAGACACATAATTAACTATTTAATGTGCTGACAACGGGAGACATTTAAGTTTTATAAAAGAGCACGAACTTCCAGGACTCTGAGATGACGCTAAAGGAGAAAAGGCATTAGAGGTTGGGGAACCAGATATACTGATCCATGGCAGTGGCAGTAGAAATGAAAGATGAGAATGGAAGACAGAAGTATTTTGAAGATATAATTGCCAGGACCCGACAAATAAGGAAAAGAAAGTGGAGCACTATGTATTTTCTAGCTTGGGTGAAAAATAGTTACAAGAAACAGAGTAACTGTAAGGCCGTCTTAAATTAGATTTGGATCTAACGGCACTGAATTCTGTAGAACAGAGAGGGAATAAGTTCATCTGACAGAAAAAGTATTCTCTTTGGAGCTAAGTGGACAACGCTGGATCTGTGCATTAGGGATGCATGAGCACAGTGCTGATAGCTAAGCCTTGGGAGTGGGTGCAGTTACCCAAGGAGAAAACACTGAGCCAGTAAAAAAGGCCAATGTCAGAAATTTAAAGAACTTTTATATATATATATATATTTTTTTTTTTTTGCGGTACACGGGCCTCTCACTGTTGTGGCCTCTCCCATTGCAGAGCACAGGCTCCGGACGCACAGGCTCAGCGGCCATGGCTCACGCGCCCAGCCGCTCCGCGGCATGTGGGATCTTCCCGGACCTGGGCACAAACCCGCGTCCCCTGCATCGGCAGGCGGACTCTCAACCACTGCGCCACCAGGGAAGCCCAAAAGAACTCATCTATTTAATGAGAGTCAAAGAGTCAAAGAAGAAAACCAACAGGGAAAAAATCAATGGAATAAAGGAAGAATGCCAAAGGTTCAACATCACGGACGGCAAAAAGAATGAAAATGTCCCAAAGTGGAAGGAAAA
Organism: Delphinapterus leucas; assembly: GCF_059928025.1. NCBI lineage: Eukaryota > Metazoa > Chordata > Mammalia > Artiodactyla > Monodontidae > Delphinapterus > Delphinapterus leucas. Next base: position 130,690,294 of record NC_143133.1, on the reverse strand, counting down.
ACACTGTAGAAGGGTTGAAGGCTGGCAGAGTTCATGAATTTGGCTGACTTTGACAAAGGAGTCAAAATGAAGTGTGACACAAAAACTTATTTGCAACTCCTAAAAAATTGAGAAGTTCAGTTACAGAAGACAAGTTTATGAGTTCTATTATAAAGAATATTCTAATTAGGCCTGAATATTATTTTAAGAATATTCTTTAAGAATATTCAATGAAGGCCTGGAGAAGGACTCTATCTGCAAAAGGAAGTTCAGTTAGACATAATTACAAGCATATTTTCATGCTTACAGATAAAAGGCTTCAAAATGAGATCTTTAAAATCACTAATAGATGTTTATCTTTCTGGAGTGGGAAGAGTTGGACACCAGGCATTCCACGCTGGGATCTGTAATTTTCTCTCTGCCACTGGAGCTGAGCGGTGTTCTGTCTCTGGTTTGGAATACAGCATGCCTACAGGCGAACATACAGGCTGTCAGCTGCCCAGCTCATGTATGCCTTCCTTCTTTCCATAAGGGGCCCCTGGAGCTCAGTAGGCCCCTCTCTGCCTAATGATTTGTGACCAAACTTTATGATTTGTTTCTGTAGAATAATCTTAAGAAACTCAATCTTTTAATAAGAGTACACACTTCTCTTCTAAGAAATGAGGACTGTCTTTATGGTGAAGGAGAGTACTTTCTGGAAGCACCCAGAGGAAAGGGGCCAGCTTGGACAGGTGATCTAACTTTCTGAGTCTTTGCTTCCTTTTCTTCCTCCTTGATACCTCACAGGATGAAATGAGGGATCAATGAGATGGTGTGTGGACCACCTGTCAGCGTGCCTGGCACAGAGAAGGTGTTCACAAATCACCATCCTTCATCCCTAGAATTCCTACATGGAATTGCAGTCACGCCCTTTCACCTGTTCTTGGACCACACAAGTGATATTAACTAAACACAGGGCTGGGGGTGTTTTACTTCACTCCACCAAGCCCTCACTACCCCAAGTACCCATGCCCCATGCCCCCGACCTCCGCCACCAACACACCCACACACATTTCAGGTCTGGGATCTTAAGTGAAATTCATGAGGACAAAGTAAAGGGAATTTGATTTTCTTAGTTGCTATTAGGAAAGAAGAAACTTACAGCCCCCGTGGGCATTACTGTGATGATCAACACCCTGAGTGATAAGTCTGAGCAAAGCTCCCCTACCCCTATCCACTGCTGGCATTTAAGACATCAAGCTGAAATGCTATTGAATCCCTTCCAAATGGACTACTGCAAGCTATTTCATTCTAAAACACATTCTTAAAAACAATCAAATTATGAATGAATCCCTAAAGACTTGAAGATTGCAAGCCACGAAACAGTACAGAAGCTTGCAATTAGGATCATAAATAGGAGATTGCAGAAGAGATGCCAGAAATTATGTTAAATGATTAGCTATAACCAGAGGGAGAAAAAACAAGTGTAAACGTCCCAGAAGATAATCCCTGAGCTCAGAGCAAGTTACAGGAGGAAAATGCAAACTGTGAGATCTCCAGCCACAGTTGATTACATTCCAAAGGAGCAAACCAAGCCAGTAACATAGAAGATGTGTTACTAATGTAAACTAAGAGCCTCTATCTATGCTGCAAGTGCATTTTGAAATAAATGAGAAATCATGTGTGACCTCCCACTGACTCTCCCTGCCACTTCGTGTCTATATTCATTTTGAAACTATTTAGAGTCAGTCAGCAGCAGTAGTCAAATATGGCTCAGACTTCTTTAAGGATAATTTCCGAGAATTTGCATAAATTCTCAGAGTTACCTATTTTGGATTTCAAGTGTTAACTCACTCCAGTGGAAATACCTTATATTGAGATGGGTTACAGCAAGGCACATAACAAGGTACGTAATTTCCCTAAAGTACAATGAAAACACCTGTGATCCTAGAACTTATGAATGCTTCCTGGTTCCTTAAATACTCACTTCAAAATTTTATGTTCTTGAGGCATCCATCATTTTCTCATGTTAGGTCTTTATAAAGTATGTCCTTGAGCAGCAGAATTGTGTGTTACAGGGTCCACAGGTTTTTGTTTCTTTTGTTTTGTTTGTGGGAAGAAGAAAGTTAAATTTTGTACATAAACCATTTTTATTTAGTTTTTGTTTAGAAAAGTTGCTTTTTAGATTTTTAGGTGTTTGGTGAATCTGAATGTTTTCGTCGAATAGATTTATGAATGTGGACATAGTCTAAGTTTCCAACATCATTTGTAAAACCCCAAAACACATTGCTTTGATTATAGTGGACACCCTCATTCATCAAGTCACACCTTAATTTACTCATTGCAAATTTCATGTGCACTACGTATGTCAGACACTATCTCAGGAAATGGAAAACAACTGTAGTCCAAAAAAGGCAGGATCCTTACCCTCAAGTAGATTGTACTCGAGGTAGGAAAACAGATACTAACCAAATAAATACAACATACATGCAGATACAAAATTAACAAACTATGAGTCAGTACTATGAAGGAAAAGGAGACTATTTTGAGAAAGACTAACACTGTTGAGTGGTGGCTTCAGGATGAAGCTGTTATTTAGATGAAATCAGACAAAGAAGTAGGAGCAGGGGTCCAAAAGCAGGGAGAGAACATACAAACAGCAGTTTTCTTTTACTAGAATTACAGAATTCTAGGAAGTCTTGAGAAATTATCTACTAAAATCAAACAGTCTCATTTTTTAGAGAAGAAACTGCATTCCAGAAAGAAAAGGTGACTAGTCCAAGGTCACAGTCCAAGTCAGAAATCAAGCCTTGTTTCATAGTTGTTGCTAAACTCACTTCCCCTCTCCTTTGCCACATCACTCATCCTCCTGCACAATCCAGCTTTAGGCAATTCTCTCCTCACTTGTTTCAGGAAATCATTAATACTCACTTGATTTCAAGTTACCTCCTAGACCCTTCTCTAATATTCCTCAAACTGAGATTATAATCTATACTTGTGACAAACGGTAAAATATTCCTCTTAAAACTGAGGTGAACAAATGGTGATTAAAAGATGAATGAATGTCAAAATGTAAGTCAGTGCACATCCAGAAAGTTTATAAATTAAAACAAAACAATAAGTCCTTTTATGCCCATCTATCACCTCTCTGGAAAAGAGGGACAATATTTAATAAAATAAAAGAGAAAATATTAATTTAGCCTCTTACACAAAAGATATTGATTAAAGGTTAGGTATTCAAGGTGCCATAAATTAATCATCGTCAATGAAACATCTACTCATTGAGTAATTTTAAATGTTGGGAGAGGTAATATTTAGGGATGTTACACACTCGTTTTCTGTATTTTCTTACACTGTGGCCCTCTAATCTTGAATTATTTCCTTCTGACTTTTGAATTTTAAGCCCTCAGGCCTGGATGAATAGGAAAAACTCTTGCTTGAACAAAACATCTAAAGATTCAGGTGAACACAAAAGGAATAGAAACTAGATGCCCTCACAACCCACAACTCATGTCTTGTCCAGCAAGATATAGCTTCTCTAGATTTTCTGAACTGAGGACAGAACTCTAAGATGAGTTTATAAATCTAGGGGAGAGGGAAAAACTGAGCTGTGCTTTTCAAAGATTTGGAAAAATATACTCCAGTATTTAGGTAGACAAAGCCTCCCAGAGGTCTTTACAGCCCAGCATGATAAGGGGGTAACCAAATGAACTCTGATGCATCTAAAGGGGATGGATCTGAAGGGGCTCTGAGCTCAGGAATGGAAGGGAAAATTAGCAGCAACGGGTTCACTCCTCCAAGGCTGAGATAAAGTGATGGACGTGTCAGTGGTCCATGAGTGTATGTGTGGCCATCCCAACCCCATGTAATCCCTGTATTACCCCACTGTCTCCTACCTCCTACCCACAACCCCCTGGGCAAAAGGAAGGAAAAGCCTGAATCCAATGCCATTGCATTTCTGCTACTCAAGGAATAGAGACCCCCATGAGAAATTAAATTCAACAACAGCAACAGAAATATTGTTTGTGGATTGAGACAGTCACCCTCTACATAAGAGACTGTGCTAAATGCTAAAGGTACAGATTAATTTAAAAATAGATCAGGGAATTCTACTCAATGCTCTGTGGTGACCTAAATGGAAGGAAATCCAAAAAAGAGGGGATATATGTATACATATAGCTGATTCACTTTGCTGTACAGTAGAAACTAACACAACATTGTAAAGCAATTATACTCCAATCAAAATTAATTTTAAAAACAAAACAAAAAAACAGGTTATGCCCTTAAATTGGTGCTACAGCTAGGAGACAGAGTATAGGCACAACAAAAATATAGGCAGGGATTCCCTGATGGCGCAGTGGTTGAGAGTCCGCCTGCCGATGCAGGGGACATGGGTTTGTGCCCCGGTCTGGGAAGATCCCACATGGCGCAGAGCGGCTGGGCCCATGAGCCATGGCCGCTGAGCCTGCGCGTCCGGAGCCTGTGCTCCGCAATGGGAGAGGCCACAACAGTGAGAGGCCCGCGTACCGCAAAAAAAAAAAAAAGCAACAACAACAAAACTTAATTTAAAAAACAAAACAACAGGCTATGCCCTTAAATTGGTGCTACAGCTAGGAGACAGAGTATAGGCACAACAAAAATATAGGGAAACGTGTAATGTAACAAGACCAAGAAGCTCTAAGCTGGTGCAACTCCCTAATGTGCCTCCTTTCAGGAAGAATATATGAGCTCAATGTTCAAGTCTTCAAAACTATTGTGCTGTAATGCTTTCAAATCATGTGTCTTCATTCACATTATTGGCCACTTGAGCCTACTAAACATGTCAAATTTTCAAGTTGTCTTATAGCTACACTGACTCTTTTACATCTGCCAGATGGGGTAGCTATACACTAATGAATAAAGAGCAATATATGAAAAAAGCTGGGGTGACAGGACCAGAAAATGTGTCTCTCTACTTAGAGTACTTAGATCAAGCATCCTTTCAGAAATCACAAAGCTTAATAGGATATCGTTAATTCTAAGTAGAACAAAATCACAATGACGCCATGACTTGACATAATTCACAGAGGATCTTGACATTTCATTGAAGCCTAGCATTGAATGTGAGATATATCAGCAAATATTAACTGAGAGTTTATACTTACATTAAACTGTGAAGCATATGTGGAGGATAAATTATCTGCTATTTTCCTTTCTGGATTCCAGGACAAAGAAATCAGTAGAGAATGGTAATGATATCATTGGTGGAATCTATTGATTTCAAATCTCGCTCTCTAAAGATGGATCTGTGAGCCTGGTTTTCTCAGAAAAGCAGCTCACTCTGCACTCCTTGTACTTCTCTGATTACCCAAGCTCCAGAAGAGATCAACTAATTATGTGAGATGATTACAAAAGCTATTATTTAAGAAAAAGCAAAGTATAAATTTTTTAAAAGACGTATGATCTCATAAAATGATCACTGGGTAAGAAACAGAGAAAAAGAGTGTTGTCTTGGCATCATATAAAATTCCAGGGCTTCCCTGGTGGCGCAGTGGTTGAGGGTCCACCTGCCGAAGCAGGGGACATGGGTTCGTGCCCCGGTCCGGGAAGATCCCACATGCCGCGGAGCAGCTGGGCCCGTGAGCCATGGCCGCTGAGCCTGCGCGTCCAGAGGCTGTGCTCCGCAACGGGAGAGGCCGCAACAGTGAGAGGCCCGCGTACCGGAAAAAAAAAAAAAAAATTCCATATTAGTAAAAATAGATGGACAGATAGATAATAAAAATATATATTGTGCAAAAAGAAGATCAATTTAGGCATAAAGAAAAATTAAGCAGCAAGAACAAAGAAACTTGAAAACAGGATAGAAATATAATTATATAGAATTAGCTGCCCTGGATATTTTTAAAGAAGGTCTATTTTACCATTGATGCATGTGGCAAAAAACTTTTAATCCTTTTCTATAATTCTGGGAAACAACCAAGTGCTGGTTAATTCATAACCAGGACTTAGTGTGTGTGTGTATACACATACATACACACACATATACATACATACATAGTATATATACATAAAGCGTCTTGTGTGAGTGTGTGTTTGTATCATGTCTCTGCTTCTCCCTGTGTGTCTGCCCTATTCCACTCTCTGCATTTCAGAAAAAAATCAATGGTAACAAGACCTTTTTGGCAGAACCGTCCCTGTGGGTCTGAGAGTTTGCTTACAAGTCTACAGACGGTGTGCTGTGGGTCAATAGTTCACCTCTGGGTCAAGACCATGAGGCACAGTATCTTCAAGCAGGGGGCTGGGTGCAAGGCAGTATAATTTAGAAAAGTAGCTATGGTGGCAGGCATCACCACTGTTAAGAATTAATAAACTATGACTTGCACTTTTAACACATTTGTAGGTACCTTGAGGACAGAAGAAATTCCCGTCTTCCTGTACTTTTTTATTTCTATATTCAAGGCTTAGCACAGCTCAAGGACATAGTAACCAACCAATAACTAGCTGTGGAATTGAATCAAGTTCAACAGAATAAGATCCATTTGATGGTAAGCCCAAAGATATTAAGGGGGAAAAGAACTAAGCCAGAAACTGAATATGTATGAGGAATTTCTAGGCAAGCCAGGTAACGGTCACTCTGTGCTTTGTTTAATTACTTAACAGTGAATCACAAAGAGCGATTACGTTGCTCGCTCTTTCTGTGATGCCTGACAGCTCCCTTATCAGGAAGATGTGTAAAACCAAACTCAGGCAGTGCAAAAATGAACACATAAAATGATGTTCCTTTTAAATTATTTTCCAACTCATTAGGAAGAATAGAATTTGAGTTTTACTGAACTACCTTGAGAAGAAAGTGTTTTTATAAAGAACCTGTTGATTTAAGAGACCATTAAAACCATTCTGTTTCTGAAAATGTGTTTGTATCTTTATCAGAAAACTGAAATTTATTTACAACAGTAGATGATATATTTATTATTTCATGGTGTTTAGTCCTTTACCATGTGTAACAATTTGCCCTGCAAGAAATTTAGTTGCAAGAAATTTAGTTGCTTAAATTATTATATAGCTCCTTGATTTAAAATCATTAAACAAAATAGTAAAAATATAGTTTCATAAGGAAACTTAGAGAACAAAGCAAATGAGATCATTGAAAAAATATAAAAATATATTTATCACACAGTTTAGAAATTTTTCTAATAATGACAGTGGAGAATAAATATTGATTCTTTTCTTCTCCATTTAGCAATTTGTGGGTCTACATTAAAATCTGAAACAGATTCAATCTTAAAAACCTAGTTTCAAGATTGTGTGCTCAAACTTTCCACTAAGAACACTTTCCTTCTTATGAGGTTTTACCTTAGAACTCATTTTAAAGAATTCCAGGGAAAGGAAAAGGTGGAACCATTCCAAAAGCTCTGTACATGCTGCATTTGCCTCCAGGGACAAAGAAGTTGCTCTTTATCGTTTATTTATGCTAAAAGGTGAGTGTTCTTGAATTAGTTATTCTTTTTCGTTGACTGTGCTCTATACTGAATTGTAGACAGACATGTATTGAGCTATCATTATGAGGATTACTATTCAAAACACCCAAGATTCTCTTAAACAAGCTCTCAGTCACTCTCTAAGGTAATCTTGGGGCAGAAAAAAGAAAAAAGATAAAATATGATTTCAGTTACAGAAATAGCTTCTTTAGTTTTATGGCTCAATATGAAAGTAACCAAAGTTAAATATTTTGGAACATCTTGGAATGGGATACATACAATTAACTGATGCCTCTACTATGCATATTTTAAGGAAAAATAACATTTTCTTAAAGAGTACAATTCATTGAACAATTCTTCAAGAAACCTTTCCACTGACCATCTGTCCAAACCGTGTGTTTAAGTTCTGAAACATTTAAAAAGAGATCAGTGTAGTTAATTTTCAGTTGCTATGGAACTAAGAGAAAAAATTATAGTTCCAAATATTATGTTGAGTCACATTAACCTTGGTGATTATTTTGTGTGTGTCAACATTTTTTTCATAATCTGATTAGATGAAATTTGTCAAGGATTTGCAATCTCATCTGGGTTAAAACTACTCCCAAAAATTTTTGGTGCAGATGTGTTTCACATAAGAAATACATATTTACATGGAGACTAGGAATTAGATTGCAACAATGTTCATGCATCAAATAAGAAAGACCCTATCTAATGTGACTAAATGTGTCATGAAGCTCTTCCTGAGATGGAGAGAAGCTTTATGGCTTTCTCATTAATGTTTTGAACATGATTCTCTTGTCTTTTATTTTATTTTTTTTAATTTATTTTTGGCTGTGTTGAGTCTTTGTCGCTGCAGGCGGGCTTTCTCTAGTTGTGGCGAGCAAGGGCTACTCTTCCTTGCGGCGCACAGGCTTCTCATTGAGGTGGCTTCTCTTGTTGTGGAGCATGGGCTCTAGGCACGCGGGCTACAGTAGTTGTGGCATGCAGGCTCAGTAGTTGTGGCTTGCAGGCTCTAGAGGACAGGCTCAGTAGTTGTGGTGCATGGGCTTAGTTGCTCCGTGGCATGTGGGATCTTCCCGGGACTGATGAACCCGTGTCCCCTACATTGGCAGGCGGATTCTTAACCCCTGCGCCACCAGGGAAGTCCCTTGTCTTTTATTTTGGACCAATTTTTTTCCATTTGCTTCCCTTTGATCCCCAAGTTTCAAGTAAGACCCATAATGATAATATCACCAGCTTTAAATAGCTCCTCAGCTTAATCAGTTTCCTCTCCAAAATCATGTGTATTTTAAAGGAAACTAAAGCCATGAATCACTGAATGCATCATCTTCCCAAAAAATCCCTCTCCCTAGATTGCCTAACTTGGTGAATGACAATTAAATCGACCCAAGTCACCCATTCATTCCAGCAACCTGAGAGTCAGAATGAGCCTTCTTCCCCCACATTCAATCAATTATCAAGGCCTGGCATATTTTTTTCTTATTAATAATTCTCAAATTCACTACTTCTCCTATATACCTACTAATCTGCCCCAGTTCTGATCTTTGTTATCTTTTGCCTGAAAGAAAACAGCTTCCCCAGCTTCAGCTGCATCCATTTTAATCCATTCTCTATTCAGATGTCAGAGGAAGGGCTTCAACCAATATATCAAATGCCAACATTCCCCTGCTTAAAATCCTTCACTGCTTCAAAGATAAAGTTAATATCCTTCAGCTTCTACACAGAATCCTTCACTTATGCTCATGCAGCATGTTCTGTGACTGTACCCTCTATCCCAACTTGCTCCGTGGCACTTTCTGATCTGTATCAGAATGGATCATTTCCTTCCTCATGACTTCTGCAAAGACTTGAGAAAAATACATTTCTGTCAAGTTCAGACCTTAAGATGGAATGTTCATCACAACTTGTCTATAGGGGTAATTATCCTTGGTCTTATTTGCTAGCATTACAGATCCATACAATTGAGAGAACTAACTGTACCAGTCTTGTGCATCACTTCTCTAGGGAAAGCCACCTGGAAATAACTGGTCTCCTTCCACACCACCCAAGGGATAGAAGGAAGGACTCAACTGTTTATTTTACCTAAGAAGTTTTCTCAACTGTATGTAAGACACTGACTCTAAATAATTCACTTTGCTCTGCTATGAGCATCGCTTTACTTTGGGAACAGGAGTTTTGCCAATCAGTACTTACATATGCACCCCGGGGGTAGGTGAGACTTTAACCCTGAGAACTCCAACCAAACTAAAATACACTTAATAATAATAAGTGTTAGAAAATTTACTATATTCTAGAGATTACATCATGTGATGCAATTTTTAGACCACGCAAAAATTGTACATAAGTATTTGTTAGTCCTTTGTTAGTAATTTATTCATGTGGCCCTTGCCATCATGCCTTTTATTTACCATCTCCTAATCACTTCTTATTCATATAGTTAATATATCTTGAATCCTGACTGTGTGCTATGTTCACTATGTTTACAATGCAATGGATTTTATTCCACTATACTAACCGAAATGAAATCTCTCAGGTCCTTTTCCCTTTACCCAGTCAAGAAATTGTTGGAAAATTTATACTTCGACTACTTGTGTTAGGTAGTGGGTCAGACATGAGCAGGTCCCTGCCCTGTCCTGGTTGGGGTCATCGTTTCCTTCCCCACCTGGACACTGGGGATCAGGGCATGCCCAGAAATCCTCCCTTTTGTGGTCGAGCACCACTAAGTTTCCAGCCTTGTCAGGACCAAGCAAGATGAAGCCAGCAGCACAGGTTGGCACAGGTGCACCAAGACCCAAAAAGTGGCTCAAAGTAACCCAGGGTTCATCATGCAATATTTGTAATAAATTAGCATTGCAGTTTTTGCCCCACCATGGGTTTCACTTGGGTGCTTATGGGTAAGCACCTGTGCACAAGCAGAAAAGTTATATAACCTAAAGCTGTCGATCCACTTGTCAATCAAATGATACAGGACACAAGGAGGGACTTTCCACCACTCTGAAAAGCCAAGCCTACCCCCATTGTGGGGCTGCTTCTGCTTTCTAGACAGCCCACTCTCCTTTTTCCGGGAAGCATACTTTCACCTCGCTTAATAAAACGCTTGCTGCTTAAAACTGCTCTGTGTCTCCTAATTGTATTCTTTCCTTCAGGAGGACAAGGACTGAGGAATTGCTATTTTGCTGGTAACACTTGCACTAAAAACCTTTTTCTATGACAGTGACAATACAACTTTCAGAAATGATTTTAGAAGTCACTTGCCAAGTAAATATCAAATAGTGTACAGGAATGACACTACTGAGCAATTTACTTGGGTATGGCAAGATGCTGAGGGAGTTGGCCAAGCTACATTTTAAACACTAAGCACCAAGACTGTCCATGCCCCATAAATCATTTCAGATTTCATTAAAACCAAGTGAACAATGCCAATAAGACCATCTAAGGCCAACTTCAGCTTTCTTCTGTATTAGGTTAATTCAAGAAAAAAGAAATTCCACAGACCTTTAACTTTCAATTACAATACTATCTTGTGGAAAATACTAAAGCAATGCAAAAGACTCATTACCATCTTGATACAGCAGTTAGCAAACCACTGCAGAAATATGGTAGATATGTGAGAACTTAATATACCAATGGGCAATGTTTACATCAAAGTTTTCTAATTCTATAAGGTAAAAATCACTCCAAGATGCAAAACTATGTTCCATACCATTAAGGTCCAGCCAACCACATTATCATGAGGAAGGGAGGTAGTCACACTGCAGCAAGGAAGAAAGCATATGGAGAATCGCGGCAAGATGGCGGAGGAGTAAGACACGGAGATCACCTTCCTCGCCACAAATACATCATAAATAAATCTACATGTGGAACAGCGCCTACAGAACACCTAGTGAACGCTGGCAGAAGACCTCAGACCTCCCAAAAGGCAAGAAACTCCCCACGTACCTGGGGAGGGCAGAAGAAAAAAGAAAAAGAAAAAGAGACAAAGGAATCGGGACTGGACCTGCCCCTCTGGGAGGGAGCTCTGAAGGAAGAAAAGTTTCTGCACGCTTGGAAGGCCCTTTACTGGTGGAGGACAGGGGGAGGGTAGTTTCAGAGCCTTGGAGGACAGCGCAGCAACAGGGGTGCAAAGGGCAAACCAGAGAGATTCCCGCACAGAGGATCGGTGCCGACCGGCACTCACCAGCCCGAGAGGCTTGTCTGCTCAACGGCCAGGGCGGGCAGGGGCTGGAAGCTGAGGCTTGGGCTTCGGAGGTCGGATCCAAGGGAGAGGACTGCGGTTGGCTGCATGAACACAGCCGGAAGGGGACTAGTGCGCCACAGCTAGCGGGGAGGGAGTCCGGGAAAATATCTGGAGCTGCCGAAGGGGCAGGAGACCTTTGTTGCGGGGTGTTGGAGGGGCAGCCCACCATAGGAGTTTCCTGTTCTGTGCACTCACAGACAACAAGGACACACCTACGCAAGCACGAGCACAAGCTACAGCTGTTATCTTGGACCCCAGAGGCTGTCACCGATGTCACCAAGGATCCTGTGTGCAAGGCAGGTCACTGCCCACACCTTTCCAGCAGCCTGTGCAGCCCGCCACGGACAGGGTCCCACAGTCCGGGGCCAACTTGCCCAGGAGAACACACGGCCCGCCTCAGGCTCTTGCAACTTCACGTTGGCCTCTGCCGCCACAGGCACTCCCTGCACATCCCAATTGTGACTGCCATATCCCTCCCTCTCCCGGCCCGAATGAGCAAGTGAGCCCTAATCAGCTTCTGCTTTCACCCCCTCTTGCCTGCGTGGGAAAGAGACGCCTGACAGCGGCCCACACACAGAGGCAGGGCCGCAACCAAAGCTGAACCCCAGTGACTGTGCTACCAAAGAAAGGAAAGGGAAATATCCCTGTGCAGCCTCAGGAGCAGCAGATTAAATCCCCACAATCACAGTCAACTGGGTAAACCATGCACTAGTGGAACACCTGAATATACAACGAGTGTTCCTACAATTGAGGCTGCAGACTTCGGGGGCAACTGTGGACTCTGGGGGCAAGTACACACGGGAGTAACGCCAGATGAGAGTGTGAATGGCCCCCTCAGTGGCCACGGCAGGTCCAGAGACCTACCTAGAATTACTGGAGGGCGTTCTGGGCAGGCAGGGATTGGCTGGGGCTCACTATGAGGGCAAGGACACTGGCAGTTAAAGCCACAGGAAAATACCACTGCTTTCTTTTTGTTGTTGTTGTTTTTTAATTATTCTTTTAATTTTTTATTTACTTTTTCTTTTCATTTTATGCTTTTATTTTTAACATATTTTTTATTTCACTTTCTTTTCCTATTTCTGCTGGACTTTTTTGTTATACTGTTTTTTCCTTGAGTTTGTTTTTTTATTTGTTTTGCTTTTTTCTCATTTTACTTTTAACTATATTTCCCATTTTTCTGCTTTTAATGCACTATTTCATTGTTTTGTACTTTTTCCTTTTGTTTTCATTTCTTTTGTCTTTACCTTTATTTCTTTTGATTGTTCTTGTATGTTTGTTTTATGCTTTCATTGCCTGTTTTTTAGTTTGCTTTCTGTATTTGAGTTGTTTCTGGTTTTATGTTTTTGTTAGTTTAGCATTTAGTGTTTGTTTTCATTTTTGGGTTTCTTTATTGGTTTGCTCTCTTCTACTTTGTTTTCTCTTTTTTTCTTTTATCTTTTCTTTCTGTGAGTGTATGAATGTATGTTTCTCTGTGTGATATTGTCTGTTTAGTTTTCTTTTTATCATTTGTCTTGTGGTTTTGTCTGTTCATTTGTTTGGATTTTTGTTTTTTGCTATGGGGTTTTCTTTTCTTTTTCTCTTTCTTTCTTTCTTTTCTTTTCTTTTTTTTTCTGTTTCTTCTTCTTTTTCTTCCCCACCCACTGTGGCTTGCAGGGTCTTGGTGCTCTGGCCGTGGGTTGGGCCTGAGCCTCCGAGGTGGGAGAACTGAGCCCAGGACATTGGACCACCAGAGAACTCCCAGCCCCATGGAACTCTTAATCAGTGACGGCTCTCCCAGAGGTGTCCGTCTCAACACTAAGACCCAGCTCCACCCAAGCTGCATTGCTGGATGCTCCATTGCTGGATGCCTCCATTGTTGGATGTCTCACACCAAACAACTAGCAAGACAGGAACACAACTCCACACATTAGCAGATAGGCTGCCTAAAGTCATACAAAGCTCACAGACACCCCAAAACACAACACCAGATGCTGCTCCGCCCACCAGAGTGACAAGGTCATGCTCCACCCACCAGAACACAGGCACCAGTTCCACCAGCCAGCAAGCGTACAGTAGCCAGTGGGGACAGAAAACAGAAGTAAGTGAAACTACGAACCTGCACCTACAGAAAGGAGACACCAAACACAGTAAGTTAAACAAAATGAGAAGATGGAGAAATACGCAGTAGCTGAAGGAGCAAGGTAAAAACCCACCAGACCAAACAAATGAAGAAGAAACAGGCGGTCTACCTGAAAAAGAATTCAGAGTAATGATAGTAAAGATGATCCAAAATCTTGGAAATAGAATGGAGAAAATACAAAAAATATTTAACAAGGACTAGAAGAAATAAAGAGCAAACAAACAATGATGAACACAATAACTGAAATTAAAAATACTCTAGAGGAATCAATAGCAGAATAACTGAGGCAGAAGAACAGATAAGTGAGCTTATCTGTTAGATAAGTGAGCTTATCTGTTAGATAAGCTCAAGATAGAAGATAGAATGGTGGAAGATAACTGCCATGAAGCAGAATAAAGAAAAAAGAATGCAAAGAATTGAGGACAGTCTCAGAGACTCTGGGACGACATTAAAGGCACCAACATTCAAATTATAGGGGTCCCAGAAGAAGAAGAGAAAAAGAAAGGGTCTGAGAAAATATTTGAAGAGATTATAGTCAAAAACTTCCCTAACATGGGAAAGGAAATAGTCAATCAAGTCCAGGAAGCGGACAGAGTCCCATACAGGATAAGCCCAAGGACAAACATGCTGAGACACATATTAATCAAACTCTCAAAAATTAATTACAAAAAAAATATTAAAAGCAGCAAGAGAAAAGCAACGAATAACATACAAGGAAATCCCCATAATATTATCAGCTGAGTTTTCAGCAGAAACTCTGCAGGCCAGAAGGGAGTAGCAGGATATATTTTAAATGATGAAAGGGAAAAACATACAACCAAGATTACTCTACCCAGAAAGGACCTCATTCATATTTGACAGAGAAATCAAAAGCTTTACAGAGAAGCAAAAGCTAAGAGAATTCAGCACCACCAAACCAGCTCTATAGCAAATGCTAAAGGAACTTCTCTAGGCAGGAAACACAAGAGGAGGAAAAGACTGACAAAAACAAATTCAAAACAACTGAGAAAAAGGTAACAGGAACATACATATTGATAATTACCTTAAATGTGAATGGATTAAAGGCTCCAACCAAAAGACACAGATTGGCTGAACAGATACAAAAACAAGACCCATATATAAGCTGTCTACAAGAGACCTGCTTAAGACCTAGGGACACATACAGACTGAAAGTGAGGGGATGGAAAAAGATATTCCATGCAAATAGAAATCAAAAGGAAGCTGGAGTAGCAATACTCTTATCAGACAAAATCAACTTTAAAATAAAGACTCTTACAAGAGACAAGGAAGCACACTACATAATGATCAAGGGATCAACCCAAGAAGAAGACATAACAATTATAAATATTTAACCACCCAACATAGGAGCACCACAATACACAGGCAAATGCTAACAGCCATGAAAGGGGAAATCAACAGTAACACAATAACTGTAGGGACTTTAACACCCCACTTACCCCAAGGGGCAGATCATCCAAACAGAAAATAAATAAGGAAACACAAGATTTAAAAGACACATTAGACCTAATGAACTTAATTGATATTTATAGGACATTCCATTCAAAAACAACAGAATACACTTTCTTCTTAAGCGCACATGGAACATTCTCCAGGATAGATCACAAATCATGGGTCACGAATTAAGCCTAAGTACATTTAAGAAAATTGAAATCACATCAAGCATCTTTTCCAACCACAACTCTATGAGACTAGATATCAATCATAGGAAAAAAACTGTAAAAAATACAAATACATGGAGGCTAACCAATATGCTACTAAATAACCAAGAGATCACTGAAGAAATCAAAGAGGAAATCAAAAAATACCTAGAAACAAATTACAGTGAAACACGATGACCCAAAACCTATGGGATGCAGCAAACACAGTTCTACGAGGCAAGTTTAGAGCAATACAATCCTACCTCAAGAAACAAGAAAAGTCTCAAATTCACAACCTAACCTTACACCTACAGCAATTAGAGAAAGAACAAAAAGAAAACCCAAAGTTACCAGAAGGAAAGAAATCATAAAGATCAGATCAGAAATAAATGAAAAAGAAATGAAGAAAACAATAGCAAACATCAATAAAACTAAAAGCTGGTTCTTTGAGAAGATAAACAAAATTGATAAACCATTAGCCAGACTCATCGAGAGAAAATGGGAGAAGACTCAATTCAACAGAATTAGAAATGAAAAAGCAGAAGTAACAACTGACACTGCAGAAATACAAAGGATCATGAGAGACCACTACAAGCAACTATATGCCAATAAAATGCACAACCTGAAAGAAATGGACAAATTCTTAGAAAAGTACAACCTTCCAAGACTGAACCAGGAAGAAAGAGAAAATATGAACAGACCAATCACAAGCACTGAAATTGAAACTGTGATTAAAAATCTTCCAACAAACAGAAGCCCAGAACCAAATGGCTTCACAGGCGAATTCTATCAAAGATTTAGAGAAGAGCTAACACCTATCCTTCTCAAACTCTTCCAAAATATAGTAGAGGGAGGAACACTCCCAAACTCATTCTACATGACCACCATTACCGTGATACCAAAAACTAGACAAAGATGTCACAAAAAATGAAAATTACAGGCCAGTATCACTGATGAACATAGATGCAAAAATCCTCAACAAAATACTAGCAAACAGAATCCAATAGATCCTGATTAAAAGGATCATAAACCATGATCAAGTGGGGTTTATCCCAGAAATGAAAGGTTTCTTCTATATATGCATATCAATCAATATGATACACTATATTAACAAATTGAAGGATAAAAAGCATATGATAATCTCAATAGTTGAAGAAAAGCTTCTGACAAAATTCAACACCCATTTATGAAAAAAACTCTCCAGAAAATGGGCATAGAGGGAACCTACCTCAAAATAATAAAGGCCATATATGACAAACCCACAGTCAACATCGTTCTCAATGGTGAAAAACTGAAAGCATTTCCACTAAGATAAGGAACAAGACAAGGTTGCCCGATCTCACCACTATTATTCAACATAGTTTTGGAAGTTTTAGCTACAGCAATTAGAGAAGAAAAAGAAATAAAAGGAATCCAAATCGGAAAAGAAGAAGTAAAACTGTCACTGATTGCAGATGACATGATACTATATATAGAAAATCCTAGAGATGTCACCAGAAAACTGCTAGAGCCAATCAATGAATTTGGTAAAGTAGCAGGATACAAAATTAATACACAGAAATCTCTTGCATTCCTATACACCAATCGTGAAAAATCTGAAAGAGAAATTAAAGAAACATTCCCATTTACCATTGCAACAAAAAGAGTAAAATATCTAGGAATAAACCTAAGGAGACAAAAGACCTGTATGCAGAAAACTATAAGACACTGATGAAAGAAATTAATGATGATACAAACAGATGGACAGATATATCACGTTCTTGGATTGGAAGAATGAACATTGTGAAACTGACTATACTCCCCAAAGCAATCTACAGATTCAATGCTATCCCTATGAAACTACCAATGGCATTTTTCACAGAACTAGAACAAAACATTTCACAATTTGAATGGAAACACAAAAGACCCCAAATAGCCAAAGCAATCTTGAGAAAGAAAAATGGAGCTGGAAGAATCAGGCTCCCTGACTTCAGACTATACTACACAGCTACAGTAATCAAGACAGTATGGTACTGGCACAAAAACAGAAAGATAGATCAACGGAACAGGATAGACGTCTCAGAGATAAACCCACACGCATATGGTCACCTTATCTTTGATAAAGGAGGCAAAAATATACAATGGAGAAAAGACAGCCTTTTCAATAAGTGGTGCTGGGAAAACTGGACAGCTAAATGTAAAATAATGAAATTAGAGCACTTCCTAACACCATACACAAAAAAAAACTCAAAATGGATTAAAGACCTACATGTAAGGCCAGACACTATAAAACTCTTAGAGGGGGACTTCCCTGGCAGTCCATTGGCTAAGACTCCATGCTCCCAATGCAGGGGGCATGGGATCGATCCCTGTGCGGAGAACTAAGGTCCTGCATGCCACACCAAGTGGCCCCAAAAAAAACTCTTAGTGGAAAACACAGGCAGAACAATACTCTGACATAAATCACAGCAAGATCCTTTTTTGACCCACCTCCTAGAGAAATGGAAATAAAAACAAAAATAAATGAGACCTATGAAACTTAAAAGGTTTTTCACAGCAAAGGACACCGTAAACAAGACAAAAAGACAACCCACAGAATGGAAGAAAATATTTGCAAATGAATCATCTGACAAAGATTAATCTCCAAAATATACAAGCAGCTCATGCAGCTCCATAACAGAAAAACAAACAACCGATCATAAAATGGGCAGAAGACCTAAATAGACATTTCTCCAAAGAAGACATAAAGATGGCCAACAAACACATGAAAAGATGCTCAACATCATTAGTCATTAGAGAAATGCAAATCAAAAGCAAAATGAGGTATCACCTCACACAGGTCAGAATGGCCATCATCAAAAAGTCTACAAACAATAAATGCTGGAGATGGTGTGCGAAAAGCGAACCCTCCTTCACTGTTGGCGGGAATGTAAATTGATACAGCCACTATGGAGATTCCTTAAAAAACAAAAAATAGAACTACCATATGACCCAGCAATCCCACTACTGGGCATATACCCTGAGAAACCATAATTCAAAAAGAGTCATTTACCACAGTGTTCATTGCAGCTCTATTTACAATAGCCTGGACATGGAAGCAACCTAAGTGTCCATCCATCGACAGATGAATGGATAAAGAAGATGTGGCACATATATACAATGGAATGCTACTCAGCCATAAAAAGGAACGAAATTGAGTTATTTGTAGTAAGTCAATAGACCTAGAGTCTGTCATACAGAGTGAAGTAAGTCAGAAAGAGAAAAACAAGTACCATATGCTAACGCATATATATGGAGTTTAGAAAAATGGTACTGATGAACTTAGGGTAGGGCAGGAATAAAGATGCAGACATTGAGAATGGACTTGAGAACACAGGGCGGGAAGGGGAGGCTGGTATGTAGTGAGAAAGTTGCATGGACATATATACACTACCAAGTGTAAAATACATAGCCAGTGGGAAGCAGCAGCAGAGCACAGGGTATGGGCTTGTTGCTTTGCGATGACCTAGAGGGGTGGGATAGTGAGGGTGGGAGGGAGGCTCAAGAGGGAGGTGATATGGGGATATATGTATGCATTTAACTGATTCACTTTGTTTTACAGCAGAAAGTAACAATATTGTAAAGCAATTATACTACAATAAAGATGTATTTTAAAAAAAGATAGCACACGGAGACAAATGTGTCTGGTGTCTGAATTCATAGTCCATTTTGCTGATGATTTAGAACTTGTTCTAGATGTTCCAGGCCAGCTAGTGACCTGTATCAGAGAGCTGAAGGCTTTCAGTGGCCTCAGGAAATCTTTTTTTAAGGAAATCTTATTTTCACAAAATACCTGGCTGGTTCACTGGGAGGTATTGGAAAACCATTAGTTATATGAGATCAAAACCAGGTCAAACCCAATAACAGTCTAGCTACACGGTGTTAATAACAAACTCTGAAATATAAGCTATCACAAGGACTGGCTAAGAGGCCTCCTTATTTCAGAGATGAGTAAATGGTCTTACAGAGGTTATATACCTTGAGGTCCCAAGTAGAGGTGATGAATGCAGGATCTGGACCAGATGGGTTGAGTGTAAGTCTAGCTTCTTTACTTTCTAACTGTAAAAACTTGAGCAAATTATTTAATCTCTGACTCACTTTCCTAATATGTAACCTGGAAGTGATAATACTCATCTTGATGGGTTGTTGTGTGGACTCAATGAGCTAAAACCCACAGAGTGTGCAGACAAGTGCCTGGCACCCAGGGGTGCTCAACAATGTCAGCAACTACCATTACTCATGGTCCTCAGTGGTAGAGTCAGGACAGGAAGTCATGTCTAGCGGCTCCTGGATCCAGCTAGCCAGTCGTGCCGAAGGTGGCAACAACTTCAGTGTCTGGCGTAAGGGGTTGGTAAAAATGGGGATGAATAGGTCACACTAGCAACAACTTTTGAGAACAACAAAAGACTTTTGCTCGCTAGTTAGTATTCAGTTGGCTCATTTTTAGGGAACAACAAATCCATAAGGGATTTAGGAGGAAGAGAGAGGAAAGAAGAGAAAGTAAGGAAAGTTTTGCTTAAATATTAGTACCAATATTGTGTTTTTCAAAATAAAGAAAAAATTTAAAAATAACAAAACCTATCTAAAATATTTTAAAATATCCAAATTCCACACGTCTTATGTTAAAGCAACAATAACGCAAAAAAGTTTCCTAAGAGAAGTGAAAGATACCTACCTGCAAGGGAACAAAAGAATATCTTTTTGTTGAAAAAGTACTTCTTTTATGCTGAGTTATTCTAATGTAGCCTTGATCACTATACTTTCTTTCTGGTGGATAATGTCCAGAAGACATGTCTTTGATAAATACTATTTTCTTTGAAAAGCAATACAAGTAAAATAAATAAATTTCTATTCCAAGATTATGCAACTAACTCTACTTCAAACCACAGCACGTGGAAATTACTATTAACCTGTTTACCTGATTTTCTATTGTCCTTTTATTTTTCTATTGCTCAAAACTCATCACTTCTATTGATACTTAGAATGAATCAGTTAAGTTCAGCTGGTATGATGCAATGAAACCCAAAATAAGAGTTGCTTCATCAAGACAGAAGTTTCTTTCTTTTACATTTAAAAAGCCTGGACATGTGGTGTCCATGGCCAGCAGAGCAGTCCCTCAAGGTTGTCCTCAGATCCAGCCTCCTTCCAGCCATCTGTGGAGGATGCCCCATTTCTTCATGGTCTAGGATGGCTGCCAGACCTGCAATCCTAACATCCACCATCCGGCAAGAGGGGGAACAAGGAGAATAGCCTCCTTCCACACCCTGAACACACCTGCTCGTGTCTTATTGACAGGAACCTGGTCCCCTGATCGCTCCTACGAAGAAGTGGAGCTGGAAACTAGCTTGGCTGAGCCCCACTTTTGCTCAGGAAGGGAGAGTGAATATCGGAAGACAAGCAGCAGACTCTGCCTCAGGAAGGACATCAAAGAATGCAGAATAGATGACCCTGTTGCAGGCGGGCAGGATATCAGTTGTATTGGTCGTGGCTGAAAAATCAGAGAACCAAAGGATGCATAGCTCTGCATAGGCTTGAGTAAATGGGAGACTGGATTGTGTAGATTGTGTGTTGATTCTCTGCTCACTTGTACCTTCCTTGTGAGGGACTTATGGTCTGGCTAAAAAGCAATTTTCAGGATACAGTCATCAGCCATAAGACCCAGGTGAGAACATGTTCAGACCCAGGTCTGTGCAATTTCGGATCGTTTTCAACTAGGATTGAGGACTCCAGCCTGATTCCATGTTCTTTGTCTAAATACATCATTACCATTGACAGGACAGATATTGCACTTTACTTTTAACTCCAGAAAGAGTGGAAGTTCAAGGTCTTGAGAGGCATCGGAGTGCAACGGTCATAAGTGCAAACTCAGGAGCCTGATTGCTTGAATTTCAATTCCAGTTCCTCTTTTTACTAAAACTGTGAGTTGGACAAGTTATTTAATTTCTCTCCACCCCGGGTTCCTCATCTACAAAAATGGACATAATAACAACATCTAATTGATAGAGAGCTGGTGTAGGAATTAAATGAATTTACAGTTGTAAACATTTATTATAGGGCCTTGCACATGGTATTTGTTCAAAAAAAAAATGTTAGCTCTTATCAACTGCAGACTTGTATTCTGGAAAAAAACAGTGCACTATAGCCTGCAACCATGCGGTTGATGGCTAAAAAAATAAAAACCACAGTCTGAGGAAGTGTTTGATGTTAGTGGGGGAGATATGGGTTTTGTCATACTCAATCTGGAATTTATTTTTTTCTTCTGAAGAGAGAGCTGGCACAAAATCTTCATACTACCACAACATAATTCAGAAACTGGGACGTGGAAATGACTGGATATTCTGTGGAAGGACATAGACGCTGATGTCAGAGAGAAATAGTGCCCTACAAACAGAGAGAACATGTTATAGGACAAAAGAAGTGGCATTCTTCAATGTGGTAAATACAGAAGGAATTGCGTCAAGTTGTGTACCGTGAGGGACTGGGATAGTTGGTCTATAGAAATGCATTTGAATGCTGACTGTGTAAAGGAGAACCTTGAGTCCTTTTGCTGACTGTGAAGTCTCGGCAGCTATTACTGGAGGCCCTGAAGCAGGAAGGGATGTGTGTAATGTGACAAGGACAAGGTCGGCAGACCCCGCAGAACCTGGATTACAAAGGACTGCCCTTACGTTTCACTTAACCACTAACGTACTTTTTCTTTATGGTTTTTTAAAATTTATTTTATTGAAGTATAGTTGATTTACAATGTTGTGTTAATTTCTACTGTACAACAAAGTGATGGGTTATAAATATATATATATACATTCTTTTTTATATTCTTTTCCATTATAGTTTATCACATGATATCGAATATAGTTCCCTGTGCTATACAGTAGGACCTTGTTGTTTACCCATTCTATATGTAGTAGTTTGCATCTGCTAAACCCAAACTCTCCATCCATTCCTCCCCACCCTGCTCCCCCTTGGCAACCACAAGTCTGTTCTCTATGTCTGTGAGTCTGTTTCTGTTTTGTAGATAAGTTCATTTGTGTCATATGTTAGATTCCACATATAAGTGATATCATATGATATTTGTATTTCTCTGTCTGGCATACTTCACTTAGTATGATAATCTCTAGGTCCATCCATGTTGCTACAAATGGCATTATTTCATTCTTTTTTATGGCTGAGTAGTATTCCATTGTATATATGGAATCTTCTTACCCATCTTCTTTACCCATTCATCTGCCGATGACGTTTAGGTTGTTTCCATGTCTTGGCTATTGTAAATAGTGCTTCAATAAACACTGGGGTGCATGTATCTTTTCTAATTATAGTTTGTTCCATATATATGCCCAGGAGTGGAAATGCAAGATCATATTAGCCACTGAAGTACTTTTTATAGGAGAAATTGAAATTTAATGCCAGAATTCTAATCTATTTCATTTGAAATATTTTTCCATATGAGAACACATATGTTTTTATTCTTAAATTAATTATATAATCTTCAGCTCACCCTGTGACCTGATAATACCCATCTTATTTGGTTGTCATTATAAAGTATGGAGTTAAACAGCCTCTTCAGGTGTTGTCTGGACCTGATTGAGTGGACTCCCAAAGACAATTACACTTTCCTGATGCCACAGCGAGCAAACAAAACAGGCAGCACCTCAAACAGAGGAGCCTTCCCCTGGCTGACGGCCCCTAACTGTGCTACATGCAATAGCTCTTCCAGAGAAAAGTGAGAAAAAATATTTTAATAACAAATGTTCTATTTTAATAAATCCATGTGTGGCAGATCTCTTTAAAATTGTCCTTAATAAGGCTCTTTGATATGAAGAAAGTATTTGAAAATTGTTATATTATTAAAGTTCAACCTCATGTTAAAGAATTACTTTTTAGTTCAGATCATTTATTTGAAGAGGAAAACGAAGACAGAGATGAGGTAATAGGCTTTGTGAATGATTTACATGCAGTTCGGGGCCACGCCTGGGTCATATTTATATTCCAGAATGAGAACAGCAAAACAATATGCTATTTTTTCAGTCAACTACTGGATCCAACTTTACATTCAGCATGTATTTATCGGCATTTACTTTATTCCAGACATTATCTTGGATGCTGGGGAAATAATGGAGACCAAAACAATCTTTCTATCTTCATAGAATTTGCGTTCTACTTAACTTGTATAGGAATCACAAACATTTTCTGATGAGCTAGAATTCACTCATTAGGGATTTAATTCCAGAATTCTCTGCCAGATATTTCCCAAAATCTCGGAGAGGAAAGGCCTAGGAGAACACCAGAAGCAGAACTAAGGAATTCTTGCTCCTCAATTTATGAGAAATAGTGGACAAGACGAATTCCTTCTCATAAAAATAATGTCACAGAAGCCACCCAGCTCTGAAAGGAACAGAGCAAGGCTGTCCTCATACTCCAGTCTCCACCCGCAGGCTGAGAGCCACCAGTAAGCAAATATAGGCTTCTGGTCTGATACAGGTTTCCTTCATGAAACTTAGAAAATCTAAACACTTCACAGTCCCAGATATACATGAACATTACAGGCACAGGCAAACAAAGAGAAGAAGACTGAAAACTAAAAACATGTCAATTAACCATAACATGGGAAAGATCTAGGGATTCAGATCTTTTAAAGAAACCCAGGCCCTTGAAACTGGTGATCCCACAGTAACAAAAGATTCCCATAGGTAAATCTATAGTCATGGCCTTAAAATATGATCAGGGATATAAAATTTAGAAAACCAATGTTCTGGGGAGATGGCCTTCAGACATGGCTTACTGCCCCTCCATTCCCAGATCCAGCTTCACTGTCTCTTCTGAGCCAAAGGCCAGCCAGGTATGAGGTGTTGGTTAGAGTCTCAAGATAGAGAATTGGTGTGGTTTTTCTCAATGACAGATTGAGTGAGAGTCTGGACACAGCCTCTGAGAGTGCTGGGGTAAGGACCCGGAAGATCCTGGGGATCTGACACACGTGAGACAGTCGTCACTTGGGCGGCTCCAATAGAGATGATTTTCAAGTAACCTAACAGTATATGTAAATTTAAAGGGACCCAATAACCATGAGAGGGAGATAAAAATAAGCACATGCCAGTGATAGAGAACCACTGGAGAAGACAGCTGATGACTTCAACAAAAATTATAATCAGAATACCTAAGGAGATGCATTTACAGGACAAAGAAAAGTCTTACTGAAGAAAACACTGCTTAACAAAATCATTTTAAAAATTAAAAGATTCCAAAAGTAAAGGATTCAGTAGATAAATGTCAAGAGTGCATAGATCCTGTTGAGACCTGTTTTAATAGCTTGAAAAATCAGGTAAAAAAAAACATTTTAGTAATAGAGAAAGGATACAAGGGGACAAAAATCATGATACATCCTGGTAAAATGTCTGAATGCCAAGGATAAAAAGAAAAAACTATTACACTATTCCATATACAAAGAATAAGTTATCTGCAAAGGAAAAGGTGATCAGATTTGCATATGATTTCTCACCTGCAACATCAGAAGCAAGAAGGTATTGGAAAAACACAAGAGACTGAAATTCAAGGACAGCAACCCAAGAATCACTCTCATTCATCTGTTAGCATTAAAGGAAGACTTTTGAAGCTAGGCAAAGGATCTGCGAGTACATTACTCATGTTCCCCCAAATGAAATAAGAACTGAAAAGAAAGCACAAGACACCTGGAGATGGGAAGGTACATAGGACAGTCAATAAAGGTGACCAATGACCTGTAACACAATTACTAACAGATAAATCCAAGTGGAAAATCGTGGACTTAATGGTAATAATTATAGCAAACACTTACTGACTGCTTACATATCAAAAGCAATGTTTCACGCACTTATTTTTCATTTAATTCTCACAACAAACCCATAACTTTTATTGCAGTGATTTCAAAACAAGGAGTTGTGGGTGGAAGAATACAGTGTTAAATGTTTCAGCCTAGAGGGAGTCAACAGAGAAGTAAAAATATTCTAAATTTGCTCTGGTGTGTGCAGTGGGTGCAAGAAGACAGTTAAGGAAGGACAATTTCTTTTGAGGGAATATAGTTGTTATCCACGAAAAACATGTATAAATGCAAACAAAATAATACTAGGATGGCAATAATATTATCAGATCACATGGTGCCTAAGGTTTACACAGTAACATATGTAAAGGGGAATATTATGTAATTAGAAGAGACATGATGCCTATAAGCCTGAAGATACCAAAACATAGTAGTTAAATATGTAAAATAAGAAACATCTTTTCATATGCCTATTGGTCAACTCTGTGAGTATATGAAAAACCATTGAATCAGACATCTTAAATTTGTGATATTGTACAGTATGTGAATTATATTTCAAAAAAGCTGTTACCAAAAAAATAGTATTTAAAAAGAGAAATGAAAAAAAAGAGAAATGAAAAGAACAACTGATATTAAAAACAGGAAAAATATAAATGGAAATCATAAATACAAAGAAGGATTTACTTTTAAAAATCAAGAAAACTGATTTAAAAGATATATATAGAACCTTACATTCTTCAATTAGAAAATTTATACTTTTTAGTATGTTCGTGGGTAACGAACAAAGATAAATCACATAGTTGGCCACAAGGAAACCTTGTGGGTTTTTTCTTAATGAAGATCTTATAGATTAGAAATACTGACCATATTCCAATAAATTTTAAAATGTCAAATAATCTTAACCAATTTCAAACTAACAAATATGTTCCTAAGATAACCCCTGGATCAAAGAGGAAAGCAAAACTGAATATAAATAATATGAAAAGCATACAAATGAGTAAACACCATCTCAGAATACATGGGACATAGAAAAAGCCTGATTTAGGAAACCATACAGTTTTCATGCCTTTATCATTATTAAAGAGGAAAGCACATAAACACAGAACTTACAAGAAACACAGATACCCTTTAACTAAATTTACTTAAAAAGCTGGAAAAGAAAACAAAGCAGAAATTAATTAAAACTAGAGAGGATAAATAAATCAAAAACGTCTATGAAGATACAAATAAAGCAGATAAAACCTTTGAGTAAGGAGTGGTTAGACAGCAAAAAATATAGAAGATAAAGGTTGAGAAAAGAGACATAACCAGCTATTACATTGCATGATAAAATTTATAATTGAAGCTATGTCAATAAACTTTTTAATGAACAGGAAGTAAAATGTTTCATAGCAAAGTCAAAATTTCCAAGTTGGACCTAAGAGAAGTATATAGAAACTTTGGAATATATCAATTACCTATAAGGAGACTGGAAAGGTGATGAAAAATCTATTTTTAAAAGAATCTGGATTAGATGGACTCATAGCAAATTCAATCTAATCTCTAACCTTTAAAGAACAAATATTTTCAGTTATTTACAATATTCAACAATGTGAAAGCACATGGAAAATTCTTCAGTTGATTTGAAAAAGACAGCAAACTTTAACACCAAAACCTAATAAAGATCAAAGCAAACAAAAAGAGACCAATTTAAATTATTTCAATGCAAAATTTTAAAGAAAATGTTAAGTAAAATCTAGTCTGGTGTAAAACAATTAATATCCCATGCCCCAAGTAGGGTTTATGCAAAGAATATGAATTATTACAGATTACTATGTTATCAGATTTCCTGAAATTGAATCACTCATATACAAAAAATATGCATATGAGTGATTCAATTTCAGGAAATCTGATAACAATCATTTTTACCAATAGAGGGAGAAAATCATATAATCATATAATTATGGGTAGAAAAGGCATTTGACACATTTCGTATATTCCTAAAAGGGATTCTAGGTAAAATAGAAATAAAAGAACACTACAGATATATAATGACAATTACCTAAGAAAAATCAAGAGGTAATATGATCCCAAATATTGAAACATTAAGACAATTTCAATTACAATTGGAGATTGCACAGGAAATCACAGTATCATTCAACATTATCTTGGAAGCTGTAGTAAATAATTAGACAAGAAAATGAAATTACCTGTATAAAGAATGGAAAAGAATACACGAAACTCTGTGTAATGAATGAATGACATGATTTTATTCTTTGAAAACTCAAGAGAATCTAGGTTTAAAAATTGTTATATTAAATAAGATAATTTGATAAAGTTCTGCATATAAAAATAGCTTGAAGAAATCAATATTTATTCTCTATTTTAGCAATAAATAATTTGAAGGGAAAAAAGAAAAATATCTGCAAGAGCAACAAAAGTATAAAATCTTTAGTACTAAATTTAACAAGAAAGTCACAGGATCTATATGAAAAAAAAATAATTTTGAAGGACTCAGAAAAATATGTAATGAAATGAAGATGCATTGTATTTTTTTGGATGACTTATGTAACAACTTATATAAAAATAATAAATTAATATATAAATGTAATGCAACTTGAATTAAAATATCAATAAATTGTAATTAAATAAAATGATATTGGAACTCATATGGAAAAATAAATTTCCAAGAATATCCAACAGTACAAAACAAACAAAATCAACAACAACAAAATATATATATATATGAAAGGGAAGAGATTTGCCTTATAAGATATTACAGGATAATCATATTGATATGTTACTAGCATAAGAATATTATATGGATGTGTGTGTATACATATATATAAGTATCTATACAGGTGTTGATGAAAGTTGTGGTTGAATACAGATTTTTTTAATGATAGATTACATATAAATTATTGGCTTAACTAGCTACACACTTTTAAAAATGTTACACTGGAGCCTTATCTCACTCCATATACAACAATTAATTTCAGATGATTTGAAATTTAAATTAAAAATTGTTGAATTTTAAAAAATTGGTTTAAGTTAAAGAAAACGTACTTACAAAACCAATTTAGGAAGAAGGGTACCAAATAGCTGAGAGATTACATGTACAAATCACACTTTCTTGACTAAAAGAGGAAACCCGGGATGTATAAAAATGTGACAGAAACATTCTACTTTATAAAAAATTTATAATATAGCAAAAGATACAATACACAAAATAAATGATATCTAGTAGCAAGAGGAAAAATAAAAGCAGAAATAAAAAATTGTTTCATTAAGATTTAGAAACATATGGAACAGTGGCTATGTACTAGCCACATTTCATCACTTTACATTTTTATTTCTATTCTAAAGTTTTCAGTTATAAGTGCTTGAAAACTTTTCTTAATAGTAAGAAAATCCATAATATTTTTCATTTCAGACTCCCAAACCATCATATTGTCTCATCAGTCAGCAAAATAAAGCTTGCTATTATTTTAAGTTTCAAACTATGTTTTTTCTTCTCACATCTCTCTTCCATATATTATCCTTGCCTTCACTAGGATTACAGCTTTCCTTTGAGGATACCATGAAGGAAACAGCAAGTTCTTAAACAGGGTTACATGCAACAATCAAAACAGTCTGGGCGTGGTCACAGTTACAGGACATTGAGATGCAAAACGGCTGGATCTTTCCGTCCAGACCATCTTCTGACCTCCAGAAACAGCCAGCAGTTCTACATCACATTCAAAAGTAAACTTAAATTCTGATGAAAGGAAAGTTATGTTTTAAAAACAAGGATTAACTGGATACCTGGAGAGATAAAAGTAATAATAAAGATAATAGAACGTGTGACTCTATAGGAATTTGCTAGGAGAATTGTGGCTGCTAGAGGGGAAACTGTACCAAGGAAACGGGCAAAGGCCCACGAGTTGGAAGGTAGGAAATTGGGAGCATAGCAAAGTGCTACAGGAAGCTAGCATGTGAGGATACACAGAGTAGAGCAGTGCCTGTCTGACAAGTTCAAGGTGTTGTCTGTATAGTTTTATTTATATAACCGAGATTGGCAATAACTACAGATTTTCTGAAGTAACTATTAACCAAACCACAAAGTTCACTTATTCATAGGTATGAGTTAAAAGAATAAATCTTGGAGCCAAATAAAAAGACTGCCTGCAGTTTAAGCTCAGATTCTCTGCTGACTTGCTGTTACCCTGGGTATTTTACTTAACTTCATTGTGTCTCAGTCTCTGCACCAGTTAAGCAGGGTTAATAACAGTACTTCCTTCACTGACTTGCTGTGAGGGATTAAATGTGAAAACATGTATAGGGCTTAGAACAATCCCTGACACGCATAGATACTAATAAATGTGAGTTATTGTTATTATCTTATATTCAGACAGCAGAAATATATTTGAGGGTCTACTATATATCAGATGCTATACGCACTGGAAATGCAAAAGTAATAGGAAATACAACCTTAACCTCAAGTAATCTAATGAGGAGATGGACAAGTTGACCAGCAGCTACAAGTCCTCTGCTGGATCCATCTAGGGTCTGAGAAAGCAAAGGGGTGGCACAGATCAATGACAGTCAACAAAACCCCCGGCTAGATGTGACTCTTGAGATGAGCCTTAAAGAATGAAGGAAAACTGAAGAGCACAGTTTGTGCAAGCAATGATAGACTGAAGCATCAAAGCATTAAAGAGCGAATCTCAAGTACTTTTGTAACAGCTGGAGTTAAGTTGGGGGCAAGAGGGAGGAATGTGGTAGATGGCTGGGCTAATGTCAGTGAGAAGAGCAGAGGCAACCTAGGAAGGATACTGTACGTCTGGGAATCTGAACATGATCGTGAAAGGCTTGAAAGTCAAGGAGTGACAAGTTCAGATACTCCTGAGCTGTGCGTATGAAGGTGACGCTGGGAGCAGTGGCCACTTGGAATGACACGCCAGTAATTTAAGTAGAACTGAGGATAGCTATGCTAAAGCAGTCAGCAGAGAGAAGGAAAAACAAAAAGCAGCAACAAAGGAAACCCGTCGTTAATGCCAGGATTCTAATTTGATACAGGAACTCGGGGGAAACAAAGGAATCTATGACGACTTTCCAGCTCAGGAGGTTTCTAGCCTGTGCAGCTGGAAAGCTGGTGCAGGCATCCTGTAAACCAGGACGAGGAGCAGATGGGAAGAAGCCCAGGGTGGGGCAGGTCCTATGCGTGCTGTATGCAGGGAGTCCAAGTAAAGATGCTTAGCATGGTGCTTCCCTGGTGGCGCAGTGGTTGGGAGTCCGCCTGCCAACGCAGGGGACACGGGTTCGATCCCTGGCCTGGGAGGATCCCACATGCCGCAGAGCACCTAAGCCTGTGCGCCACAACTACTGAGCCTGCAAGCCACAACTACTGAGCCCACCAGCCACGACTGCTGAAGCCCGCGCACCTGGAGCCCGTGCTCTGCAACAAGAGAGGCCACGACAGTGAGAAGCCCGCACACAGCAACAAAGACCCAACACAGCCAAAAATAAAAACAAATAAATAAATAAATTTATTTAAAAAAAAAAAAAAGATGCTTAGTGTGCAGTTAGCATCGGGGTTGAGACTCAGGAGTTAAAATCTGTGCCATCCCGATGGAGGATATACATTCTCCTATACCCCATACAAACAGAAGAGCAGAAGGCTAACTGTGGAGCATGGATTTTCAAGGGGCTTTACAAATATGTGGAGAAGATTCTAAAATTAGATTTAGAATATTTCACTTAAGGACGTTTTCTCATATCTGAATAAGTAAAGGAAAAATGACACAACAAACCAGATGTGTTCTGAAAGATAATGAAATGTTCACAACACTCAAATCCTTATTTTTTTATTTTGAAAACGGCAAGACATAATATTTAGATTTATGCATCCCACAACTGTATATCAAATGCAAGGAGATACTTCCAAACCTTACAACAGTTAAAGAGAGAATGTGTTCACCCAGTCAGGTGTGAAAAATTTATGGCAGTGTCAGCCTTTATCTATTTCTTAACGCTTAACATGGCAACTGAAGAACAAAGACCCAGGGTAGAGCTAAGTCGGTGTACCAGCTTATGTGCCATATATTTCAACAGACAAAATATCTAGTTTTTAAATTAAATGTTAATTCACATCATTCAATGGTAACACGCAACTGGAGGAAACCACCAAAGATCCCTAGTTTCAGCATCCCTGCCACAGAATAAACTTCCAGTAAAGATTTTTCTCCTGGTAGGTTTGCTACTGTGTTTCAATCACCTTACCCACCTGAGCACGTGTAATGCATTGTATGTTTAGAACTTAAATATCCCTTAATGATTCGCTCAACATTCTACATTTTTACCTCATTGTGGAAGGAAGGGGACTTACCACCCCAGACAAAGTTCTGTCATGTGATTACTGGAAAAGAGATTAAAAACTGCCAGAGAGGGCTTCCCTGGTGGCGCAGTGGTTGAGAGCCCGCCTGCCGATGCAGGGGACACGGGTTCGTGCCCTGGTCCAGGAAGATCCCACATGCCGCGGAGCGGCTGGGCCCGTGAGCCATGGCCGCTGAGCCTGCGCGTCCGGAGCCTGTGCTCCGCAACGGGAGAGGCCACAGCAGTGAGAGGCCCGCGTACCGGAAAAAAAAAAACAAAAACTGCCAGAGACAAATAAGATCCTCATTATCATCAGAAATTAACAGATGTGCTTTGGCAAAAGTAGACTGTCCTTGACCTCCACGATGATCTTTTGCTTAAGGAAACTGTGACAACTGATTCTTTTGAAAGTTATAAGCTTTTCCTGCCCAAAGTGTTAAAACAGTATATATTTCAATTAAAATATAAGAAAAGTAGTTGATGTGCTCCAGGTTTCACCAGCTTAAGGAAGGGAGGGAGGGAGGGAGGGAGGGAGGGAGGGAGGGAGGGAGGGAGGGAGGGAGTGATGATTTATATTAACTGGCTTTTTAATGGCTCAGGGAAATTCTGCCCATCAATCTTTCTCACCACAATGAGAATGAAATAATCTCCCAAAAAGTAAAGGAAGAGAAGGAAGGAAGGGAGGGAGGGAGGGAGGGAAGAAAGAGGGAAAGAAGTCATACTTGTATCAATGTCCTCCCTCCTCCCAGGGTCCCAGTGTTCCCTGGGGCTCTACTAGGACCTCTAGCTCACACACCAGTCTGCCAGCTGCCCCTACAGACAGCATCTGTTCGGTTCTCCTCTTTTGCTTCAGCACCTCCCCTGGGGTGACCACAGAGAAAGCCTCTTTGTGAAAATGCCAAGTCCAGGCCAGGGGCGGTCTCCCTGCGCTTCTGAAGCCACACGACTGGCTGTCTAGTCCTGTGGGAGATGCGGGAAGAAATGGCCTTTCCAGCTGCACACCTTATTGCAACTGCACACCGCAGTTGCGGTGTCTGCTCAGAGCCCACAGAGTCTTTCCAGAACAGTCTGCTGGGAGGACACCTCATCCCCTAGCGCAAGGACAAGCCCGCTTCACAAGGAGGCTGGGACTGCGTGTGTCTCACGCCCTCCATCACTCACTCCATCACTCCCTTTGCTCAAGGCCGGTCGGCGGCACATGGCTCTGAGTGTGACAGACGCACGGGGGTCCCACCGCCATCCTCTTGAAGTCCCTGTGGGCTTCAGACTGTGCAAGTTGTGTAATTCAGGATAATTAACCCATCAACTAGAAAATACAGCTGATATAGACTTTCCCTTACAAATACAGTAAGTGCCCTACACACGAACCTTCCAGTTGCAAACTTTCAAAGGTGCAAACGCTCCCAGAGAAAGGATGAAGGGAGACAAGAGGAAGAAGTAACTGAAGAACTGAAGAGATTCACGATGCAGGAAATGGCAAGGGGATTGTCTTTATCTGAGGAGGCACTGTTACTTTCTGAGGCACAGGACCTGAATGTAGAATGGTACACCAAGGTTGCAGCAGCCGTTCAGAATGCAATTCAGTACTACCAGGTCTTCTATGACAAGAAAAAAAAAAAAAAAGAGCTACTACCCAGACATCACTGGATCATTTTTTCAAGAGGGTAGACAGAATTGAATCCAGCAAGGAACCTGTGCCATCAACATCAGGCGTGAGTGAGATGGCAGCTTGCCTTCCATCTCTTACTGCTGACGATCCTTCAGCTCTATCACCTCCCACTTCCTCTCCCTCCTCCAGTCGTAACTCTTCTTGCCTGTTCACTCGATGCCAGCCCCTGTACGCCAGCTGTTGTAACGGACTACTGTACTTTTCAAGGTACTGTGCTGTAAGATTAAAAGTGTTTTCTTTTGTGTTTGTTTTTTATGTATTATTTATGTGAAAAGTATTATAAACCTATTACAGTACGGTACTATATAGCCGATTGTGTTAGTTGGGTACCTAGGCTAACTTCGTTGGACTTACAAACTAGATTTACAAACTCGCTCTCAGGAACAGAACTCATTCGTTATGTAGAGGACTTACTGTACCCGAAACAGACACTGCTCAAATGTGAAGATGTAGTAAAACTACTGCAAGAACATGGTGAGAAATATACACATGGTTGGTTTTCTGCATGGAAGCTTTAAGGGGGTCTCCAAAAATGCAATATTGACTAATATGGAATAGGATTCCAGTAGGCAAAACACCACCATCCTACTTGGCAATAGAGCTCTTGTCTGGAGGATTATTCAACACTATTTGGGGTTTTTCCCACATCTGGGGAAATGAAGCTATTCCCAACCATTCAAACTATACCTGTATTTGTTAAAAAATATAAATCGCATTTTTGCCAGAGGTAGCCCTAGATATAATGATGATCCAGTTCTATAAAAACAATTCTGAATATTACTTGCAGACACATAAAAGCACATCTATTCCTGAATTAAACCTTTACATTCTTTGTGTGTCCGTAGATAATCAGGCTGCTTGAAAGCCTGAGATATTTAACCATTAGCACTTTTCTGATGAAACCATTTCTTTTATATCTCGTTAATATTTCTTCTATCCACTTGCATTTAAATATATATACTTATACATATACATATATATTTTTTTCCTCTCCTAAGTAAATAGTATTACCTTTTGTTACAATCTTAGAGAATTTACTGGTGGCAAAGTAAGAGGAAAGTAAGTAGTAGACCATTCAAAATAAGTAACATTAAAAAATAATATAAATGCAAGATTTAATTATAATGGTGAATAATTAAGGTCCCATGAAAGAAAGAAAAGTAAAATGGGGTGAGTTAAAGCATCCTTTCAAATGCTTTACAAAGCAACCTTGAAACACAAGATTTTGAAGAAAAAGATGGAAAGTGCACATCTCTGATTCTAGACTCCTCGTTTGTACAAGTGGATTTTACCATTTTAATTTCTTTTGTACAGCCTTTTATGTTTTACATACATATTTGCATGTATTTCTTAGGTATTATTACCAGGCCATTAAAATGCCATAGGAGTGCATTTCCATTCTTTTTGTTTAAAATCATGGGCCTTAACAGGTCACTTTGTAAAGCGTTTGAAAGAACGCTTTAATTCACCCCATGTCTCTTCCCTTTTTGCCACATTTATATATAGTGTTATAAGTGTGTGTGTGTACATACTACCTCTATATGCATACATCTATAATTTACAACTCTCAGGATAAATGATTTGCACACTGGTAAAGAGAAAAATCTTCTCCAAATACCTCTTTCAATCTTCTCAATCTCAACATCACCCCTTTCATATTATATTTATACCCTAGCTTATCTTTATCTTTATTACATAACATTTCAAACACATACAGTAGCAGAGAAGACAATAAAATAAACTCCCGTTCCTATCATAAAAAATCATTTTAATAAAGACAATTTTCTTCTTTAGAAATATGCCAGGACCTTACAGAGTTGCACATACCATAAAGAATCCGTCTCCTTCCTAAATTTCCCTAACCTCTTTCTTTCTTTTCTACCTTGTATTCTTCCCTTCTAACTTATTCGTTTTCTTATCCTGTCTGTTCCTACTGAGGTTATGACACGGAAAAATGACAGGTGTGCAAATAGAAAGAGAAGAGAGAATAATGGGCTAGAACATGCTTCGGCCATGTCTTCTTTATTTGCCACTTTCAAAACACACAGATCGCACACATTGTGACCCAGACACACAAATGGCTGCTGTTCCAGTTTCCATCTCTGATATCCCTGTTTTACCTGCCAAAGAGAGTGTTATCAAAAATAATTAGAGGGCTTCTTCAAGATGGTGGAGGAGTAAGATGGGGAGATCACCTTCCTCCCCACAAATAGGTGAAAACTACATCTACATGTGCAACAACCCCTACAGAACACCTACTGAACGCTGGCAGAAGACCTCAGACCTCCCAAAA
The DNA here is from genome assembly GCF_059928025.1 of Delphinapterus leucas. Classification (NCBI taxonomy): domain Eukaryota; kingdom Metazoa; phylum Chordata; class Mammalia; order Artiodactyla; family Monodontidae; genus Delphinapterus; species Delphinapterus leucas. Next base: position 130,654,762 of record NC_143133.1, on the reverse strand, counting down.
GGCAAGAAGCTCCCCACATACCTGGGTACGGCAAATGAAAAAAGAAAAAACAGAGACAAAAGAATAGGGACGGGACTTGCACCAGTGGGAGGGAGCTGTGAAGGAGGAAAGGTTTCCACACACTAAGAATCCCCTTCACGGGCGGAGACTGCAGGTGGCAGAGGGGGAAGCTTCAGAGCCACAGAGGAGAGCGCAGCCACAGGGGTGCGGAGGGCAAAGCGGAGAGATTCCCGCACAGAAGATCGGTGCCGACCGGCACTCACCAGCCCGAGAGGCTTGTCTGCTCACCCGCCGGGGCAGGCGGGGCTGGGAGCTGAGGCTCGGGCTTCGGTCGGAGCGCAGGGAGAGGATGGGGTTGGCGGCGTGAACACAGCCTGAAGGGTCTAGTGCACCACAGCTCGCCGGGAGGGAGTCCGGGGGAAAGTCTGGACCTGCCTAAGAGTCAAGAGACCATTGTTTCGGGGTGCATGAGGAGAGGGGATTCAGAGCGCCACCTAAACGAGTTCCAGAGACAGGGGTGAGCCGCGGCTATCAGCCCGGACACCAGAGACGGGTATGAGACGCTAAGGCTGCTGCTGCCGCCACCAAGAAGCCTGTGTGCGAGCACAGGTCACTATCCACACCTCCCCTCCCAGGAGCCTGTGCAGCCCACCACTGCCAGGGTCCCAGGATCCAGGGACAACTTCCCCAGGAGAACGCACGGCGCGCCTCACGCTGGCGCAACGTCACGCCGGCCTCTGCCGCTGCAGGCTCGCCCTGCATCCGCGCCCCTCCCTCCCCCCGGCCTGAGTGAGCCAGAGCCCCCGAATCAGCGGCTGCTTTAACCCCGTCCTGTCTGAGCGAAGAACAGACGCCCTCCCGCGACCTACACGCAGAGGCGGGGCCAAATCCAAAGCTGAGCCCCGGGAGCTGTGCGAACAAAGAAGAGAAAGGGAAATCTCTCCCAGCAGCCTCAGGAGCAGCGGATTAAATCTCCACAATCAACTTGATGTACCTGCATCTGTGGAATACCTGAATAGACAATGAATCATCCCAAAATTGAGAAGCTGGACTTTGGGAGCAACTGTGCACTTCGGGAACAACTGGAGACTTGGGGTTTGCTTTCTGCATCTAATTTGTTTCCAGTTTAATGTTTACCTTAGCTTAGTATTTAGAGCTTATTATCATTGGTAGATCTGTTTACAGATTTGATTGCCCTCTTCCTTTTCTTATTTTATATATATATATATTTTTCCCCCTTTTTCTCTTTTTGTGAATGTGTACGTGTATGCTTCTTTGGGTGATTTTGTCTGTATAGCTTTGGTTTTGCCATTTGTCCTAGGGTTCTGACTGTCCATTGCTTTTTGTTTGTTTGTTTCTTACTATAGTTTTCAGTGCTTGTTACCATTGGTGGATTTGCTTTTTGGTTTGGTTACCCTCTTCTTTCTTTCTTTTTTTTATTAAATTTTTATTTTTAATAATTTTTTTCTATTTTAATAACTATTTCATTTATTTAATTTTTCTTTCTTTCCTTCTTTCTTTCTTTCTTTCTTTTTTTCTTTCCTTTTCTCCCTTTTCTTCTGAGCCACGTGGCTGACAGGGTCTTGGGGCTCTGGCCAGGTGTCAGGCCTCAGCCTCTGAGGTGGGAGAGCTGAGTTCAGGACATTGGTCCACCAGAGACCTCCCGGCTCCACATAATACAAAACAGTGAAAGCTCTCCCAGAGATCTGCATCTCAGTGCTAAGACCCAGATCCACGCAATGACCAGCAAGCTACAGTGCTGGACGCCCTATGCCAAACAACTAGCAAGACAGCAACACAACCACACCCAACAGCAAAGAGGCTGCCTAAAATCATACTAAGGTCACAGACACCCCAAAACACACCACCAGACGTGGTCATGCCAACCAAGAAGACAATGTCCAACCTCACCCACCAGAACACAGGCACCAGTCCCTTCCCCCAAGAAGCCTACACAACCCACTGGACCAACCTTACCCACTGGGAGCAGACACCAAAAACAAAGGGAACGACAATCCTGCAGCTTGTGAAATGGAGACCCCAAACACAGTAAGTTAAGCAAAATGAGAAGACAGAGAAACACACAGCATATGAAGGAGCAAGATGAAAACCCACAAGACCAAACAAATGAAGAGGAAATAGGCAGTCTACCTGAAAAAGAATTCAGAGTAATGATAGTAAACATGATCCAAAATCTTGGAAATAGAATGGAGAAATTACAAGAAATGCTTAACAAGGACCTAGAACTAAAGAGCAAACAAATGATGAACAACACAATACATGAAATTAAAAATTCTCTAGAAGGAATCAATAGCAGAATAACTGAGGCAGAAGAACGAATAAGTGACCTGGAAGTTAAAATACTGGAAATAACTACTTCAGAGCAGAGTAAAGAAAGAAGAATGAAAAGAACTGAGGACAGTCTCAGAGACCTCTGGAACAAAATTAAACACAGCAACATTAGAATTATAGGGGTCCCAGAAGAAGAAGAGAAAAAAAAAGGGACTCAGAAAATATTTGAAAAGATTATAGTTAAAAACTTCCCTAATATGGGAAAGGAAATAGTCAATCAAGTCCAGGTAGATCAGAGAGTCCCATACAGGATAAATCCAAGGAGAAACATGCCAAGACACATATTATTCAAACTGTCAAAAATTAACTACAAAGAAAAAATAGTAAAAGCAGCAAGGGAAAAGCAACAATTAACATACAAGGGAATCCCCATAAGGTTAACAGCTGATCTTTCAGCAGAAACTCTGCAAGCCAGAAGGGAGTGACAGGACATACTTAAAGTGATGAAAGGGAAAAACCTACATCCAACATTACTCTACCCAGCAAGGATCTCATTCAGATTCGACGGAGAAATAAAAACCTTTACAGACAAGCAAAAGCTAAGAGAATTCAGCACCACCAAACCAGCTCTACAACAAATGCTAAAGGAACTTCTCTAGGCAGGAAACACAAGAGAAGGAATAGACCTACAATAACAAACCCAAAACAATTAAGAAAATGGTAATAGGAACATACATATTGATAACTACCTTAATTGTAAATGGATTAAATGCTCCAACCAAAAAAAATTGCTGAATGGATACAAAAACAAGACCTATACATACGCTGTCTACAAGAGACCCACTTTAGACCTAGGGACACATACAGACTGAAAGTGAGGGGATGGAAAAAGGTTTTCCACGCAAATGGAAATCAAAAGAAAGCTGGAGTAGCTATTCTCATATCAGACCTTAAAATAAAGACTATAACAAGAGACAAAGGACACCACATAATGGTAAAGGGATCAATCCAAGAAGAAGATATAACAATTGTAAATATTTATGCACCCAACATAGGAACACCTCAATACATAAGGCAAACGCTAACAGCCATAAAAGGGGAAATCAACAGTACCACAATCACAGTAGGGGACTTTAACACCCCACTTTCACCAATGGACAGATCATCCAAAATGAAAATAAATAAGGAAACACAAGCTTTAAATGATACATTAAACAAGATGGACTTAATTGATATTTATAGGACATTCCATCCGAAAAGAGCAGATTACACTTTCTTCTCAAATGCTCATGGAAAATTCTCTAGGATAGATCATACCTTAGATAACAAATAAAGCCTTGGTAAATTTAAGAAAATTGCAATCGTATCATTATCTTTTCTAATCACAATGCTATGAGACTAGATATGAATTACAGGAAAAAACCTGTAAAAAATACAAACACATGGGGCTTCCCTGGTGGCACAGTGGTTGAGAGTCCACCTGCCAATGCAGGGGACACGGGTTCATGCCCTGGTCCGGGAAGATCCCACATGCCACGGAGTGGCTGGGCCTGTGAGCCATGGCCGCTGAGCCTGCGCGTCCGGAGCCGGTGCTCCACAATGGGTGAGGCCACAACAGTGAGAGGCCTGCGTACCGCAAAAAAAAAAAAAAAAAAAAAAATATATATATATATATATATATATACACAAACACATAGAGGCTAAACAATACAGTACTAAATAACCAAGAGATCACTAAAGAAATCAAAGAGGAAATCAAAAAATACCTAAAAACAAATGACAATGAAAACAAGACGACCCAAAACTTATGGGATGCAGCAAACGCAGTTCGAGGGAAGTTTATAGCAATACAATCCTACCTCAAGAAACAAGAAACATCTCAAATAAACAACCTAACCTTACACCTAAAGCAATCAGACAAAGAAGAACAAAAAAACTCCAAAGTTAGCAGAAGGAAAGAAATCATAAAGATCAGATCAGAAATAAATGGAAAAGAAATGAAGGGAACAATAGCAAAGATCAATAAAACTAAAAGTTGGTTCTTTGAGAAGATAAACAAAATTGATAAACCATTAGCCATACTCATCGAGAAAAAATGGGAGAAGACAAATCAACAGAATTAGAAATAAAAAAGGAGAAGTAACAACTGACACTGTAGAAATACAAAGGATCATGAGAGACCACTACAAGCAACTATATGCTAATAAAATGCACAACCTGAAAGAAATGGACAAATTCTTAGAAAAGTACAACCTTCCGAGACTGAACCAAGAGGAATTAAAAATATAAACAGACCAATCACAAGCACTGAAATTGAAACTGTGATTTAAAATCTTCCAACAAACAAAAGTCCAGGACCAGATGGCTTCACAGGTGAATTCTATCAAACATTTAGAGAACAGCTGACACCTATCCTTCTCTAACTCTTCCAAAATATAGCAGAGGGAGGAACACTCCCAAATTCATTCTGTGAGGCCACCATCACCTTGATATCAAAACCAGACAAAGATGCCACAAGAAAAGAAAACTACAAGCCAATATCAATGATGAACACAGATGCAAAAATCCTCAACAAATACTAGCAAAGAGAATACAACACCACATTAAAAGGCTCATACACCATGATCAAGTGGGGTTTATCCCAGGAATGCAAGGATTCTTCAGTACACGCAAAACAATCAATGTGATAAATCATATTAACAAACTGAAGGAGAAAAACCGTATGATCATATCTATTGATGCAGAAAAAGCTTGACAAAATTCAACACCGATTTATGATAAAAACCCTCCAGAAAGTAGGCATAGAGGGAACTTACCTCAACATAATAAAGGCCATATATGACAAACCCACAGCCAACATCACCCTCAATGGTGAAAAACTGAAACCATTTCCACTAAGATCAGGAACAAGAAAAGGTTGCCCACTCTCACCACTATTATTCAACATAGTTTTGGAAGTTTTAGCCACAGCAGTCAGAGAAGAAAAAGAAATGAAAGGGATCCGGGCTTCCCTGGTGACACAGATGTTGAGAGTCTGCCTGCCGATGCAGGGGACGCGGGTTCGTGTCCCAGTCCGGGAAGATCCCACATGCCGCAGAGCGGCTGGGTCCATGAGCCATGGCCGCTGAGCCTGCGCGTCTGGAGCCTGTGCTCCGCAACGGGAGAGGCCGAAGAGGGGAGAGGCCCACGTACCGCAAAAAAAAAAGAAATAAAAGGGATCCAGATCGGAAAAGAAGAAGTAAAACTGTCAGTGTTTGCAGATGACATGATATAATATATAGAGAATCCTAAAGATACTACCAGAAAACTACTAGAGCTAATCAATGAATTGGGTAAAGTACCAGGATACAGAAGTAATGCACAAAAATCTCTTGCATTCTTATACACTAATGATGAAGAATCTTAAAGAGAAATTAAGGAAACACTCTCATTTACCACTGCAACAAAAAGAAAAAAATACCTAGGAATAAACCTACCTAAGGAGACAACAGACCTGTATGCAGAAAACTATAAGACACTGATGAAAGAAATTAAAGATGATACAAATAGATGGAGAGATATACCATGTTTTTGGATTGGAAGAATCAACACTGAAAATGCCTATACTACCCAAAGCAATCTATAGATTCAATGCAATCCCTATCAAACTACCAATGGCATTTTTCTCCAAACTAGAACAAAAAATTTCACAATTTGTATGGAAACACAAAAGACCCCAAATAGCCAAAGCAATCTTGAGAAAGAAAAATAGAGCTGGAGGAATCAGGCCCCCTGACTTCACACTATACTACAAAGCTACAGTAATCAAGACAGTATGGTACTGGCACAAAAACAGAAAGATAGATCAATGGAACAGGATAGAAAGCCCAGAGATAAACCCACACACATATGGACACCTTATCTTTGATAAAGGTGGCAGGAATGTACAGTGGAGAAAGGACAGGCTCTTCAATAAGTGGTGCTGGGAAAACTGGACAGGTACATGTAAAAGTATGAGATTAGATCACTCCCTAACACCATACACAAAAATAAACTCAAAATGGATTAAAGACCTAAATGCAAGGCCAGACACTATAAAACTCTTAGAGGAAAACATAGGCAGAACACTCTATGACATAAAGCACAGCAAGATCCTTTTAGACCCACCTCCTAGAGTAATGGAAATAAAAACAAAAATAAACAAATGGGACCTACTGAAACTTAAAAGCTTTTGCACAGCAAAGGAAACCATAAACAAGACTAAAAGACAACCCTCAGAATGGGAGGAAATATTTGCTAATGAAGCAACTGGCAAAGGATTAATCTCCAAATATACAAGCAGCTCATGCAGCTCAATATCAAAAAAACAAACAACCCAATCCAAAAATGGGCAGAAGACCTAAAATAGACATTTCTCCAAAGAAGATATACAGATTGCTGACAAACACATGAAAGGATGCTCAACATCACTAATCATTAGAGAAATGCAAATCTAAAGTACAGTGAGGTATCACCTCACACCGGTCAGAATGGCCACCATCAAAAAATCTAAAAACAATAAATGCTGGAGAGGGTGTGGAGAAAAGGGAACCCTCTTGCAGTGTTGGTGGGGATGTAAATTGATACAGCCATTATGCAGAACAGTATGGAGGGTCCTCAAAAAACTAAATATAGAACTACCATACGACCTAGCAATCCCACTACTGGGCATATACCCTAAGAAAACCGTAATTCAAAAAGAGTCATGTACCACAATGTTCATGGCTGCTCTATTTACAATAGCCAGGACATGGAAGCAACCTAAGTGTCCATCAACAGATGAATGGATAAAGAAGGTGTCACATATATACAATGGAATATTACTCAGTCATAAAAAGGAATGAAATTGAGTTATTTGTAGTGAGGTGGATGGACCTAGGGAATGTCCTAGTGTGAAGTCAGAAAAAGAAAAACAAATACCATATCCTAACACATATATATGGAATCTAAAAAAATGGTTCTGAAGAACCCAGGGGCAGGACAGGAATAAAGACGCAGACGTAGAGAATGGTCTTGAGGACACGGGGATGGGGAAGGGCAAGCTGGGATGAAGTGAGAGAGTGGCATGGACATATATACACTACCAAATGTAAAACAGATAGCTAGTGGGAAGCAGCCGCATAGCACAGGGAGATCAGCTTGGTGCTTTGTGACCACCTAGAGGGATGGGATAGGGAGGGTGGGAGGGACATGCAAGAGGGTGGAGATGTGGGAATATATGCATATGTATAGGTGTTTCACTTTGTTATACAGCAAAAACTAACACACCATTGTAAAGCAATTATACTCCAATAAAGATGTTAAAAAATTGTTTTAAATTTAAAAATTTAAGATGTTAAAAAAATTAAAAAGGTTGCTTTTCAAAAAATGATTATTTCTAATTCATGCATTTGGTGTATATTAGTCCAGGTGTGGCCTTTCACAGTCAAAATTGACTCTGGACATGGGACTCTGAGAGAAGCAGATGTTTCTCCAGGGTTGGGAGTACGGAGCAAAGGGAGGTGGTAGGCAGCAGGCAGAGACTGTGAGCCCTTGGGGCAGGATACAGGCTTGAGCTGGCTTTCAAGATGCAGAAAAGAAGATGAGCTTTATTGCATTTTGAAATTTACTTTAGGGCTGGCCTTGAGCACAGGAAAGAAAAGCCCTGATTTCAGCACCTAGAACTCAATGCAATTAGTGCCACACTTGCATCTTGATTAACTGGCCATCTGTGATACAGTCTGGATGCCAACTCAGCATCGTAAGATTGTAGTTTTGAGTGAGAGGTTCTGCAAGTGGACTTAGAAAGGGAACACTTCAATATAATTAGTTGGTTAGAAGCTGCCTCTATTAACTGTGCTTCCAATGTTACTAATTTTCAGGTAGGATTTTGGAATTGTGGGTATAGATATTTAATAGTCTTTGTATTTTAAAAGATATACTGAAATATATGAGTGAAATGAAATGTCTGGGACTGCTTCAATATAATCTGGGGGAATGGGAGAAATGTGGAAGAAAGACAAAAAAAAAAAGATTGGCTATAAGTTGATCATTGTTATGGTTGGGTAGCAGAAACATGGGTGTTCATTTTACTGTCCTCTCTGATATTGTCTGTGTTTCCGATTTTACATAATAAAGATAAGATACAATGTAAACATTATAAAATTATGTATATATATACATATACATATGTATATATTCTCTCCTCCAATCACCAATCAGGCAAGCTTAGTAATGTATACTATATAATATTTTCAATAGCAAACTTTTCCTTTTTCTACTTAAAACAAGTAGTTGAGGAAAGAACAGAGTTACTTGTTAATGGGAGTAAATGAACTTGCATTTGCTGTACCGAAAGACAACATTAGTATCAAATTCATGAATATAAAATGCTGAGGCAGAAAGTTCACAGCTGTGAAATGGAGGATTTTCTACCTGGACCACCAAAGAGAAAACAAGTGCCCTCTTTGTGATAGATGAGAGACTAAACAAGAAAATTGACTATTCTGAGACTTGCCAGGATGCCTGAAGGAGAGCCCACGTCAGGCAGGAGTGTTCAGTAAACAGCAGGGAATGGTCTTATAACAGTCACGTAGTATCGGTATTTGGTTGAGGCAAGGAGAATGGAAATATTAACCACAAAGGATTTTGTCTTTCGGGCTAGGTATGGGATGTGCCATATCCATTGTAAAATAAACTACCAGCCTCAAAGGGCCCAGAGATCACTACCATCATTTTTTCATACAAATCAGTTTCCTAACTCCATTTATTTTATTATATGTAGCAATGGTTATAGGACAAGTTGCTTTTTCTCTCCTTTTAAAGCAAATATTCATATTTTAAAATAATGAATCTTGGAAGCTGTAACCAATCTATTGAAAGAATATTTTCATTCATAGGAGTTGCTTATACTTGTATTAAGGCTACATTTGCTCTAAGGATACAGTCTGTGAATATTGTCAGCATAAGGGCCACCCTCTTCTCACCTCTTTTTGCAGGTGTGGCAGGTGAGCTCTCAAAGCTTACTCCCAGGTTGCTTTGTTTTTCTGCTCTTGCTGGGAGTCAGAGCAAAGGCTGTGTCCCATCACAGGAAAGGGGTTCAAATAAGGCTGGCGTCATACAGAAAGCTTTCTAGCCGACAAGTTAGAGATGATTTATATTAACTGGCTTTTTAATGGCTCAGGGAAATTCTGCCCATCAATCTTGCATACCACAATGAGAATGAAATAATCTCAGGGAAGGGAAGGGAAAGGGAAGGGAAGGGAAAGGGAAAGGGAAAGGGAAAGGGAAAGGGAAGGGGGAAGGGGAAAGGGAAGGGGGAAGGGGAAGGAAAGGAAAGGAAAGGAAAGACAAAGCAGGGAGGGAGGAAGGAAGAAAGGAAGGAAGAAGGAAAAGAAAGAAGATCTAGAAAGGCAACTAGCTTTAATGGACCAGTACACAGAAATGAATTTGGAGTCGGTTCTGTTGTCACTACTTAACTATAAATTCTGGCAAAACCTAACCTTTTGGTCCATACATTTGCACACATACAAAATAGGTCTAAAAGTGGTTTGTTTGCAATCTCGAGACCTCCCCAAGTGACATCTGAAACTGGCCCTGGACACAAAGAGCAAGGAGAGACAGAAGAGAGAGCCACTCCAGATTGGCAGGTGGCAGCTTTAATAAGCAAGGGAACGAACATGTGAGGCTTGTCGTGAGCACCACAAGACAAGTAGACCTCCACAGCCACCAGCCAGAATCTGAAACGTTTGTACAGAGGCCTTAACGGGGCTCAGTGCCTAGTCCCATATTCAGTCTAGATGGTCTCGGCAACACACTGCTCTCTCCAGGCTGCATCCTTGAAAACAGCTCCCACGCTGGGAACAGTGGGTGGAGCATGCACTCCAAGGACAGGGAGGGTCGGAGGAACCTGGATCCCTGGGACCAGCTCACGGGTCAACCTGTGGTCACGTCCTCTCACTGACCTCCTCTAACAAAAGAACGCACCCACCCCAAACCCACCACCCAGTCCTACAAACTGATTATTAAAAGAAGTCTTTCGTTCTCTGTGTTTCAAAAGTTTGGTTCTTCATAACTAAAGGCAGTTCATTGACTCATTTAGTTAATTTTTCCCTGTGGGGAACAGTAATTAAACAGTTTTCATGTGCCAAGCACCTTGCTAGGTACTAAATCTATAATCGGTAAGCCACGACTTTAAATCGTTTCTGTAATACCATCAAGTGATGTCAGTCTGCTTACCACTATACTGTGCACTGTGGTTAACTGCAAATATTAATGTCAGGATTTGGCTTCCCTATTCAATGCAATTTTGTTATTTTATCATCTGTTGCCATTTTCTCCAAGTTGTTTATTTCCTCACTTTCACCAACACTAAAGTATTTCTGAGTTCCAGAGCCTGATAATACATTGCAAGTATTGGAAGATCTCTGAAGAGTTTAATAAGAATATACTAAAACCTGTTTTAATGATTCTCACAGTAACAAAAATCATTCATAATGCCTTCATTAGTAATTAGGTAAGTAAGATCAGGTATTTATATAAAGACTGTTTTAACAATAACATGAATTTTATCAGGCCAATGGTTTGATTGCTACTGAGACAAAGTCACATTACTTTAAGAGCTAATCTGGTGAGTACGCAGCCCATGACCACACATACCTGGGTTGCAGAGTTGAGACTCTGTTCTCCTTAGTTCTGAATACATGAGCTAAGTGGAACTAAACAGATAATGCCGAGATATATCAGGATATAGGAAATGAGTCTTGTAGGAGCTGGGCTCAAGTAATAAAGAGGCAAAAGAAATATTGGTATTGAATAGGTAGACTCATTGCCATAAAAATCCCCTATACTTTTAAAAAGCAAATATGTTTTGTGATTCTCTACAATCCATTATTTTTTGAAGAGACTATGTATCTAAACTGCATTGTTCACCTACATTTAGTCTTTAAAGATTATGTGCAACAGCTAGACCAAAAGGCCGTGGAGGCCTGGGTCTCATCTTCTGGTATCTCTAGCACCACGTGCTGAATGATCCTGTCAAAGCTGATATCCCCAAACCAGTGTGCATATACTCAAATATAGTAAGAAATGCTTAGTCTTTTCACTTCAGAGATGCTGATGCACCATTTTAAAAGATGGATTCATTGTGCAGCACCTAGCCCTGGTACCTGGCACGAGGGTTAATAATTTGTTGAATAAATGAATGAACAAGTGAGTGAATGCAGATTTACAAAGAGCTATATACATTACAGTGACTTTCATAATGTCTAAGTGACTCTGGACTACTCCTCTTTACAGGTCCTTAAGAAAAAAAATGTAACTGTAAGTAAATACTAATTTAATTCTTTAATTTAAATTTTTTCCACTTTTTTTTTTTTTAAGACTTATAAGCCAGCATTCACATTTCTAGATTTTTTAAGTTCATTCTATGCTAGAATTCACAATTGGGATTACCCTCCGAGTGAGTGTGTGTTGGGGAAGAGTGGAACTGTGTTATTTACTGATGCTTTCCATGCTCCTTGAACTGGGTCTGGCCCATCCTAGGTGCTCCACATTTGTCGAATGAATAAATGAAGAACACATAACTGCAGGAAACAGCTTGATTTTGGACTAAGCTGAATGAAGAAGTTACGTGTGTTCTAGAAAATCTCCTTCAAATATCTTTATTTGTATTTAATCCTTCACTTTGCATTAGCAGAGATTCCGCCCCTTATTTCTATGTGTCCTTCCAAACTCGGCTGAGCGAGAGCCGCCCCTGGTGACTTACCAGCTGAGGAATGGCCCACAGAGCTGAAGCAGTGGAGAACTGGGTAAGTTCTTTTCTTTGCCAGAAACAAACGTCTCTTTTAGCAAAGGGGACAGATGTTGTTCTCAATCACCACTCTCTTCCAAGGGGCTGCTGTACCCCCTGTGTCATGTTAATGAATGATGCTGAATTTATCTCGTTTGCCCGTTCTTAGCTACTTTTATTTTATTTTCATTTATCATGCTGATAAAAGGCAACTTATCCCATTTCCCAAAGTGGGTAAATTATTTAGTTCTTGTATCTGCACTATGCTATTATTTTAGAAGAATCAAAACATATTCCTAATCTTAGTCCCCAAAATGAAACATATGATAAAACACTGAATAGCTGCTTAATGGAGAGCAGTACTACGGAAAATTGTTATTTATGAGTTCTGTAGTCCCTGAGGAGCTTCTGTGCTTCGTGGATACTAATTTAGAGACAGTAGAGTAAACTGAAAGCCAGAATCAAGGTGGTCAAAGGAACAAAATGAAAAGAATCTATTTTAGCGCTAAATAAAGTGAATAGAAAATGTTTGTTCATGACATTTAACACAATTTATTCTATACATTCGTTTTGTCCGTACACAGCATTTAAGAAGTTAGCCTTATCTCTAATCCCATTAGACTTCAAAATATTGTTTTTAAAAGGGAGAACAGGTAGAATTAAATAACAAACTAAATTAAATGAAAGCAAATTGAACACTTGCCTGTGTTGGGGGCAGGGTGGAGACTGGTAATCTGATATTTCTGCAGTTTTCTAGGAGCAGGTAGAAGAGGGAGAGAGAAAAATCTAGCATTTTGCCCAATAATTGGCATCAAGAGAATCTGCCTGACTTTCTTTATAGAAAATCAGACTTATTTAAAAGCAGAAAGCTTGTTCAATGGCCCAGACTGCACTTCAGCCGGTGCTGATTTATAAACTGCCTTTATTTGGGGGAAATAGGGAGAGTTCATACTGATTAGAAGTAGAGGGATAATCTTTATTTAATTAAAATACTTACTTATGAGAACAAGGCTCTTCTACTTCATACATTAAAGTTGGGATTTCTCTCATCCCAACTTCTTCTGAGATTCATGGTGTTCCCATGATCTGGAGGCACCAAATACACAGATATAAGATAGCTTGTTTATAAGTAGACATTGCTGTGCTAGGATCCTCACAAAGGACCCAAACAGAAGAGAACACACTCTTCTGAGAAGGCGTAGAGCCTGGCCTGAGAGCCATGAAGTTCTAAACTCCATGCGGGTTAATAACAATATCATTTCTACACAGAAATGAGACCAGGGTCAGAGAATGAATTAAAAATAATAAAGTGAGCATTATAAAACAAAGCAAAAAAAAAACATGGACGTGATCCTTACCTAAACTAATATATGGTCTCCTGGTCTTTAGCTGTATGTGACCATGGCAGTGGATGTTTGGCCAATTCATTCATACATTCAAACATTACTTATTGAGACACTATTATATTTCATGCACCTTTCCAGATACTGAAGATACCATCACAAAGAATAAGCCAGACAAGCTCCCTGTGTTAGAGCACCTTATACTCTAGTGAAGACTGTTAGTTTATGATCAACAAAACCTGCTTTGAGGTTCTAACGGTAAGCAAAGCTTTCGTACACCAGAAGATCTTCTTCTGCCTGGGACTTTACTCTTCCTGACACACAGGGATGGTACTGACGCACACAGAGCAGAGGGCAATAGTGGTCGGGGAGAAGATGAAAGCCCTCTCTCTGACAGAGCTCTTGAATCAATTCTGGAGATCAATCTACTGTTAGTTTCCAAAAAAGATCTGTATTCCCACTCATGAGTTCATGTTTAACTTCATGGTATCTTATGTATGTCCTCTAAAATCAATACCAGCGACTTGAAAGAGTTCTTTGCACTTCTCAAAATGCAATCTGCTATGAACGACAAGAATATTTTCTGGTCCAACTCCTGAATAGAAGTAAAATTTGAAGAACATTACAAGGCCTCTGCATTTTCAAATTCTTCTCATCTCCAACAGTATTATTAAAATAAAGCACAAAGTTAATAATATCAAAACACCAGCCACTCAACAGCTCCCCATTGTGAAGTACCCTTTTTCCACTAACAATGTTATTCAGAACAACCAATGTTGGTATAAGAAACGCTGGTGATTATTTTTTTCCTAGTATATCCTTTTCAGAGTAGAGTACTTCTTTTCCAGTGTTTGTCCAATACTGTAGGTTTTATATCCTTTTATAGGAATGCTTCTGGAATTAATGCAATTTTAGAGAGTAAGGGTTTTCATAAGACTTCAAATACTCTATAACTTATAGAACTCGAATATCATAATCAGAGCCACTATACTTATAGAGATGTTTTATCAATACACAGCAGTTACTTGCTAAAGAATGTAACACGAAAGGTGAAACAGGAGGAAGAAGAAAAAAATATTTCTTTAGCATTTGAGGTAAAACAGTAAAGTCACATGTAATAGTGCATTTCAAATTTATCACCTTATATTGTTCAGAAGGTTTCAAGAAATTTCAAACATACTGAAGACAATGTAACACGGTTGCCAAGTAAATATTTGGCTTTCGAAGTCAGAAATATCAAAGCTGGAATTTCAACTCTATCACCTAGTGACTGAATGACTCTGGTTAACTAAACCTCAGTTTCCTCATTATAAAATTGGGATGACAGCACGTATTTCACAGAACTGTGAGGATTCACTTGTAATCTTTGTAATGCATTTAAAACCTATTAGTGTTTCATAATAAGCACACAAATATTTAAGCAAACACACATACACATATTTTCAATAATCCTAGAAAAGAAAAAGCTACTATTACTTGTATTATCCTGGGACTGTAAATATCCAAACTGCCTGATCTGTGCACAGAAGCTGTGTTTAAAAATCATGTGTGCCAATCCAATTTCACATCATACCAAGTACAGTAAAATATTGTCTGTCATCTTCAGGGAGAGGCAAGTCTAATGCTGACTGTATTCGTTTCCTAATGTTGCTATAATACTCATCATAAATTTAAAATCTCAAAACAACACAAATTTATCATCTTATAATTGCGGAGGTCAGAAACCCAAAATCAGTTTCCCTGGGCTACAGCTGAGGTGTTGGCAGGGCTGGCTCATTCTGGAGGCTCTGAGGACATATTCTGTTTTCTTGCCTTTTCAGCTTCTAGTGGCCGCCTACGGTCCTTGGCTTGCAGCCTCTTCTTCCCTCTTCAAAGCGTATCACTTCATTCTCTGCTCTGTCATCACATCTCTTTCTCTAACTCAGATTCCTGCTGCCTCCCTCTCATAAGGACTGTTGCAATAATCTTTGGCCAACGCATATAATCCAGGATAACATCCCCTTCTCAAGATCCCTAAATTAATCTCACTTACAAACTCTCTTTGGCCATATAAAGTAACCTTCACAGGCTCTGGGTATTAGGAAATGGAGACCTGGGACCAGGGAGCCATTATTCCGCCTACCACACCCACATAAGACATATAAGAAATGCCAATTCAAAAAAATTATGATATAATAAAATACACTTAAGAAAAAGTTCTGATTATAGTTCAATCAATTTTCAATACAGAAGAAAGTCCAAATCCTACAGTGAGAGAGGCACTGGAGAAATGAATGTGAGTTATCATTTTATCCTAAGTACTGAGTGTCAATCGGTAAATATCTTGTAACTGATAAAAACTAGCTTTTTCTGTCCTCCCCAATATTGACAAAACAAAACTTTCAGCTAAGTATTAAGTCTGTACAAAAAAGATACTTGAGAAATAATTTTTCCCCAAAACCTTGTAAGAAAAAGGAAGTATCCATTTTCTGGAAGGGATCATAACATCAGGAAGAGTTTCAGATTCTCCTGCAGATTCTGTAAATTCCCAGTGCTCAGGTGACGGGTGGCAAGATGAGAATCATAAGAAAGAGAGGGAAAGACTGCACAAATTGTACACTGTGACTACATTTTTCTAATAAATGGAATACGAATTACTCCCCAGGAGGGCACAAACATCTCCCCTACAACAACTCTGAGATTACAAAAGTCAGTCCACAGCATACAACTAGAGCCCAAGGTGTGACTCAGAACAGACTGCAGAGCATCCTCTGCTAGCGAATATCTGCTCCTTGGACAGGGAGCCCGGGGCAGAGTGAACAGTTAGATGGGTGCCAGGGGCCCCCAGGATCTCTTGGCATGACTACAAGTAGAGGTCATAAGTGGATAGCCTAGAGACAACCAACGTGACTGAGAGGGGCATAAAGGCTGAGAAAGTCACTGGCCAAGTAACATTGAATATGAAGCAAAGGGAAGCTTCCTTTGTGCCAGAGAAAAAATTAGAAGATAAAAGAAACCTTGGCTTGGTTTAAGAAAAACATATATACAATGGAATATTACTCAGACATAAAAAGGAATGAAATAATGCCATTTGCAACAACATGGATGGACCTAGAGATTATCATACTAAGTGAAGTAAGTCAGACAAAGACAAATATGATATCGCTTATATGTGGAATCTAAAAAAAATGGTACAAATGAACTTATTTACAAAACAAAAGTAGAGTCACAGATGTAGAAAACAAACTTATGGTTACCAAGGGGAAAGTGGGGGGACGGATAAATTGGGAGATTGGGATTGACATATACACACTGCTGTATATAAAACAGATAACTAATAAGAACCTACTGGGGACTTCCCTGTTGGTCCAGTGGTTGAGACTTCATCTTCCAATGCAGGGGGTGTGGGTTCAATCCCTAGTCAGGGAGCTGGGATCCCTCCTGCCGGGCAGCTAAAAAACCCAAACCATGTAGCAGAGGCAATATTGTAACAGATTCGATAGAGACTTTAAAAATAGTCCACATCAAAAAAAAATCTTAAAAAAAAAAAAAGAACCTACTGCATGCACAAGGAACTCTTCTCAATACTCTGTAATAACCTATTTGGGAAAAGAATCTAAAAAAGTGTGGATATATATATAACAGATTCACTTTTCTGTATAGCAGAAACTAACACAACACTGGAAATCAACTATACTCCAATAAAAATTAATTTTAAAAAACACAATGGTAATGCCTTAGTTTATCTTCATGATCAAAATGCAAAATTAGAGAAATGGGGACTTCCCTGGTGGCGCAGTGGTTGAGAGTCCGCCTGCCGATGCAGGGGACGTCAGTTCATGCCCCGGTCCGGGAGGATCCCACATGCCGCGGAGTGGCTGGGCCCGTGAGCCGTGGCCGCTGAGCCTGCACGTCCGTAGCCTGTGCTCCACAACGGGAGAGGCCACAACAGTGAGAGGCCCGCACACCACAAAAAAAAGAAAAATGTAAAATAAAACCTAGAAAATTTGAAAAAACAATAAAAAAAGAAAAAACTAAGATAAGAAACAGAACAGTGAGAATTTCAAAATGAGACTAAACAGAATATCTGAAATTAATTTCACAAAAATAAACAACATTTTCAACACAGTTTTTGCTTTGGGGACATAAAAAGGGTGCAACTACAGTGTACACTGAGAGGACTCTTGGCAAATGAGAATGAGGAGAGCTGGTTAATATAAGCAGTTTATCATTTATGCTGATAAGGAAGAAGGAAGTCAAGGAATAAGATCATCAGTTTGTAAAGCAAGTTGTAATTAGATCAATATTATTAATATCATCCCAAGAAAATTAAATCTATTTTTCTGGCTACTAAACCAAGTTCAGCATAGTTTACAAAAAAGAAAAAGTTTTTGAGTAATATTTGTTATTGTAAGAACTGGCTTTTTCTAAGTATTGATGATATGGGACATTCAGCAACCAGACATTAAAATAAAAAACATAGAAATGTAAAAAGAAGCTCCAAAGGTCTTTTAATCTATTTTCACATACTTTTATAGCAATAGCATTTTTCTTTAAAGTGTTTGGAAGAAGATATGCTAATAAATTCTGATATCTCAATCCATTTAAGAAAGGAGTTTCTGTAATGATTTTACAAACCCTAACCTCAAGTAACACAAAGATAGGCGCTTTCTTCTGGGGATTCAGAGAGAACATTGCTAGTGCAATAGGTGTATTTAAAAGGAAGGCAATTCCATTCCTTTGCACCCAGCTGTTACAGAACCTTTGGAAGATGTGGACGTCTGCATCGTGCCTTTAAGCATTCTATTAACGCCAGTGATGTGTCATCACGTGGGTGTTGGTTCTGAGAGATAGTGTTCTACTCAAGAAGTGATGCTTGGGGAGGAGTTCACGCTTTCTCTCATTTGCCATTGTTTTCAATATTGCTGTCTGAGGCATTTAAAAGCTGTAAACTTCAGCAGATCTGTCTGAAGTGAAACCCTTCGATCAAGCTACTACTTCTGCTACACACCAAGACAGATCCCTTAGCTGCTGCTTCTGTAGAGAAGAAAGGTTTTCTCTGCAGTCCTTACTCCTGGCGTGCTGTAAATAAGTCATGGAAGACCATAGTCCATAGTCTACACATGGTGAAAATACAGTTTAACCAACTGTACCTGCAACAGAATATTCAAATTATTTATGCTGCAATTTCAGTGTACTAGCTGTGCTATGAAATAAATAAGGCACCCTCTAGACCTTCATTTTTCTTCCTATAGCGACTTCTTTGCTGTAACAATGTCTATTTTTTTAAAAATAGCCTCACAAGTATGGGTAGTGTGCTACCACATAGGTGCTTACATCGTAGCTGTAAGTCCATCTCCCTGGGAGACACAGGCCACTAGGAAAGTGACAGACTGTTGTTCTCACTCAAAATGTCAGAATCTCTGGCTGTGGGACCCAGGAATCTGGATCTTTAGCAGCTCTACAGGTGACTGGGATTCACACCAAAATCTGTGAACTACCGATACAGACTTGTAAATTAAAAATGGCATTATTTCAGAGAGTGGCATGATTTTAGCAGCCAATGTGAGCAGGAACTGAGGACCATCCATGTGACCAGTGTGCCAGGCAGGTACCAGGCCTCAACTGCTGCAACATTTGCCCCAGGAGAACTGTACTGTGTAGTCACTAACAAGAGCATCATAATGAAGACTCTGTGACCCAGCAGAGCCCCTGGCTTTCCTCCCACTGGCTTTATCTTACAAGATAAAAGCTTCCAGCTTTATCCAAAGGGGGGGGAAAAAAATTTCCTTTTTCTTCCAAGTTTTGCAATATGTTTAACACAGCAGGTGGCCTCTTGCCAGGCTTCCAGAGGCAGAAGGCTTCTCAGGCATCTGGCCCTCACTGAGGGAGAAGAAGAGGAATTCTTAGTCCCCAGAGGATCCATAGCAAACATTCCTGGTATTTGTAGATCTTTACGTCTCTATTATTTCTTCACTTTAAAACGGTTTGAGAGAGAAGGCTTAAAAGAAAAATAAGACAAAATAGAATGCCCTCAGTAAGGCCATGGCATGTGGTCATACACAAACAGGAATAGGCTTTATTCTATTAAGTTGTGGCTCATTATATACATGTGTTACCGAGTCTAAGCTCATACTGCTCACCGCACTACAGGCCAATAATTGACAGATGAGTTGTTGGGACAAGGAATAGCGACTTTATTCGGAAAGCCAGGAGACCGAGAGGATGGTGGACTCATGTCCCAAAGAACCATCCTCCCCGAGTTAGAATTCAGGACCCTTTTATACTAAAAGGTGAGGGAGTAAAGTCAAACACTTCCTGATTCCCATCAGCTTTCGGAAGGGATGTGTTAATTTCTTCCTCCCTGCAGTCATTCACAGGTGGGCCTGGTCAGGATGTTTCCTGTTTCCTGTGAGCTAAACAAAGGTATTTTAGCTTAATGTTCATTACCTGGGAAGCAGGGTTCCTAGATATGGGCCATATGTATAATTTAAGCTTATAGGCAACATCCTTTTAGTGATTAACTTGTAATAGAATACAAAATGTTCTTCCTATTACAGACGCATCCCCCAGAGAGATGGTTCAGTGTAGATTTCTCAGCTCCACCTGAAGAGCTGGTCTGGGAAGAGGGCTCTGCATTTTAACGGCCCTTCTAAAAGTCTCTCCATGGATGTGCTTGGGGAAAACATTGAAGAAATGGCCCTCGGCACTGTTCTCCCAGCTATGGGCACCAAAGTTTCAACTGCAATGATCATTTTCATATACTTATTTATAATAAGAGCTGAAAGCATTTTCTAACTCTGAATTTTATAAAAACAGAAATACTTAGTGAAGAATACCTGCACCAACAACTGATAGTAAACCATATGTATATGGTTTGTTGACAAATAACTTAAGCAAATACACATAAGCTGAACCTAATGACATGCATTGTTCTGGTCCTAAGGATCAGTCATGCACATAAAGGACACTTGGCTAAATGCGGATGAAGCAGCTCAGCCCTGACTGAATCCTCGTCCTCCTCTGGTGTTTGATTAGCTAATTCTCTTCCCTTTCCTACAGTGTCGTAAGTTCCACACTTGCTTTTCAAAATAGCTACTTCCTTACAGCAAACCTTTGGTACTCATTACAAGAATTCTTATTCTCTTTGTTTACAGTTATTTAAAGTTCAAATTAAATTAAATCCTTCATCAGCCACCCTCCTCCTTTCTCTGCAGCTGTTGTCACACTTCCTAATTTACTATTACACGGACTGGTACAGTATAAATCCATAAGGGGATTTGTATCCCTCCATTATGGACAATACAAAATCTGCAGTGTTTACTGCAAGTGCTACTTATCTGAAAACAGAGTCAGTTTCCCTCTCTCTTTCTTGAGCTCTGCCTCTGTAATCACTCTCTAGTTGTTTTTTGCTAAGATATAATTGACATAGAACAATATATTAGTTTCAGGTGTACAACATAATGATTCAATATTTGTATATCCTTCTCTCATTTTTTTAGACATTCATGCTACTATGAACTCTGCCTGTATTTCACTACAACGACAGGAAGCTGGTTTGGGTAGGGAGAGGTGAATATACCAGAAAGAACACTTCACCATGAGAATTTATTAATCAAACACTAACCCTTGTCAGGCCTTTCTGAGGTTTACTTTTAAACATGGACAATTTCAAAAGGTAATTTACTAAGGCGGAACTTTGCCTATAATGATATGAACTTTTGGAATGGATTTCAAAATTACATACATAACACTGTACTGTAATAACCACAGAACACATAGTTTAATTTCAATCACAGAAATGAACACCGACAATTCTAATCACGTATCCCTACCTAGTTGCCCCAAAAGTACCAACATAAATCCAAAATGTGTGGAGCACACTGGGTACATTAAGCATTTGTAGGATTCTAAGATTGACTCTTCACATTTTTCCCCTCAGTGAACAACAAAGGGCTTTATCACCAAATACACAGTTTAAATTTAAGTATGCCTCAGGTATTGAAGTAAAAGATAGTGGGTGAACAAACAAAGAAACTGACTTATACAGAAAATATTTTCTAGGGAACAATGAATACTATCGAAAACCTATGGACAGTTATGTGTGTAATACACAGATACACATCCTTTAAAACACGTAATCCTTCAAACACATGTGAACGATCTATTTTGTTTTCAAACGGCCAACTCTCTATTTTCTGAACTATTGGAAGAAAACAGTGGTGTATTCCACACCAGAAGGATCTAAATGAACAATTGTTTTGGTTAGTGTAAACGTCTGAGGGACATGAGTCCAGGGGCATATGATTTATGTGGATGAAGGTCAGGGCCATACAGGAGCCATAAGAAGTTCTGCCTACATCACTGGCCTGCACCAAAGTTTATAAGACACACAGACACCTAAGACAGTTGGACTGGAAAACAGGCAACTTTTATTACCCTGAGGAGGTCAGGAACGTTCCTTTATAACATAAAGTAATAACCAACACAACTGAGGTTCAAATGGTGTGCTTTTGTCACTAGTTAAAATTTAAATAATTATCTGCGATTTATCAAAGGCTAGTCAGGTATGACAGGTGAAGATACTATCAAAGATATAGGGCTTCCCTGGTGGCGCAGTGGTTGAGAGTCTGCCTGCCGATGCAGGGGACGCGGGTTCGTGCCCTGGTCCGGGAAGGTCCCACATGCTGCGGAGCGGCTGGGCCCGTGAGCCGTGGCCACTGAGCCTGCGCGTCCGGAGCCTGTGCTCCGCAACAGGAGTGGCCACAACAGTGAGAGGCCCGCATACCACCAAAAAAAAAAAAAAAAAAAAGATATAAAAAGGCAGGGAGTTTGCATAACAAGATTTAACACAGTTTCGTGAGCAATAGAGACAAACAGAAACTCATCTACAAATATCATCTACAAATAGGTGTTCCTCTGTTCCAATTCTTATTTTGAAATTTTATTTTCTTTTACTTACAGTCCTACCAGATTGTTTCATTTTTGCTCCAATTGTTTTTCTGGAAACATGTGTTTCTATAAAATGTAATTGCTAGAATCATTTTTCACAACAACAAAAAAATTACTGACTAGGGTACGCAGACTCTTGCTGCACACACAATTGCCATAGTCCCTAACAATCCAATACTCCAGGCAGAAAAAGACTTATTAATAGTAAATTCCATAAGAAAACAATTTAGTATACATAAAACATGCTCCATTAAAACATAAAACATGTTCCATTCTGTTTCAAACTTACATGTGGCAAACTTTTACATAACCAATAAATGGTACAAGACATTTCCAGATGATGTAAAATTAAAAATTTACTAAATATAGACTGAATCTAAAAAAAAAAACAGGACAGAAACCAGGTATATTTAAGACAGGCCAATTTTCTTTCCCCTGAGAAGTGAGAAAATCTGAACATTGAATATTTGACAAACAGCTTAAAGCAAATATAACTAGTTCTTATCTTTTGAAAGAGGATTCCAAGGTCCCAAAACAAACACCTGCAAATTTTCTCCTGTGTAGCTGGCAAAGTAAGAGAGGATCACAGATAAGAGGATAATGTCAGCGGTTAAAAGGGATCCACAGGACCCCATCAGAAGAGAAGCCACCAAAGTTCATCTCCAGCGTTCCAGGGCATGAGACTTTGGAGGAAGAAAGAACAAAAGTGGAGTCAGGGCTATTCGAGACTTAAAAGAATTTAAATGATCAGGTGATGACTTCGAACCAGACACTGAACTGTAAACAAGACTGGCATTCAATGTAATTGCCTGTATTTCATTATTTAGCAATTATATTAATATCAAGAGGCATATGTGTGAGTGTTTCCCTATATCGCATACCCTGGGTCTACAGCATATTCCACCTCACTGATTCTCCTGTTGAATAGAGAGTGTGGAGGTGGTCCAGTGATATCAGTGATGTACAACCCAGCAAGCACAAGAACAGGGCTCTTAATACAAAAGAACACTTTCTGCCAATGTTTACCAGGGCAAGATCATTAACCTTTCTAAACAAGTTTCTCATTCATAAGAATAAGAATAATCCTTCTCCTGCATACTTCACAGGGGTTCTCCACCCCAACAAACAGTCCATTGAATTTGTACCTGATAATTAACTGTGGCCAGGATATGGGTGGGTTCTAAGGATATATAATCCTGGCTCTTCTAAAGTTTACCTTCAGCTGAAGGACCAGCATGTAAAAGACTGTAGTTATAACTACACTGGATAATGCATGTGAATATAATCTCTTAGAAAATTAAATAATACCATAAATGTAGGTTAAAATTGTGTGATTCTTTTTCTTACGTGGCATGTGTTCAAATTCACAGGAGGCAAGGGTCTGTCTTATATCAACAGGACTAGGTCTGACCCTTCTGCATGGCCACATAACACATACTATGATTTGGGGGAAGCAATTTATTAAAAAGATGATTTAACAATATTAAGCACATTTTTAAAGGGAAAAAAAATCAACCATAAACTTATCATTGTAACAATACATTTACATTTTTGCCTAATACTTACCAGTTATCTACATAATCGCATTCATAGAGTACACATTTTAGTACGCTTTTTAACATATCTTTTTTTTTAGAGATTTATTTATTATTTATTTATTTATTTTTGGCTGCATTGGGTCTCAGTTACGGCACGTGAGATCTTCGTTGAGGTATGCAGGATCTTTCGTTGCTGCATGCGGGCTTCTCTGTGGTTGTGGCGTGCAGCCTCCAGGGCATGTGGGCTCTGTAGTTTGCGGCACACAGGCTCTAGCTGAGGCGCTTGAGCTCAGTACTGGCGGCACGCAGGCTCTAGTCGAGGTGCGCAAGCTCAGTAGTTGTGGCAGGCGGGCTTAGTTGAGGCGTGCGAGCTCGGTAGTTGCGGTGCATGGGCTTAGTTGCGCCGCGGCATGTGGGATCTTAGTTCCCCGACCAGGGATCGAACCAGCGTCCCCTGCATTGGAAGGCGGATTCTTTACCACTGGACCACCAGGGAAGTCCCAGCGTATCTTTTTATACTGTAAACATTTTACATGTTTATTTAAATGTACATGTTATTTACATTTGCAAAAAAATTAGGATGATTTGTTTCTAAGTGTTCGAGAGCAGTTTAGTTCAAAATAATTTCCTCATCGTTTGTATTATCACTAACTACAACCACATAACATTTGTACTCGAATTCAGATCACTTGTTATAGCAAAGTCCCATGATTATCTCATAATCATTTCTTCAGTACCTTCAGGTGCAGTCTAGTTACCAAAAAGAGACAATCTTGTTACAGAATGACAACTGTTCAGAGGGCCCAGGCACCACGGGAAGGGAGAGTGATCACAGGAGCCACTACCATACCCTGGGATAGTCAGATTTCAAAAAATAATAAATCTGCCTACTCCTGTCCAAATTTCTGCTTATTTTATTTTTCTTAGTTTTTGACCACCACTTACAGAAAAATACTAAATGATAATGGTGATAGTGGAGATTTTTGTATTATTCCTAATCTTTCACAGAAGGCATTCTGAAATTATAACCAGTTAGATATATATTCATACATGCTACAAAATTTTCTTCTCTTGTTTTACTAATCGTTTTTAACCAGAAATGTATTTGTATATTTTCAAAAATCACCTGAGCATCTATTGAAAATTTCTGGCAATTTTATCCTTTAAATGTTCATTGGATGAATTATATTAATAGGTATTCAAAAATTAAACTTTCTTTGTACCCCTAGAAATAACCCCATTTTTTCATACTGTTACTGTGTTAATATACCCATATATGTTATTTTTCCAGATATTCTGTTCTGAATTTTAACACCAATAATCATTTGGTAGAAATGTCCAATTTGCTGGCATAGAATTGTTTATAG
Organism: Delphinapterus leucas; assembly: GCF_059928025.1. Taxonomy (NCBI): domain Eukaryota; kingdom Metazoa; phylum Chordata; class Mammalia; order Artiodactyla; family Monodontidae; genus Delphinapterus; species Delphinapterus leucas. Next base: position 130,629,504 of record NC_143133.1, on the reverse strand, counting down.
TAGTCTCATGTCCCTGAAGTATTTCTGTGGTATCAGTTGTAATGTCTCCTCTTTTCTTTCTGATTTTGAGTCCTCTCTCTTTTTTTCTTGATTAGTAAAATTGGACCCCTAGATCTTACATTACTCACAAAAATTAACTTAAAATGGATTAAAGACTGAAATGCAAGATCTGAAACCATAAAACTCTTAGAAGAAAACACAGGGGGAAAGCTCTTGATATCGGTCTCGGCAATAAATTTTAAATGTGGCACGAAAAATACAAAATAAATTAACAAAAGCAAAAATAAATTAACCACTGGGACTACGATTAAACTAAAAAGCTTCTGCACAACAAAAGAAATAATAAAATGAACCTACAGAAAGGCAACCTATGGAATGGGAAAAATACTTGCAAACCAACTATATGACAAGGGGTTACTCTCCAAAACATGTAGGAAACTCATGTAACTCAGTAACAACAAAAATAATAATAATCCAATTTTTAAAATGGACAGAGAACCTGAATAGATATTTTTCCAAAGAAGACATACAAATGGCCAATAGGTACATGAAAAGGTGCTCAACATCACTACTGATCAGGGAAATGCAAACCAAAATCACAATGAGATATTACCTCACACTTCTTAGGATGGCTGTTATCAAAAAAGACAAGAGATAGCAAGTGCTGGTGAGGATGTGGATAAAAGGGAACGCCTTTGTATACTGTTGGTGGGAATGTAAGCTTGTGCAGCCACTATGTAAAACAGTACGTAGGTTCCTCAAAAAATTGAAAATAGAACTACCATAGGATCCAGCAATTCCACTTCTGTGAATGTAACTAAAGGAAATGAAATCACGATCTCAAAGGGACATCTGGACCCCATGTTCACTGCAGCACTATTCATAATAGCCGTGACATGGAAACATGGAAACAACCTAAATGCTGATAGATGTCATGGATAAAGAAAACATGAGAGTGATATTAATATGTTAATATACATGTGTATTGTGTATTTTGGAACATTATCATAAAAAGAAGGAAATCCTGCCATTTGTAACACTGAAACTTAAGGACATTATGCTAAGTGAAATAGGTCAGAGAAACAGATGTTTCACAATCTCGTTTATACGTAGAATCTAAAAACCCAAACTCATGTAAACGGGGAGTAGAATGATGGCTGCCAAGGGCTGGGGTTTGGGGGAAATAGGTGAAGAAGATAAAAGGGTGGAAACTTTCAGTTATAAGTTAAATAACTCCTGGAGGTGTAATGTACAAGGAGGCGACTATAGTTAATAATACTGCATTGCATATGTGAAACCTGCTAAGAGAGTAGATCTTAAATGTCTCACCACACACACAAAATAAACTATATGAGATGACTGACACTTTAACTAAACATATCATTTCACAGTATATACATGTATTAAATTATCACATTGTACACCTTAAACTTATACAGTGTTATATGTAAATTATATCTCAATAAATTTGGAAAAAATATATTTTTTAATTAAAATTTTAAGTATAAATGCATGATAATAATATCTATATCATAGGATTGAAATGAAGATTAAATGAGCGACTAAGCTATGTCTTTCAGAAAAGTTAGTTCTTAGTTTTAGTAATTATTGTTATTAGTATTTTTGTTATAAAGATACAATATAATTATCTACCTAGTCTATAAAAGAGAACCTCCAAAAAAATCTATTAGAAAAAAATGAAATAGTTTAATAAGTTTGCTGGATGGAAAGTCAACATGTAAAAATCAATATCCATCACCAATAACCATTTAGAATATATATCTTTATGAATATCTCATTTACAATTATAACAAAAATCATAATAATCCTGGGAATAAATCTCAGAAGAAAAAACTAAGCCAGATCTTTATTTTAAAAAAAGTTTATAACACATGGAAGCACACATCTCGACAAATAGAGATGTGTAACATATATATGGGTAAAAAAGGCTCTACCGTAAAAATGACAGTTCTCTCAAATTAAACTATAAGATCAAAATGCACTTCCAATCCCACCAGGGTGTATGTCAGAAGCTTGAAGGAAACAGATATCACAACCAAAGGGACAAAGTGCTGAGATGTGATGGTAGTTAAAAGAAGGATGCTGTTGGGACTTCCCTGGTGCTCCAGTCCAGTGGTTAAAGACTCCGTGCTTCCACTACAGGGGGCACGGGTTCGATCCCTGGTCAGGGAACTAAGACCCCAGGTGCCATGCCATGTGGCAAAAAAAAAAAAAAAGGATGCTGTTCTCTATCCCTTCGCTACTACAACCACCACTACTTCCCACGCTTGATGGGACAAAGGGAAGGTATGGAGTTACAGAATCCAGATGGAACTGAAGCTCTGTAGCACAGCAGCCTCCTTTTATCCACCTTGGATATGCTCCAAAACTCCCAGTGGATGCCTGAAACTTCAGCCAGTATTGAACTTCCTATACAGTATGTTTTTTCCTATAGCACTAACAGACGGGTAGCGTATTCAGTGCAGATACGCTGGACAAAGGGATGATTCACGTCCTGGGCAGGATGGAGCAGGGAGGCACAAGATTTCATCACACTACTCAGAATGGCGTATATGTAAATCTTATAAATTGTTTTTTTCTGGAATTTCCCGTGTAATATTTTATGACGGAGGTTGACCACAGTAACTGAAACCTCAGAAAGCAGAATCCTGGACAAGGCGGGGGACTACTGTGTAGGGCTTGCAGGCATAGAAGTATGCATCCACTGCCACATCTGCTAAGGGCCAGAGAGGAGGCCTGAAAAGTAAATTCCCTTACCTCTCTCTTCTCCACCCCAATCTCCTGCTGCTGTCTCGCATTGGCTAAACTCAGCCACTAGTCAGAAGACAAAGAAGCACGAGGGAGGTAGCTCCACGGAGAAATGGTCAAAAGAAGCAACCAAAGAATATCCATCCCATAGAATGCCTTATGGAACTTAACAGGCAGACTCCAAAATAACACAGACAAGTTTATAAGGGCAGCCAAGACAATGAAAAAAAAATAAGAATTAGTGTTACTGAACCAGGCTTATTTGCCTGAAACGCAGCAAGCCAAATGCTGAGATGCTAAGGTCTGTTTGCAGCCAAGAAAGGGAGGATTCACGAGACAGCCAAGTGAGATGGGAGAATAAATCTCAAATCTTCCTACCCGAAGGTGAGGGGCTCGGGTTATTTATGGGATAAAGCTGAGGCACAGGGAAAGGTAACTGCAGACAAGAAAAAGGTGAGGTAATCATTCTGTGAAGACGTAACTAAGTTACAGGCTTCTCCATGGGAGGCACGCTCAGAACTCAGCAGCATACGCATGCTCTGAGGGTGGAGTTTGGGGCCCTCTGACGTCAAAAGGTCACAAGCGAACACGCGCAAGCCCATTTGCAGGGTTCATGTTCTTAACAGGCTCAAGCTCAAAGTGGACACAGCAGATTCCCAGTTCCTAAAAAAAACCTGGGCAAACATCTTGTTGTTTAGGCTACATCAGGGGTCCCCGGTGCCCCGGCCTCACAGAATGAGGGGAGCAGCCGGAGAGCTAGCGAAGCTTTGTCTGCCGCCCCCCCCCATCGCCCCCCATCGCTCTCGTGACCGCCTGACCCATTCCCCCAGCCCCGTGCGCGGAAAAACCGCCTTCCACGAAACCAGGCCCTGGTGCCCAAAAGGCTGGGGACCCCTGGGCTACGTGACATGTGGAAGGCACGCGAGTTTTTATAAAAACAATTAACAAGGGGCTGATTAGCGCAAACAGGTTACAGTTTATTATTTATTAACGGCTGATAACTACACTCAGTCTCATAAGGACTGGACTTCTTCACGGCTAAAGGATTAAGGAATTAAGTTTTGAATTCGCATGAGATTAGACAAATAGGTCAATGGAACAGAAGAGAGAATCCAGAACAAACCTATAAGTTAGCCTTACAAATCAATGAGAAAAATTAAACTAGGACAACTGGCTGTGCACATGGGCTGCAAGGGGGAAGAGAGTGTGGGTTTGTACTTCAAAATAACAACAAAAATGAATTCCAACTTCCAACTACGCTAGAGACTTTAGTGCAAAACATAGTTAAAGCTTCAGGAGGAAACTAGGGGATATCTTTATAATCCCCAAGAAAAGACTACTTGAACAAGTAAAACCAAAATTTATAAAGGAAATTAATAATAAAACTGAGAGTAATAAAATTTCAAAACCTCTATAGAATAAACATTGTAATAAAAAAAATTTTTAAAGGGCCATCTGCCAGAAAATATTTTCAGCGCATATAAATGATAAAATGTTAGTGCTCACAATGTACAAATTTTAAAAATCCAAACTGAGGGGTAAGAAGAACAAAGTATTTGAAAATCCATTTACAAAAGAGAAGAATTAAAAAGTCCTTATAAATATAAAGAGATGCTCAACAGTACCAATCAGATAAAAGAAAATAAAACATCAACATGTATAAACATGAGCATGAAAAAATAAGAGGTCTGATAATACTCCATACATTGCTGTAGGGCATGTAAACTGCTACAACCATTATGGAGAGAGACTTTGTAATATCTGTGAGGACAGATAGGTCTATGAGGATCTACTGAAAATAGAAACTGCTCTCTCAACACTGTGACCACATTTTCACAATTCTACTACATGTTTAAGTATCTGTAACTAATATATAGAATTACATTTTTGTATGTAAAATTGTGAAAGTGATATAACATTATAATTATCTTTTACAACCTTCTTTTTCACTCAAGCTAAATTTTACAGATTTATCTACCTCGACATGTAAATTTTAGGTCATTCTTTTAACTTCTATATAGTATTCAGTTGCATCGAGATACCATAATTGATGATTTTTAGAATTTTTAAATTAATACAAAGATGCTCTCATAAACTCATGTCTCTTTGTGCCCACATGCAAGAGTTTTTCTAGAAATTAAATCGCTGAGTACTCCCAGAAATGTAATGTCATACAATTTGTAGACTATACTAGTAAGATATCCAAGAGATATGATAAAAAGATAAGGCACAGCCCAATACATGTTTAGTAAAAGGTGTATGTTCTAATACAGCTGAGCATAAATATATAGGATATATACGAGCATAAAATATCTATATTTTGGCTACATCTCAGGAAGAAAGTCAATACATTTGAGTTTGGAGGGAATTAAAGAGGGCCTTTCACTTTTTACTAAGATATTTCCATACTGTTTAAACGTTTTACAACAAGCCTCTTTTACCCTGTAGTTTTATAGCTACAAAACCATTGAAAAAATCCACACTTGTTCTTTTCTTTTGCATTATGTTTATTATCCTACTATGATATAGTAACAATACCCTTGGATATCAGATTGAATGTTTGTTGTCTATGATTCACAAACTAATAATTAAGTAAATAATCCATCTTGCAAATAAAGTTTCCTTCATATTGCTATTATCAAAGTGTTGTGCTCTCATCATTGAAAGTTTTAAAAATAAAGAGAAAAAATGAAAAATAAAAGCACTCACTGTAAATTGATACCAATTATGAATACATGCATTAATTAATTCATTTGGAGGTGGTAGTGGTGGTTGTTGCCAACTTTCTTAGTTTCTCATGCAACTAAATCTTTAAATTTCATCCACACCTAAAAAGTACCAAGACAACATAGAGAGTATCTAATACTAGCTTTAATAATGGTATGAACTACTTTTGTTAAATACCTACTATTTATTAGGGAATTTCCTTACTACCTTGGATCTTCATAACAACCCTAGTAGGAAGGTACCATTATCCATGGTTTTTTTTGTTTTTTTGTTTTTTGGGGGTTTTTTTTTGCGGTACGCGGGCCTCTCACTGTTGTGGCCTCTCCCGCTGCCAAGCACAGGCTCCGGACGCGCAGGCTCAGCGGCCATGGCTCATGGGCCCAGCCGCTCCGCGGCATGTGGGATCCTCCCAGACCGGGGCACGAACCCGCGCGTCCCCTGCACCGGCAGGCGGACTCTCAACCACTGCGCCACCAGGGAAGCCCTATTATCCATGTTTTGCAGATAAGGAAGCCAACATTCAAACATGTTAAGCAATTTGATTAGTGTACCTCACTAATGAGTGGCGATTTCAATGACTTAAGAGTCTGAGCTTTTTCCGACTACCACTGTGTACCATTCCTCTAATAGGGATACTGAGTCTTTCTGTTTAAAACCAATTTTCAAATTTTCTTTATATAACAAATATTAACCTAAGTAAAGTATAATAATTTTTCACTCATCGAGGAATAACTAATGTAAAAGTACTGCATGTCTAAAAGCATGCACACCCCTATCACCCACATGGTGAAGTGCACATGATCAAATTACACCACAGCTGCTGAGTAGGACCCCAATCAGGGCTGAGGAGCTTGTGAGTTCAGAGTGTGTAATCCACACAACTGTTACCACCATAAAAAAAAAAAAAAAAAAAAACAGAAGGCAAAAAATGTGGAGAAGTCTTTGCTCTTCACGAAAACACATAAAAGTTGGCAATATTAAATTGTTCTCTTACTTATTAGGACAAGTTAGGATAACCAACAATTTCCTTAAAACAATTCATTTGAAACAAACATAATTTTGGATCCCAGTAAGAAAAAGCCAAACATATGTTGTCTCTTATACTGTTGAGAGGCATATTATTCAAATAATTTTTGCACTAGATGTATCACCATAGAGGGTAACTTAGCATGAAACAGAAGATTCCTTTCACATCATTTTTTCTCTATGATTAATTTTATCACAAAATATATATATATCATGCAGAAAAGTATTAAAAAAATAACAAGCACCCACAAAAAGAACCCTTCAAATTTAACAGAGGTTATCACTTTGAAGTTTGCTTCAGGTATTCATTTTTTCCATTCAAGAATTATTTATTTACATTTTTATTATGAAAATAAATCACACTTATTGAAAAGTTATTTGGAAAATAAAAAGTAGGAAATTAACCATACTCCTATGACTAATACCAATATTTTGAAATACTTCCTTTCATTGTTTAAAGGAAAACAGTTTATTGTAATTAGACTTCAAATACTAAGATCCCTTTAACATGTCCCCAAAATATAGTTTTGGGCTTTTTGGGTTACTGGGCAATATGTGATAAAAAAAAAAATTTAACACTTTTTGCATCATTTTTAACAATTTCTGTAAGTTGACAACTATGGTTCATCCCCATAACAAAAGTCCATGAAAATAATATCTATTGTCATTGCTCTTAAGACTTGTTTTCTTACTTTTGGTCTACAAAAAATAGGGGAAGGGATTTTTCTAAGTTTGTTTTTCTGAGCCTAGGGGTGCTTATACTCCACCATCATAAGGAACAAATCAAAGAGTCCCAGACTTTAGCTTTTATACTTGTTATTCAATATCTTAATAATCTGCCCAATTAATTCCTCCATTTCTGTCTAATTCTCTGGAACAAATCCTTCTTTCATGTTGTGCTTGCTAAAGCAATACTTGTATATCCATTTATTTAATAAACTTTTAAAAATGAGACATACAAGATTAAGAGATTTCATAAAAGATTAAGTTTAAAACTAACATAAAAATAAACCAAGTTATCTCATCAAGAAGAGAGAATAACTAGCAAGAGCTGTTATATATATTATGCTAAATCTTAAAGGGTCATTTCACACTGTGTCTGGAATATAACTTTGGATTCTATTAAGGCAAAATTCCTGAGACATATCAAAGGAAATATGGTTCTAAGTGGAAAATAATTTGTCTCTAGTCCCTTGAATTTTAAATTAGAGAGAAATTAGCAGAACCAGAATCCAAACTTCCAAACTTATGTGGGTACATAGGCAATTTAACTTTATTAAAATCTCAGTGCAGGAAGTGACTTGGGACTGGGTAATTAAATGTGGCCAGGCACCGTGCTGCAGTACATCCATGTAGATGCCTTCTATGTTACACTGTTAAAAGCAACCGTATGTAAAATTTTTGTTGAAAAGTCTACCTACAGTTTTACCACCCTACAAATCGACAGATAACTAGTAAAGGTACATAAATTTTATAGCAATGTAAAACTACTTAGATACATAGAACTTAAAAAGCCTTTTATACAGTTTTTAAGATCTCATGAGCTAGGACAAATAAATAGAGCAACAAATAAATGAATATTTCACTCCCTTTTTTTTTCCAACTTTTTAGAAATGCACTAATTTAGAATGATCCGTTCCTACAATTCTCACATTTTTCAAATATTCATAACTTTTACTATTTGTTAATCTATATATAATACAGCGTTCTCCCCAGATGCCTTGCATATTTCTTTTTTGCTTCTATAGCCTCTCATTTATTTACAAGGCCCCTCCTTACTGCCACCATCACACACAAACACAGTTACACACACACATGCACACACACTTCAGTCGTCGACATCTGGAACGTTCTGGGACAGCCCCTCATATGTGGCACATCTCCTCAACCATTTCACACTCCCTCCTTCAGGCTGCCTACGACTCCTTCAAAATTGTCAAACTTCCCCCAACAACAGAGTCCTGAGCACAGTCCATTTGTCCCTCTGTTAGAAGACTCTTTCCTCCTCTCGCTGCCTGATTAACTCACTCTCACCCTTCTGCTGTCAGCTCAAGTGTCCCCTCCTCAAGAAGGCTTGGCCAGACCTCTCCTATAATAGCTGAACTAAGTCATACTTCCCTGTAACCGGCTTTCTAATCAGTGTGTACCTGTCCTTCAATGCATTCACTCTCCCATATGTGCAATCTGCTTGTTTGAGTGTTTAATTAATTTCACAAAATAAAACTCTCCAAAGAGGCAGGAATCATGCCACATTTTTCAATCATCATATCACCAGGACCCAGCTGAGTACAGGATGTAGAGTGGATCACCAGTAAATATATATTAAAAGGAAGTAGAAAAGAAGGGAAGGAGGGAAATTAATCATTAAGTCAACAGGTGATCTCATAGTTACTAAAAGAATTATTTAAATGGCCCCATTTGGTGACTTGAAAAATGATGACTTTGTAAATAAAATACCTTTGAGAAATATGTTGTTTTACTTCTTCCTTACCACTTTTCTCACATTGTAAATGGATGTGGCTTAGGCTTTAGTCCTGATTCTTTTTCTTTCTTTTTTTTGCTTGTTTTTCATTTTCCTCTAAAGAGAAGCTAATTTACCACATACTTCAAGCCAAGCTTCCTTCAAAAGCAGTGGCTGAAATAAAAATGTATGTGCAAATAGTATAAGGTGATCTCAGAGAATAAGAAAGAAGCCCCAGGTAAAGTGAAACGGGCAAAAAATAAAAGCCACTATGGGTGTATGGAGTTGGGTCATGATCATGGCCATCTGAGGTTCCACCCAACCTGGACCTTCTGAGGCCCCATAGAAAGTCTCTCAGAACTGCCCACTTGTCCCACTCTTCCCACTTCTAGGCTGCACTGCACTTCCAGGGGCAGGGGTAAGACATGCTGGTAAATCACAGACCAGAAAGGAAAAGTTCTCAGCACAAGCTCAAGGTGCAAAGTCAACACAACTTGCATAGCCTTCTTACAATGTCTGCCACAGTCACAGACAGAATCAGAAGTGAGGCTGAAGGGAGGCCAGGAAGGGCCCAAGAGGCATGTGATATGCCTGTGAGAATCAAAGCTCTGACCTTCAGAGTGTCAGCCCCAAATAGCGAGCCAGCAACTCCACAGTGCCTACTTTATCGCTCCCACCAAGCATTACTCAGTTTCCTGATGGACCTTAGGACACTGAATAGAAGGCAGAAAAAGAGTTCATTCTGGGCATTCTCCAATTTCCACCTGATTGTGTCCCAAAACTTCAGTGGTTTCTTACATGTTACCTACTAGAATATATAATCACTTAGAAATAGCATTACATATTTTAGTTCACCTTGAGTATCCATCCATCCACAGACAGATTCAATAAAACTTCTAGGCTAATCCATAGAAGTATAGTTAAATTAGGTCATGCTTTAAGTATATTGTTAAAGACATTATTTCTAAAGCAACTGACCATCATTTGCAACATTTCTTCTGGAAGAAATATATTCTGAGTTTCATCGATATACCAATAAGAAAAAACTTGATATACTATTAACTTGTTAACTCTATTACATGCATATGACAAGCTATCAGTCTGTATCTTTGCTTTCCAGAGTAACAATTTGAAAAACAAAAGACAGTTGTTTCTACAAAGAAGGAGGCTCTAGACTTCCCACATTATTCACTCCTTTTATGTAGAATTTATTTGTAAATTAAGATGAGTCCTAAATCATGGGGTGCTTATGTTCAGAAAGGAATGTTATTTTTTATACACACGTGTGTGTGTGTGTGTGTATCACTCCTAAGAGGAAGAAGTTTCGCCGATTTATTGTGTTTACTTACTGTGAATGTACATTTACTAGCTATTTGAATCATTGTCTTTCACTGTTGCTAAATTCTATCTCAAAAAGGAAATAGTCAAACTGTTTCCAAATCATATTGTACAAAATATGACTGCAGTATAATTATAATATATAATTAGTAGAATCTGACCTCTTTTTATGACAATATTTTTTTTTTTTTTGCGTTACGTGGGCCTCTCACTGTTGTGGCCTCTCCCATTGCAGAGCACAGGCTGCGGACGCGCAGGCTCAGCGGCCATGGCTCACGGGCCCAGCCACTCCGCAGCATGTGGGATCTTCCCGGACCGGGGCACGAACCCGCGTCCCCTGCATCGGCAGGCAGACTCTCAACCACTGTGCCACCAGGGAAGCCCGACAATACTTTTTTAAATCAAATGGGTTTGGAGTTAGCTGTAGTGCCTGGGAGTCTGTAAGGCTGAGATTACTAACTCCAGCTTTATCACAAAGTAATGATCTTGCATCTCTACACATCTATTTTGTACTCAGTGAAAAGTGATGACTCACTTCAGCTGAAAGTTAAGGTGGAATAACTCACAGTGACCAACATTACCACCTGGAACAACTAGAAAAGCCAGATATAAGAAAAAAGTCTGTTAAAAACTATTGAAGATCTTCTGAAGAAGCCAAGACTAGAGGCTTCAAGACTCCAGATAAAGGAAGCACTGAAGAAGTAAACTGAATTGTTGAGGGTGCTTTTCTCCCCTGGGATGGAGAACGGGAGCATTTGTCATTCTAAACACATGGCAAAAGGTTGAGAATATGGGCTTTGCCTGAGCAAAGGACTACTGAGATGGGATAGAGAATCCAGAAGAAATTTTTGCTTTGAGGGTGAAAGATAAAAGATTAGATATAGGACGGGCCAAGATCGCAGTGAGAAACAAATGATGAAGCACCAAACTGGCACATGCCTGGTTTTACCCACATGCTCATATGATGTTGCATGTATGATTAGAGGCTAAGACAGTAAGAAGAAAGCTTCTGAAAAGAAGAGCAGGATTCTCAGAAGTCCTGCCCTGTGTTTAGTATTTGTGAACGCACCCGTGGAAGGCTCTGGATGTCCGGGCCTTGGCAGCTACGTAACCCTGCAGGGGATGAAGTCCATTTGCACTGGAGTTAGCTCTATCACCCACTGGATTACAATGACTGTCCACCACTCCATTTTATCTGCTTAGCAGAAGACAACTCTTTGGTCTTGGATGAATTTGTCTGGAGCCTCTACAGTTTTTATACACAATTACTAAAATCAAGAGTAAAGAGAAACACTGAAAAGCAGCTCACAGTAATCCAGTTATTGGCATTAGCATAAAAAAACTTTAAAATAATTTTGATCAGCATGGGCAAAGTAACAGGAAAAGATGGAGAAAACAGATAAATTGGTATCCATAGAAAAGAATGAAATACACATTTGAAAACTGGAAAAAAATACAATAATTAGAGTAATAAACCATAGATGAGCCTGAGAGCATAACAGGCATAGTGTAGGTGATGATTAGTAAACTGGAAGAAAAGGTCAAAGAAAAATTTCCAAATAAGCATAGAGAGAAATAAAGAGTGGGAAGTAGTGAAATAAGTATAAGAGCCAGGCTGGGCACAGTGAAACCATGTATTAAACATATAATTGAGATCTCAGAAAAAGAAAAGAGAATGGAGTAGAGTATCAAGAATGCACTACGGGGCTTCCCTGGTGGCACAGTGGTTGAGAGTCCGCCTGCCAATGCAGGGGACACAGGTTCGTGCCCCGGTCCAGGAAGATCCCACATGCTGCAGAGCGGCTAGGCCCGTGAGCCGTGGCCGCTGAGCCTGCGCGTCCAGAGCCTGTGCTCCGCAACGGGAGAGGCCACAACAGTGAGAGGCCCGCATACGGCAAAAAAAAAAAAAAAGAATGCACTACGAATTTCATTTGATGAGAGACATCACTCCACAAATTCAAGAAGTTCTGCAAACTCCAAGGAAGTTAAACCAAAAGAAAATCACACCCAGGCGCATCATAGTAAAAGTGAAAAAAAAAAAAATGAAAATTTTAAAGTCAGCCAGAGACAAAGACCCATTATCTTTAAAGCAACAACAAGATTGAGAGGTCTGATGGAAGCCAGAGTCAAAAGAATAACAAGGTAAAGTGTTGAAAGAAAACAACTGCCAAATAAAAATTTTATATCCAGCTTAAATATTCTTTAAAAATAAAGGCTGTATAAAAATATTTTCAGACACACACACACAAAAATGAGAGAATTTGTTGCCAGGAAAGTTGCAATAATAAAGATATATAACAGCCTACTTAACAATTTTTATTAAGATTCTAATAAATGAGTTGTCAAGAATGCCACTAATTAAAAATACCAGATGTTTAAAGTAGAAATCACAAACCAAATTCACCTTTATATAAATTTACTTCTTTAACTGAAAATACCTGAAGTTTAAAAGTTAACTAATAAATAATATTTGTTAGATAGTTCTTCCTCTATTTTTAAAGTCAGTTTTGCACATTAGCTCATTTACTATACACCACTCCCTGTGAGAAAGGCAGAGCAGATACTATCTTTATTTTATGTAAAATGAAAGTGTTATCCAAGAAGTTCAGAGACTTGTCGTCAATTAGATGACAAAGTCAAAGCTAGAACACATTTCTCTTACCCAGTGCTCAACATTCTTACACTGGGAAGAAGAAAATGAATTAATAATATCAAAGGAGTCCATTAAGTTGCAAAATGTGTCCAATACATTAAAAGGGGATAACTTTGGCTTCTGAGGATTTTTTCTCCATTTTTTTAAAATTTTATTTTTAAAAACTGCACTGACAAAATTACCTTACCCCTATAAATGTCATCACACTCCTGAATATTTTCAACAATTCCATATCGTTGGTTTTCACTCTTAAATTATAATTCCAAGAAGAGGCTGAAATGCCAAAACCTTTCAGCCAAAAGGCTTTTACTAAACAACTTCAATATCCAAGGCCTACACAAAAGTTAAAGTCATGATGCTTTGTGATCCATAAAGCATCCTTAAGCTAGAATTTGAATTACACCACAGAAAATACCATAAAACAAACTTCTGATTGGGTTCAAGATTTAATTTAGCCTCAAGGAAGGTGAAGAGACTTCTACTGTATCACAGAAATCCTACATTACCTGTTCAAATCAGACAATTGAAACAACAAACCAAGAGGCCACCAAATAGTATAGACTTAATCCTCATACATAATCTTTTCTTGGAAATCTTCCAGTCTTCTGACATAGTGGTCCTTTTCCATGACCTTGAAACATCACTGTTGCCTACTCTGGGCAACATACTACAGCTGTGTTTTTGTCTTACAACTTCCTCTTCTTCCTCTCATTTTTCCCAATTCAGAGTCCTTGTGTAACAAAACAGCCAAGATATTTGTGAAATATATTAAAGAACATTATGAGAATATTACTTCATATATTTTTAAAAATAATTTTGTACTGCCTATCAAATATATTAAACAATATAGATTTCTAAGAGGCTTACACTATCTGAGGACTTTCCTCGCATATTCCAGTGTGTGTGTAGTGAAGCATCTGAGCATTTTTACCTGCTTGGATAAATATTTTTGAAATAAAAGATTTCAGACATAAAGTATAACCTGTTGCCTTAATGTACATTTTCATTCACCATATAAAGGGAGTAAAATATCTTATCGTTAAAGGAAATACCATTTGCCAAAAACCATGAGCCAAATACCATACGCCTCCTGCTTATCTCTGCTGGCTGACTGTCAGATCAGGATTATATATTTTATATAAATGTACATTATTATGTCCGGTGCACATCATCACATGAGCACATCAGTAAACAGTACGTTCACTGGGCTAGTTTCAAAGAGATTTTGGTATTACTATATTTAAGGAGAACAGCCAGTATGAGCAACAGGCTCTCTAAGAACCTTCATGTAAAGCTCCTTAAGCTTTACTACAAAGAGATGAGCACAACAAAGTTAGAAAGGGAGAAAACTTTCGAAGAAACTGGTGGAGCCCTTTATGATTCGAAGCCAGGAAGCAAATAATGAAGTAAAAATTATTTCTGAATCACGGGAGAAAATGTTGCTTCCAAACCCAGAAGTTCTGGATAAAGATAGGCTCTCTTTGGTTATATCACGGGTCTGTCAACAGAACACAACACAATCAAACATTTAATTATGTCCTCCCCAGAAAGAGACAGCATGTAAAAGCCACAATGAGCAAAACTGATGTGACATCCTCTGAGACCCATCTTTGTTCCACGGCTTATATTTAGTAAAACCTCCCTCTATGATCTCACCTAGCTCCTTTTTCACTTCCACCCCATTTCTTACTCCAACAATTTTCTATCAAGTCTGTTCTGGAAAGACCTCAAGTTTATCACAAGAGCTTGCACTGATCAAAAAAATTCACTTTGATGCTTCTGTTCTGGAAAAGTTTACTTAGGAATGCCTGTCTTTAAAGGAAAAGAAACATTCTAAAGGAAAACCAGCAAATTTTTTTTAATAAAAAGGCAATAAAATGACCCTCCGAATTATGACTGTGATTACTTCCTTATACCCTCGTACTATGTTAGATGCTGGAATATCGAATTCGTATACCAAGAATCTCGTTAATACTCCGAGATAATTTATTATACACTAAATTCATGAATATGAAATAGCTCTCAAAATTTTAAATATCTTACATGGCAATGACAGTAGATGAAACTCCAAAACAAAGTAACTGAACCCCAAAGTGGCAAACTTTCACTTTCTTTCACCTTTTCCACCAAGTGTTTCTTTTGGAAATAAAATGACTTTAAAATCAAATATTCCAATAGGTTTCGCTACTTCTCTACGATCTGGAAATTGGACTCTCCCCAAACAGAAGAAATTCACGGGTTAAAGGTGCGTGGAACCCCCAGGCAGCGAGGAGGCGTGGGTGTGGGCACCGTGGCTTCCAGCTCTCAGAGGCAGCCCAACTCTAAACGAAAGGACGTCAGCAGGTTCCCACTCTTTCCTCGGTCAGCCCACAAAGCTCTGTAACAGAACAGATTCCGACCCCAAAAATATTTAGCAAGCGGACCTCTTCCGCCACTACTGAATAACAAAAGGGATTGCCAGGAAGACGTAGATCTCCCTAACTACATACTGGACCTGCCTCTAACTGCATCCACCTGTCACAAACAATCCTCAGGAAGAGCGCTTCGGAAACCAGAAAACAAAGCGCGAGGGAGTCCCGCTAAGTTTGCCCTTTCACTCGTATCACCTGGGGACAGAACTTGGGCGTCTTTCTTCCTCCACCGGTCACTTCACTTCCTGGAGCTTAAGAAGCTCGCTCTGCACCTGGACAACTGCGACACTCACCCTCGGGCGCAAGACCCTGCTGAGGTCTCAGTCCCGCAGGCGGCAAGAACACGACGGCATCCCCGCCAGGCGGGCGATGCCGGGACGCGATCCCCCCTCAACAGTGGCCGAGAGCCCGCGCAGGGCTGAGCGCCCCGGCGCTCACCCGAAACAAAGGCTGCGCTCGGCGGCCCGCGGCGCGCGCCCTCCCCGGGGAACCGGCGTCTGAGCCCCTCAAGCCCGCACTCGAGCTTCACGAGGGACTGGCAGCGATTCCGCGCTGCCCGAGGGGCGCGGTCGGGCACTAGCACGAAGCCGGTGTCAGTGGCTGCCGCGCACCAGGGGGCCCACCAGAAAGGGCCGGCGCACAGGGCGAGCGCCGGCGGACGGGCGGGGGCGACCGCCCAGGCAGCCGCTGAGGAGGCGGGTCCTAGCAGCCCCGCGGACGCCGACCCGGAGCTCCCGCTCCCGCGCGGACCCACCGGGCACGGGCACCTGCTGCCTGCGCTCCCGGGCGGGCGCCGCGCCGAGCCCCGGTCGGGTCGGAGACCCAGGCTTCCGGGACGGCGGGCTGAGGGGCTGCGAGCTCGCACCGGCGCTGCCTGGAGGGTCTTCGCGGTCACTCACCGGCGGAGGGAGAAGCCGCTCAGGCGGCCGCCCGGCTGCGCGGAGCCCGCCTCCCAGGGCGCAGGCATCCTCCCATCCTTTGTCAGCAGCGGGCGGAGCGCTCCTCTCCGGCTGGCGGACGGCCGGCCGGCGGCAGGCAACCGTCTCAGGCTCCGCTTCCCAGCCTCTCCCCTCCTCTCCCCCCTCCCTTCCTCCGTCCCCCCGGCGGAGCCGGCACTCACTCGCTCCCATGATGTCATCCGGCGGAAATCTGCCATGCTCAAAGGCTGGATAAGCCGGCGCGCACGCGGGGACGCAGCGCGGGCGGAGGCGGCACGGAGCCCGAGGCGCACCCGGAGCCCTCACGGACAGGGCCGCCGGAGTCAAGGGCAGTACGGGGAGGGGTCTGCCGCGCGGCGGCTCTGAGGGTGAGTGCGGACAGGGCGAGGGTGGGTGGAGCCCAGGAGGAGGAGTGCGGCCGCCGCTGCGAAGATTCCTATCTCGGTGCTTGGACTGACGGCAGATGCGTAGGGTGAGGAGAAAGTTTTTTGGCTTCTCAGCAGCTCATGCGCCCTAGCACGCGGACGGACACCTATGTTGCGGTTCGGTGAATGACCAGAATCCCCGGGACACCGGAGCCCCAACCTCAGCGAGAGAGTTTAGGTTGTCTGGCCGGCGGCAGCCTCAGCGACGAGCCGCTGAAAGGATGAAGAAAGGCGTGTCCTGTTTATGGGTGAAAGAATCTGAAACAAAGCATTGGGAAACTAGGGGGGCGCGATGACCCAGGAAACTAACACGGAAATACCTCGGCTCCCCAGAGAGAAGCTAATGGCAGAGATTCACCCGCGGTCTTAGTTTGTTGCTCCTTTCCTCCCCACCACTGTTGGGCACTCTTGAGGTGACTTCCTCGTGGCCTCACCCAGGGACTGCCCTAGCTGGTAAAACCATTTAAATCACAAGAGGTTCATTAAGAGCCATAAAAGATGTAATATCAATTCTTTTTACCTAATATTCTTTATAAAATCAATAAATGTTTTATTAGAGGAGTGAGCAAACAGTACTTTTGACGATTTCCCTGTATTAAGGGACACACACACACACAGGCGCCAGCCAGAACTGAGACCCAGCCCTACATCAATCTAGGGCAGCTTCATGTTAAAAACCCTGGCCGTACAGAGAACAGAGTCTGACAAGTGAGAGTTTGTGCTCATTAATCAGCACTTCAGGCAGTCTATCGAGACCCTCAAGATTATCCACCACTCTCACCCCTGGAAGAAACCAAGGGTTCAGAGGAGGCCACCAACAGCCAGTGCCAGTGAGGCAGGCCGTCCTGAGACATGGGACCCTGCCTGCGGGTGCATCCACCATCATCCTTTAGAAGGAGAGACTAGGAACAGCATTTATTGTAAACGTGGGTACAATGAGGAAGTCCTTAATCTTTGTAAATACAAGGCGGAGGACTCAATAGAATAACAACCTGAAGGCTATGTGCTGTATTCAACAGCTGTTGTTATGAATTATGAAATTGTGGAATTCACTGGGACTTTCCTTAAGAAAAGTTAATACACTGTTTGAAAGCAAGATCAGAAATTATTTTTTAAAAACTATATCAAAAAGGCCATGAAGCACGTAGTTTGCAAATAATGCAGGAAATCTATAAGTGTTAACTTGCATTTATTTATTTTCAAGTTAAAATATTTTGGGTGTCATTTATATATATATATATTAGAAATATGTATTTTAACATCCTCGTTAACAACTCTTACTTTTTTTAGATTAAAATAAACTTTTAAGGGTAATGACATTCCTTCAAATCAAAGAACAAAAGGACACATAAAATGCACAAACAACTTTTAGAAACAAGTATTTTTAAATAGCAAAATAATGAAGATTTTTAAAATTCAGGGCAACTAGGAAATAAACTAGATAGAAAAAACTAAGAGAGGTAAGAATTTGGTAATGTAAGCAATGACCATCTTGGAGAATAGAAGAACGATCTAATTGCTTGAAAGAAGGTAATTAGAACTGCTAATGATGCTGTTCTAAGTATATCAGAAGGTCAAGTTGTAAACCTTCCTTCCTAGATTGCTCCTCTGATCCCCATCTGTCTTCATTGCCTCAGTTTATCTTGACGTTCTTCAGCGTTCTCTGGACTAAGACACAAGTGTGGAGACAAGAAGGTCATAAGGACTTAGCAGATCTGGGAAACTGAGACAAATAACCAAAATGATCAGAAAATGTGCCCCTCAACTTTTATTTTTTTATCACTGCTCTAAAGGGTTAAAGCAAAACCTCTATCTCTTACTTTAAGAAAAATGAAATGCATTCATATGTGTTCATTTATTTGGTCCTATGGGAAAGTCTCCAGTTATATAATTCTGGCCTTCTTTGAGAATTAAAATGACTGTGCTGTGGCCTTCGCTGTGGCCCTTGATCTTAGCAAAGTGAATTGACTATATCTCTACTAGAACTTTTTCTCTGTGTGTTAACCTACCAAGATCCTTGCCTCTGTCACTGACATTTCCCACTTCTAAACATGCTTTTTTCTTTACTTCTAATTTTTTAAGTCATGCTGTTTGAATATTTTAAGATATTTTTATCCAACTTTATCTTATAACTAAGATAAAACATCCAATTGTTACATTGAAAAAAGTATCACAATTCTTAGAAAAAAATTACATCTGAAGTCATATCTTATAAACCTTACATTAGAATTTCATTTAAATGGTGAATATATTAAACGTTGAAACTGAAGATTCAGAGGGGAAACATTAACTTTGCCTCAATTATTGATGCTTGGCTGCACTATTTTCATATTGATACATGATTCTCTTCACAAAAACAATGACTGTTCAGGGGAGAAATAAACACATTTTAGAATTTTCCCTTGTGGATTTCCTGAAATGTAAAATTTTTACACTCTGGTTTTATCCTAATTAATAGACTCATTAATAGCTAGTGACATTTTGAAACAAGCTTTCATAGATACGAATTTGTTAATGCATAATAAGCAAAACTAATATTATTAAACCCTTATTATATGTCAAATTCTGTGCTAAATGCTTACATGCATATGCCCCTTTGATCGTTAAAATTGCCCCATGACATGAATGTCTTATTAGCCTCTCTTGAAGATGAGGAAACAGATACCTAACGGGGTTGCAAAAGTTGTCCAGGCAACTAAACCAGTAACTAGTCAAAGTTAAGATTTTATTATATCAGCCTAAACACATAAAGCCTGCCCTCATAATGGTACACTAGCAACTTTTAGATAATTTTTCCTCTGAAAAAGTAAAAGCATGATGATTTTCTATATACGTATCCTATTTAGTGAGGTGGACAATATGCCTTTGTGAACTTTGCCATCGGTTACTAAACCCATCACAAAATTTGTTTCCATTATCCCTGTTAATGAAATGCTTCCAAAGTTATTTACAAAGAAAAGGAATCTCAGGATACCAAATACATTTTAGTTTCTAATGTATCCTTAAAGAGTTTCAGACACAAAGCAAGGTGCAGTGATTTTATACTTGGAGACAGATCACTGTGAAATGAAATAAAAAAGAAAAAAAAATTAACAATTTAAATAAAGACAGAGACTACCTCAGCAACTATCTTCTCTATATAGCTAGTCCACTAGTGGATCTGAGAAGGCAAACTGCGGCACCCCCCCAAACAAAGCCTTCCCTCCCTACTGTGGATATTAACAAGGAAAATAGATCATTTTACACATTGTATCTCAAAGGACCCATACTTTTTTATCATAGAAAATAATATTCCCTGGGCACAGATGTATAACCAAGCTTCTTTAAATAGAAAGTTTTAGTATACAGATTTTTCCAAAATCCTGTTTTATCTCACCTTTTTGATAATTGGTCATGTTCAGCAACTCTGCTAAGAAGGATTATTTGAATGGATTTGTGGAAAGGTTAAAAGGTACACATCACAGGGCTCCCCTGGTGGCACAGTGGTTGAGAGTCCGCCTGCCGATGCAGGGGACGTGGGTTCGTGCCCCGGTCCGGGAAGATGCCACATGCCGCGGAGCGGCTGGGCCCGTGAGCCATGGCCGCTGAGCCTGCGCGTCCGGAGCCTGTGCTCCGCAACGGGAGAGGCCACAGCAGTGAGAGGCCCGCGTACCGCAAAAAAAAAAAAAAAAAAAAGGTACACATCACAGATTATCATTCTTCAAAGGTATGCTGCTAACCTAGCTTTTTGTATTAATTTCTCATTTATGAAATAAAAATGTAAACAAATAATGGGACTCCTTATATTCATAACATGTTAGCAGACCAACTAATCTATTGCACACATGTGATATAAATATTAATGTTATCTTGACTCTGGCTTCAGAATGTTCTTCTGTCGTTAAAGATGCTTATTTTACAGGACAGGAGGCTTGTCCCATTCTTATGCTCATTTTCCAGGTGCTCTGTCTATGGTGTCTGTACCAGGTCACTGGCACTAACATGACATAGAAATGGTCATAGAGGAACCACTTTTGCTTAAAGGTGGATGAAAGGATAAGGGAAAGTTCTCTTGAAATGGGCATACTGCTTGTGAAAGGAAAGGGAAGTTATGTATAACAGCAGCTGGCTTTGAAAAAGTGTATGTATACAATCTCTTCTTAAAAAAAAGTATTTGAAAAGTAGAGAGGCTGATGTATCTATGCATATGTTAGTTCTTCATCATAATAAGTGAGAATTTTTCTTAATCAAATGCTCATGGTATTCAGCTGTCATAATAGCATGAATGATTGCCTTCAATATTTCCACCCATATCCCATGATCATGTATATATCTTCAAATGACTTCAGTTACCTTGGCTGACCCCATTTATAAGCGTGGAATTAAGGACAACACAGAATGAAATATTCACAACAGGGAGATAGTTCTCTGATTTTTGAGTTATAGTTCTTCATCTTTATAGCATACTGCTTTTCTAAGGCTATATCTTTTTTAACTATTATGGGAGAAAACACCAACAAACATATTTACTGAGGAAAGACCCTAATAGGCATTCCTGATTTTCCAAGTCAACTTTAATTCCTGAAGTACATCATACACTGAGAGCCATATGGAAAGGGCTCAGAGTGCTATGACCTTGCTTCTGGATCTGACTCTCTTATTGATGTCTTTTATGATTTAAGCAATTTATTTAACCTAGCTACCTTACCTTTCTCATTTGGGAAAGGAAGTTAATGACATCTGTCGTACTTGAGAGGATTTTATGAGAAAAGAAAGTAGAGTTGGAAGTGTGATATAAAGGTAAGGTAATCGTTTTAATAAATCTAAATGGGCTTCCTGAGCTGTGTCTTGTACAGATAGAATGAACATTCAGTCATGTGTGGTTGATTTTGGCGACTAGAACAAGAAGTAGGCGAAGGTAGAGGAAGAGAGAAGAAAGGAAGATCTAGTCTGTTGGGGAGCTTTCCAACAGATGTAAAAATAGAGCAGTGAGGGCTTCCCTGGTGGCGCAGTGGTTGAGAGTCCGCCTGCCGATGCAGGGGACGCGGGTTCGTGCCCCGGTCCGGGAAGATCCCACATGCCGCGGAGCGGCTGGGCCCGTGAGCCATGGCCGCTGAGCCTGCGCGTCCCGAGCCTGTGCTCCGCAACGGGGAGAGGCCACAACAGTGAGAGGCCCACGTACCGCAAAAAAAAAACAGAGCAGTGAAAAGAGAGTGGCTTTCGAAAAGGTTCTAACTCCAGTTTTGCCATTTACCTTGATTAATATCTTAATCTCTCTGAACCTCACTTTCTCCTGTAAAATGCAACTAAAGTTATCTTTTTCTTAATTTATTGCAATGTTTCTGAAATCAAGATATGTGTGTACTTCTAGAGTAATTTTAATACAGTGTTATTTCTCACCACTCCTAAAAAGTTATTAGCTATAACAAGAATTGGTGATAAAGTCTCAAAGAAATAAGATTCTATCTCAAAGAAGGAAGGAGAAGTTAATTTGCTTTATTAATGCTACACCCAAACACCCTGAACAGGATCTGGAAACTCTCGGTTCAATGAATGAATATATGACTGGATCATCATGATGATTAAGTAAAATAACAGAATGATAATACCTAGGATGGTGTCTGGCATTTAGCAGCTGATCAGTAACTAATATAGCCCCAAATCCTGGATTCGGAGACTAACTGCATTCTAAAAGTTTTTATTCATTTATCCTTTTAGAAAGAAAAGAGTATATAATGTATTTTGTGTAATATCCCCACAGTGGTCTAGGTAAGCACCCTGAAATCAAACACAGCAACATGTCTGCAGTAAAATATTGAAGGTTCACATCCATCTTGATAAAAGAAGCCATGAGTCAATTCAGGTCATGTTGTACCAAATGAATCATGAAAATGTTTTCAATATTCAGAGATTTCTAGATTTTAGAATTTAGTAAATTAACTGTGAATGATAATGGGTAACATTTATTAAGTACCTACAATGTGTCAGGTCCTGCTCTAAGCACTTCACATGAATTAATTAAACCTCACAGCAAATTTCTAAGGTAGGTACAATTATTATTCCCATTTTATAGAAGAGAAACCTGATGCACTAAGAGGTTACATCACTTGCTTTATTTGGTTTATGAACCAAATAATTCTGGAAGGATTTGTGTTAAACATTATAAAAATAAAATTAAATTAAGAGGAATATATAGGTAGCCATTTATCTCAGTAGGAAAGGACTTTCTAAGATATAAGCAATGAAGGAAATAAAAAATTAAAAGAGTAATGTATTTTATTAAATAACAAAATTTCTTGAATATCAAAAATACCAAAAATTTTTTGAATATCAAAAATTTAATAAACTGTATTAAATATTTATAACAAATTGTTGATATATTAAATATATAAAGAGTTCATACAAATCAATAAAAAGCACTAAGACCTCAATAGATGAGAAGGAAAGACATAAAGAAATTACAAAAAAAGAAATGCCAGTGGCAAAACAAGTGTGAAAATTTAAGTCTAAAGTTCACAGTTAGAAATTGAGGTAAAAATTTTCAAGTATCAAGTAAAGATTCTTATAACTTATAATATGTGCCAAATGCTTTAAAAATTTCCACAGCCTTTGAGGCAGTGAGTTGATTTTTTTTCAGTCTACCGTAGAGAAATAACCAGAAATAGAGGAGAAAATTTTTATCTTCCAAAACGTTCATTAAAGAGTGATTTATAATATAAAAAAAGGAAACAAGTGCTTTTAAGGCCGAGAGTCATGTTGTCAATAAAGTAACTTCTAACCAATGAAAAATTGTTTGGGGCAACCAACATGCCGTTAGGCTGAGCCTAACAGAATTGCCAATGTTGTAAAATCATAGTTTAGTTCCTGATGTCACATTAATAAGCTCTCTGCAGTTGTTGCCAGGGAACCTGAGACCCCGAAGCCATATATCTAAGTGGGAGAGTTTTCTCTGAAGTTGTTGTGATCAGGTGGGAGGGTAATTTTTAGTGCAGACACATTTTTTCCACAGTAAGTGATGACCAGCTGTAAAATTCTTATATTCCACTGTGGACTTGTATGCTGTCCCTCTCTCCAAAGACGTTAGTACTGCAACTTTAGAGCAGTGTTAACTTTGAAGCCTTTGAGAACTAAATTAACCCAACTAGAGTATAATAAAATAGCAATTTTAACCGTTAAAAATGAATCTCATGCATCTTCCTTTTCTTAACTCCAACTCCAGCCCTTCTTCCTTCCTGCTCTGCCTTCTGTAATTCTTTTCTTGGTAAACGATTCCACCATTCGTCCAAGTTTTCAAGTAAGAAATCTAAATATCCCTGCAAGATCTCTCCTCTCACTGCACCCCATTGGAGTAATCAATATTTCATATTATTTAGCAGATTATTCTATTTTGATTAATTAAATGCCAGTCCTTTTAAACACGTCTGACATCATATGATTCAGTCATCATATGTTTTCCAATCAAATGCTATCACGTGAATTAGTAGAGTCTTAAGGGATGGGACGTAGTCATCAAGTCCTGTGGATCCTACCTCACAAAAATCTCTGCTGGGTATTCTTCTTCTCCCCCTTGCCATCGCCTTCATTTAGACCCTTTTCATCTTGGGCTGGCTATTCTCTCTGTCTCGCCTCCTACATCTATTCTATATTCTTCTTTGTCTTTCTCAGTTCCCCAGAGAGTTGACTCCCATGGAGTTTTTTTTGCCCCCTGCCTTCTGCTTGGGTTGGGTTTGGAGAGTGGGAAGAGAGAGCGCTGAGTCGATATTTTCCCCACTCCCTCTCTGTTTCAGTGTGATTCTGATGGATATGACTTTGCTTCATGATTTCAGCTTCCCCCAGGATTTCAGCCCTCAAACAGCCTCCCATGATACCTTAAGAGTAGAAGGGTAGTAAGGCTTAAGGGTGGTAGTGGCTTCTGTTCTTGTTAGTCCTAACCTGTTGGTTTCTTTAACTCTACTCACCTGTCACTAAGTATTTCCTTTACTAAAAGGTCTTGTAATAAACCCTAGCAGATTGTGCCCTTTGTTTCCTATCAAGACACACACAGGTACATAGCCCTTTTCCAAACCACTGAAATGGCCTCTAATTGATTTCATGCCTACAGCCTCACCCTCTCCCCAGCCCTTTTACTGCACCTCCTTCAATCATGCAGAGTACCCTTTCTCAAATGCAAACCTAATCATGTCATTGCCCTGAACAATACCTTCAGTGTTTTATATCATCATTGACAGTAGCTTCCAACCAGACGTGCTACAAATGATCTGCAAATCCTTATACACCCAAGAATTTTCTGTGAAATAATCAGTCTCATTTATACACAAACTACTATTTTTTTCAACATCTTTATTGGAGTATAACTGCTTTACAATGGTGTGTTAGTTTCTGCTTTATAACAAAGTGAATCAGCTATACATATATCCCCATATCTCTTCCCTCTTGCGTCTCCCTCCCACCCTCCCTATCCCACCCCTCTAGGTGGTCACAAAGCACCGAGCTGATCTCCCTGTGCTATGCGGCTGCTTCCCACAAGCTGTCTATTTTACATTTGCAAACTGCTATTTTTTAAAATTAGGCTACTGTGATTAATTAAATGCCCGCTCATTTAAAACATGACTGACTTCATACTGACCTTGTCATTATATGTTGCCCAGGCCATTTAATCTTCCTTTATGTGTATTTTTTAAAGTTCATATTCAAAATAAAGTCTAGACTCTTTCTAATTTTCTAGTTTATTCTTCTATCGCTCACCCACATGTACTTACATTTTACTTAAGTGCCACACTCTCTCTGCATCTCTGCTTTAGGTAATTTCCTTCCCATTTCTGAAAGGAACTCACCTACACTCCATAAACTTTTCATGGCAAATTCTTTCTCATTTTTCATAATAGAAACATTATATTGAAAACCAGTAGGCTAGAGTTTAAGTACTTTGTATGCATTATCTCATTTAATACTCATTATAATAGCTGAGATGAAGCTTAAGGGGTTTGTACAAGTTCACCCAAACATAATGTGTAAAATTAAGACTTAAACCTGACTTCAAACCCACACCTTTAAAACTAAACTATACTTGGGGCTTCACTGGTGGCGCAGTGGTTGAGAGTCCGCCTGCCGATGCAGGGGACACGGGTTCGTGACCTGGTCCGGGAGGATCCCACATGCCACGGAGCCGCTGGGCCCGTGAGCCATGGCCGCTGAGCCTGCACATACAGAGCCTGTGCTCCGCAACGGGAGAGGCCACAACAGTGAGAGGCCTGCGTACCGCCAAAAAAAAAACTAAACTATACTTTCTCATAAGATGCTAGTCCAGGAGGTCAAAAACTTACATATTCTTTGAAATCTCCCTCACATGCCTCTCCTTGTGTTTATTCCCATGCCACTTTATACATACCTCTTCATAGTTTATTGCCGTAATTTGTTTACTTGTTTATCTCTCCCATCAGTTTCAAATATTTTAGGGATGAAAACTTCATCCTGCATTCTGTTTGTTCATTTTTTTTTACTTTGCATATTAAAATTTAATAGAGTATCTACTTATTAAACCTAGAATAATTTCTTAATCAAGTTAATGCTTGATAAATTAATGACACTGTTTTTAATATTAAAATGAAACAATTTGTATGAGGAATTGTTGCGTTGCAACATTTCCAAAAGTGCTTATTTTATTTAAATCCCTGATACAATACTGGCTTGATATTTATACATGGTGTGTCTTCTGACCATCTTATTGTGGTGACTGACCACTTTTTCCTTGGTTGCCCAATAATGATTAACTAATCATACGTGCTAAGAAACATCAATTTTTCTGTTAACTTAGTTGACTTGGTTCACATATGAATGCTGATAGTAATTACTTTTCTGTTATCAATATTATATATTGTAAATCAGCTGCAGAGTGAAAAGCACTGTCTATCTGGATGTCTTCATTTGTAATTTATGTTGTTTCTTGTTTAGTCAGTCACATATACCAAATTTAGAAGATGTGTATGGGGGTGGAAGAGCAGCCAAACTTCTATATTTAAATTATAAAAAAGCAATGCATAAGAAAGAAAATAAATATTTAAACCACGTCCTTTGGCCACAAGATTTTTGTGAACGAGATAAGGTTTATCAAATATCTGATTGCAATGTGATTAATGCCATGAAAACATGTGAGGTTTGTTATGTGCCAGGTATTTTTCTAAATACCTTACTTTCATTAGTTAATTTAACCTTCACAGCAACTTTATGCAACAGGTATTAATAGTTCCCATTTTGTAGATGAGAAAACTGAGGTGCAGAAATGGAAAGCAACTTGCAAAGTCATGGAACTACTGATGTTCCAGGTGGTATTTAGAACGCAGGAAGTCTATCCTCTGAGCTTTCTTAATCACTATGCAGTATTGCCTTTACTTAAAGAAATAGCTAGTTGAATCAATTATTATTAGTGAGGACACACACACACACACACACACACACACACACACACACATAAAAGCATTAGAAATAAGGGCCCTGGCCCATATTCCTGACCCTGGCCTATATTCCTGACCTGACTGGTTCCTGAGGCAGGATTCTGGTTCCATCATTTTCTATCTGTGTACTTCAAGTTTTTTACTTATATTTACTTATAAAACAAAAACTATGCGTACTTATTTTATAGGTTTGTTGTGATGATTTTATCACCTTATATATGAAGCACTTTCAACAGTGCCTAGCACAGACTAAATGCTGGTTATTAATCATTTCTGACTAAAATGAGCATTTATCCTCTTGGTAAGCATTCATTTAGTTACTTTTTAATATGAAAATTAATAAATTATTATTCCAATTTATAGATCAGTCTATTGTATACTTACTAAACTGAATTTTCTTCCACAAGTTCTGAAGTACATGCAAGGATGAGACATAATATTAGACATGGATTGACTGATAGGTTTTAATTTGTGAGCCATCTATAAGAAATTGATGGCCCTTTCTTGGGTAGGCAGTTGAGATTCCTCTAGTCACATAAGTGTACAGCAGGAGCAAGTGCTTTGCTGGATTCATGATGAAGCTGTGCACTTGGTTCAGGGAGGCTGGGTTCAGCACCATGGACAGCACTTTGCAGGGACACACTATGCTGACACAGCTCAATCACTCACAGTCTTCAGCAAAGAGGCACGATAAGAAGAAGCCTGGTATTTTTCAGAAATTTGACCAAGAATACACACATGCGTATATAATTTCATTAATCTTTTGTATATATAGCACCATTAATTATTCTATTCCCAGGAAATCAAGACCATTTTAGTTGCCAAATATCTCAAGCAAAAGCTAAACAAGGAAGAAAAGAATAGCTAAAATTTCAGCAGTGCTATATCATTCCCATATTTCTAGTTGCACCTAAAGCATGCATATTGGTATTTTCGTAAGTGTTTTTTTAAAGCATTAATTTATATATTTTTACTGCAGTGGAACTTATAATACTTAAAGTGGCAGAATTCATGAGATTGGTAAGATATGACAATAATGTTTTATAAGTCTTATTTTAGTCAATAGCAACGTTTGTACTGTATGAAGTTCATACTTAAAGATATTTTAATATATGCCAACAAATTGAACAACCTAGAAGAAATTAATAACTTCTTATTATCCACAATCTTCCAAGATGGAATCAGAAAGAAATAGAAAATCTGAATAGAAAATTACTAGTAAGGAGATTACGTCAGTAATCAAAAACCACCCAACAAACAAAAGTCCAAGACCAGATGGCTTCTCCGGTGAATTCTACCAAACACTTAAAGAAGATTAATACCTATCCTTCTCAAATTCTTCAAAAGAATTCAGGAGGAGAGAGTGCTTCCAAATTAATTTTACAAGGCCAGCATTACCTGGACATCAAAGCCTGATAAGGACATCAAAGCAACAAAAAAAAGAAAGAAAAGAAAAAGGCAATTAAAACCAATATACCTGATGAACACAGATACAAAACAAAGTATTAATAAACCAAGTTCAACAATACATTAAAAGGATCATACACCATGATCAAGCAGGATTTATTCCAGGGATGGGATGCAAGGATGGTTCAACACCTGGAAATCAATCAGTGTGACAAACCACATTAACAAAATGAAGGATAAAAATCATATGATTATCTCAATATATGCAGAAAAAGTATTTGACAAAATTCAACTTCCATTTATGATAAACATGGAACAAAGTAGGTATAGAGGGAGCCTACCTCAACATAATAAAGGCCATATATGAGAAGTCCACAGCTAACATCATACTTAATGGTGGAAAACTGAAAGATTTCCTCTAAGATCAGGAAAAAAAGACAAGGATGCCCATTCTCCCCACTTTTATTCAGCAGAGTACTGGACGTCCTTTCCAGAGCAACTAAGCAAGGGAAAAAAAGAAGGAAAGAAAGAAAGAAAAAGAAAGGGCATCCAAATTGGAAAGGAAGAAGTAAAACTGTCATTATTTGCAGATGACATGATTTTATATATAGAAAACCCTAAAGACTCTACCAAAAAAAAATAAAACTGTTAGAACTAATAAACAAATTCAATACAGTAGCAGGGTACAAAATCAATATACAAAACTTGGTATACATTAGCAACAAACTATCAGAAAGAGAAACTGAGAAAACAATTCCATTTAAAATTGCATCAAAAAGAATAAAACACCTAAGAATAAATTTAACCTAGGAGGTGAAAGACCTCTACACTGAAAACTATAAGTCATTGATGAAAGAAATTGAAGAAGGCACAAAGAAATGAAAAGATATTTCATGTTCATGAATTGGAAGAATTAATATTTTTAAAATGTTCAAAATTGTTATATACTCAAAGCAGTATATAGATTCAATGCAATCCCTATAAAAATTCCAATAACATATTTACAGAAAGAAAGCAAACAATCCTAAAATTTGTATGGACCCACAAAAGACCCCAACTAGCCAAAACAATCTTGAGAAAGAAAAACAAATCGAAGGCATCAGGCTTCCTGATTTCAAACTCTATTACAAAGCTATAAAAATCAAAACAGTAAAGTATAACCATAAAAACAGACAATACACAATATTGTAAATCAATTATACTTCGGTTAAAAGAAATAGACACATAAGTCAATGCAAGAGAATAGAGAGCCCAGAAATAAACCCGCTCATACGTGGGCAATTAATTTGCAACAAAGGAGGCAAGAATATACAGGGGGGAAAGAATGTTTTTTTCAATAAAGGGAGTTGGGAAAACTGGACAGCTATATGCAAAGGAATGAAACTAGACCACTATTTTGCACCACACAAAAAAGTAACTCAAAATGGATTAAAGACTTGCATGCAAGAACTGAAACCATAAAACTCCTAGTAGAAAACAAAGATGGTAAGCTACTTGACACTGGTCTTAGCAATGAATTTTTAGATCTGACTCCAAAAACAAAGGCAACAAAAGCAAAATAAATAAAAAGGACCTCATTAAACTTAAAGGTTTCTGCACAGCAAAGGAAACCATCAACAAAATAAAAAGGCAACCTACCGAATCAGAGAAAATATTTGTAAGTCATGTATCTGATAAGGGGTTAATAACTAAAATATATAAAGAACTCATAAAATTTAATAACAAAAAACCCAAACAATTTGATTAAAAAACAAGCAGAGGATCTGAATAGATATTTTCCAAAGAAGACTTACAGATGGCCAAAAGACACACAAAAATATGATCAGCATCACTAATCATCAGGGAAATGCAAATAAAAACCACAATGAGATATGACCTCACACTGTTAGAATGGCTATTATCAAAAAGACAAGAAATAACAAGTGTTGGAGAAGATGCAGAGAAAAGGGAACTCATACACTATTGATAGGAATGTACATTGGTACAACCTCTATGGAGAACAGTATGGATTTTCCTCAAAAAATGAGAAATAGAACTACCAAATGATCCAGAAATTCCACTTCTGGGCATTTATCTGAAGAAAACGAAACACTAATTTGAAAAGATACATGCACCACCATGTTCACTGCAGCATTATTTACAATAGCAAAGATATGGAAACAACCAAAGTCTCCAGTGATAGATGAATGGATGAATGGATAAAGAAGATATGGTGTGTGTGTGTGTGTATATATATTTATACACACCATATATATACCATATATATATATATATATATACACACACTATAATATGTGTACGTGTATATATACTAAGTATAGTATATATACCTTGTATAGTATGTATACTATGTATAGTGTATACATATATGAAATATAGAACATAGAGTATATTGTACCCACATATGTACAGACAGTATTATAAAATAAATGGACAAAATATAAATAATCGGTGATTCTGCATAAAGGATATATGGAATTGTTTGAAAATTTTATGTAAGTTTGACATTAAAATAAAATTTATGTAAATAATAATGATGGCCAATAATTTTTTTAAATAAAGGATATTTTAAGAATAGATACATAATATTATTCTCTGGAAGATAATTCCATGGTCAATATATGCTTTCTGCCCCAAAGATGTTTGCAGTCATGTTTTTCAATATTTTACTACAGAATTATAAATTCTCAGTGTGCTCCTACTACAGTAGCATAATAACTAAGTTTACTTCTGTTTCAGTGCATTTGAAGGTAAATCAAATTAACTTCTAAACTGACCTTACCACTTGGTAAATTCACTCCAATCTAATGCTATCGTGTAAGTTCCCTGAGCAGGCAGTTGGCCTTTCTTGGCAAATTTTTATCTTTACACATGCCTTCTTCTAGTCCTAAATTCAGAAAGCCTTTTCAGATACCCTTTTTATAAATGACATCTCTCCCTCTTCTGGATCCCTCCTCTAGATTCCTATAATATTCTATTCTGCATATTTTTACATTTTATATCTTTTGTACTGTTTCACCTTATATGAACATTCCTTGCCCCATTAAACATCAGTTTCTTGAAGACAAAGATTATATCTTCACCTTTGTAATTTCCATATTATGTAACATTATGCACTACACATAGAAGGCCCTTAAACAAAGTTTATGAAAGAGTCATAAAATATTTTGAAAACAACTCCTATAAAGAAACATAGGCTGAAGGATGCTTTGTGGTATTCAGAGCATTCTTCTTTTGGTAACTTTTCAGAAAAATAAAATAAATATGCATTTCTACAAATAAATTTTGCTAATAGGGTAGCAGAATTAATGATCATTAAATATAGCAGCCAAACTGTTATTGCTAAAATATCTATTAGTCTTTCCTTAGAATATTTCCTGTTATGAAAAATGCTGTCATGAAGTAAGTTATCTTATTTACTTCATGACAGCATTCTCCAAATCTGCTGGTGGCAAGATCCCAAAGGCCACAGAAGAGAAAGGCTCACAGAACAAATTAAAATGCTCAAATAACATGATTTATTTATTCAACTAAAACACATAGGGAGAAGCAAAGGGGAAAGATGACATAAGTTAATACACTTAAGATAATGTAAAGAATGGAACACCACACCAACTAACTTCTGGGTGATTCTTTCTATATAGATGGATAGAAAGATGAGATAGATAGATGATGGATAGATAGATTATATAATAGATAGATACACATATCTCCAATATATAATAGATGTATAGACACATATATTTATTATATAACATTATCATGTTATATAATTTTCATCTCTCTCTCCCGAGCTGCCCTAGCCCCTAATGGTATAGTTATTAGCACCAAGTTGAGGTCTGAGGAAATAGATTCAACAGACAGAAGAGGCCTGGGCCCGGCACACATACTTGCTCTGCCACAGAGATGTAGGGAAATATGCCCAACCAATCACTGGACTCAGTCTGTAAGAAGCTATGGATTTTATCTGTGTTTCTTGAGTGGAGGACATAGGCCAGAGGACATTAGCAATAAGTGACCAAATTAAAACCTTATGATGTAAAATAGATAGCTAGTGGGAAGCAGCCGCATAGTGCAGGGAGACTAGCTCTGTGCTTTGTGACCACCTAGAGGGGTGGGATAGGGAGGGTGGGAGGGAGACACAAGAGGGAGGGGATACAGGGATATATGGATACATATAGCTGATTCACTTTGTTATACAGCAGAAACTAACACAACATTGTAAAGCAACTATACTCCAAAAAAGATGTTGAAAAAAAAACCTTATGAACACTCAACGACTTACATCTATTTAGTACCTCACGAATACTACGTGATATTTAGGGTACCATGAATATTAGGTGCTTTCTGACCCTTCTATTTTTTATATCTATTTTCAGCTCACACAGGCTCTGCTTACTACCTTACTTATCTATTATACTTTGAAAGCTACTTGTTTACACGTTATATGTCCACACCTAATGCATCTTATGAGTTTTGCCTGTGCATTCCTCTTCTTATTCCTCTCTATATACTCAAATATTTTCAAATAATTAGTAAAAAAAAAACTTCTGTAGCAATATTAAAAATTGTGCCATTGGGTTCAAAAGTGTATTGTGTATTTAAAATATTCAGAAGAAAATAAATAGACAACCAGTTTAGCATGAGGTTTGTGGCAGAATTTGTATGTATAAAAACAAACAAACACAAACATTCCACAAAGCAATGTAAGTAAAAAAGGTATTTCAATAGAGTGAAATAGCATTAGAAGGGTCAGAAGGTTGATTTTAATCAACAAATTAAAAGATATTGGTAGGGTTTCCCTGGTGGCACAGTGGTTAAGAATCCGCCTGCCGATGCAGGGGACATGGGCTCGAGCCCTGGCACGAGAAGATCCCACATGCCGCGGAGCAACTAAACCTGTGGGCCACGACTACTGAGCCTGAGCTCTAGAGCCCGCAAGACACAAGTACTGAGCCCGCGTGCCGCAACTACTGAAACCCACGTGCCTAGAGCCCGTGCTCCGCAACAAGAGAAGCCACCGCTATGAGAACCCCGTGCACCACAACGAAGAGTAGCCCCCACTCGCCGCAACTAGAGAAACCCTGCGCTCAGCAACAAAGACCCAACACAGCCAAAAATAAAATAAATAAATAAATAAATTTATAAAGAAAAAATAAAACATATTGGTAAGAGCTGCTATAATGGTCAGGATAAGCTGGGTTATGTTGTGTTCAAAACACACCAAAATCTCACCCTTAAAATTACAAAGGCTTATTTCTCACTCACTGTTTATGTCCAACACGGATTCAGCTAGAGACAGATGTCTACATCTTATAACATCACCATCTTGATATACGGCTCTAAAGTTTATCATAGCAGGAGGTAGGTGAATGAAGAAACTGCATTAGCTTTCAAGGCAGACGCTTCTACCCAGAAGTAACACAATCACTTTCATTCACATTTTATTGCCCAAAGCAAGTCACTTTGCCACACTTAGTTTCAAGGAGCTGTGTGGCAAGAAATAAAGGAAAACTGAAAGTCTTGGAAAACACTGGTAAAGCCTTTCTTGGCAATTATTAACACGAAAGCAAAAATCAGAGATTTACCAAATTGAAAGGCAACGTGAAAATTGGATATTATATCTATATGTACACGTACAGACATATGCATATATGTGTTGCACACATATTCATATATTCAGATACATGCTACGTCATACAGGGGGAGCTGAAGGCAACCTCGTCCCCAGTCAGCAGAAAGTTTGGAATCAAAGTCATCTGCATTGGGGTGACTCCTGCACCCCCAGGGGGTTCATAGTCACTCCTGATTAATGAGGTCGCCCTTGCAACCTAAGCAGGCCCTGCAATTTGTCGACTGCTGTTAGAACCATGAAGTCAGGATTATCCCCTCAAAGGTAGGACTGCCTAAGTCACATTAATAGTGCAAATAAACTTTCCTCATGGGATACTCCATGTGCAGTCTTTGAAAGAAAATCAGCATTCACCGTTTGAGGTCAGGGTTTGAAGTTTGAGGTAACGTATGACTTGCTGGGGGAGGGGAAAGGCAGACTAGGGTGAGAGCCCACTGCCTCTTGAGGAAAGAACCCACCTACTCCCTTTAGCATCAGGAAGGAGCCAGCAGGAAAGTCCCAGCAGCCTCTGGGCTGAAGCTGACCTTTGTGCATCAACAAGGCCCCAAGAGGACGCCTTTCTCCTGGGGAGACATGGAGAGGTGGGGGCAGGGAGCCCTACTGGAAGGAGGGGCTGGAGATGGCTTAGAGGGAGGGCCTGCCTTTAAAATACAAGGAGGACCTCCCTTCTTGTGTAAAACAGGGACAATACTATTAATAAGGTCCACGCTCTTGGGTTTGTTTTGTGTATATTTTATTTTATATTTTTGTATAACACGAATCTGACCCTTCAAGAAAAGAACTGTGCGTTTTATTCTGGGGCAAGCAGTCCTCGGAGAAGCCGGGGTCTGATTTCTGACCCAAGCAAGAAGAGGCTGAGAAAGCGCCAGCCCCACTTCTGAGGATGAGCAAATGAAGCTGCGGACCTCCACGTGGCCCAGCTTGGGAAAGCCTGGCACTGCGTTTCCCGTCTCACCTCCCCGTTGCACAGGAGGGGCCGTGCACACACCAGCGAGTGGGAAGAGGGGTGTGGGACTCCTAGTAATTCCTTAGAAAGTGCATTATGCCTCTCTCTCCATTTCCCTCTTCTGTAAATTAGAAATGGTAATCTGGGCACTGCAACTCTCACAGCACGTTGTGAGTATCAAATGAGTACATGCATTTGAAAGGCATCTGAAACTGTTAAGAGTTGGTTTTGTCATTAATAATCCGTTTATTTTGGACATGGAAAACTTATGGTTACCAAAGGAGAAAGTGTGGGGGGAGGGAAAATTGGGAATTTGGTATTAAAAGTTATACATTGGACTTCCCTGGTGGCGCAGTGGCTGAGAGTCCGCCTGCCGATGCAGGGGACACGGGTTCGTGCCCCGGTCCGGGAGGATCCCACATGCCGCGGAGCGGCTGGGCCCGTGAGCCATGGCCGCTGAGCCTGAGCGTCCGGACCCTGTGCTCCGTCCGCAACGGGAGAGGCCACAACAGTGAGAGGCCCGCGCACCGCAAAAAAAAAAAAAAAAAAAAGAAGTCATTCTCTAATCTGATATATTCATTATGTATTTTATCCTTAAAGTAATCATATCTTGTGTAAGCATATTTCTTTGGGACTTCCTTTTGTAGCAAGCTCCCACCTGTGGATTTAAGAACGTGAGAGGGTTTATTTTAAAAATTAAATCCTCTTAAGAGGAAAACATAATACTAACTTTTTGGTGGTCAGCACACCAGTCATTAAACAAACTTCTGCTGATAAATGTTTATACTTTATTATTACAGCTTTTCATAACATAGCACTGGAATTACATTGTTATCTATTTTCATAAAAATCTCAACACAGCTTGACAATTTCATAGAATTATAGAATATTAAGCTCAAAAGGATCTCAGAAATTATTTAGACCATATTTAGATAAAATAACTAAGGCCCCAAAAGGTTAAGAGGCTTTTATAAGATTCTGTGGTTACCCCTGGCAGAATTATGACTCCGACTTAGAGTCACTTTACTAAATAGTGAATCTTCAAAACCTTTATAAAGAAGCCTTATCAATTTTACTTAGTAGAGAGAACACATACCATGGTGATATGTGGATAGAAGGAAAAATATTTTACTTCAAAACTAAATAATACATTAAATTGAAACAATATACCCATAATTAAGTGGTGTTGCATCGAGCTTTAAACAATTAATTCCACAGTATGTTAAAAAACACACTATTTTAAAAAATAAAACATGAAGAGTATCCAGTGTATCAAAGACTACCTAAAGCAGC
Organism: Delphinapterus leucas; assembly: GCF_059928025.1. Classification (NCBI taxonomy): domain Eukaryota; kingdom Metazoa; phylum Chordata; class Mammalia; order Artiodactyla; family Monodontidae; genus Delphinapterus; species Delphinapterus leucas. The sequence continues at coordinate 130,593,048 of NC_143133.1, read as the reverse complement.
TAAACATACTGCATAAAATGTTTATCTTCCAAATCAGATATTCATTCAAAAAGGAAATTAATGAAAATTGGCCACTAGCAGCTTTCTGTGTCCAAAAATCACCAATTATGTAAAAATTTGTGCACACACACACTCTGTAAAATAGCTGAGTCACCTTATGTCTAAGGTTTCTTTTAAAAGAGAACATGAAAAAATCAAAATATAAACATAATTTTTTATTATTTGAAATGTAACTATATTTGGGACTATTATATTTTTTATAGCCAAATTCTTTGGTCCTTGACTTGTCTCATATCTATTCAATGCTTTTGGTAAATAAGAGTAATTTTTTTCTTCTTTTGGAAAGCAGTCATTATTCATCTGCCACAAAATCATGCGGGTGGAAAAGGAAAAGTATAGAATGAGATTAAATAAAACACAGTCTTAATAGAATTTGAGTTCCATGACGCCCAAATAGAAATTAGGCATTCTATGTAATGAATTATACAGGAAAAAACCCATATAATATGTAAGCAACAGAGGGCAAAAAGGGGGGGAATATTTTTATTTAATTTTATTCTTTGGCATAGAATACATAAGAAAACCCCTTATAGGAGCAATTCACAATATGTGAATCAGTTTTATGTTGATCTATGTAGCCATGAAATACTGAGTTCAAATTTGTCAGGTTCTACTGTGTAAGGAACTCGTCTGGCGGCCAGAACAGCTGAAAACCTGATGCTGGGAATTTCAGTGGCCTTCACGCCAAGTTGTTTCTAATTCAATCCTCAGAAAAAAAACGATTTTTTTTGTGGGGGGGGTTGGGGGGTTTTTTTCTGCTGATAAATTGCAGGCTTTTATTTATTTATTTATTTTTAAAACCAAAATAAAAACACGGAGAAGTCCGACTTTCTTCCTTCCTTTGAGCCATAATACAAATTCCTGAAAATTTTATAGATTAAAAAAAAAAAAAACAGAGAAACAGATGGACAGAGAAACAGAAAATTACATGAGAGTTACGACTCCCCTGGAGAGACTGGTGTGAGCAGCGTGGATGAGGCCCCCTCTTCCAAGGCTAAGTGGAGGCCTTCACAGGGCTGCGGCAATAGCACCTTACATGGCTGGACCGTGTGATGCCACATCTGCTATCTCATCCATCTTCCCTCCTGTTGGGCATCTGATCACCAGGCTTCGCTGTGATCATAAGTGTAAAATATCTGACTCTCATAGGATTTGAACCCATGAATGAACTCCAACACCTGCACAAAACTCATTTATGAGACTTGATATCTGAGAGCTGTTTCATAACGAGTGTGTTAATTACTCACTCAATAGAGAGGCATCAGTTCTGACCTTGCTTCAAGCTTGACCATCAGGAACAAAGTTTCTGCACAACTTCATCTTCACGCCTCACAGCTTGGACTCTGCTTAGTTACAATTCAGTGTCGAACCCTCCATCTTTACGGAGGATTGATTGACTAAACAAACAAACAAAAAAGATTGCACAGGCTTTCCTTACTGACTGTAAAGCTGTGCTTCAGGGTATTGTGCCTTCTGTCGTTAAATGCCCTCCATCCAAGGACACACATGATCAACTTATGCTTTGGTTTAGTTAACAAAAAAAATCATCTGCATAGATGGATGTGCCGAGATAAAAGCTGTGTTAATTTCTTTAGTCTTTAAATCTGAATGAAAACAGCATCGTATTTACTCATCAAACAGTGTAATTCAATTCTGGTCCTGAAAACATTTCACTTTTTCTGGTAAATTTAAAGGCACCATTCGGGTTTGTTTTGTTTTGTTTTTTCATAAATTTATTTATTTATTTTTGGCTGCTTTGGGTCTTCATTGCGGTGCACGGGCTTCTCATTGAGGTGACTTCTCTTGCTGCAGAGCACAAGCTCTAGGTGCGCGGGCTTCAATAGGTGCAGCACGCGGGCTCAGTAGCTGTGGCGCGTGGACTCTAGAGCGCAGGCTCAGTCGTTGTGGCGCACGGGCTTAGTTGCTCCGCGGCATGTGGGATCTCCCTGGACCAGGGCTCGAACCTGTGTCTACTGCGTTGGCAGGCGAATTCTTAACCACTGTGCCACCAGGGAAGCCCACCATTCAGTTTTATATTTCCAATACACATTCTTGAACTCTTAGCAAATCTGTAAACTTCCCATGGCTAACTCCAGCCACACTGGCCTCCGGCATTCCTCCAATCAGCCAAGCATGCTCTTACCTCAAAGCCTTTGCATTGAATGTTTTCTCTCCTTATGATATTCTTTCCCCAGGTATCTTCTTCCTGATTTTATTCAGGACTCAGTTCAGATGTTACCTCCTCTAAGAAACCTTCACTGGTAAAACCATTGAAAATAATGCCTCAAGTCACAATCTATTTCCTTGAATTCTTTATTTATTCCATGTTAGTTATCATTACCCACCACTGAAACAACCAGTAAATCCAGTCAATTTTGCCATAAAAATATCAGCCAATTTCATGAAACATCAAACCTTTCACTCCTGGCATCATAAAAACAGAAAAGAAAACAATGCATTACTTTTTAAAGTTTATTTTGACTTTGGGAAGACAGAATGCGATCAGCATTACCTCCAAACTCTCTCTTTTAAAGAACATTTTGTGAAAACGTTATAAAGCATATTATGTGAAATTCACAGTTGTATTATGTGGGAAACTCAGGGAGATAATTTTCAGAGAGAAATACATGCCCTTCTCACATTTTTTGACACAGAACTGGCTGTTTTTTCAAATGCTAAATATGCTTATACCACATCTAAAAATCTCATTTCTAACATATTCATCCCACTCATAGCATTCAGAGAAAATTTGTGGGAAAATCTTGCTCTTTTTGGTTGAACTCATAAACAATTTGGACAGTATATTGAAATGTTCATATCCTCTTTTTGACATGAGTGTTAACAGAGGAATATGTGGAGTCCAAAACCCAGAGCTTGAGTCTTGGTCCATCCTTTACTGGGCCTGTGATTTTGAGTTAGTTATTCAATGCTATATCCTCAGTGCTCTCATTGTTATAAAAAGAAAAAAAAGAGCAGACATTTTTGAGATACTTTATAAAATGAAATTATCTGAAAACTGGGAATTTATTAGTAATCTAAAATAAATCTTGAACAAATTTTATACTACGGTTGATGGATAGAAATGATTTGGATACAAATGATGACCTATAACCGGCAACAACTATTTATTTAGGCGCAAAGTCATATACTGGGTATTTTGCCACAATATAAGACCGTAACATTTTTGGAGGGGTTAATATGTTTCTCAAGTCCCTATGTTACTACTATATACAGAGGTGTAATATAGAAGGAAGAATTTGTTGCCATATCCAAAGAATATTGGCTGATACAATAAAATAAATATATATGGCTATTTATTTACATAAGACTTTCCTTAAAATAGCTTCAAAACCCCAATATTCATGTAGCAGTTACACCAGGGACATGCCAAACAAGCAAGGGAATTATTCTTGTTTTATAAGTTTTGTCACTTATAGTCCAGCTGTTGTCTGTCAACTTGCCTAAAATCACCTGATAAATCAGTGATAGATTAAAAATAAAAATAAATAAAAATAAAACAGTTGGGGCTTCCCTGGTGGCGCAGTGGTTGAGCGTCCACCTGTCGATGCAGGGGACGCGGGTTCGTGCCCCGGTCCAGGAAGATCCCACATGCCGCGGAGCAGCTGGACCCATGAGCCATGGCCGCTGAGCCTGCGCGTCTGGAGCCTGTGCTCCGCAACGGGAGAGGCCACAACGGTGAGAGGCCCGCGTACCGCAAAAAAAAAAAAAGCAAACAATTGATGCTTAGCATAAGTTTTAGGACAGAATTTTAAATTTTCAATCACGTTTAACACTAATTCTCTTTACCAATATACTTATGATGTAAGTATATTTGTAAATCCCCACCTTCTAGCATGACCCTTTCCAGTGTCCAGCGTCACACATGGCATAGCTTATCATCTGTGAGATGACACTCCCCTGCCTCCTTCCTCCTCTTCAGAGCATACTCGGACCATTACAAGTCACTCTCAGCACTTTTGGTGCTGTTGTGGTGAGATAATGAGCTTTTCTCTTCGGATATAAGAATTTTACTCACATACAGATTATGCTGTGGCTTTCAGGCATGCAAAGCTGACTGCTTCTCTAATTGGGATAATTTCAAAGAAACTCATACATTTAAGAGAAGATGTGATCTTTTGGTGGACACATCTAGCTTAAAGGATGGTCTCATGATGCAATTTATTAACCTCTTTTCACCTTTTTCAATATACCCCTGTTAGGAGTCTTCAGAACATTAGCATTTGCCCAGGGGTAATCACTTTTCGAGTTTGGCTTGATAATCAATTCTACCACGAACAACATTAAGATTAAAATAATTGAAATTCAGCTTCATATGTACCTTGTGCATTGGTACTTTTTCCATGCTATTTAATGTTGTGATTTTCCATTTTCATCTCTTACACTAAAAGAGAATGAGCTGGGGCTTCCCTGGTGGCGCAGCGGTTGAGAGTCCGCCTGCCGATGCGGGGGATGCGGGTTCGTGCCCTGGTCCGGGAGGATCCCAAGTGCCGCGGAGCGGCTGGGCCCGTGAGCCTGCGTGTCCGGAGCGGGAGAGGTCACAACAGTGAGAGGTCCGAGTACTGCAAAAAAAAGAGAGAATGAGCTGATGTAATGTGAAGCAATTAAGATATTTTCTTACATGAGGGCTAACTACCTCATAATTTTCTTATAGCTATAGCTTCCTCTATTTGGGTAACCTATGGAAAACCATCTTCTGCTATTTGCTTGCCTTTGCCTTTATCCAAAATATGAAGGAGGCAAAGCTGATGTTCTAAATCTGATCAGATGTCACTATCAAACCTCTCCCTTCCAGAACTCCATGACAGGTAGCTGATTTAGTCATGTTACCTCCCCATGACTGAGGACTACCAACATCAAGGCAAAAAAACTTCAAGATTTCAGTCATTCCTGTCTCCTTCTCTCACCATTGCAAGTTACCTGGCCCTGTGTTCCATTTTCTCCAGATCCTTCTTCATCTTAAGAAATGGAGAAATTCATTGTTCCAAGGTAACAAAAACTAATGATACCCCACCCAGGAAACACATATTACTAGATACCTTTAATGTGACAACTAAAATAAAGTTCAAATATAGAACCGCAAGAGTAGGAGAAGTTCGGGAAGGGAAATGTGTGTGTGGTGGTTAGGGGGGGGCTCCTCAGTTGTCTTTGAAGCACACTGTGTATGGCTGACTGACCTGCTGGAACATAGATTGGCCTAATTTATTTAGCTTGAACTTTGAAGATAGTTCACCAGGATATAGGAAAGCAGTAAGAACTTTTATGATTACCACATGGCATAAATTTTCCAATATCCCCTTTTGATTTTGAACAATCTCGTCTATGAGCCCAATGAACTTAACTCATAAGTTCATGTATCTCCATTTTTGTTTCAGAACAGATATTATGGAAAACATTACTAAACTGATGATTCACCACCAGATTCTTGCATTACATTACTACTGGAAAATATCAATGGCCATTTTCTCATATGGAATCATAAAGAGGAAATCGACAGTAACACAATAATAGCGGGGCACTTTAACACCACACTTACACCAATGGAGATCATCCAGACAGAAAATTAATAAGGAAACACAAGCTTTAAATGACACAAGAGACCAGATAGACTTAATGGATATTTATAGGACATTCCATCCAAAAACAGCAGATTACACATTTCTTCTCAATGGCACACGGAACATTCTCCGGGATAGATCACATCTTGGGTCACAAATAAAGCCTGAGTAAATTTAAGAAAACTGAAATCATATCAAGCAGCTTTTCCGACCACAATGCTATGAGATTAGAAATCAATTACAGGGAAAAAAACGTAAAAATACTAAAAACAAAAAGAATTAGGTCTTGACATTGGTCTTAGTAATGATTATTTAAAATTGATACCAAAAGCAAAAATAAGTAAGTGGGACTACATCAATAAAAAGCTTCTGCACAGCAAAGGGAATCATCAACATACTGATGGGAGAAACTATTTGCAAATCATGTATCTGTAAGTGGTTAATATCCAAAATATATAAAGAACTCATACAAATCAATAACAAAAAAAAAATAACCCAATTTAAAAATGGGCAGAAGACTTGAATAGACATTTTTCTAAAAAAGACACAGATGGTCAACAGGTACATGAAAAGATGCTCAGCTTCACTTGTCATCAGGAAAATGCAAATCAAAACTACAATGAGATCTCACCTCACACCTGTTAAAATGGCTACTATTAAAAAGACCAGAAACAGCCAGTGCTGGCAAGGGTGTGGAGAAAAGGGAACACTTGTGCACTGCTGGTGGGAATATAGATTGGTGCAGCCACTATGGAGAACAGTATGGAGGTTCCTCAAAAAATTGAGAGTAGAGCTACCATATGATTCAACAACTCCACTTCTGGGTATTTATCCAAAGAAAATGAAAACATTAATTTGAAAGGATATACACACCCCCATGTTCATTGCAGCATTACTTACAATAGTCAAGATATGGAAATAACCTAAGTGTCTATTGATAGATGAATGGATAAAGAAGATGTGATATGTATGGTATATATATTATATATATCAATATATAATATTCCACATATATACACACAATGGAATATTATCCAGCCATAAAAATAAGGACCCTGAGGTCTTTATGCTAAGTGAAATAAGTCAGACAGAGAAAGACAAATACCATATGACCTCTTTAATATGTAGAAGGAATCAAAAAAAACAAAAAGTTCATAGATACAGAGAACAAATTGGTGGTTGCCAGGCCAGATGGGGTGGGGAATGGGCAAAATGAGAGAATGGTGTCAAAAGATATAAACTTTGATTTTTTATAAATTAAATAATTCCTGGGGATGTGATGTATAGCATGGCAAATATAGTTAATAATACTGTATTGCATGTTTGGAAGTCTCTAAGAGAGTAGCTCTTAAAAGTTCTCATCACAAGAAAACCATTCTGTAACTATGTGTGGTGATGGGTGTTAACTAGACTTATTATGGCAATCATTTCCCAATATATACAAATATTGAATCATTATGTTGTACCCCTGAAACTGATATAATCTTCTATATTAATTATATCTCCATTAAAAAAATAGTAATTGGGGGTTAGGAAGTAGCTGGCTGTGTCAAATATTAAAACATATAATATAGCTTCTGTAATTAAAAAGGTGTGGCATTAGAGCATGAATAAGCGAGTAGACCAATGGAAGCAAATTGAAAACACAGAAATAGAATCAATATCATATAAAAAGTTAGCACATGATAAAGGCTGCATCTTAAATCATTGGGGAAAATATGGACATTTTAATAAATGGTACTGAAATAACTGGACAGCAAAATAATAGAATATAAAATTCAATCTGTTCCTGTATACTATGACAGATTCTAAATAGATGGAATATTTAAATGTAAAAAATATAATTATTCAAGTATTACAAGAAAACATGGCTAAATTCTTCTATAACTTGGGGCTGGAAAAAGCTTTTCTAACTCTACTCAAAATGAAGATGCAATAAGAGAATGATTCATAAGTTGGACTAAATAAAATGTTAAATTTAAATAAATTTTAAATTCCGTACTCTTGTGTATGGAAACATTTTATATTATCATGATCAAGATAAAAAAAAATGAAAACACAAAAATATTTTTAACTTTTTTTAACTTATATGTCATATATTCAACTTATAGGATATTTTATCATTGAAAAGGATTTTTTAAAATATTTATTTATTTATTTATTTGGCTGTGTTGGGTCTTAGTTGCAGCATGCAGGATCTTCACTGTGGCATGCGGGATATTTTCATTGTGGCACGCAGGCTTCTCTAGTTGTGGAGCAGGTTCCGGAGTGAGTGAGCTCAGTGTAGTTGCAGCGTGTGGGCTTAGTTGCCCAGCAGCATGTGGGATCTTAGTTCCCTGACCAGGGATTGAACCTGCATCCTCTGCATTGGAAGGTGGATTCTTTTTTTTTTTTTTTTTTTTGCGGTATGCAGGCCTGTCACTGTTGTGGCCTCTCCCGTGGCGGAGCACAGGCTCCGGACGCGCAGGCTCAGCGGCCACGGGCCACGGGTGCAGCTGCTCCACGGCATGTGGGATCTTCCCGGACCGGGGCACGAACCTGTGTCCCCTGCATCGGCAGGCGGACTCTCAACCACTGCACCACCAGGGAAGCCCGGAAGGTGGATTCTTAACCACCCAACCACCAGGGAAATCCCTGATAAGGTATTAATAATCCTAATATTTAAGTAGCTTAAAACAGAAGGAACAACCAACAATCAGGTAGAAAAATGGGCATGATATGTGAACAATTTGTGGAAAGAGAAACACAAATGGTCCTTAAACATGTAATAAGATGTGCAATTGATCTTGAGCAATCACAATGGAAAATGAAATTTTAAAACTGCTCTGAGATATCATTTCTCCTCTATCAGTCTGGGAACAGTTTGAAAGTCGGACAACAGATTTTTGTTAAAAAGAGTTCAGTATAGCATTGCAGGTAGCAGCAAAAACTTGGAGGCTATACAAATGTCCTCCAGTCAAATTTTGTCCTTTAGTTAAATTTTGATTCATTTATTCAATGGAATAGAATGTGACCATTCAAAGGACAAAAAAATATATAAGCAAAATCTCTGGATTTCTACCTTTAAGTGCTATTTTAGCCAGAATTTTCTGTTTGATTACCTGACCCAGGAAAAGGCATAATTTTTTAAAGAGTGTTTTAAATAAAATCAATAATCACCACTAAAAGCCAATATATGCGTTGTTTTTAGGCTTTTTAAACACCACCTATCACTCTAAAATCTTCTAAGTAACTGTTGCACTTAAGTTTCAGTGAGGTGTACAAAGCCATGTGTGGAGCCTCTAAACAAAGTTAACCAAACACAGTGAAAGTGCAAAGTGACAGAGTTATTCATGATGTGGAAATTTGAATCAGATGAAGAAGAACCTTGATTAGGTTAGAGACCTGAATCTATCATTTACATTCAACAAGATGAAAATCAACATTGCCAGGAGTATTATAATCAGTAACCCAGGGATTCAGTAACTAGCTCGGGGGGTGTGAGGGGGGGAGAGAGATAGTCAAGTCATCAACATTTGTCTTCTTAATGTCAATCTTACCAGCACATTTTCTTGAAAGGAAACACTAACTAAGAAACACTTATAGACAGTATGGTACTGGCACAAAAACAGAAAGATAGATCAATGGAACAGGATAGAAAGCCCAGAGATAAACCCACGCACATATGGACACCTTATCTTTGATAAAGGTGGCAGGAATGTACAGTGGAGAAAGGACAGCCTCTTCAATAAATGGTGCTGGGAAAACTGGACAGGTACATGTAAAAGTATGAGATTAGATCACTCCCTAACACCATACACAAAAATAAGCTCAAAATGGATTAAAGACCTAAATGTAAGGCCAGAAACTATCAAACTCTTAGAGGAAAACATAGGCAGAACACTCTAAGACATAAAGCACAGCGAGATCCTTTCTGACCCACCTCCTAGAGAAATGGAAATAAAAACAAAAATAAACAAGTGGGACCTAATGAAACTTAACAGTTTTGCATAGCAAAGGCAACCATAAACAAGACGAAAAGACAACCCTCAGAATGGGAGAAAATATTTGCAAATGAAGCAACTGACAAAGGATTAATTTCCAAAATTTACAAGCAGCTCATGCAGCTCAATAACAAAAAAACAATCCAATCCAAAAATGGGAAGAAGACCTAAATAGACATTCCTCCAAAGAACATATACAGACTGCCAACAAACACATGAAATAATGCTCAACATCATTAATCATTAGAGAAATGCAAATCAAAACTACAATGAGATATCATCTCACACCAGTCAGATTGGCCATCATCAAAAAATCTAGAAACAATAAATGCTGGAGAGGGTGTGGAGAAAAGGGAACCCTCTTGCACTGCTGGTGGGAATGTGAATTGGTTCAGCCACTATGGAGAGCAGTATGGAGGTTCCTTAAAAAACTACAAATAGAATTACCATATGACCCAGCAATCCCACTACTGGGCATATACCCTGAGAAAACCAAAATTCAAAAAGAGTCATGTACCAAAATGTTCATTGCAGCTCTATTTACAATAGCCCGGAGATGGAAACAACCTAAGCGCCCATCATCGGATGAATGGATAAAGAAGATGTGGCACATATATACAATGGAATATTACTCAGCCTTAAAAAGAAATGAAATTGAGCTATTTGTAATGAGATGGATAGACCTAGAGTCTGTCATACAGAGTGAAGTAAGTGAGAAAGAAAAAGACAAATACCGTATGCTAACACATATATATGGAATTTAAGGAAAAAAAATGTCATGAAGAACATAGGGGTAAGACAGGAATAAAGACGCAGACCTACTGGATAACGGACTTGAGGATATGGGGAGGGGGAAGGGTGAGCTTTGACAAGGCGAGAGAGAGTCATGGACATATACACACTAACAAACGTAGTAAGGTAGATAGCTAGGGGGAAGCAGCCGCAAGGCACAGGGATATTAGCTCGGTGCTTTGTGACAGCCTGGAGGGGTGGGATAGGGAGAGTGGGAGGGAGGGAGACACAAGAGGGAAGACATATGGGAACATATGTATATGTATAACTGATTCACTTTGTTATAAAGCAGAAACTAACACACCATTGTAAAGCAATTATACCCCAATAAAGATGTTTAAAAAAAAAAAAAAGAAACACTCATATTACAAAGTCATGCATTTTTAGTTCAGTTTGAAAGTCTGCGTTAGACGTATGACAAGGAACGTGAGAATCTGGCATAAAAAAATCAAGTGCTATCACTCATTCATTAATAAACCATCTGATTGGTTTATCTATCATACCAATGGTCAAGCTTTGCACTAGGGACTGGGTATTTGAAGTTCCCTGTTGTTGACAAATGATTATAAATCAGTGTGATAAGTTCTATATAAAAGTACATTTAAAAGACTAGGAAGAAAAATTGAGACTGTTAAGAATGACTTCATAAGGCAAAGAGTGTGTGAGCTGTGTCTTAAGGAATGTTTCCTTCCTTAATCTATTCCATAACCAGATGGAAGAGAGGAAGAGTGTCCATGCAAATAGATTAGCAAGTACAAGGGTATAGAGCATGATATTACATGCTCTATTCAGGAAATGCAAAATAGTTCTGTGCTAGCAGCATTAACTGCAGTGAAAGTGGGTACAAATGAGGCTGAAGTGCACCATGAAGCCACTGGTGAAGGCTTTCACTTCTACCAGGATAAAAAAATTGTGAGTTATCTGGAGGAGGATGAGAGACCACCTAAGGTTCTTTAGCAGGATGATCAATTTATTTGGGTTTTACGAAGAGAACTCTAAGGCAGTATTATAATTGGATTGGAGAAGTGAGACACTAAAGATTTTTTCCTAATTATCTGTTAGTCAACAGGTCTTGGTAATTAATTGGGTGTTTAAGGTAAAGAAGAGAGAAAAGTCAAGGATGACTCAAGTTCCTGTCTTGTAAATTAGTGGAACATCCAGGAGATGCTCAGATGACAGTTGAATATAGGAGTTTTAAGCTTGAGATAGAAATAAAGGCTAAAGACACAGATCTTGGAGTAAACAGCTTGCTGGTGATATAAAAACTATGGGGGAAGAGGGTCAACTGTATAGTGATGGATGGTAACTAGACTTGTGATGGTGATCATTTTGTAGGGTATACACATACCCTACAAATCATAATGCTGTACACCTGAAACTTATATAATAAAAAATGTTTTTTAATTATGGGTGAGGATAGATAATATTGACACGAAAAACTATGGCAAATACAAAAGTAAAGAGTTCCAACAGCAGAATAGAACTTTGGGTCACTTGTGTTTAAAGGACAAAGGGAGGGAATCTAGAGAGAGGTGGAGAATCTGTGTCATAAATATCAAGGGAAGAGAGAATTTAATGAAGTACACGTTACTGTCAACTGCTTTACCCTAGTCGTGAAAATAGAGACTAAAATGTTTCCATTGCAAACTTGGGGACCTTATAAGAAGAGTCAGTGATTGACGGGGGAGTAAAACTTTATTTCAGTGAGTTAAAAGTAAGTGGAAGAAAAGCAAGTGAAGATAGTATATGATACATTTCTTGATAAATTGCATGATGAAGAAATGAGAGGGCTTCGTCTATATTTTAAGGTTGAGTTCTCCTTCTCTAGTTTTACAACAAAATATTGTCATACTAAAACACAGTTGAAATATTTAACTTGCTTGCTTCATGTGAATAGGTTTACATAGCAGAAAATAGAAACAAAATGGTCTTTAACTACCCTCTTCTTCAAAGTGAGATGAGAATTAGAATCGATTAGTCACATAACATGAGCCCAAATAGGTTTACCAGAAAAATCAACTTACTACACTGTAATATCCACAAAGATTCTGAGACCTTTGAGAAACCCTTCTCTGGTTTTCTCCCAAGAACTTTCCTTACCCTGATCTGTAAGAAGCTTAATTCTTCCACTAATGTGCTCCTTTTAAGCTCTGGCACAGACTTTAGGAAAATTCCCAATTTGACCACAAAAAAACTTCCTCACTCCTTCCCTCCCTCCCTCCCTCCTTTTTTTTTTTTTTTCCTTTTTTCAGACTTTAGGCTGAACCACATTTATTTTAAACACCAATCTTTTACCCTTTCTCAAAGTTCTCAACCCCTGAAATTCCTACACCTTCTCCTTTCCTGTTTTCTTTCATTTCTGTTTTCAAGGAAATGGCTTATCACTGGACTGTTCCCTAAGCTCCTGCATCTAGCCTGGGTTTACTTCTGGTTCCCATGTCATTTGCAAAGCAGAGATGATTGATATTTCCTGAGACCAAACATGGTTAAGCCTTTCTTTTTTCGGGTCCCAATGTCCCTGATTCCTTAAATGCTTCAAGTGCCTTGCTAAGGAAAATAGCCCTTGAGAATTCTAATTATTAAAATGTTACCACATATTTTGCTTAACTTTTTCAACATCAGTGCAAAGTATTTTTCTCACTAGATTTCAAGCAGAAATTACAAAAAATATAAAATTGTCCTGTTCTTTCTTAGATCATATGATTTACTGTCTGTATCTTGCAGCTTCCCTCCTTTCCAAGTAAAATCTCTCCATTTGAAGGGTGACTCAGCAAGCATAAGCTGAAACTTCTACTCCTAGGATCCAGCATATGTGCTTTAAAGAATATGCACAAGCACAACTTTGGGCCTTTAAACTATTTAAGTGAAAGTAGTTTGTAGAGGAAAATAATATATAAAACTGGATCAGTTAACTATTGCTGTATAACAAACCACCAATTGTGGCTTAAAACAAGAAAGGTTTTACTTCCTCATGAACAATTTTTGTTGAGCACAGATGGAAGTGTCCTTTGCTGACTTCTCCTGAGATCATCTGATGGTTCAGCTGGAGCTGGAAGATCCAAGATGGCCTCAGACACGTATCTGGCAGTGTGCACTGGATGTTGCCTAGAGTGCCTTTGTTCTCTTCCACATGGTGTCTCATCCTCCAGGAAGCTAGACAGTGATTCTCCCTATAATGGCAGACATGTTTCAAGAGAGCAAGAGTAGAAGTAGCAAGAATTCTTAAGGTCTAGGGTTGGAAATCACCCAACGTCACTTTCACCATGGCAAATCTCAAGGCCAGCCCAGATTCAAGGAATATAGAGATAGATTCCACCAATTGTGGGAGAAATGGTAATATTGCATTGAAAGGAATCATAGATGAAGGGCAGTGTGATTCACTGGAGTTTAGATTAACATTTTCACATGGTAGGAGTACAAATAATAATAATGTATGATAATAATAATTGTTATTATCGTTATTATGTAGTATAATAGCTAATGTTTATTGAGTTCACTGTGGTCTGAAATCTTTGCATGGATTATCTTTTTTAATGCTCACAACAATGCTACTAGGAATGTGTTGTTATTACCTTCAATCAAAAGATGAGGAAACTAAGCCTTAGCAGGAACAAATAATGTAGCCAAGATTGTATGGATAGGCGAAGAGAGATTACAAACCAGTTCTGCCTGACAACTGAACCCATCATTTTGGCCTCCAAACCATACAGCCTTAGATGATGACGTTCATGAGGAATGTGATGTGAATGGTTTTATCTAACTCCAGGCAAGAATATTCACTCACCGAAGTATAAGTCTTTTATCTACTCTTTCATACATTTTTCCTTAGATATTAGTTTAGATTTTGCAAGTCCTGAAGGTGTACAGAGGTGATTTATTTTCATCTCAATTCCAACATATTTTGAGCCATTTTATCAGACCATGGGGAGAATAGATTGTTGTTTTTGTTTTGACTTAGTTTAAAAACACACACACACACACACACACACAAAAGTTGGCTTACTAGGTAAAAATATTATAAACATTCACCTGGGGACCTCTCCTTTGGCAGAACAACTGTTTTTAGGGTCCAATTCCCACTAGCTCAGTTGAGATTAATGATATGGGAAAGGTTTGAACACTATAGGTGGCAAGAATGGGTGACTGAACAGCAAAGCTGTGCAATTCAATCTACTCTGCATCTCATGGTCAACTTATAAGTTTACAGAAAAAGAAAAAAGGGAAGGAAGAAGGAAAAGGAGATAAAGATGAAAAAAATTAATATTTCCTATTTTCTTTTTTTGGCAGTATGTGGACCTCTCACCATTGTGGCCTCTCCCGTTGCGGAGCACAGGCTCCAGACACGCAGGCTCAGCGGCCATGGCTCACGGGCCCAGTCGCACCACGGCATGTGGGATCGTCCCGGACTGGGGCACGAACCCGTGTCCCCTGCATCAGCAGGCGGACTCTCAACCACTGCGCCATCAGGGGAGCCCCCCTACTTTCAATATATGGAGTTATATGTGATTTTTGCCTAGTTTTTCTATTTATCTTTACTTTTATTACAAAGTGCATGTGTTACCAAAAAACTGTTATAATGTGTCTCGCATTGATAGGAATTTGTATACAAAACAAATAATACACTTCCTCTGAGCACCAATTCTAAATGAAAGGTTGGATCGAGTTTTACCTTTGGGTGAGGGGCATGTGGAAAGGGAATGATTGCTGGACAGGGAACTCTAGGAGGGGAAAAGGTAGATTCATGTGTTTCCAGATTCTACCAGCCTGATCTTCCCCAGTGGGATCAACGAAGGGGTACCATGTGATCTGACAATTCCTTGAATTGTCTCAGACACCCCGGAAGCCCAACCCGGAGAAGAATACAGAACTGTCCCAGGTAGCACCAAATTTAATTTGGATCAGGCTGTCACACGGTCTCACCTTGGTCATTTTACTAACTGCACCCAAAAGCAGCAGAATACTCATTTGTTTTTTCAAGTGCAAATAGAACATTCCCCAAGATAGATCATATGCCAGGTCACACAATAAGTCTCAGTAAATTTAAGAAAATTGAAATCACATCAAGAATCTTTTCTGGCCCCAGGGTGTGAGACTAGAAGTCAACTACAAGAAAAAAACTGCAAAAAATCCACAACATGTGAAGGCTAAACAAATATGCCACTAAACAACTAAGGGTCACTAAAGAAATGAAATTTAAAAATACCTGGAGACAATGAAAATAGAACCAAAATGATACAAAATCTATAGGACTCAATGAAGAAAGTTCTAAGAGGGACAGTTATAGTGATACAATCTTACTTCAAGAAACAAACAAACAAAAATCTCAAATACACAATCTAACATTACACCTAAAAGAACAAGAAAAAGGACAACAAACAAAACCCAAAGTTAGTAGAAGAAAAGAAATAGTAAAATCAGAGCAGAAATAAATGCCTAATGAACATAAATGTAAAAATTCAACAAAATATAAGCAAATCAAATTCAAGAATACATTAAAAAGATCATACACCATGATCAAGTGGGATTTATTCCAGGAAGGCAAGGATGGTTCAATATTCACAAACAAGCAACATGATACATCACATTAACAAACTGAAGAGTAGAAATCATATGATCATCTCAATAGAGAAAGAAAAAGCTCAGAATATTTCAACATCCATTTATGATAAAAACTCTCAACAAAGTGACTCTAGAGAGAACATAACTCAATATAATAAAGGCCATCAATTACAAATCTACAGCCAACATCATACTCAATGTTGAAGAGCTAAAATGATTTCCTCTAAGACCAGAAACAAGACATGGATGGCCATCCATTTTTGCTCTTTTATTCAACATAGAATTGGAAATCCTAGCCACATTATCAGATAAGATAAAGAAATAAGGGGAATCCAAATTGGAAAGGGAGAAGTTAAACTATGACTATTTTCAGATGACAAGATACTATATATAGCAAAGCCTAAAGACACCACCAAAAAGACTATTAGAACTCACCAAGAAATTCAGTAAAGTTGCAGGATACAAAATTAATACATGGAAATCTGTTGTATTTCGATACGCTAACAAGAAACTACCAGAAAGAGAAATTAAGAAAGTAATTCCATTTACAATTACATAAAAAAACCTAGGAATAAATCTAAGCAAAGAGGTAAAAGATCTGCACTTGGAAAATTATGACATTGATGAAAGAAATTCAAGATGACACAGACGAATGGAAAGATATACCATGATCATGGATTGAAAGAATAAATATTGTTAAAATGGCCATACTACCCAAGACAATCTACAGATTCAATGCAATCCCTAAGGCATTTTTCTCAGTAGAGTAAATAATTCTAAAATTTGAATGGAACACAAAAGACCTCCAATAGCCAAAAAAATCTTGAGAAAGAAGAACAAAAATGGATATATCACATTCCCTGGCTTCAGACTATACTACAGAGCTACAGTTAACAAAACAGTACAGTATTGGCACAAAAATAGACACATATCAATGGAAGAGAATAAACAGCACAGAAATTAACCAACACTCATATGTCAATTAATCTACTACAAAGGGGCAAGAATATAAAGTGGGGAAAATCTAGCCTTTTCAATAATTGGTGTTGGAAAAACTGAACAGCTACATGTAAAAGAATCAAACTGCTCTACTTTCTCACACATATACACAAATAAACTCAAGATGAATTAAAGACAATTGTAAGACCTGAAACCATAAAACTTCTAGAAGAAAACATAGACAGTATACTCTTTTGTTTTAGCAATATTTTTTAGATATCTTTCTTCAGGCAAAAATAAATAAATGGCAGTATATTAAACTAGAAACGTTTTTCACAGTGAAGGAAACTATCAACAATATGAAAATTCAGCCTACTGAATGGGAGAAGATACTTGCAAATGGTATATCTGATAATGGGTTAATATCCAAAATACACAAAAAGCTCATAAAACTCAATATCAAAAAAAAAAAAAAACCTGATTAAAATGTGGGCAGAGGACCTGAACACACATTTTTCCAAAGAAGACATACAGATGGCAACAGACACATGAACAGATGCTCAACATCACTAATAATCAAGGAAATGCAAATCAAAACCACAATGAGATATCATCATATCATCTCACACCTTTCAGAATGGCTATTTTCAAAAAGACAATAAATAACAAGTGTTGGCAAAAAGGTGGAGAAAAGGTAACACTTGTGCACTTTTGGTGGGAATGTAAATTGGTGCAGCCAGTATGGAAAACAATATTCAGGTGTCTCCAAAAATTAAAAATAGAACCACCATATGATCTAGCAATTCTACTTCTGGGTATTTTTCTGAAGCAAACAAAAGCACTGATTCTAAAAGATGTATGCACCCCTATCTATGTTCATTGCAGTATTATTTACAACAGCCAAGTTATGGAAGCAACCCTGGTCCCACTGATGAATAAATTGATAAAGAAGATGTGGTATACATATACAGTGGACTATTACTATGCATTAAAAAAAGAAGGAAATCTTTATTTGTGACAACATGGATGGACCTAAGGGTATTATGCTAAGTGAAATAAGTGAGAGAGAGAAAGAAAACCACCATATGATTTCACTTTTATGTGGACTCTTTGTTTTTTAACAAGACAGATGAAGAAACAGAACAAAACAGAAACACAGTCATAGATACAGTGACCAAACAGTTAGTTCTCAGAGGGGAGGGGCATAGGAGGATGAGTGAAATACGTGAAGAGGATTAAGAGGTACAAACTTCCAATTACAAAATAAAGGAGTCACAACATAGTAATAGTGTAATAAATTTGTTTAGAGACAGATGGTCACTAGACTTATTATGGTGATAATTTTTTAATGTATAGAAATAATGAATTCCTATGTTGTGCACCTGAAACTAATACAATATTGTAATTCAGCTATGCTTCAAATAATAAAAAAAAGAAAATGAAAAAATAAATTAAATTTAAAAAGATAAAGAACGCACTGTGAAAATGCTTATCTGCAATGATTCTCTAACACTTTCCCACCATTACACATTGATAGTAGGTGCCAATCACTTTTACCTGGAACCATTATTGGATGAGACACAGAAGAGACAAAATTCACTGCAGCATCACAGAAACAAACACCATACTGTTTTCACACATTCTATTCTTTTCACACATACTGTTTAGAGTCTTGAGTTTGTGGGGGAGGAAAAAGCATTCCTCTACCCTTCTAGGTTTTTCTTGCTGTTCTAAGAGTTAAGTTGACATATGACAGATTAACAGGAGAAAACTGAAGTTAACTGTGTAGGTATAGGGGTTCCATAAGAATATGGGGCCCAAGGACAAGTTAGGCAATAGAAGATTACATCTGAGAGAAGGAGAAGTGGGGTAGGGTTTGGGTCCTCAAAAGAAAGAATGTCATTTTACAGGAAGATGAAAAGAGCAAAAGTTTGGTAAATAAATGTTTGCTGGACCATGCAAAGACAAGGGGACAAGGAGGGGACTTTGATCAAACAGGCCTTTCTCCACACTTCCTTTATATTACACTGTAGTTGTCAACGGCGATATTTCTTCTTCCTAGAAAAGGCCTTTCTCTTTTTTTTTTTAATTAATTAATTTATTTTTGGCTGCATTGGGTCTTTGTTGTTGCGCGCAGGTTTTTCTCTAGTTGCCTGCGAGCGGGGGCTACTCTTCATTGCGCACGGGTTTCTCATTGCGGTGGCTTCTCTTGTTGCGGAGCACGAGCTCTAGGTGTGCGGGCTTCAGTAGTTGTGGCACGCAGGCTCAGTAGGTGTGGCACGTGGGCTCAGTAGTTGTGGCTCACGGGCTCTAGAGTGCAGGTTCAGTCGTTGTGACACACGGGCTTAGTTGCTCCGCGGCATGTGGGATCTTCCTGGACCAGGGCTCGAGCCCGTGTTCCCTGCATTGGCAGGCAGATTCTTAACCACTGTGCCACCAGGAAAGTCCTAGAAGAGGCCTTTCATCTAAGTTATTTTAGACTATTGAGGGAGGCAGTAAAAGACTCTTTCTGAGCCCTTTGTTTCTTAAAAACAACCAGCCCCCAGTAATCCTCAAGGCAAAGAGACACATTCTGGGGTGACAAGGTTTGCTCCTCTGCAGTTTCAGAAGTTCCTGCCATTCAAACACCAGTCTTCTGTCAAACCCAGTCCAAGTGATTCCCTTTTTCCTAGCAGGTCACCTGAGCACTCCAACCTGAGGTTGTCCTTCCTTCAGGAAGCAGTAATGGTGGCTAACTCATTACTCTGCTGTCAGGGACTGTTCTGTACATTTTAGGTGTGTTAATTTGTCCTCACAGCATCCTATAGTTTCCCTTTTCCATGGATAGGAAAACTGAAGCCTGGGGGCACATAGGCAGCAAGTGATGGAACCAGATTGACACCGAGGTCGAGAGCTCCAGATGCTTGCTCTTGACCTCTGCTCTCCTTGTGATGCTTCTGGGACTTACTGACTCTGTGACAGTTGATCTTGTGATGGTACCTGAAGTTTCCCACAGGATCCCTCTTATGACCGGGAGAGAGCCCCGCACTGTCTGCTCTCCAGCCAGTTGGTAGAGGAAAGGGGCCATTGTCTCCCTGGCCCCAGGGCCTCCCACAGTACCTTGACTCCTGCCCTCGTTCTGGGAGAGCCACTGTGTCACTGGCTGCTTCCCTTCCACCTTCCCTAGACATAGTGGGGCTCCACCTGGATGATAGTATTGGTAGCAGTTGTTGCTGCTCTTGTCGGGGGAGAAAAAATAATTTTCCCTCTACCCTTCTAGGTTCCTGGTTGAGACCCCCATGTAATAAAAGACAGATTTAAAGGAGAAAAACAGAAGTTTAAAAACATGCCTATCTCTTATGAGAGACCCAGGAAAAATGAGTAACTCCCCAGAATGGCCCAAGCCATCACCTTAAATAATATCTCCCCCTAAAGAAAAAAGATGTTGGGGAAGGGAGTGGTTATGCGAGGTGACCAGAAAAAGCATAGTATACAAAGGTAAGGCTGTTATGCAGATTTAAGTCCCTGCCTGCTGCATTGATCAGAGCATCTAGAGATTTAGTTATTCTCCTCTTCCAGGTACAGAGAGGGAGACACCTTTACAAGTGGAGATTTTTCTTACGAATGTTGATTAAAAAGCCTAACTTCTACTCAGCCCTCAGAGCTTTTCCAGTGTCTGCTATTTAAAAAAATAATCAGCCTATAATAATCCTTTTGCCCAAAAAGACATATTTTGGGGTGGCAAATTTCTGCTCTTTACCCTCACTTCCTCAGCCCCTCTTCCTCCCACCCCAAATGTTCAAATTCAGGGGCCACAGAAAGGTACCTGTGGATCATGCCTGGCTCCTGACATCCCACTGCCCCAAAGCTGGGTGAAGCCTGCTCGGGACCATATGGGACCAGCCTGGGCAGCGGGCAGTCCTCCTTACCCCAGGCCATTCAGTGTGGTCTCCAGGGGTCCAGCCCCACGGCCCCCTGTCCTGTTGGTGTCAGTGCCCACAGGGTGCCACCTTGTCTGCCACGTGGTCTGTCCTCCCTGTTGAGCTGCCCCATGTGGTGTTGTACCCATTCCCCCCAGGGCTGGGCTGGGCTGGGGTCACCTCCCCTGCCAGGTTCTCATGCTCCAGGGCATTGTTATTATTATTATTATGTTGCCGATTTTTGAATGGGATTTTTAACAAGTGGAAAATGAGAACTCATTTTTATAAAAAATCATGCTCCCCCCACCAAAAAAGCTTCAGTAAATATTTTAGTGCTATTTACTTTTCCCACAAGTTTATGTATTTACTCTCCAATTAGATTATAAGCTTATTGAAGGAAAACAGCATACTTTATAAGTTTTAGGTTTTCCAGAGAATTCCCTGGTGGTCCAGTGGTTAGACTCAGCTCTACCACTGCTGGGTGGCCTGCATTCCATCCTCGGTCAGAGAACTAAGATCCCATAAGCCGTGCATCACGGCCAAAAAAGAAAAAAAAAAATCAGGTTTTTCAGTAGTGATAGTTTCAAAATTTCTCTACAGGAAGGGATAAGCAGTGTCTTCTGTTGAGGGGGGAGGTTGGGATGAACTGCAGGATTTCTCTTGAAACTTCATTTTCAAAGGAAACATTTTTATGTAGATTATATATTTATTTGGGGCACTTGTGATGGTGGAGAGTCTGATAGAATTTGGGGTTGATAAAGACTCCCCATTACCCCTCAGCCCCAAAGCTATAAAATAGTGCTAT
The DNA here is from genome assembly GCF_059928025.1 of Delphinapterus leucas. Classification (NCBI taxonomy): domain Eukaryota; kingdom Metazoa; phylum Chordata; class Mammalia; order Artiodactyla; family Monodontidae; genus Delphinapterus; species Delphinapterus leucas. The sequence goes on along the minus strand of NC_143133.1, from coordinate 130,571,435 downwards.
GTACATGAGAGGCACTTAATGAATGTTTGATGTATAATTTTATTAATATGAGAAGATTCAAATGACAGGAAACGTCAGGTACCTTCATAGGTATTAAAGAGGACAATATTCTCATGAAAAAGCGGACAGTCTGCGATTGTCTCCCCTGCTCCAGTTGCCATCTGGAATGTCCCACTATACCAGTCCAGTGATCTGTGGCCACTCTGAGCCAGTCCCAGACAGATGGCAACCTTAAAAAGGAAGTCTATTCTTAGGAATTAGAATCAAGGTTTTATAACACGATAAAGTCCAAGACCATATCTTTTTCCTCTATAAAACTTGCAAAAAGGAACCAGAATTTAATTAAACTGCCATTACTCCTGAATTACGTATTCAGGTTTCTACTTTTTTCCAAAGTTCTTCATTATCTTTTAGTTTTCAGCTTCAAACTGATCTTGGGTGGCCTCGGCCTGCAGCGGCCTGAAGCAGGATCTCAGTTCCCCAAACAGAGACTGAAGCAGGGCCGCGGCAGAGAGAGCGCTGAATCCTAACCACTAGACCACAAGGGCCAATGGCTGGTGACAAGGCCCTGGCTTGTCTGCTTTGGAGAAATGAATTTCAACAAAGAGACAGAAAGTAGTGAAACAACTAAAGTGTTTATTAGGAGGAAAAGAGTACCTGTGAATAGACTCACACAGGTGGGCTCAGAGAGTCATGCCCTTGTGGTAGTTTGAGTGACTTATATGGGGCATTTCTTCTGGATTTCCTCTGGCCAATCCTCTTGCTCTTCCTGGCTCTGAGCCCATATTTTGTATAACTCAGGGTCCTCCCTTGTGTGCATGCACATCTCTTAGCGAATATGGATTCCAGTGCAGAGACCTGTGGGAAGGTTGACACCACCTATTATGGGGTGGCACCCCCTTCCTTTCTGATCCCTGAGGAGCTCTTCTGCACATGTGTAGTCAGGAGGTCTCCTTGACCACAAGAATGAGAAATATGTGGTCTCTTTATCTTTTACCTGGGCTGGACTCAGCTCCTCCCATTATCTTCCTGCTATTGTCTTTATCTTGGAGTATCTGTCCACAGGGGACAGATTCCAGCTGCTCAGCCTGGGGCCCATCTGTCTCTTGCCTCAAAACAAAGCAGCATGAGGAGGAGAAAGAAAAGAAGAGAAGGAGGAAAGGAGGCTGCCAAGGAGAAAGAAGGAGAGAGAGGAGATGGAGATGAAAAGAATTACTACCAGAGGGAAGGGCACTGTTGAAGAAAATATTTGTAATTATTTAAACTATTTCCCTTTGTGAGGGAGGAAAAACAATTTTCCCTCTATCCTTCTAGGTCCGTGGCTGAGATGTCCCTGTAAAGGAAAGATGGGTCAATAGAAGAAAAACAAACAGAAGTTTCATGACATGTATACCTCCTGTATACATTTCCTGGGAGACACCCAGGAAAACCGAGTGACTCTTAAAGTGGCCCAAGTCACCACCTAAAAACCACTTCTAACTAAAGATAAAGGAAGATGTTGGGGGAAGAGAGAGCAGTATGGGAATTCATCAGGCAAAGCACAGTAATCAAGGGTGCTGTTGTTATACAGATTTAAGTCCTTGTCTTCTCCACTGATAAGTTTCTAGAGATTGAGTCATGCTTCTCTTCCTGGTACAGAGAGGGAGATACCCTACAAATAGGGATTTCTCTTATAAATACAAATGTCTCTTACAAAAAGAGTAACTTCTACTCATTTCCAATGCTTTTTTCCTGTGTTTGCTGTTTCTTAAAACGAATTAGCCTAAAATCATCCTTATGCCTAGGAAACATATTTTAGCGTGGCAAATTCTGCTCCCCTCACCATCTTAATGCAAGGGGGATCCTATGAGGGGACAGGAATTTAAAGTACAGTATCTCAAATCAAGCAGACCTGGTTCCCTTCCTGATTTTACTATTTACCATCTATGCAAATGAAGTTAAATTATTTAACTATTCTCAGTTTCAATTTTCTCATCTGTTAAACAGAGACACTAACACCTACCTATCGCAATGAATTAAATAATGCATACAAAACGCTCAGCACAGGGTCTGGCATATTACGACTCAGACACTAGTAGTTGTTATGACCATTAGGGCTCCCAAGGCTGATGCTGCTGTTAAAAAAAAATAAAATAAAATAACTGAGTTAATTTAAAGACCTAATTACCTTTATTCAATGATTTATGAGTCAGCATCCCATCTAGTAAATAGAAAAGGGCTCAGAGGAGCTGTACAAAATGGAAGACATTTATAGGCAGAAGGAAGTGGAACAAGGAAGTTATTCTAGCAAAGAGTGGATTGTTTCAGGCAAGGTCACCTTCCTTTGGGGGAAGGTGAGGTCTAGCGGTAGATTACCTCACTAGTGCTGAGCAGGTAATTCCAGACAGACTGGTTAAAGGTCACATTCCTGGGAGAGGCTAAAACTGCAGTTAGGTTAGGTATGAAGTCTGGGTTTGCTGACATGGGACTGAGCACAAGGGACTCCATTCAGGGCCTGTTGTTTCCTTTCTAACGCTGCCTACTGATGGCACAGGAGAACATGCAACCTAGAAAAACTGAAATTGACATTCTGCCTTAGCGTGTCCTGCTCTAAGGCAAATAGACTTAAACAATGGTCATTGTTGTGACAGAATTAAACAATATTCTTTTCTTTAACAATTTTATTGAGATATAATTCACATACTATACAATTCACCCATTGAAAGCATACGCTTCAATGATTTTTAGTATATTTAGTTGTGCAATCCTCACAAAAATTTTTGAACATTTTCATCACCTTAAAAAGAAACCCCAAACAATATACTCTTTATCAACAATAATTTTTATGCTTTTGAATAATGTCATAGAAACATTCACCTCTAGATTATAAGAAATTACCAGATATGTAATATAAAAATAGTAAACAAAGTAGATTAAGCCATATTTATGTACATCAGCTTATTCAAACATATTATGATGTTTAATACTATAATAACTTTATAAATAAGTTCAATGAAACGCAATTCACATTAAAAGTGAGAATAATGCTAATAGAATTGCAGAGATAAAATTACCATTTTATGCACACACCTCTGTATTTTCTCCTAATTCTTTAGGTTTGTAACTGATCAAATACACATTAAAAATTTTTAAACCTTAGAAAATATATGATTATCATGCAGAAATAGTGGTCAGGTGCTCAAAAATTTCAAGAAACATCAAGAAACATCAAGAAATAGAATAATTTCTATTTTTATTCTTAATGGTGTTGGTTAGGGAACCATAAGTCTACCTTCTTTTTATAATTGACTTTCCAGGTTGTTTTTATTAATCAGGCTCTATGGGGAAAAATAATAGTAGTAAGAGTCAACAAAATGCCTCATGGAGCTGGATGCTCCTTATCAAATCCAGCTGGACAAGCTCAAGAAAATTACATGATTTCCCTATGCCTCAGTCTTCTCATCTGTAAAACAGGGTGATGGTGACAGCACATGTAGCCCATAGGATTGTAATGAGGATTAAATATATAACATGCATAAAACAGTATCCAAATAATTCTAAATATATGTAGATAACCCCTTCCAGGAAGTAGAGCTTAATTTCCCTCCGCTTGAATGTGGGTTGGACCTAGTGTCCTACTTTCAAAAACTAGTGTATGGAAAGGGGAAATGGTACCTTTACAGTGGGGAAACCTGGCAAACAATCTCACTCTTTAACACCATCTCCCCCAGAAAAGAATAAAATTTTTTAAGTGTTATCCAGACTGTCACATTATTGCTTAAAACCATCCAATGCTTCTCGTTGTACTTAGAGTAAAATTTCGATTCCTTTCTAGACCTCACGTGTATCTACTTCATAATGGACCTCTATTCACCCTCTCACTTTGATCTGGCCTCACAAGCATTTTCAATGTAACTCAACTGATCCAAGATGTTTCTGCCTTGCATGCTTTACCTGTGGTGTCTCTGATCTTGCTCCCATGCCTCTGCTCAATAGTTGTCCCTTCACAAATACCTTCCCTGACCATCCAACCTAAACTCCCTCCACTTGGCCACTCTCTGTCACTTACCTGGTTTATTCCCTTCACAGAACCTATCATACCATGAAATTTTCTTGATTTTGTATTTACTTGCTTGCTGTCTCTATCCCATCATTAGAAAGATGGCTCATTGTTTTCTTTAAGTCCCATATCCCAGTTCCTAGAACCTTGTAGGAACCAAAATATAGTTTGCTGCTTGAATAAATGACAGAGTAAAGAGTAGGGTTGTCTGGAACATCCAGGATTTTTATGTATTTTACTGATGACCCATAAGGTCAACTTTTTAATGAGAACTAGATGTACCAGAAGAATGTCTATATTTTAAACATCTATTCCTATTATCTGATAATCACCAATATTTTTCGCCTTCATGCTTAGCATCATTTGTTCCCGACCCAGTGCTGACTACAGACTCCTACATGTCAGCAGATGAACTGTAGAATTCATCATTCTGCCAAGACTGGGACCACCTATGGGAGTGTGCTAATTATTCCCTTCCCACAGGACACAGTTTTCTTTTAACACATACCATATTTTCTTAGCTCTAGTAAAAACCATCAGTGGATTTTTTGTCCCTCACTGGGCTTGTAGCCCTTTCTGACCTCAATGTAACTGATCAGGACTTTACCACATGTCTAGCTATCAAAAATCCTCTACCTGAGACACATATTCTTATGCCTCTGTGACTCTTTTTCTTGTTTCCCACATCTTGATTGTGCCACCCATCTCACTTTAGATGTGGCCCACCCTATTTTCTTGCAGCACCCAAAACACCAGTTTAGAGTCCCTTGGTCCATGCAGGACTGAGTTCTTATGCCTCCTTGGACATAGGACACTGAATACTAGCTATTAAACCTAGATTTTCTTCTTTTTTCCACCTGCCTCTGCAGCTGAGGTCAGATTATTCCTCAGGGAAAAGCCCACTTAAATCATAAACCCCACTTAATGCGTGTTGCAAAAAAAATGATTAAACAGCCAGCCATAGCAGAACCTATTTCAATTTTTGAGATATTTAAAAATAATAAATACATCATCATTATATGCAAAGTATAGAAGGCAGGACTAGCAATTAGTGGACTGCACGATATTCAGTTGAAAGTTAAGAATCTTTGGCGTGGTTTGATAATTGCAGCTTATCATGACATTTCCACAAAATACCTTGGACTGTGTAATCATTTTGAAGGTAATCTTATGGTAAGAAACCACATACCTAAAGAAAACATTTATAAAGTTCTTTATTTTTAAAAAGGGTTTACTAATACCTTCCACAGAACCCAAAATCTTTGTATTTTAAGTAGTAGGATCTATAGAATATTGATGTTTTTATTTATTCAGATTCAACTCTCAGTAAAATTTAAAAATAAAGAATGCTGTTCCTATTAGTAGAGACTCACAAGATATAAGTATAGCAATATAATATCATACTGGTCAAGTGATCAAGGGAAATATTCTATCAGAAAGCAACAGGAATCATGTTTTAAAAATATTAAAGTAATGTATTTTCCCTTCTTATTAATCCAATTATTTCCCCTGTAACTCCTTCTGACCCTTAAGACTACAATAAGGAGGTTATTACCTAGAAAAAGTATGAGTGATGTCCCTAGGTTCATGTGTAGTATAAAAGGTATCCCAGGGCTTCCCTGGTGGCGCAGTGGTTGGGAGTCTGCCTGCCGATGCAGGGGACGCGGGTTCGTGCTCCGGTCCAGGAGGATCCCACATGCCGCAGAGCGGCTGGGCCCGTGAGCCATGGCCGCTGAGCCTGCGCGTCCGGATCCTGTGCGCTGCAACGGGAGAGGCCACAACAGTGAGAGGCCCGCGTACCACACACACACACACACACACACAAAGTGTATCCCAAATCCTATGTGACCTAGGAGGAACTATAGAAGAAAGCAGGTATTACTTGGCTAACAATCTTGCGAATGGGTGGGACTGGTGGTGGTCACTGTGGCAGAGGTAAAGTGTTCTTGCATAGAAAATGACGGGGTGGACCACCAAGCCTAAGACTGAATGGAGGGCTTCCCTGGTGGCGCAGTGGTTGAGAGACCGCCTGCCGATGCAGGGGATGCGGGTTCGTGCCCCGGTCCGGGAAGATCCCACATGCTGCGGAACGGCTGGGCCCGTGAGCCATGGCCGCTGAGCCTGCGTGTCCGGAGCCTGTGCTCCGCAACGGGAGAGGCCACAACAGTGAGAGGCCCGCGTACCGGGAAAAAAAAAAAGACTGAATGGAAGTCACAACCAGAACTAGAGGGCTCTTTAGTGCCAGCCAGAACCAAAATGGATCTTCCTCTGTGGAGGGTAAGGTCCCAACTTCCCAGGACTCTTGCCAATTTAGAAAGGACAGGTCATGATTTTCATTAGTGATGTACATCTGTGGCAGATTTCAACAGCATGCCCAGTGACCGAGATAGACTAGGGACACTTCCATGAGGTCAGTGAGAAGTACCCAGAGACCAGAATGCAGGCCAGCCCTTCCAGCGTCCTCCCATCCATCACCATGACCTTCCTCCTACATCTGAGTGGCATATTTTGAGGAAGAGGTGGGGCAATGGTAAAATTTTTAGAGAGGAGCAAAACTGGCTGTTGCATCTTGAATTTTATTAAATTATTATCCAAAACAAACTGAGACGACATTAAAGGAACTGTTCTAAACTTGAAGAGGTAGTGGGGTGGTGGTTCAGTGACAAGAATAGGACCTTTATAAACAAAAGAGAAAACTAATTTTTTGCATATCTGGGTATAGTGTGTAAATATTTTATTCCATGTATCAATATTCCTAGAAAGATTTAACGAAAGATATTCAACAGACATTAAGAGAAATTAAAGTATAAATGACTGCTAATTGGTAATAAACTATTAGCTGAAGTCACATTGGAATCTACTTGTGGTAATTCTCCAGAAAGAACCAATTGGATGTGTGTGTGTGCTTACTTTATTTATGTATGTATTTATTATTATTTTTATTACTTTTAAAGGAACTGGCTCAGACTGGCAAGTCCACGATTTGCAGGGCAGGCCCACAGACTGGAGGCCCAGGAGAGCCAATGTCCCAATTTGATTCTGAAGTCTGTCTGCTGTAGAGCCAGGAAGAGCTGATGTTGCAGATGAAAGGGAGTCTGCTGGAGAATTCTCTCTTGCTGGGGGAAGCCAGTCTTTTTATTCTATTCAAGCTTTCCACTGAGGGGATAAGGCCCACCCACATTATGGAGGTCATTTTCTTTATGAAAAGTCCATTGATTTAAATGTTAATCTCATCCCAAAACACCCTTACGGAATAATGTTTGCCCAAGTATCTGGGCATCTCATGGCCCAACCAAACTGACACATGAAATTCACAATTGCACCACTGTAAAACACTTTGCTGATGTAGCTATTATACTGGAAGGGGAAAGTTAACTAGGAATAAAAGAAGGGAAATACGCTAGTATCTGTTTTCCATATGTTAAAAAACAAAATTCAACTGAGTAAATTTAAAGATCAAATTGGCTTTATTCAAGTATTCATGAATCGAGCAGCATGCTGTCTAGCAAATAGAAAGGAGCTCCAAAGAGGTGCAGAAAAGGAAAGAGCTATAAAGGCAGGAAGAGGTGAGACAGGGAAGTCATAAACGAAAGAAAGGATAATTTCAGGCAGAATTACCTTCCTTGGGGGAAAGGCAGGGGCCTAGAAGTAGAGTACCTCACTAGCGCTGGCCAGGAGATTCCAAACTGACTGGTTAAGATTACATTTCCAGGAAAGGCTGAAACTGTGATCAGATTAGGTATTAAGCATTAGTTTGCAGGTGTAGGGTTTAGCACAGGGACTCCATTTGGGGCCTGTTGTCTCTTTTTTAACACATACTGTGGACCTCCATAATTATGGACTAGCCCTGTAGGGAAGCAGAGTAGATGGGTAGATTGGATTGAGTGACCAGGCTATGTCCTGGTACAGAATGAGAGTACTTTGGGTGAAGAAGTAAAAGGTACTTATTCTAGGGAGCTTTCAGCTGATAATCAACCAAGAATGATCCTTTAATCAGACGTTCCTTTAAGTCTTCACTATTCTTTTCAAATCCAATGGAAGTTTTAAATTAGGGGAAGATAGTGTTAATAAAATAATAGAAGTTTAGAAGAAATATTTTTATCTCATTTTTGTAGTTGATAGTCAGGCTTCCCTTTTTTCACCTTTTATTACTGCTCTTAATCTGGGTGTCTCGCACCACAGGACTTTGTTAATATCCAGTGGTCAATCAGGGAGCTCATTTGGTAAAGATTTTTGGAGGAAAAAATTTTCTCCTACTTGACAATTTTATGGTACCAAGAGGCACACTAATTAAAACGCGCTTATTTTAGGAGTCAGATCACAGGAGGTGTTAGGCTAGTAAAGTTCTGATTATTATCTAAAGTTGCACCATTAACAAAAAGTTTAGGCAAAAATAGTTTGCCCTAAATTCAAAGGGAATGGAAAAAGCAAGAGAAGAAAGAAAACTGGCACATCTATGATAAGCAAAGGAGGAAATGATTAGGGGGGAGAAGACTAGAAGAATCATTCTCCAAAATGCTAGAAATTTCAGCCCCTCATTAACACGCTCTTTAATTCTTAACATTCTATTTGAGCAATTCACAGCTTAAACTGGTTGAATCTAAAAACTGGTGCATTTCTCACACTAGACGAATTGATGATACCTTAAGTTAATGACCCAGAATAGGAGAAAACGTCCAATGTTCCCAGGGTCAGATTGACAAGGTCAGTGTGAAGTGCAGTCTGTGCCACTCATGGATTCATTGTCACTGACCATGGACGGTCCAAGCTCACATATTTAGGATAACATCTGATTGTGCTATGATCATGCAGACCTACTAAGGTATTATAGAACTATGGATGTCTTTCCCTATTCCTATATTTACAATTTAAGGAAAATGAATGGTTCTTGTGAGCCATTTATAGGCAAGAGGACAATTGAAAATCAACTTACTGCTTCTGCATACTTCAGTATTTATCATGATAAAGTGAAACATGACAGGAACAACTAAAACTGAATGGTTATATAAGAATAGATTATTCTCACAACCTGTTTTTAGTTCTATATAATTGAGAAGCATAATACTTTCAGGATGGACCTGGCCAGTTATTTCTCTTTCAGGGAAAAGTATAATCTGCCTAGCGGTCTGAACTTAGAGTCTGGAGCATGGTTGTCATTTTTCCTTTTTTATACTGAGTTCAAACCCTCCACCTACCTCCATTCTATTTAAAAATGAATAAATCTAAGTCATACTAAACAGATGTGTATATGTATAAATCAAGACTACAAAAGCCTGGGTCATGGCAAAAGAGAAGGAGGTAGGTTTGGAAACTTTATATTCACCCCGAGGTGACAGGAAGAGGTACTGGGTAAGGCTCTAAGTGGGTGAAGACCTGGGAAGGAAGTAGGGGCTACCTGCAAATGTTAACCTTTGTCCCAAGTATAATTCATATATCCCAGTAATGCTGTCCTCTGAAGTGGTGGCCACTACACAAGCTATAGCTTATCTAAACCACAAAGTCACCATTTGGAGAAGTAAACCATCAGCCCTTACACCTAGAAAATAGCAACATTCCACTCATTTGAATACCAAATCCAGCATTCTTAGTTTGAGCTTACTCAGGTAAGGCCTCTTGCTGTTTAAAAAGGTGTGGCAATGGAGTAACACCAACCATTCAAAAAAGGAAAAATCAACTCTCGTCATGCCTGTGTGGGCAGGAAAGAGGCTAGAACTTAGGATCAGGGACTCAGAGGTTCCTGGAAAGGATAAGCAACAACAGCACTTCATGGATTCCATGCTTTTCTTTATTACAGCATTTCCCTCCATTGATCTCCAGCTACCATTTCCACAGGAGGTTTGAGTATTCCCAATGAAGGCCCGAAGGTCACCAAGGACCTCAGATGTGAGGATGAATTCCTTGCCCGCTGGTGGGGTGTGAGAGAACAACTCCTGGAAGAAGGTCTGTGGAAGTCTGTAGAGCTGCAGAGCTGTTCTGCAGTCCTCAAGGGGCCCTAGCACAGGACAGGGCAAAGGAAACAGAGCCGGCCTTCTGAAATGTGCTGTGCCCACAACAGTGAGTACCAGAGGATGCTGAGTTTTTGAAGGAATGAAGTAAAGCTTGATTGCCAATATCCAGATCCTGAATCATAAACAAACAAACTGTGGTGCATTAAAAGTAGCCAAAAATTTTGACAGTCTTATCAAAGGATGGGGTCTGTGTCCCTTCCTCTGAATCTGAGTGTGAATCTGTGACTGCTTGACAGATAAAGTACAGGAGATGTGATGCTGGGCACATTTCTGAGCCCAGCCAGTAGGTGATCTGTAGCTTCCGTTGTCTTGTGGAATGAATACTCCCTATTACAACCCAGCATTCAAACTGCAAAGAAGCCCCAGCACCCTGTAGTGAGGCCCAGGTGGAAAGCAAACTAGGTCCCTGGCCAACAGTCCAGCGGAGCACCCAGCCACCAGCCCACACCCACCTTGGCTGCCATATAACTGACTCAAGATGGAAGGAGATCCACCAACCCAGTCAAGCTGCCCTGTATACACCACACAGAGCAGAGACACAGTGATAAGGAAGCAAATCAAATACATACTGACTTGGCTATTTTGGAAAGAGGAGTGGGGTAAGCACAGCTATCAAAAGAGGTTCAAAATCTAGGGCTTCCTTGGTGGCGCAGTGGTTGGGAGTCCGCCTGCCGATGCAGCAGACGCGAGTTCGTGCGCCGGTCCGGGAGGATCCCACATGCCACAGAGCGGCTGGGCCCGTGAGCCATGGCCGCTGAGCCTGCGCGTCCGGAGCCTGTGCTCCGCACCGGGAGAAGCCACAACAGCGAGAGGCCCGCGTACCGCAAAAAAAAAAAAAAAAAAAAAAAAAGAGGTTCAAAATCTATATACACAATATGCATTGTCCAAAGTTAGAATAAAGAAAAATGTAACATTTATCATGTGAAGAGGGGACTTAAAATTATTTGATTATAAAAACAATTCCCATCCTTGAAATGGCTGAAAGCTACTCTTTTGTTAGAGAAATATATTTTAATGGATACAGCTAATGAAATATAAACTACTACAGCAATTAGACATATACACACGTATATGTGTTATATACCACACACAATATTATTATAATCTTCAACTACAACAAATGTTTGCAAACTAAACTCAGAGAAAACAATTATGTTTAGATTCCCCTCAGCCCTTTTGAGCAAGAGAGTTGCGGGAAGCCTAAAAGGCCTCATTGAAAGTCACCAGCCCGAGGACCACATAGGGTTTTATAAAGATCAAAGTAACGCATGCAAAGTCCACTGACGTCAGACGTTAAATCAAAACATGAAAAAAACCTTTTTATTCTTGAAAAACTCTATTGGATTTTGTCAGAGAATTTGTGTATGGCTTTCCTATTTCTGTTTTAATTATTTGAGGTATTTGCACGAAAACAGGATCTTTATCTTTAAGGACTCATCTGTTCCTGCTGTTTTTCCCTCATTTGAAGGCTAATCCAGTGTAAGATAAACAGCAGCAGGAGAAGATAAACTCTTAAAAGACAAAGATCTGGTTTTTATGCAAATGATTCCAGAAGTGTATTTGAAGTCAAAAATAAGATTGATGGTATGCATAACACTGTCTGTAATATATTTTTCTGTATATTTTAGGATACTTTTTCCGAAGTGCTTGCTGTACAAAGAAAAGTGTTCAGAGGAAGTGATAAACATTTTACTTATCAAATGCTGACAATTATTACAGGGAGTTAATATATAACTGAAATGTAGCAAGGTAGATCAAATGTCACTTTGAATAAAGTTCACATCATCCTTAACCAACACTTTCAAAAGCCAAATAATTCTATTGTGATTTTGGAAAGTTCTCTTACAAAAATGTGCTATTTTCTCCTGCTTTTATTTTTCCAGATTTAAGTTTCTTTGCTCAATAATAGTCTCTCAAATGCATTGAGAGAATATTTATTTCTTAGTCCACTATCCATAGGACTACCAGCAGTGTACAGCACCAAAAATAATGCATAAATACTTAAGAACTATCAAGAAGGTTTTAAGGAAGAATTTTTCAATTATAATTTAAGATATTTTATTATTACTCTAAATTCTAAGGTGTCATTAATATTAATTAATATCTTCACATATGTGATCTTTTGTTCTTTAAAAATCTTTTGAAGGGAACAGAGAGGATATTACTAAGCCCATGTTTTAAAGTAAAAACTAATTAAATTAAATTGCTTGCTTGTAAGTCATGTGACTAGACAATGTTACATCGGTCTAGAATTCAGGAATTCTGGCTTTCAGACTCAGTATTTACCCACAATATTACGCATATAAAAAAAAGATCCTAAAAAAAAAAAAGATCCTTGGGATACCTGTAAGAAATTAATTAACAAAATAGCAAAATTATAATAAAATATATGCTTTATTATGTGTCTGACTTATCATAAGACTGAATCAAGGGGAAAGACATTCATTAGGACTGAGCTCATTTGTTTTGCAAATGATACGGAACAGTTTATTGCTGGGAAGGGGATTTTGAAATTATGGAACAAATACCACCAAAATATAAATGATACTTTGTTTCTATATGCCCTAAAATACTTCAAGATACAACATTTAGAAAACATTGGTCCAGAAAGCAGATTATCGTGATGGAAAAGCAAATGTGCACTCAATTCTGCCTCGTTTGCAAATTAATTCCATCTACTGGTAGCCTCCCACTACTGCCTTTCGCTAATGGAATAAACACATTGTGGGGAGGAAAAACTATGTTCCCTCTATACTCTTAGGTTCTTGGCTGAGACACTGTAATAAAAAGACAGATTAACAAGAGAAAAACAAACAGAAGTTTAATAATATGTGTATCTCTTGTATACATAAAAAGATACCCAGGAAAGCTGAGTTACTCCCCCAAATGACCCAAGCCACCACCTTAAATATTTCCAGCTACAGACAAAAGATACTGGGCAGGAGGAAAGCCCGTGTTGGGAGGTTACCAGAAAAACCATAGTGAACAAGGGTCAGGTTTCAGCCATTGCCTTCTCCATTGGTAAAGAGCCTCTAGAAATTTAGAATCATCCTTCTCTTCCTTGTACAGAAAGGAAAACACCCTCACAAATGGAGATTTCCCTTATAAATGTAAATGTTGCTTACAAAAGGGTAACTTCTACTCAATTTTCAGAGCTTCACCTATGTCTGCTATTTCAAAAAAAACCAGCTTATAATAATCAATATGCCAAAGAGACACATTTTGGGGTGACAAATCCTGATTCCCTTAAGTCCTGCCTTTGGAACTACCGGTAGAAGTTTTATAACCCAGAATTTGAGCTATTCCAGCTTACCGAAACACTCTCCTAGTCCAGAAAATTGGTAAATTCAGTTAAACTGTTGCGTCTCATTTCAGAAGGCCTTGATGCAGATGGGCTTCCAAAGTTAGGCCTATATTATTCAAGAAACCAGGTATTTAGTAAAAGGAATTTCTATAGAAATAAAAGAAAAACAAAGGTTAACGTTTGGAGTAAATTAGAAACCAGTTTCCGATTCACAACCAGTCAAAAAGATTTCTAGATATCAGCGTCCAATATCCTTTGCAATTTGGATGTTTCTGATGATGTAATTGGGTGTTCAGCGAAACTTGCTGAGTGGCCACAAAGCAGCAGGCACAAAGAACACCTGAAAGAACCATTAAAGAACGATCAGTGTTTCAAACAAAAGTCATACACATTACAATCGGCCTCATCGTTCATCCAGTCCCACGTTATTAATTCCTGAATTCATTTTTCCCGTAAGTTCTGGAAATTCTTACCCAGTTCATCTTTATGATCTTAAAGTTATCAGAAACTTGTGTTTGCCAGAGTGGTTTCCATGAATCTCCTTGAAGATGAAGCACTTTTGCAGGAACATTTTTTGCAAAAGCATCAGAGTATAATAATAACTATAAATGACAAAAGACTTAAAAATTGTCATGGTTAAAAATTTAATGAGAGTTCATTACAGTGCAGTTGACAAGGAAATTGTTCATTTCCATTACATATAACACTTTAAGATAATAGCTGGAATTATAAATGATTAACATTATACCAGCACATATCAGAATTTTAGGTATTTCACGTAACTTCTGAAACACTTATATTCAAATACAAATACAACATAAAGAAGGCTTAGTATTTCTTCTCTTTTGACAATGCATCTCATTTAATTTAACATATCAAATAAACCTGATAAGTTTAATATCTCTCTTTTATAAGGAAAAAGAACAAAGTTTTTGAGATGTTACAGAGTCCCTTTGGAAAATCTCAAAGTTACTTCCAGGTCAAAAGGACTTTATTTAGAATTTGATTTTCAGAAGTTTGTTAAGAGCATCAAAAGATTTGGACACTTGACTAAATAAGAGTCAGGGATCATTGTGAAACAATACTTTATCTATTTAACCAATGTAACAATAAAAGATTTCAAAGACAAATACAGAAGGTTACATAGTTGTAAGCAAATTTTAGCTCTTTTAATAATGAGAAGATTTAAATTTCTTAAGTAATCAAGGACATGATTAAGACAACATAAAGCTTAGGAAATTATTTTGATAAAACACAGAATCTTTTCTTTCTAAGCAGATTACTTAAAGGGTAAAGAAAAACTTTTCACAGACTCTTATTAAAGCAGACAATAGTCCAATATAACTTTACCTTTATAGAACTTGTAAGAAAATTAAGTTCCAGTTTTACCTAAGTACACTATTGATATTAAAGCTTAATTTTAAAACCCTTATAATAATTCAATTTCTGCCAGCTTGATTACACAAGGTAACTCTACAAATGTCTATATTTAGTTTGTCCTTCATTTTCCTCTTTCCTGTTCTGAAATAACCAGCTTTACTTTAGGAAAAAAAATCACTTTCATTTCCCTCAACAAAAATGCACTTTTGTACTTCATGCCTTTTCTAACCAAAAAAAGGAAAAAACAAAAAACGCCAAACAACCCCCCCCCAGAACACATCCTACCTTCTTTGCATAGAGTTATTTCCCTTACTATTTCTAATAATTTTAATTACATATATTAATTGGAATTCTTAACCCTTAGAAACCTTAATTTCTAGTGAAAACTAAGAAATACACAATGTGAACTTGTTACCGAGTCCAAGCTCGCCCGGCTTGCTGCACAATGGGCCGATAAATCGGGAGATGAGGTGCTGACGCAAGGAATACAAGTTTATTCAGAAAGCTGGCAGACCAAGAAGATGGCAGACTAAACTCTCAAAATAACCATCTTATGGGGTTTGGATGCCAGTTTCTTTTATAGCACAGAGAGGCGGAGGAGATGAGGAAGTAAAGTAAAAAGGCCGTAAGTTTTGCAAATATCCCCTGGAATGGCCAGCCTCGCGGAGGGGATGTGTTAAATTCTTCTTTCTTGCAGCCATCCACAGGTGGACAGAGTCGGGATGTTTCCCTGAACAAAGGCACTTTGGTTTAACATTCAGGCAGAGGGGCAGTGTTCCCCGAGGCAGGCCATTATGCATAGACAGTATCCTTTTAGTGAACAAAAGCAGAGGAAAGCAAAGGTTAAAGGAGAAGAAAAAGATCCAACATGGAGTCCGATTTGGCTCTTCCCTGTTACAAACTGTGTATTACACCAACATTCTGAAGACTGGCAAATTTATGAATATATTTAATAATTTATAGAAGCACGTGCCCTTTTTAAATATTACAGTCTTTCAATGTGGCCAAGACATGTTTAATAACAAACCCAAATATCTTTAGTTCCTCTGTAATAAGAAGACAGAAGTAGGTAAACCTGGGCTTCCCTGGTGGCGCAGTGGTTGAGAGTCCGCCTGCTGATGCAGGGGACGCGGGTTCGTGCCCCAGCCCGGGAGGATCCCACATGCCGCGGAGCGGTTGGGCCCGTGAGCCATGGCCTCTGAGCCTGCGCATCCGGAGCCTGTGCTCCTCAACGGGAGGGGCCACAGCAGTGAGAGGCCCGCGTACCGCAAAAAAAAGAAAAAAAGTAGGTAAACCTATGTTCAGTAATTAATGTTCAATATATAATCTTATTTAGAAATGATCTAGATATTCAATGAATTTCCATTATTTAACTTAACAAAACTAACAGTGGAAGTTACCAAAAGATTTGGGAAACTGTTTTTAAGTAGACACAACATAAAACATAATTGTAGGTGAAAAGTTCACCGTAAAATTCTTATCCCAGTTGCATCTATCTAAATCACTTCTTAACAATTGTGTTTAGACTACACTTGAAAACTTCATGATGAAAACTTCAGATGAAGTTAGCCATCACGTCAAGCTATTTTTCTTGCTGACAGATTTTATAACAGAGGTAACAAATTTTAATAGCAAACCCAGATTGAATAACTCTGAAGATATGCCTATTTCAATTAAATAAACAAACTTCAACTAGCTTTTATACCAAAGATTGTCCCAGATCACATGAACTTGAGAAACATTTGGATTAATTCCATATTTCTGAGAGTTTTAGAATACCCAATCCTTGCAAGTGCTTGTCCTTCAACTCAACTAAACAGAGCTCTTTTACAAATTAATTTTGGCAATACCATCCAGAGGTAGAAAAATAAGACAAATACAACATACATATATAGACACACATAAACATACTGACAGATGCCAACAGAGACATAACTATTGTTTCTAAAATTTTAGTTATGAGTCAAGTACAATAGCACAACGTTTATAAAAGAACAGTTGGATTCAAATTTTGTTTTGGCAGTTGAAATAAGTTAAATTCACCTACTTATATGGATAAAGCTGTTTACTAATATTTACGAAGAGGACATTTAAGATTTTTTTATTAGCGCAATTTCCAAATAGTTCATTTTTCTCTTTCTAATCAGAAACATCTCCCTAAAGTTTGCATTTCAAAGAATGGCTCTTGGGTCCTAGAGAAGATGGGAGTAGAAAATCTACATCACAAAGACACAACTGTTTAGGGGTATATTTGCGTATTATCAGAGATCTAGAGCGATTACTATTGAAATGTTTTCTTCTTAAGTGCAGAACAGTTCTATTTCCAATGTCCTAATCTTTGGCAATACCTGTAAGCATTTTGAGATGAATTGGCAAGGTTTTGAGATTGGTAAGGGTAGGTGGATGTGGAATTGCTCCTAGAGTTGCGATTCTGGTTTTGTAGAGATTGGCAAGACAAAAGCATTCGTTTCCAAATCCTCAAAGCTGGAGAGTTGTAGACTACATGATGTCAAAAGGCTGATCAGCCCATATAACTATATTCTCTTTAATCTTTAAAGTTTTAGTTTATTTCTTTATCAAATCAGGGAGATTTCTAACTAAGATGTAAATCAAAAGATTTCTATGTTCTGGAACTTCAGAGTCTGACGTAGTATACCTTTCAAAAATCTGTATGAAGCATTCAACAAAGGCTTTCTTTCTAAGGGCACAAATCAAAGTGGGACCAATTCCCTTTAGAGGGAAAAACCTCTACTATTGTTTTTGTCAGCCCCTGAATATCAGCCTTCAGCTGATATTTTTAGGAAGGCCTAGGAAAAATTCCAGTCATCTGTGTTCTCTGTGTGTGTGGTGGGGGGGGGGGCGGAGGGGGCCCCCAGGGGGCTGTTTGGCTTATCTGAGGAAGTATAGTATGATGGGAGGAAAGATCAGCCTTTAGCAGCCAATCAAGGTCCCTATGAGTGGGAGTTGTGAATTACCAAGAATCTTTTAGCACCTCTCTAAATTTTGTAGAATCTTCTAAAAGTGGAGGCAAAAAGAGCTTTGTAATTTTATCTTTTTAAGGCAGTCCCTAAGACTAACCACCATACTCTTTCATGGCCTTTTTTCAACTTTGTCTTCCCATATAGGAACCAATAAAACAATTGTTTTAGATGAAAACACTCTGTTTTCTTAAAGATAGAAGATTTTCTAACTCACAGGATCCATCATCTGGCCATTGACCACCAGGATCTTATATTCATCTCAATGCCCACTCAAACCACTAAGGCTTTTTAGGACTTAAACATGGACACAAGAGGCATCCCAGAAGAGAGTGCAAAAGATGCGGTCCTCACAAGATCCAGAAAGTTTACACCCAAAGTTTGCCCAAGAAAGCAAAGATCTTTGTTGCCACAGGTGGTAAGAATGGTGTGGTGAAAACAGTGTCTGGTTTCCCACAAAAATGTGAGACACCTTCAGTCACAGGCCCAATACTCTGTGACACTGGGCAGATTCTCCTGGAAAGGGACATTTCTGGCAGTAATGAGACAGTGAGAGAACAGAGATCCCTTATGTACCAGGACTTCTCCTGACAAACTCCTGAGAGAGCACACAAGTTGGGACAAAGAGATTGCTACTCCTCGGGTCCTCAGCCTGTTTGACTGATGCTTGCCCGGACATGCATCCTTCAGGTGGCAGAGCCCAGACGGACTATTCTCACTGATCACAAAGCCACACTCTGAAGATATAGAATGAGATGAAAGGAAACCCCCCATTACACCTACGATTCCCCTCCTTACGACAAACGACACAGAAGACAAAGACAAAAGAAAACAATGACCATCTCTGGGAGAAAATGGATCAATAGAAAACAAGAGCACTGGGAACAAATTTTTACCAAAGTTACTATACCCAAGGAACTAATTCACACAAATATTGTCTCTTGATGGTGTAAATTTGGGATGAAAGGAACAAGAAAATTTTACCTTCCTCTTGAAACTGAGCAGGACCTTGTGGGGCTCCTGGGCACAAAAGTCTTTCTGTGTCTCCCGTTTCGTATTTGTAGGAAATGGGCTTCATTCAGCCTCCATGACCTTCCCTGAGTTCCAAAGGGCAGGTTCAAACAGTTGCTAATTAGGGAAGGGAGGGGATGCAGAGACAAGGGAGGAGCAGTTAAGAAAAAATAATGCAAACTTTGGGTAGGGTCCTGGTTCCTCCTCTAGGAATATACATAAAAATATCTTGGAGCTCTTCTGCAGAACTGAAAACCCCACCAAATGGAAGATGTTAACTGCCTGATGAAGCATTCTTCATTCCGGAGAGAAGGTCATAGTTTGATAAACCCAAGAACAACAAAAGCCCATCATGGGGCTTCCCTGGTGGTGCAGTGGTTGAGAGTCCGCCTACCGATGCAAGGGACACGGGTTCGTGCCCCGGTCCGGGAAGATCCCACATGCTGCGGAGCGGCTGGGCCCGTGAGCCATGGCCGCTGAGCCTGCGCGTCCGGAGCCTGTGCTCCGCAACGGGAGAGGCCGCAACAGTGAGAGGCCCGCGTACAGAAAAAAAAAAAAAAAAAAAGCCCATCATGAAACCACTTGATGCCAGATGACCTCTGGATTGAAGGAATGCAGGCACTGCAGACACCCTAGTCCTTATCAGTAACTCTTGCCCCTTGATTCTAAAACTCCTCACAAGCCCCCTCAGGTTGGAACACACAGTTTTGAGGGCATTGGCCTGCTATGGCCCCCTCTGCTTGGGAAAGCAATAAAGTTATTCTTCTCTACTTCACCCAAAACTCTGTCTCTGAGATCCAATTTGGTGCCAGTGTACAGAGGACGAATTTCAGCTACACTGTCTTGACTGGGCTCTACAGAGTGAGATCGAGGAGATCTGACTTTGGTAAGAATTCTTACCCTTCGTCGGCTTCTGCTCGCTTTCTAGGGTCCTGGCTGTGGCCTTCAGAGAGAATATCGTGTCTCAGAAAGTCCTTACATATGTTGCCAAACTGTAGGAGAGAAAAAATAATTTTTCCTTACTTTTCTAGTTTCTTGGCTGAGATACCCCTATAATAAAAAGACAGATTAACAGTAAAAACAAAACAAACATAAGTTTAATAACATGTATACCTACTGTAAACATAGGAGAGACCCAGGAAAAATAACTTCCTGAAGTGGCCCAAGTCATCACCTTAAATATCATCTACAACTAAAGACAAAAGATGTTCCGGGGGCTTCCCTGGTGGCGCAGTGGTTGAGAATCTGCCTGCCAATGCAGGGGACACGGGTTCGAGCCCTGGTCTGGGAGGATCCCACATGCCGCGGAGCAACTAGGCCCGTGAGCCACAGCTACTGAGCCTGCGCGTCTGGAGCCTGTGCTCCGCAACGGGGGGCCGCGCACTGCGATGAAGAGTGGTCCCCGCTCGCCGCAACTGGAGAAAGCCCTCGCCCAGAAACGAAGACCCAACACCGCCAAAAATAAATAAATAAATAAGTAAATAAAAAGATGTTGGGGGACACGGGGAGAGAGGAAGCCAGTTATGAAAGGTTACCTGGAAAAGCATAGTAAACTAGGGCAAAGTTGTTATGCCTGCTCCATTGAGCAAACGTTTCTAGAGTCATCCTTTTCTTCCTGGTTCAGAGAGGAAAATACCTTACAAATGGAGATTTCCCTTAAAAATGCAAATGTCTCTTACAAAAGGGTAACTTCTAGTCAGTTTTCAGAGCTTCAACTGCGTGCTCTTCCTTAAAAACAACCAGGTTAAAATAATCAATATGCAAAAGAGGCATATTTTGTGGTGACAAGTTCTGCTTCCCTTCAACCCAAACGGGGCTCTTAGGGAATAGCCTGGTGAGTTATATGATTGATTCCTCAGTTCTTTGCTTCTTAAAAATATGCATAAATGACAATCTCAGTCTCCTCTCTCTCTCTCCCTCCCTCCCTCCCATCTTGAGCTTTAGCTTTCACTAATGTTTCTGAAATTTAAATATAAAATACTTAAAATTTATTATAATAAATTTATTTATTATAACACATTTATTAAAATGTGTTATCATGCGGATAGGCTCCTAATGCAACTAACAAAAGCATCAGTCACTGGTCAAATCTTACACGGTGCACAAATTTAATAGTTCATATTCCTCTGATTTCTACCTGTCAAACACACAAAACACGAAGTAAGTTTTTTTCCTAAGTTTATATCAAAGTACAAGGAGAAAAGTAAAGCCCTATTTTACTCTATTCTATTCTAAGTAACCTTTGTAGTCTATCTCTTACTATTAAAAAAATACATCATACACAAAGAAGTTTGTGTGTGTGAACATATCTGTCATCTATGGATGAGTAACGAAACAACTTACTAGTGTAAAACTATGATTATTTATTATTTCTCATGACTCTAGGTCTTCTGATGATAGATTCACATAAACAGCTGTCTTCAGCTGAAGGGTTATTAGGGGCTGGACTCGGCTGGGATATCTGGTACAGCTGGGCCCTTCACTCCATGTGATTTCTTATGCTTCAGGAAGCTAGTCCAAGCCTCTTCAAGTGGTAGCAGCAATAGTCCAAAAGAACAAGCTCCAGTGTGTACATTTATATCAATCTTTTGCTTGCCATGTGTTTGCTGATGTCTCATTGGCCAAAGCAAAATCACCTGGCCAAGCCCAGTGTCAAAATGTGAGGGGACAGCCAACACATGACAGTATGGCTACCAGGAGGCATTGCTCATTGAGGGCCACTTGGGTGACCACGTACTACAGTGGGAAAAAAATTACTACTTTGCTTTTTTAAAAATTTTTTTATTTTTTATTTTTGTGGTAAGCGGGCCTCTCACTGCTGTGGCCTCTCCCGTTGCGGAGCACAGACTCCGGACGCGCAGGCTCAGCAGCCATGGCTCACGGGCCCAGGCGCTCCGCGGCATGTGGGATCTTCCCGGACCGGGGCATGAACCCGTGTTCCCTGCATCGGCAGGCGGACTCTCAACCACTGCGCCACCAGGGAAGCCCCAAAATGACTACTTTGAAATAAACAACTTGTGTGTTTAGACAAAATTATTCTAGAGAGTATAACCAGATTATCTGAATGCTTTTATAGTGGGGTAGATTTCATTCAGGTCGGGAAAAAACCCTATTTTACTACTTTATAACGATATTTATAATAAAAATAAGTAGCAAGAGTTTTACAAAGGAAACAGAGTCCTTTTGTTTAGAAGGAGGAGAGTATAATTATTACTGAACACTCACTAGGTACTTGGTGCTCTATCAGGTGGCCTATATGTGTTCTCATTTAATTTAATCTGACGACACAAAAATTTTTTTTTTTTTTTTTTGCGGTACGCGGGCCTCTCACTGTTGTGGCCTCTCCCGTTGCGGAGCACAGGCTCCGGACGCACAGGCTCAGCGGCCATGGCTCACGGGCCCATCCGCTCCGCGGCATGTGGGATCCTCCCGGACTGGGGCACGAACCCGCGTCCCCTGCATCAGCAGGCGGACTCTCAACCACTGCGCCACCAGGGAAGCCCGACACAATAATTTTTTATTAAATAGAGTTAATGCAAAGTATGATCCTGAATGCTCACTTATTAAGTATTGTGCTTAACTATTTCATCATTTTGACTAATATTCTGAAGACATAATTTCTACATAAAACGAACGGTTTTATTAACAGTCTTCGGAACATTCGCGGTTTTGCCTTATAAATCAGTTAGGATTGGTTCACTTTTGAGTAACAAAGACCAGAAATAACAGTGGCTTAAACAAGACAGGGGTTAATCCCTTTCTCACAGAGAAACCTGGATTTAGGCGGTGCAGGGTTGAGCTTTCCTGCTCTGAAGCTTCAGGTACTCAGGCTCTTTCCAGCTTATCAGTCCCATCCCTACAGTATATCTTTGGACACATGACCACACTTTGCTCCAAGGGAAGCTGGGAAGTGCTGTCCTAGGCTTTTTTCCTTTGTGTCTATTCACTCTGACTAAAGTCAAAGCAGAATGGATATCAGGAGTCAAAGGCAGTCTTGGCTTCCCCTTATATGCAAGGCATGCTCCATCCCTGGGGTCAGAGATATAATCCTTAATGGTACACTTAGACGATTTCTCTGAGTAGTGCTAATTTACCTATAAGAGGATAAGCACACTTACCCTTAACACCATATTCTAACCATCACCTTCCATGATTTGGAGAAAGTTGATGCATTTTTTTTTTTTAAGTTGATGCATTTGTAACTACAGAACTAGCTGAACTGTTAAAATAGGCAGTCACTGTGACTAACTGAAATTCACATGAAGAGGCAAGAAGGTGTCAGGTGGAAAGTCAGTCTGTCAAACAGTAACTCAGGGGATGAGAATGCATTAAGAAAATGGGGAAGGGTGAGTAATCAGGAGGGGAAGTTGGCTTGTAAAGGAAAGGGCTGCCTTAAATCTGTGTATTATGAAGGAGATATTTTTTTAAAAAAGAAAGAGGAAATTTTCTAGTAAATTAAAACTAAGGGAAAATGTTATTACTCTACCTTTGAGGTAAAGGTGGTTCATTGGTTTTTTTGATATTCATTTTCCATTGACTAAATTACTGCATGATTTATTAACTTTTCTCACTGCTTTTCCTATGTATTTCTTCAGAAACTTGTACTAACTTGTACACATTGGGCTCCCCTTGACACTAATCCAGGTCCAGCTCAGCGGCAGCATTCTTTCTAGGCATCCAGGATATACCCATGCCACCAAAGGAGAGTGGCTGGCACTGACCCAGGCCACTCAAGGGCCTACCTCAGGGAGGAAAGCCAAAGATTCTGAGGGTTAAGACAGACCATCTCTTCAACGAGTATCAGCCACAAATTATAGCTGTAGCCCTTTCCCAATTCATCTTAGCTATTTCTAGACTTTCTTAGGTAAATTTGATTTATTCAATACACTTTATTGGATCAAAATAGTTTTACCATGGGAACTAATTTACTCAAACTTTATCCATAGCATTGTGAACACTGAATACTGGTCTCTGTCTAATAACATCACTTGGCCAGTTAGCAACATAGCTGCACCCCTGAATAAAGGAAATTTAGCTGCTGACTCCTGATACGCGCAATGACTGATTCTAAAGGAAACGCTTAGTTCCTACACTAAATCTCCGTTCTTCTGCCAACTACAATGACTGAAACTCTTGTACATTTATCCAAAGCAGCCCTGCCACACTCCCTGCTACGCTGATTGTTACAAATTAGAGCTCTGCAGCTTCCCTGTGGGCATCCTGTTGGAATATATAGATTTCCTATCGAGCTGCTAGGGCTTCACTTCAGGTTTGCAGAGGAGCCAATTTAAGCAGATTGGAGCAATATATGCAGTCCTGCTGCACAGTCAGCACTGGAGCTGCCTTTCAGAATGAATACGAAGAGGAAGGAGGCACACCCTCTGTCACACAGTGAACAGTTTGACCTGGCAGAGAGCGTGCAGGCCAGGGAGGTTACTACGTTACCTTCCCATTCTAACTCTGACTTTTCTCATCTATAGAATTGGGGGATAACACCTAACTTTCATGGTAACACGAATTAGAGATAATACATGTCAAATACCTACCATACTATCTGAGATGCAATACCTCTCAGTTTTTATTATCATAAAAACTGAAAGAGGGCTGCCCTGGTGGCGCAGTGGTTGGGAGTCCGCCTGCCGATGCAGAGGACGCGGGTTCGTGCCCCGGTCCGGGAAGATCCCATATGCCGCGGAGCGCCTGGGCCCGTGAGCCATGGCCGCGGAGCCTGCGCGCGTCCGGAGCCTGTGCTCCGCAACGGGAGAGGCCACAACAGTGAGAGGTCTGCGTACCGCAAAAAACAAAAACAAAAACAAAAACAAAAACAAAACAAAAACTGAAAGAAACTTGGTTTAGAAAATGTAGAAAATCAAGTATTTTTCTTTAACACTAATATTCAAAATTGAGTCCTGTTAAGACCTTTAATGATTCTAATATTATTGTGCCCTCTTGTCTAATTAAAAGTAACAACAATAATTAACATCAAGATGAGTTTTAGGAAATTTAATAAATTTCTGGTTTTTCCATTAGGATTACCCTTTTTTCTTTTCAAGAAATGTCAATATTCAAAATCTTTTGCCCGAAACACATTTTTAATTTGCCTTAGGATAATCCAGCACTATTTAAAA
This sequence comes from Delphinapterus leucas, assembly GCF_059928025.1. Classification (NCBI taxonomy): domain Eukaryota; kingdom Metazoa; phylum Chordata; class Mammalia; order Artiodactyla; family Monodontidae; genus Delphinapterus; species Delphinapterus leucas. Next base: position 130,546,587 of record NC_143133.1, on the reverse strand, counting down.
TATACTTCAATCATGTTAACTCAGAAATGTCCATTCTTCTCTGATCTTTATGCTAATGATTTCAAAAAGAGCCTTGAGATCTTTATTAATAAGAAAAACTGAGATATTGGCTAAGTAGAAAACAAAATGTAAATGTCTATATTGAATATATTGGGTGATCCTCTTGGAGCCCCGAGGCAAATATTAACTTTTTATAACATGAATATTAAATCAAAATGTGTCTAAAAGCAGAATGGCATAGCGTAAAGGGGTCAGGCTTAGAAGTGGAGGACCCATATAGGATTTATTCGTTCATTCAAAAAACATTTATGAAGTCTTACCTTATGTCAAACAATATAAATATTGTGGTGAGCATGACTGTGTTGTCCTGTGGAGAAGATAGGCAGTATAAACATAATTATGAAGAGTTAAAAAAGAAAAATAAGATGTACTGTGGACTCATGATAGATAAACCAAAACAATTGTAAGAAATCAAGGACATGTTTTGAAGAAGTGCCTTCTAAACTAAGACCTGAATGTTCAGAAATGCTAAAGTATGGGCTAAGGGAGGGGGCGGTAGATGCGACAGAATGGGGAAGTAAATATTTCTTCTATAGAAGGGTGTTTCATAAGGAAGTGACATGAATATGTTGGCTTTTTAAACCATGTTTCTAGCTACAGAATGGAGCATAGGTCAGAGGGCAGCAAGGATGGATATATGAAGATCCATTAAGAGCCCCTTGCAATGGGACAGGTAGGGTATAAGCCAGGTGACAGGCATGGAGATGAAGAAAGATAGGCTGCTTTGCAAGGCTAGAATTGACAACTTTATAAACAAGGGCTTGATATTTCATTCATTAAGATGGAGAGAGAACAACAGCCAGATATGATGTCCAGATCCAAGACTGAGGAGCTGAGTAATAGGGATGCAATTTACTAACCCAGGCAACACGGAAGAATAGAAAGTTTGGGGTTGAAGATTATAATAGACCTTAAAAATACCCAGAGGAAGATGTCTGGTAGGCAGGTATACGGGTTTGGATTTCTGTTCAGGAGTCTGGGCTGAGAAAAAGTCTTAAAAAGTGCTTAACAAAATACATAGCACATAGTAAACATGCAATAAGAGTCAGCTATATTTGTTAGTAATAGTATTATGAGTAATATCATATCAGTGCTTAGAAATGTAACCATTACCCAACACAGAAAGGACTCTAGGAGAGCTAAAGCCAATCAGACATTAAAAAGTCATTTTATTCATTCTGAAATGGTGGTAAATTTACACCCAATGAAAATATAAACATAATCCAATTTTGTAATAAAGAAAAATCCTATACTCATGCCTCGTGAGGGAGCATCTTAGTCAAGCTTTCCATTAATTGCTTAACCTCTGATAACATACATTTCTCCCCTGTAATTAATGAATTGTTTTTCAGAGTTTTCCAGGCTTTAGCTTAAACCTCTTTCAGTAATGGAGAGTGATGTCATCAACATGGCAGAGCAAGAGTTTCCCGCCATCTTCCCCTTGAAGAACACTGATTTTGGCACTCACCTTAAGACAAGAGAGCCTTCGTGGAAGTCCAGGAGTCCAACACAGAAATTCCAGCACACTGTTAGAGAAAAATAAATCCAAAATTAGATGCCTTGAGTGGGGTAAGAGGACCAGTTTCACTTTACACTCCCTCAAGGCAGCATTATCCTGACACCAAAGCCAGATAAGGACACTACCAAAAAGAAGGAAACTAGAGGCAATTATCCCTAGTAAATATAGATTAAAAATTTTCAACAAAATTCTAGCAAACAGAACTCAACAGCACATTAAAAGGATCATATGCCATGATCAAGTGGGATTTATCCCTGAGATACAAGGATAGTTCAACATCTACAGATTAATCAATGTAATATACCACATTAATAAGTGAAAGATACAAATGATATGATCACCTCCTTATAGGCAGAAAAATAATTTATAAAATTCAACATCCTTTCATGATAAATACTCTCAACAAATTGGGTTGAAGGAATATACCTTAACATAATAAAGGCCATGTATGAAAATCTCACAGCTAACAACATACTCGGTGGTTAAAAGTTGAAATCTTTTCCTCTAAGATCAGGAACAAGACAAGGAAGCCCACTCTCACCACTCTTATTTAACATAGTACTGGAAGCTCTGGGCAGAGCAATTAGTCAAAAAAAAAAAAAAAAAGACATCCAAATCAGAATGGAAGAAGCAAAATTGTCTCTGTTTGCAGATGACATCATTTATATATAGAAAACTCTGAAGATTCCACCAAACAACTGTTGGAACTAATACTGGTGTACTTGGGAGATATTGTGTGTTCAATTCCAGACAACTGCAATAAAGTGAATATCCAATGAAACAAGTAACACAATTTTGGGGGGTTCTCAGTGCATATAAATGGTATGTTTATGCTATAATGTACTCTATTAAGTGTGCAATGGCATTACATCTAAAAAACAATGAAACATTAAAAACAGCATGGATATGAAATGTACAGTGTGAGGAATATAGTCATTAACTACATAATATCTGTTGTATGGTGACATATTGTAACTAGACATCATGAAGATCAGTTTGAAATGTATAGAAATATTGAATAACTATGCTGTGTAACGGGAACTAACATAGTGTTGTAGGTCAATTATATTTCCAAAACAAACAAAATCATAGAAAATGAGATCAGATTTGTGGTACCAGAGGTGTAGGGCAAGGGCAGTAATTAGGTGAAGGGGGGTCAAAAGATACAAGCTTCCAGTTATAAGCTAAATAATCACTAGGAATATAATGTACAACATGATAAATATAATTAATGCTGCTGTATGTTGTATATGAAAATAAAAATTTTTTCTATTTCTTTAATTTTGTACCTATATGAGATGATGTATGTTCACTAAACTTGTGATAATCACTTCATGACGTATGTTAATCAAATCATTATGCTGTGTATCTTAAACTTATGCAGTGCTGTATGTCAGTTACTGTGTCAAGAAAACTGGAAGAAAGAAACATTAATTTAAAAATAATGCTCTTGGAAAAATGGCCCTGATAGACTTGCTTGATGCAGGTGTTGGCAAGGATGCCACTGTTGGTGGGACTGTAAACTGGTACAGCCATTATGGAAAACATTATGGAGGTTCCTCGAAAAATTGAAAAAAGAACTGCCGTGGGATCTAGCAATCCTTCTGGATGTATTTTTGAAAGAAATGAAATCGGTATCTTGAAAAGATATCTGCACTCTCATGTTAATTGCAGCATTATTCACAAAATAGCCAAGACATGGAAGCAAACTAAATGCGCACTGATGGATTAATGGATAAAGAAAATGTGATATATATATATTATATTAATAATAATAATATTGGAAATGTGATATTATATAATATACATATACACAATGGGATATTACTCCATTAAATTAAATCCTGCCATTTGCGACAACATGGATGGACCTAGCAGATATTATTCTTAGTGAAATAAGTTAGGCAGAGAAAGACAAATACTGTATGATCTCATATGTGGAATCTGAGAACATTGAACTCATGGAAACAGAGAGTAGAATGGTGGTTTCCAAGGGCTGGGGGCAAGGGTAGGGAAATAGGGAGATGTTGGCCCCAAAGTAAAAATTTTCAGTTATAAGATGAATATATTCTGGGGATCTAATGTACAGCAATGGTGACTTTAGTTAATAATACTCTATGGTAAGGAAACTTCATACTGTGCTTCACTTTACTGAACTTCACAGATATTACATTTTTTTACAAATTGATGGTTTGTGGCAATCCTGCATTTTTAGATGCTGGTTAGCATTTTGTTTTTTTAGGCATAATGCTATTGCACATTTAATAGACTACAGTGTAGTACAAATATAACTTTTATGTGCACTGGGAAGCCAAAAAATTCATGAGACTCACTTTACTGACATATTTGCTTCATTGCATGGATCTGTTACCAGACTTGCAGTATCTCTGAGGTATGCCTGTACATACTTGAAAGCTGCTATGAGAGTAGATCTTAAATGTTCACCACACACACACAGTAATTATGTGAGGTGATGGATGCCTTAACTCACTTATCGCAATAGTCCTTTTGCAATAAGTACGTGTGTCAAATCATCACCTTGTACACTTTAAATTTACACAGTGTTATATGTCAACTATATCTCAATAAAGCTGAAAGAAAATAAAATTGAAAAAATCTCTTCCATTAATGACAACCATAAGATGACCAAAAAAAATGTTAATCACCTGAAAGGGATAGAATCAATCTAACACTTGGAAATGTTGGTTACTCTAGCCAGGGTTAAATCATGTACACTTTTCTAAGGTCAGTGATCAAAAAAAGTCTCTCCATGGTTTCAGACACTGAGGATAAGGTGGGATGCATCTAAAGCGCTGATGTGAGTTGACATGAAGGATTTCAGCTTGCAAATGTTTTTCTGCTGTTGGAATTTGTGTTTATTTTCCTACTAACTGAACTCCTTTTCCAATAATCTTGTTAAGAGTGCTAGCAAGAAGATCGATAGATCACACCAGCTCCCTATTTCGGACATTACCCAAAGTGCCAAGAGAAGAGATATAGACCGGCAGAGTCAACAATCCTGGAACTAATGACTCAGGGAACTTGTGAAGTGCATTGACGTGACAGTTACATTGTTATCAGATCATTTAGAAAAAGTGATACTGTGGGCATCTACCATTTGTTTTCTCCACAAAATAAGACCCTCAGCAGAAAATTCTGGACTGGAAGATAGACCAGATTAGTAGTTCAATGTAGGATCTCTTACCCTCCTATATAGTAACATCAAGGATTTATTTTTAGTCAGCAATTATAATGGATGATCTTATTTTCATTATCCATCAATTATATAACTAACTCACAAAAATCATACCCTAGTATTTGGTAAAATCTCAGCATTTTCAAATGCTTTATTACAAAATTCAGTATTTGATATGCATTCTTGCAAAGGGATTCAATATCCCTTGTAAAATATTTGAACTATTGGGAACACTGTAGTATAACTTGAGGTTTTTTTTGCCAAATAGTATCCATTCCTCTTTATATGATAATAATTTGCTGAATTTCATTTGAAAACCTACTAGTGTCCATCGTTAGTCCACATGGATTGCACAGGGCTGCCCATGCCCTCAACCCCAGTTACAGGAGTAAATATATGACCCAGACTTGGACAAGGAAAACATAACATTTTCCTCGGACAATGATAGCTTAAGAATGGCCACATGACAAAGAGTCAACAGAATTTGTTCTGGGACGTGGGGGGATCTGCTGAAGAAAAATAAGCAAGTTTTCTTTTACGTTTGTCCTCAGAGTACAGAAACCTGATACTGATGGCAGCCAGGTTACCACCACATAAAGAGAAATATGGTCCTGATGGCGTCGCTAATCATGCCACCCCTGGACCTTTTAGTCACATAAGCCAGTGTTTTACTACTGTTCTTTCTGCTTAAGCCAGTTTAAGGGCTTTCATCTCCTGTAACTAAAAAGAACCCTAAACGATACTGTGTAATTTAATCTTAAGAAAGACATGAGTTAATTTTAGAGAGTTAAGCAAATTCAATAACATGTTCCTCTGCTGTAAAAACACACACACACACACACACATATACCATCTATTTACAGTAAATATACTCATAATTTTGTACATATTTCTGTGAAAATCAGTGACAGATAGATGATAGAGAGACAGGTAATAGATAGAAGATAGATGATAGATAGGTCGGTAGATATTGATAGAGACAGCCAGGTTAATTATTCACTGACTAGCTGCCTGGATTGCCTCGTATGTGTCAATCCTGATTTCTTCTGGATTTTGAAAAGTCTGGTTTCTAACCTTAGCTCTACCACTGCTAAGCCTCAGCTTTCTCATATGTGAAATAAATGTGACAAAAATAGAACCTACCTCCTAAGCTTTCACGAGTTTACGTAAGATAGTGCTTGTAAAACTCTATCTAAAGTGGGTTTTCAATAAACATTAGCTTTTAGGGGTTACTTACTCATAGGTGACTCTAAGGTAAAGAATACATTTATTTTCTGGAGCTAAAGAAAAATAGAAAGTCATAAACAGGCAAATTTCAGTTAGATTTCTGGTCTTGTATCTTTCTGATTGGACGAAGAACAAAATCTTACTAGATAAATATAAGGTTTTTTAATGAAATATAGTCTAGTTCCAACCTAGCTATATATCTGGCCTTAAATATTTGAATTTGTTATTACCTCTACAGGATGAATTACTTTTAGCATTTGGTCAAACTAAGAATGACTAGAAATGTCTGGAGAATTCTGGGCAGTTTCCGTATTCTCTGTGATTTAATTTGTTTGTTGCACTAAGTAGCCAACCTCTATCTGCAGCAAGATTAAATTTTTTGCTATTGAGATGGGAAAGATAACAATGACATGAGCATTTGCATTTTAACTGGAGCTAGTATTTTGGGACAGGCAAAGGGGAGATGGTTTAGAATATGAGTCTTCTCACTGTCATCCTGATAAGTTTCACCCCACACCTACCAGTACCTATAAAAAAGGAAGTCACTCCATATGTTCTAATATAAGTTCTAATATAATAAGTCACACCACATTACCTAATATAAGAGCCAATATTCATCATAGTTCCTCCCACATAAAGCTCACTTAGATCTATAAAGCTCACTCGATATTTTTTAAAAGATATATACCAAATAAAATCAAAATTATATTCTGTCACTTTAAACATGAAATAATCCATTATTAAAATTCTGAGATTTTAACAAATGCAATAAAATTTTGTTTCAGTGCGAAAGTACTCTCAACTCACGTCCAGTTGATTTCCACTTTCAGACAACTTATAACGAAGGGAACATCTAAATCCTGATGATACAAAAGAAAAAGATCCCCATTTAACACATTAGCATGGATGGAGGCTTGATAGTTTGATCTTCACAACTACGAATTACATGAATTATAATAGAAATAAAAACTAAAGTAGCAGCTAAGAAATGCAGAGATATTTCACTAAAATGAAAGAAAATGAGAGCTTTTTGTTGGATTTACTTTCATTCTTACTGCACCTATAATTTGCATCTCTCCATGTTTCCAATTCTTTCCAGGAGCAAGTTGAAAATCTTAGATATGGAGCTTTATGAGGAAATCTGATCAGTCAGAGGAAAATGTTCTGCTCACTTTTTTCCCCAAGTCCAATCCATGTTTAGTCCTTATTTCTCCAGGAGAATGAAAATAAGACTTTCTTCCTTTCACCTTCAACTAGAATCTCACGGCTGGTTCTGCCAGTGTTTTTGCCATAAAAATTCTTAACAACAATGAATTAACACCAACTCTGCTCTCCTTGATTTTTCCTCTCATTATCTGTTCTTTGCTAAGCCCAGAATCTTTCTGCCCATCAGTCTGAAAGAGAGTGCTGTATATTTGCCTCTAAGTGTATATAATGAGACCTGGTTTCTGGAGCAGCGAATGATGGGGCAACAGTAGGGAAACTCTCTGGTTCATCTGGTCAGATCAACACACTCACTGAAGCATTGACTTAAGTTTGTACCCTTTCCTGTGCATCAGACATGGCAGGCACGGTGGAGCTTCCATTCTGTTATTTGGCAAAGGGGGACAGGGGAGAGATGAGTTAAAGTTAATATGAAATGTAAATGGGAAGGAGCAAAATATGGGTGCTTTCAGTGCCAATATTCTGTGGGCAGAGCACCTCAGAAAGGAAAGATTTCCCCTTGTAATTTTTGAATTAAACTTTCAATTCATTATTACAAATGTTGTAATAATGAATATTATTAAATATAGTAAAGTTTATTTGAACAGAACATATATAAGTAACACCTTTATATAAAATAAAAAGCAATGATTTTTATTATTGAGGTATAATTGACATGTTGTTTCAGATGTACGACATAATGATTTAATACTTGTATATATTGCAAAATGATCATCACAATAAGACTAGTTAACATCTGTCACCATAGTTAGTTACATAATTTTTTTTTTCTGACGGGAACTTTTCAGATCTACTCTCTTAGCAACTTTCAAATATGCAATACAGTATTATTAGCTGTCATGACCATGCTGTGCATTATATTCCCAGGACTTATTAATCTCTTAACTGGAAGTTTGCTTGTACCTTTGGATCCCCTTCACTCATCTCACCCATCCTCCACCCCTCACCTCTGGCAACCACCAATCTGTACCTATGAGTTTATTTTTTTTGTTTTTGGGGGTTTTATTTTTAGATTCCCTGTATAAGTGAGATCATACGGTATTTGTCTTTCGCTGTCTGACTTATTTGACTTAGCAAAATATCTTCTAGATCTACCCATGTTGTCACAAATGGCAAGATTTCATTCCTTTTTATGGCTAATATTCTATTTTATATATACACCACATTTTCTTTATCCATTCATCCATTGATGGTTCTAAGGTTGCTTTCAGAACTTGGCTATTGTGAATAATGCTGCAGTGAACACAGGGATACATAAATCTTTTAGAATTAGTGCTTTTGTTTTCTTCAGAAATACTAAGAAGTGGAATACCTTGATCTATTTTTAATTTTTCTATTTTTAATTTTTGAAGAAACTCCATACTGTTTTCCATAGTGGCTATATAACATTCTCACCAACAGTGTACAAGAGTTCCCTTTTCTCTATAACCTTTCAACACAAGTTCAAAAACAGGCAAAAACCAATGTAAGGTGACAGAAATCAGGATTGTTATGGTCTCTGCGGAGCAGGTAGTAGTAGTGACTGAGAAAGGACCCAAGGGGGAACTTCTGGGGTGCTTGCCACATTCCATTTCTTTATTTGGGTATTGATTCCATGAATGTGTTTCCTTTGTGATAATTCATCAAGCTATACATGTTACATTTGACACTTTCCTGTATTTATATCATACTTCAATAAAGATTTATTTTAAACAAAATATTACTAAAATAAAATAAATTCTAATTAGGACTTTATTTTTCAGAATTAGATTTTTGAAGCCCGTCCTTCCAAAGGAAGCATTTCTAGTAGCTCACAGAGATTGCACCAATAAAGAGTACAAATCGGGAATCAGGGTACCTATGTTCTAGTTCTGTTCTGACATAACTAGTTCTCTCACTAGAACAAATCATGTCAAATGTCTGGTCTTCATCTCTCCTTTAGTAAAAGAAGGTGTTTAAACTAATCCTTAACATTCTTCTCAACTTTAAAGTCTCAAGGTTCCAAATATCTCCCTAATTAGATGGGTATCAATTGCTGAGCCATGTGAGGGATACTCTTTCTTTCTAACCAAGTTACAGTAAAATCCAGACTATGGAGGGGGAAAGGTTAGCATTAATAAGAACATATTATATGGTATGTTGGCAAAGGACTCATTTACAAAAGCACATGATATGTCTGAGACATGCAAAGTACAAAGATGAATTTTTTCTTCCTTCTCATGTGACCTTTTAAAATCTGAAATAGTATTTATAGATGCCCCCTTCCCAATGCCATTTCTGTTCAAAACATTTCTGACCTTTGCAAATGCAAGGTGTGGAACTCTGAATGTGACTTTAAAAATCAATTAGTAAAGACTACAATGATAATTACCCATGTAGTTAAAAAGAAAATATTCTGAAAAAACTTTTTAAAGCAACCAGATAAACAACCTAACAAATGATGAAGGTCATGTTGACTGTAGAACATACGTCCTTTCTAACTCTCCTAAGTAATCATTGCAGTCTGGCTGTTGTCTGATAAGAGAGTTAATTATCCCATATTTCATTTTTTTAATTAATTAATTTATTTTTGGCCACGTTTGGTCTTCGCTGCTGTGCATGGGCTTTTCTCTAGTTGCGGCGAGCAGGGCCTACTCTTTGTTGCGGTGCACGGGCTTCTCATTGCGGTGGCTTCTCTTGTTGCGGATCAGAGGCTCTAGGTGCGCGGACTTCAGTAGTTGTGGCGCGTGGGCTCAGTAGTTGTGCAGACTCTAGAGCGCAGGCTCAGTAGTTGTAGCACATGGGCTTAGTTGCTCCACGGCATGTGGGATCTTCCCAGACCAGGGCTCGAACCTGAGTCTCCTGCACTGGCAGGCGGATTCTTAATCACTGCGCCACCATATTTCATTTTTAAAAGCAACCTAAGATCTCAATTAAATGCTCAAGATGGGGGAAAAAAGTGGGTTTTTTTCATCCATTTTCTTTGTGATATGAACGTGACAATTCCATGAGAGAAAAGTACCCGCCTTCCTAGTTCCCCGTGAAGTGTGTGTCCACTGCTGGGGGCTCCTCTGAGTTCTAACTCTTGCTGTAGCCTCACACGGTTGGAGAAGACAGCTAATTAATTTCACAGTTGTCCTAAATTTTCACAATGAGGTTACTGTCTGCCAAGGCAGTGTCTTCAAGACCGGGTCCTTGCTTCTCACACATACAGTGATTTGCCCTTTCAAATCTTTGAGCCAGTTTCTCGAGACCCAGTAATGGGTGTGAAATGAATTTTACACGTTGCCAACTTACCTTACACATTTTCCTTTCAGCCTAATTATTTTAAAAATAATAATAATAAAAAAAGCTATTCAAAGAAGAACAGACTTTCAGCAACTGGCTTACCTGTCTCTCAAGATGCAGACACAGAGCATGTTCATACAGCCCTAAACTTAGGAAAGTACAGCTCTATTGTTCCTTGCTCTTCTTACAAATTCCTTATTACTTTTCTGTTCCTCCCTTTTCTTTCTAATCCCAGTTTTCTTTGCCCCTTCACCATGTCCTCTCATGAATGTTTTCAGTCTAAGTATTGCAAAAATATTGCCAGAAAATTTGGAGTATCTGCCACGGTTACACCAAATTTCCTTACCAGAGTCATTCCAACACTTAGAGGCTGACTGTGGCAGTTTCAGTTAATGGGGTGAGGGAGATTCAATATTTAATATTTCAATTTTCAAGTGCACTTTTCTGGGAAACCTGAATAAGATTTGAAAACTGGAAAGAGCAGTATTAAGCCCACTCAGGCAATTGCAATATCCAAAGATTGTCTGACTAGAAGTTTTTCATGGTTTCTTTTTTTCCTGTTTCTATGGGAAAGAAAACTCCCTGGGAGACACTGAATTTAAAAGAAATGTTTAATATATAGGTGCTTCAAAAGTTGTATTAAAATTCATATTGTTGGGCTTCCCTGGTGGCTCAGTGGTTGAGAGTCCGCCTGCTGATGCAGGGGGCACGGGTTCGTGCCCCGGTCCGGGAGGATCCCACATGCCGCGGAGCGGCTGGGTCCGTGAGCCATGGCCGCTGAGCCTGCGCGTCCGGAGCCTGTGCTCCGCAGCGGGAGAGGCCACAACAGTGAGAGGCCCGCATACGGCAAAAAAATTAAAAAAAAAAATTCATATTGTTAAATAATACAAAAGCACTCTGGCCAAGCATTTCTTAATACTGTTTCTAAACAAAAAGTTAGTTACACACAATTGAGCTGACTGTACCCCGCTCTTAGTTCTCATGATAATGAGAAGTTAAAGCAGACTTATTTGAAAATCCACAGACATCTACAGTTTCACAACCAAATCTGTGTTAACAAAATATAACACTAAGATAACTATAGATGGTGTAACTGGTTGTAATGAACTGAATTTTTACGTTTTGGAAAACGAGTCAGTTTTTGTCAAGGTTATATTTTTGGCAAGGACTACGTCATTTATAGAATAACAAACTCTCAGGAAAAAATTGAAGATTATTGATGGCCAAGTCTTACACAGAATACATCATTCAAGAATGTAAACCAATCCTACCTTCATTCCAGCCTGAAAAGTGAGTGAAGTCAGTTCATTCTATGTCCTAGAAGTCACTAGCTATATTGGCTCCCAGGATATCAGTGTGTCTGGCAGGTTCCTGCTAAATTTGAAGTTGTTATGAGATGCAAAGCCCTAACAGGAAGATGTGAATCAGCATACAGACCAGGATGAGGCTGAAAGCTCTGTGAAGACACCTGCCCACTGATCAAAGACCAAGACACTCAGTCAGCATGCCAGATGGCCTGGGTGCCTGAGGGATATCATTGTAGTAATGAGTACCAATAAACCATTTTAAGGATTGTGAGAAAATCGAGTTTAGTAGCCAACCTGCATTGTGTGAATAACAGTCTGAAATCAAATAGTAAGCATAATTCCGTCATTAAGACCTCCACAGACAACCCGGTGGGTTTCCTTTCATCCCCGAAGGTCCGTTTTATGTTGCATAGGTGCTGCCTGAGTTTGAGTTTCATCTTCTTTTATTTCCATTTCCCATCCTCTGATGGAGGCACTAATGAGCTATAAAAATAGCCAAGGGGCAGACAAGATAAGGGCAGAGAAATCAAGGACAAGGATAATCTACAAATGAAAAAATTACTCCCGTAAAGACAAAGAGTTGGTTAGTGATGCCTGAAATAATGAAATTATGTCCAAAAATTCTGTTGCTGTTGTTTTTAAGGTACTGAAGAATACAAGGAATTCCTTAAGGTCTTTGGCACAGAAAACTCTCATGTTTCAGGAAACTGATTTTGGCTTCTCTTACAAAGGAAAAGTGTCCATAAAAGAATGAATGAGTCTAGCTTGGCTATGGGATCTTGCAGTGATGAGCTTTATTTTCTGAAGGACCTAAACGCTCTAAAGATTAAGCTGTGAAGGAAACTGTGTACTAGGCTGGAGAAAAAAACATTGCAAAGACTTAGATAATGTCAACTGGAATATGGGAAACCTCGACAGGAAGGGTGTAAATTCGACTGGAAAAGGGGTTTAATTTTCAAGACCATATTGTATACTTAGCTAATGTTGGGCACTGTCACGTGTTACCTAATTTAATCCTCCAAACAATCCAGTGAGGTCACTGTTGTTGCTATCCTCATGCAGATGACAAATTGAGACTGAGAAAGCCACCAACTTGCTCAGGATCACAATTAGGGAGTGTTAGAAAGAGCCTTTCTGACACCAGAGCCCTTACTCCTTTCTACTTCAGAGGAATCTCTCAGATTAAGAACAAATCAAGAGTAGCTGAAAAGGAGGTGGATGACAGGGAAAAATGAGTTTCCCTGTGTATTTTAGTTATTTGATCTAACAAAATAAGTTGGAAAATCCTTTGCACAATAAATTAGGGTTCATTAAAAATAAATTTAAAGAAAGTAATAACTGGATTTAAAAATAGACTAAGGGGGACTTCCCTGGTGGCACAGTGTTATAAGAATCCGCCTGCCAACTCAGGAGACATGGGTTCAATCCCTGGTCTGGGAAGATACCACATGCCGCGGAGCAACTAAGCCCATATGCCACAACTACTGAGCTTGTGCTCTAGAGCCCATGAGCCACAACTACTGAGCCCACACGCCACAACTACTGAAGACCATGCACCTAGAGCCTATGCTTCACAATAAGAGAAGCCACCGCAATGAGAAGCCTGCACACTGCAATGAAGAGTAATCCCCGCTCGCTGCAACTAGAGAAAGCCCATGTGCAGCAACGAAGACCCAATGCAGCCAAAAACAAACAAACAAACAAACAAAACCCCCCCAAAAAACAAAAAAATAAAAATAGGCTAAGGACTTGTATAGATGTTTCTCCAAAAAAGACATAAAATGGCCAACAGATATATGAAAAAATGCTCAACATCACTAATTATCAGGGAAATGCAAATCAAAACCATGATGCAGTTTTCATACCTGTTAGGATGGCTATCATCAAAAAAAAAAAAAAAAGATAGCGAGTGAGAATATGGGAAAATTTGAATTGTTACATGTTTTTGATGGGAGGTAAAATGATGCAGCTGCTATGGAAAAGACTATGGAGGTTTTTCCCAAAATTAAAAATAGAATTATCCTATGATCCAATAATTGCACTTCTAGGTATTTATCTCAAAGAACTGAAATCAAGATCTCAAAATACCAGCACTCCTACGTCATTGCAGCAGTATTCACTATTCAGAATTATATTGTGGAAATAGTTTAGATGTCCATTGACAAACGGATGGATAAGGAAAAACATGGTATATACCTATAATGGAATACTATTTAGCCTTAAAAAAGAAGAAAATTCTGCAATATGTGACAACACGGATGAAACTGGAGGACATTATGCTAAGTTAAATAAGCCTGTCACAGAAAGACAAATACTGCATGATTCCACCTATATGAGGTATCTAAAGTAGTCACATTTATAAACTCAGAGTGTGGAGTAGTGATTGCCAGGGGCTGGGGGTTGGGGGGGAAATGAGGAGTGTCTAATCAACAAATGTAAAGTTTCAGTTATGCAGGATAAATAAAGAGAGCTTACTTATTGTACAATATAATCAACAATAATGTGTTGTACACTTAAAAACGTAACAGAGGAAATATATTGTGTTCTTACCACAAAAACATAAATATATGCTTGCATCCAGAAAAAAAAACTTTCTGAAAAGTGGAAATTATATTTTTTGTCACACCTGAGGAATATTTTGGTATTTGTGTGTATTATTATTATTATTATTCTCACACTGCCTTATAGAGTACCTGCACAAAGTACTATTGATTGCTGAGAAGACAGAAACTAGAGAGTGTCAGTAAGAAAAGATCTTTCTTACGATCTCCTGAGGAATTAGCCAGACTACTCATTTGTGTCCTGGTGCTCTATCATGGTTAGAACGTCCACAGAATTCTGCTGACTTGCATCCTGGATAGGGCACTACAGTACTACATCTTCTGTACTTCAGAAGCTCAAATTATTCTCCTAATAAAGCAGCTCAATGTGTAAATATATTAAGTAGGATACTATTCTATTTAGAGTGGTTTTACAGCACCACAGTTTATGTTAATGAACTTGCACACATAGACCTGAATATAGAAATGAATTTCATGTTCTCACCAGTCTCAATCCCACATCCAAATTTTGATTATGTAGATAACATACTTAATTTTTTTTTTTTTTTTGCGGTGCGCAGGCCTCTCACTTTTGTGGCCTCTCCCGTTGCGGAGCACAGGCTCCGGACGCGCGGGCTCAGCGGCCATGGCTCACGGGCCTAGCCGCTCCACGGCATGTGGGATCTTCCCAGACCGGGGCATGAATCCGTGTCCCCTGCATCAGCAGGCGGACTCTCAACCACTGCGCCACCAGGGAAGCCCAAACATACTTAATTTAACTATTCATTTAATGTAATGGACAAGGCCATTTAATTTGGTATCATATAAGCCGAAGCTTAATGATTCAATCATTTTTGTTTGAACTGGATATACTGTTGTCAACAATGAGTTCCAAAATCAATAAAAATACTTTGAACATATAGAGATATAGGTATATTTATAACACACATACAGATATTCCTTTCACAATGGCCTCCCAAATTGTTTAACTCTCTCTCCTCAACAAAGAAACCAAAGCACAAAAACCTAATAGCTTTTCTCTAAATGAATTGAATGGGTATTCTGGCTTGGGATCTTGATCTGGGCAATGGTCTCAATATTGTCAACTAGAAGGAAGTGTGCCATCATAGTTTACCAGTCAAACATCTTTTTATTTATTTTCAAGAGAACAAATCCACATTTTTATTTATTTACTTTTCAGTAAGTTTAAATCCTTGAAGGGTACAGCATCACTTGGGTTCTGTGTCCAATGGCCTTAGCAGGAAGACTACTTTGGAATTTGGCATGAACCACACCACTGTTTCCATGAGCATGAGTTATCTTTCCCCAGATTATTCTGGTTTTGTTAGGTTTTCTACCAGGAGTTACTATGTTGTTCTTTTCTTTGTACACATAGCACATCTTTTGTCTAGACAGAATTCAGTTTCATCTCGAGCATATACACATTCAATTTTCAGAACACTTGTGCGCTCCCTCTTGTTCTGTAGACAGAGCTTATAGCCAGAAAAAATGACCTTGGACCACAGCCTTCCAGACATATTTGTCATTTTAGAAGTCCTGCTCCCAGCAGGCCTCCACAGGCTCTAAGATGGCTAAAATAGCTACCGCTGAAACATCTTAAAGTGATGTCTAATCATCAAAAAGTAAGTTCAATACACCAGCCTCAAATCAGCCTTTTGTTTTGTCTCAATCCTTCATCGGACAAACCAGAAGTATTCAATATTTAAGTGCTTTGAACATAAAAGAGGAATTTCAAACAAAAAAAAAAGACTGAAGGAGACAAGGATAATTCAAGGGAGAGAAAATTAAAAAAAAAATTAGTACCTCAGACTCACTTAATGACATTGCATACATAGAACAAGAACAGCACGTTTGTTCAGTGAAAAAGGAAAAATATCTGAGATTAAAATGATGATTGCAGAAGTTAATATAAATCCAAAGCAAGACTGAAGATAAAAAAGAAATGCAGTGTACAAGTAGTCAAAATACTATGCCTGAACATTTCTTGATTGATTAAATTCAAAAGATATATGACCTAGATGGGTGGGATGGGGGTGGTGGGAGGGAGGTCCAAGAGGGAGGGGATACATGTATACATATAGCTGATTCACTTCATTGTACAGCAGAAACTAACACAACATTGTAAAGCAATTTTATTCCAATTTTAAAAAACAAAAAAAAGATATGAGAAATAAAATACACACATGAATGAAATAGTCCACCTTCCAATTCTAGAAATTCTAAAGAAAAAGGATAAAGAAAATGTAGATAAGGAAACTATAAAAGAGATGATATAAAAGCATTTGCTAGAATTGAAAGACCCAAGCCTTCATATTTAAAGGTCTACCCAGAACAGTAACTAAATAAACATACAAACAAGTAACCAAGAGAAGATATATGATTGTGGAATTTCAGAACCTCAATAATGAAAAGATTTTAAATCCTTCCAAGGAAGAAATAAAAGAGTTTATTTACAAAAGAACAAAAACCAGACTAATGTAAAACTTCTCACCAACAACAATGAATGCTAAAAATCAGTGTCCTGAGGAAAGATTGTTTTAAATTGTTATGGTTTTAAAATGATAAATTAATGTAAAAATATAAAAAAACCTTTTTTCAACATGCTAAGATAAGCCTATTTTGCACAAACCATTCCTTAGTAAATTACTTCTGGTTATGAG
Organism: Delphinapterus leucas; assembly: GCF_059928025.1. Taxonomy (NCBI): domain Eukaryota; kingdom Metazoa; phylum Chordata; class Mammalia; order Artiodactyla; family Monodontidae; genus Delphinapterus; species Delphinapterus leucas. The sequence continues at coordinate 130,529,587 of NC_143133.1, read as the reverse complement.
GAAGTTAACTAAGAAACGTTTGTAATCTAAGAAACAGTGCATCTAATCCAGATAAGCAATGAAGTTTACCCCTCCACACATATATCTATGCAGCAGTCCTGCAGAAACAAAGCCCTCCAGGGTGGAGAAGGTAAACAGACGATTGTCCAAAGCACAGGTAAAGAATAAATAACATAGATAAAGTAATTGAGAATTTAGAAAAACTGGAACATATTCTGAAAATAACTGATGGAGTATGGAAAAGGAAAATCCACTTGAAGTAATACTAGAAGGATTCTTTGCGAGGAACAGGGCATTGAACCCAGAAGAAAACAAAATTTTAAAATTTCTAAATTTTAGACTCTAAAATTAATGAATGTGTACTAATGTTTACTGGTTTCTACTTTTATAATCAAATCACAGACTAGTGGTTTCTACTTTTTTTCCCATAGATTTAAAAATAAAATTATGGTAAAGAACACGAAACATTAGATCTACCCTCATAACAAAATTTTAAATACACAGTATTGTTATGCATAAGTACATGGTTATACAGCAGATCTCTAGAACTTATTTATCTTACATACTGAAATATTATACCAGTTAAATGGCAACTCCCCATTTCCCCTCCATGCTGCTTCTGGCAACCACCATCCTATTCTTTGTTTCTATGGGCTTGACTGTTTGAGATAATTTATATGAGGAGAATCATGCAGTATTTGTCCTTCTGTGACTGGATTATTTCACTTAGCATAATGTCCTCCAGTTGCATATATGTTGTCATCTATGGAAGGATTTATTTCTCTCTTAAGGCTGACTGATGTATGTATAAATCACATTTTCTTTATTCATTGATCTGTGGATGGATATTGAGACTGTTTCAATAGTTTTGAAATTACGAATAATGCTGCAATGAATATGGGAATGCATATATCTCTTGAAGGTCCTGATTTTAATTATTTTGGATGTATACTTCTGTGGGATTGCTAGATCTTATGTTAATTCAGTTTTTAAATTTTTGAGGAACTGTCATACTGTTTTCCATAGTGGCTGCACCATTTTACATTCCCACCAACAGTGTACAAGGAACTAGTTTCTCCACATCCTTGACAACACTAATAAGTGTTGTCAAGATAACATCATTTGGGCTTTTTTTTTTTTTGATAACAAATAGCCCTCCTAACAGGTGTGATGTATTATTGTGGCTTTGATTTAATTTTCCCCTGTTGATTCTTCCTTGGAGAAATGTCTGTTCAAGACCTTTGCTAATTTTTAAAAATTTGGTTATTTTTTTGTTATTGAGTTATAGGAGTTCCTTATATATTTTGGATATGAATCCATTATCAGATGGATGATATGCAAATACTTTCTCTTATTCTATAGATTACCTTTTCACTCTGTGATGGTTTCCTTTGCTGTGAAGAAACTTTTTAGTCTGATGCAGTCCCATTTGTCTTTTGTATTTTTGCTTTTTTGCCTATCCTTTTGATGTCATATCTAAGAAATTATTTCCAAGACCAATGTCATGAAGTTTTTCCCTATGTTTTCTTCTAAAAATTTTACAATTCCAGGCCTTATGTTTAAATCTTTAATCCATTCTGAGTTTATTTTTGTGCATGCTGTAAGATAAGAGTCCAATTTCATTTTCTGCAAACAGATATCAATTTTTTCCCAGCATCATTTGTTAAAGAGACTGTCCTTTCTCCATTGCGTATTTTTGGCAACCTTGTCCAAGATCAGTTGACTGTTTATCTTTGGCCTCTCTATTCTGTTCCATTGGACTATATGTCTGTATTCTGTTCCATTGGGCTATATGTCTGTATTCTGTTCCATTGGGCTATATGTCTGTTCTTATGCCAGTACCATACAATTTTGATTATAGTTGTGATATACTATATTTTGAAATCAAGAAGCATGATACTTCCAGTTTTGTTCTTCTTGCTCAAGATTGCTTTCACTATTCAGGGTCTTTCATGGTTTTATATGAATTTTAGAATAGTTCTTATTATTTCCGTAAAGAGCGTCACTGGTGCTTTGAGAGGGATTGCATTGAATCTGTTGACCACCTTGTATAGTATAACACCTTAACAATATTAAATTTTCTAATCCATGAACACAGAATGTATTTCCATTTATTTGCGTCTTCTTCAATTTTTTCCATCATCGTTTTATTCATTTTTCTTGCTTAATTGATCTTAGACTTCTAGTACTATGTTGAATGGAAGTGGGAAAAGTGGGAATTCTTGCCTTATCCCTGGTCTAAGAAAAAACTTTTCACTTTTTCACTATTGATTATGATAATAGCTGTGGGCTTTTCACATATAGTCTTTGCTGTGTTAAGACAAATTTCTTCCATTTGTAGAAAGTTTTTATCATGAAACTGTGTTGAGTTTTGTCAAAAAAATTTTCTGCATCTATGGAGATGCTAATGTCCTTTATTTGGCTAGTGTTGCTATATCACATTACTGACTTGCATAGGTTGAACCACTATTTCCTCTGAGGGATAAACTTCACTTGGTCTTGGTGTACAGTCCTTCTAATGTGCTGTTAAATTTTGTTTGCTAGTCTTTTATTGAAGATTTTTACATCTATGTTCATCAGGGATATTGGCCTATAGTTTTGTTTTCTTGCAGTGTCTTTGTCTGGCCTTGATATCAGAGTGATAGTGGCTTCATAAATTGAGTTTGGGAGGGTTCCTTCTTTTTCAATTTTTTGGAGGCACTTGAGAAGAATTGGCATCAATTATTGTATAAGTATATGGTAGATTTTACCCCCTGAAGCCATCTGGTCCTGTATTTTTCTTTGTTGGGAGCTTTTGATTACTGATCAACACCTTTACTCATTACTGATATGTTCAAATCTTTTATTTCTTCACGATTCAGTCCTGGTAGAAACAATTCTTATGTTTCCAGAAATTTTATTCATTTCTTCTAGGTTATCCAGTTCGTTGGTAGATAGCTGTTCTCAATGTTGTACTCACAATTTACCTCACTTATTTTGTATATGGTTCTCCATGAAGGATAGAGTTTGGGAAAGACTGGATTACAGTTTCTCTGAAATAGTAATGAATGCATGTTACTAATGGTTTTAGACTTCTGCTACAATTAAATTCATAATGCTAATGTATAAATTATTCTGCTAAAATCTAGTAAAAATCTACCGCTTTGTGTCACATAATCATCACAGTTAGTGGCATAGTGGAGTTACTATTTGCAGAAGAGTAGATTGAAAAGAAAAAATATATTTAATGTCGTATTTTAAATTTTTACAAATTAGTTTGGTGACAAGAGTGAACCTGATTTTGAATAATGCTGGGTATTCAGGGAGACAAAAGCCCAATAAAAGAAGACATAATGTAAAATTAGTTATTGAATTTGTTTGTTATAATCAATAATAGAATGTAAAAGAGGTGCATAAGAGGTGTGACCAATACGGTATGGCAGGAATACCCCAAGTTCACCTCTTCCCATGGGCACACCAAAATTACAACTATATACAGAGTAACTAGCTATGAAAACAACCTGAAGACTACCAGATAAGATTTCCCACTATTAAATATATAAGGAAGGAACCACCACAAGATAGATAGGAGGAGTAAAGAGGAGGTATCTAACAAAACTCCTCACAATTTCGGAGGATCTCTCCAAGGAGTGAGGGACCCAAGCTCCCATATCAGAATCCCCATCACAAGGGGCTTGTAGCAAAAAACAAAAACAAAAACAAAACAAAAAAAAAACCCATCTAGATCCCAGAATGTCTGCCTTTGAAGGCAGTGGGGCTTACATACAGGAGAGTCAGAGGGCTGTGGGAAAAAGAGACTTCACTTTTAAAGGGAGTGTGCAAAATCTCACATGCTCCAAATTCCAGAAATTTGAAAGGAACCTGGGTCAGATCCACTTGCCGATTTTGGAGAGCCTTCTGGAGAGGCAGGTGACAACTCAGACTGCTCCTAGTGATATGAATGATGATGGGACACACGTTGGGGAGCTTGTCTGCAACGAGGACGTCAGTGGTGGCAAGTGCACTGTTAGAGTCCTCCCTCTATCCAGTTAGTGTATGGGACTTACCAGCCCATCAGCAGGCCAGCACCAACTCTGAACCCCTTCAGGCCCTAAGGCCAGAGGCCCCACCCACCAGCAAGCCAGCATCAGTCCTGCCCCTGTCCCAAGACCCATAGCCAGCTGCCTGTGGGCCCAATCCTGCCCAACAGTGGGGCACCACGAGACTTGGCCCATACCCTCCAGCCAATGGATCCCATGGAGGAGATGGCCCAAGACATCAGCAGACTGGTAACAGCCTTGGGATCCCTTGGGCCATGCAGCCACATGAGGCATGGCCTGGCAGCCTCTGGACTGGGGGCCAGCACAACATACCAGCACACTCACAATAATTGGCCTCATCACAACAGAAGGGTGCACACAGCCCACACAGAGGACACCCCCAGAGTATATACATCTGGTGAACAGAGGGGAGTGAGCTGTTGGGTCTCATAGGATATCTACCTCATAAGGCCACTTCTCAAAGTTCAGGAAACATAACTAATCTACCTAATACATAAAAATAAACACAAAGAATTAGGCAAAATGAGGAGAGAGAAATCGGTTCCAAATGAAGAAACAAGACAAAAACCTCAGAAAAAGAACTAAATGAAGTGGAGATAAGCAATTTACTCAATAAAGAGTCCAAGGTAAGGATTATAAAGAGACTCAACAAACTTAGGAGAAGAATGAATGAACACAGGGAGAATTTTAACAAAGAGTTAGAAAATATAAAGAAGAACCAAACGGAGCTGAAGAAAATGATAACTAAAATTTAAATACACTAGAAGGAATCAATAGTAGATTAGATGATACAGAAGAATAGATCAGCAAATTGGAAGGCATGGTGGGGGGAAATCATTGAAGTGGAGCAGAAAAAAGAAAAAAAAAGAATTTGTAAAAAATGAGGATATTTTAAGCAACCTCTGGGACAACATTAGCATACTAACATTTGCACTATATAGGGGTCCCAGAAGGAGAAGAGAGAGAGAAAGTCACAAAGAACTTATTTGAAGAAATAATATCTGAAACCCTTCCTTACCTGAGAAAGAAAACAGACATACAGTCATAGAAATCACAGTGTGCCACAAAGAGGAACTCAAAGAGGTTCACACTGAGACATATGATAATTAAAATAGTAAAAACTAAAGTTAAAGACTCTTAAAAACAGTAAGAGAGGGCTTCCCTGGTGGTGCAGTGGTTGAGAGTCCGCCTGCCGATGCAGGGGACATGGGTTCATGCCCTGGTCCGGGAAGATCCGACATGCTGCGGAGCGGCTGGGCCCGTGAGCCATGGCCGCTGAACCTGCGTGTCCGGAGCCTGTTGCTCCACAACGGGAGAGGCCACAGCAGTGAGAGGCCCGCGTACCACAAAAAAACAAAAAACAAAAAACAAAAAAGAAAACATTGTAGAGAAGGAAAAATATTTTCCCCTCTACACTTCTAGGTTCTTGGCTGATACCCCTCTGTAATAAAAAGACAGATTAACAAGAGAGAAAAAAAAACCCAGAAGTTTAATAACATGTACGCCTCCCGTATATGTGGGTGATACCCAGGAAAACTAAATAACTCCCTGAAATGGCCCAAGCTACCACCTTAAATATGATCTTCAGCTAAAGACAAAAGAGGGTGCTGTGAGCAAGGAGTCCAGTTATAGCAGATGACCAAGAAAAGCACACTAAACAAGGAAAAGGTTGTTATGCAGATTTAAGTCCTTGCCTTCTCCATTGATAAGAGTTTCTAGAGATTTAGTCATCCTCCTCTTCCTGGTACAGAGAGGGAGACACCCTACAAATGGAGATTGCCCTTATAAATGTAAATACCCCTCACAAAAGGGCAACGTCTACTCAGTTTTCAGAGCATTTCCTCTGTCTGCTATTTGTTAAAAATAATCTGCTTAAAATAATCCTTTTACCCAGGAGGCATATTTTGGGATGGCATTTTCTGCTTCCCTTCAACCATGAACACATTTCATATGTTTCAAATTAATATAAAGTAGATTAGGAAATTATTATAGAAAGAAGCAGCAATTAAGGGGCTACCATTTTGAAAGAGGAAGAAAGAAGAAAAGAAAGAAAAGAAAAGAAAGAAAGAAAGATAAAGAAAGAAAGAAAGAGAAATGTAGGAAGGAAGGAAAGAAGGAAGGAAGGGGAATTGAGGAGGCAGGAGAAGACTGAGCACTGTTCAAGACCTCTAGAAATAGAAAATAACACTAAGGTGTAGGTACATTATCATCTCTATTTTCCAAGTGAGAAACTGAGCTGATGAGGGCTGTGCTGCTTGCCCAGAGAGTTATGACCTGGAAGGTACAAAGCTGAGGTATGGGTTCAGGCAGCCTGGCTCCAGAGTTCACCCTCTTGGACCTTGTGTTAAAATGCCTTTTACGGGGGGAGGAGAGAGGAGGGAGGCAGTTGTGCATTGATTTCTAACAAAAGGGTCTTGTGAAAATTCTATCTACATTTATACAAATGATAACAGTTTACTCCTATACTGTTTTTCACCAATAATCATTGTTCTGATGTGACTTGTAAAAAGAAATATCAGTAGTTATCAAAGTAATTCAAATTAGGCCTCGCTGGTCTGTTTTTTTCCTTTTCTCCATAACATTTTATTTTAATGTCAAATCATAATTAGGCATTATGTATTATGATTAGTGCCAAATCGTAATTACAATGTTTATAATTATTAAAACTATGGTTTTAATTTTTAAAAGACTGGGCAACTAGGCAGATATTAACATCTTGATTTCCTTTCTCTAAAAAAGAATTACACGGAGTTTTTGCCCTTTTTATTCTGTAACAAATCTTAAAAATTTTGTTCATTCATTCATTTATTTATTCAACCAATATTTATGGAAATTGATGCAATCGGGGGGGTTGCCCCCAAAATGTCACTTTGGCATATTGATTATTCTGAAGTAAAGTTACTTGAGAAACAGCCAATGCAAGAAAAACACTCTGACCCTCCTCTCTGTCCTCCTCAAAGCAATGATAAATCTCCCATGTGAAAGGCACCCTCTCTGATCAGGAAGCAGAGACACATCTTTATTGCCAGAAACAGGGAATTCAGGAACCAGAGGTTATGTAAACAAGCTCTGCTTAGTTTCCCCACTAATTAGTACCCAAACCTAAGTCTCTTTGTCTTGTCAATTCTTCACAAATTTATTGCTTCTTTGTCTAAAAGGAATAAAAGCTTCCTGCTTTAGTCATTTCTTTGAGTCTCATATTTCTATAAACTCCCATATGTGTGAAATTAAAATTTGATTATCTCCTGCTAATCTACCTCATGTCAATTTAATTATTAGACCAGCCAGAAGAATTTAGAAGGGAAGAGGAAAGTTTTCCCTCCACTGCAAAACTCTACCGTGTGCCAGACATTTTGCCAAGTGATGAGCAAAAGCAGGGAACAACACACCGGGATTCTTGCCCTTGTAGAGCTTAAAATCGCATCTAGGAGTAAAGAGAGACTTAAAACCCCACAAGTGATACAGAGTAAAGGGACAAAGTAGGTGATTAGATAGTTAATCTCACTAGGGGATTGCTAGTAGAGAAAAAGTATGGGAAGACTCCTGTAAGTTGATGATTACTCAAGAAGGCAGGTTTGCTTAACCACAAAGCCAAGCAGGCTTGCTTAGAAACAAAAGCATGCAACAGAAACATGAGACACGCCTCAAAACGATATAATAATAGTGGCTTGAGACCCACATCCTGCCCAGTGAGCTCAGTAAGTTAACAATTCCTAGGACATGCTCCTCTGCACACAGTAAAAACAAAAATATAAGGAAAAGGTGACATTGACATTACACTGAAATCCAAGATGATTAACCATCTTTAGTATATGTTAATGCCTTTTTGCTCATTTCCACTGCACCATGACAGTCCCACCTGGATCATGGAGGGACAAGAAAACTCCCTCACCTGACGTGGAGGAGAAGCTGGTGATGGAAGCTTGATGTCTACCCAAGAATGAGGAAGAAGTGTCCCCTCCCCACTTTTCCTTGATTATAAAAAGTGTAGCCCACTAAGTTCTCAGGGTGAGGTACCTTCTCACTCCCCTGCCTGTAAGCCTCCTAGGTGTCCTATTCTAATAAATCAGTTTTTTTTTTTTTTTTTTTTTTTGTGGTACACAGGCCTCTCACTGTTGTGGCCCCTCCCGTTGCAGAGCACAGGCTCCGGATGCGCAGGCTCAGCAGCCATGGCTCACGGGCCCAGCCGCTCCGCGGTATGTAGGATCTTCCCAGACCAGGGCACAAACCCGTGTCGGCAGGCAGACTCTCAACCACTGTGCCACCAGGGAAGCCCCTAATAAATCACTTTTTATCTATCACTGGCCTCTCACTGAATTCTTTCTTCACTGACACATAAAGAACAGGAGCTCCTCGGAGCCCCCTGAGACATGTTTTAACAGTTTCAGCTGGCGACCCAGATGGGACGTAGTAAATTAGAAGGTCAGGGGTCAGGTCCTAATAGGGCCATGGGACTCCACAAGCCAGGAGCTCTGGAGAGGACACTCAGTCAATGACTGCCCATTTTAGACAGGCTGATCAACCCCAAATGCTTTGGGGCTCTGATTGGGTACCTAGGTATAGACCAGAGGAACGATGGTATGGATGTCTAAAGACAGGGAACCAGAGGAATGGTGGCAATCAACATGGGCTGCCATAGAAACGTGGTGTGGATGTTTAGAGATGAGGAAGGGATCTTATTGCTGGCGCAGGAGACAAAGGAAATGTTATGTGAAAAGGAAGAAATTTAACTGTCTGGGTTGCTTCTGACAGGATTTAGCAATCTATACGCTCCTTCTTAATTCTGAGACTTTTCTCCTACATTCTATGTCTATCCCTGTTTCAACTCAAGCCTGTAAACTTAACTATTAAGGTTTGTTAATTAATACAGAAATGTCTTTTTTTCTTTTTACTTCAATTTTTTAAAACATCTTTATTGGAGTATAATTTCTTTACAATGGTGTGTTAGTTTCTGCTTTATAACACAGACATGTCTTTAGAGTCATCAACATTAAGTATAATACTTTATTGTACCTGGCTTTACTAAAAGTCAATACGTTTATATTTGTTGTAAATTGTCAGAAAGAAAATTCACCCCTATTGTCAAGAATTTTGCCATCCTGATGTCCTCGTAGTATGGTTATGGTCTGCTCCTAAATGAGAGAAAATAAAATGTGTAAACAATAGCATAAATTAAACAGTCAGGGCTATGAGAAATCTAAGATGGTCACTTGGATCTTCCCAGCTTCCTGGCAAGCCTCATTTTTTATTTAATGGGTTAAAGCCTTTCTTGGCTACAAGACTGATGCCTTCATAGTGAAAAAAAGAAAGGTTAAAAATATGTTTTTCACTTGGAGTATACTTTCTACAATTTTTAGTAATCAAGGCAACCACTTTATTGGACAAATTATACAAGCTTGTGTGATCAATTAACCTGACTTATTTTTTAAACAAATTAATCTTAATTTGGCTATGTTTGGTAAGATCAAGGGTAATTTTAGAGAAAAAGAAATTATGTTTTAATAGATGATATTAAATGTTAGTTTTGCTAATTGAGGTCAGTACCTACTGTCTAAAACTTACTTTTCAAATAGTTCTTTCTTGCTATGTTAAATTATTGTAAAGCTTAACTGAGTTATTAAGAAGATATTCTAAACTTGTTTCTGATGCTGGTCACTGTAATCTATCTTTGGATGAAGGTTAGATGCCCATAATCTATAACCAGGGGATTATACATACTAGACAAAAATTGTTTAAAGGACTATGTCCAACCTAGATAAAACCAGCCTCTTATCAGATATTCTTAAGTACATGATGCCCAAGAAAACTGAAGGGAATGAACTTCCATGACTTAAGGTACCTTCCCCCTAATTACTAGAAGTGCCCAACAGAGGACTTCCTGAGCCCTGATGTCAGTCTTCCTCTCCCTCCAACCCTTACAAATGCTGACCCTTTATTTCCAATTTGCAGTCAGACAAGTTCTTGCCCATTGTCAACACCACTGGGGACACCTTCTGTACTATTCCTTTGTGGCAACTTCTCAGGTGTTAACACCTCATTGGGAGACTACTTTGGACGGGATAACATCTATAGTTGTAACTACAAATCTTCATTAAATTGCATGGTGGATTTTGACAAAGGGAATGAAACTTTTGAATAGAAAACTGTTGCTCTGAGGGAAGCTGCTGTATCCATGGAAAAGGCTGTTCTAACAACGGCTATCTCACAGGTAGGAGCCGTTGCTCCAGCCGAGGTTATTATCCCAGGGGAAAACACACTCAAGGGTGAGGAGAGACCTCCATATCCAGGAGCTCCTTTGTACCCTGAGTTACCCAAGGGGCCCATTTTCAGCCTAGCTAGCACCCACAGCAGCCTAAATTACCAACCAACTGCCCCTACAGTTCTGCCTCTGAGACCAGGTGGCAGCCTGAGACCAACAGGGCCATGCAGTTCAGCGGGTGGGGAGCAGTGCTGTCCCAGAGTCAGATCCACACTGAAATTGCCAGATAAATTTTATTGATAAGCATAGACGGGCCCATATGATTAACTGTTTAATAGAGGGTATGAAAAATTTACAGTAAAACCTGTCAATGATGAAAAAGTGAAAGAAGTCCAACAGGGATCAGATGAAAATCCTGCAGTTTTCAAGGGAGATTAGAGGAAGTTTTTAAAAGTATAGGAATGTGGAGGCCTCCTCCCCCGAGGGACAGGCACCTTTGGCTATGTATGCCATTGTCCAGTCTGCCCCAGACATCAGACACAAAATTCAAAAAGCAACTGCTGGTCCTCAGACCCCTATGAACGCTTTGCTCCAATTGTCTTATTCAGTTTTCAATATTAGGGATATAGCTGAAAAGGCTGAACACACCCAGAAAAATATACAAAAGACCCAAATGATGGCAGTGGCTTTGTCCACTCAGAGACCACCAAATAGGAGGCTGGACTTTCCAGGCCAATTTGGCTGTGGTAGACCACAAGGCCCATGGGTACACAGAGAAAAACAGTATACCATGTGTGGACAAAAGGGGCACTGGAGGAAAGATTGTGATCGATGTGCCCTTTGCAAACAGCCAGGACATTGGCAGAGGGAATTCCCCAGATGCCAGAGAGTGACGGAGGCCCCTCGGCTTTAAATGGTTTTGCGATCAGAAGACTGAGGGGGCCCAAGGCCAAAAGTGACTCAGCCTAGAGATGCCATTTACATAACTAGTGTCAAGTCCCAGGTGGTCATTGATGCGGTGGGCCATTTGAAAGAATTTTTCATAGACACTGGTGCAACCCTTTTGGTCTTAACCCAAAGGATTGAAAGTCTTACCAATCATAAAAAAATATGGAATGGGAGAGTCAGGAAAGAGACAGGGGCACACTTTCCTGGAACCCCTTTTGTGCACCAGCGAAAGCTGATCATTTTTACATTCCTTTCTGTTCGTGCCTGACTGTCCTACCTCTTTAATGGAAGGGACTTATTAACTAAATTGTCCCTCTGTTTCTTGAGGGACAAGGAAGCCACCCTTATTACTGAAAGATATTAACAGAAAATAAAGAACAGATTAAATCTATAACTGAGATAAAAGACTTGATAGACCCCAAAGTATGAAACACTGAGGTTCTGGACCTAGTCAAAAACAAACAGATTGAGACCTTAATTGACCCTCTTCCAGATTTGGAAACTGTTTTAAAAAAATGGTTTGGATCTCCAAAATCATATTTGTAATCTCTTTTAGTGACTTTTCTAATGCTTATTACTGTATTTCCTTTAATTTACATCTTTCATAAACTCATCCTCCAATGCTTAACATCAAAGAGGGCTAAAAGATACTAAGCAAAATGACATTGGTTTACAGTTCTCCCAACAGAGAAGGGACCGTCAGCCAGGTGTTTTACTCCTTCCCCAGGCAGGCCTGCGTCCCTTCTCAGTTCAACAATCGGTGGTCACCCTTTACCCCCCCTTTTAAGCATAAAAGGGTAAACACCTGCAGGGGAAATGATAGGGACAGAGTAAATGGACAAAGTAGGTGATTAAAGAGTTAAATCCCACTAGGGGATTGTAAGTAAAGAAAAAAGTAAGGAAGACCCCTGTAAGTTAATGATCACTAAACAAAGCAGGTTTGCTTAACTGCAAAGCCAAGCAAGTTTGCTTAGCAACAAAACCATGCAATGTGATTGAGACAGGGAGTATATGGAAACTCTTGTATTTTCTGATGAATTTTTCTATGAACTTAAAACTGTTCTAAAAAATAAAGTCTACTTAAAATGAAAAAAAACAAAAAAGAAAAAACCCATGCAACAGAAACATGACACCTGCCCCCAAACAATAAAACAATGGTGGAATGAGACCCACATCCTGCCCAGTGAGCTCGGTAAGTTAATGATTCCTAGTACATGTTCCTCTGTGCACCCTAAAAAACAAAAGTATAAGGAAAAGGTGACATTATACTGAAATCTGAGATGATTTACCATTTTTAGTATATATTACTGCCTTTTTGATCATTTCCATAGCACCATGACAGTTCCAGTTTTACCATATATAAGAGCCTGTCCCCAGGCCTCTGCGGGGACAGAGGCCCCTTTACCATACCACAAGAGACTCCCCCACCTGACATGGAGGAGGAGGTGATAATAGAAGCTTGACATCTACTCAAGGATGAGGAAGAAGGTGGTCTTATCCCCCTCCCCACTTTTCCTTTGATTAGAAAACTGTAGCCCACTAAGTTGTCAGGGTGCAGCACCCTCTCACCTGCCCACTTGTAAGCCTCGTAAGTGTCCTATTCTAATAAATCACTTCTTATCTATCACTTTGCTTCTCACTGAACTCTTTCTGTGCTGAGACATAAAGGACCAGAGCTCTTCAGAGCCCCATGAGATGTATTTTAGCAGTTTCAGAAGTACTAGGTACTTATGAAGAAAACGATTTTAAACATTCACCTTAGCAGAGACTTGGACTCACAGAAATTATCCTAAAAAAACTAGAAGAAATAAAGTTTCTCAACAAAGCATTAAACAGATGGCTGTTACAAGTGCCATATCTTAGTTTTGATCTTATGGCAATTGCAAAGATGTTGAATAACATCTGCAAGTGATTTCAAAGTAATAAAAACTGTTCTTGTTTAAAGATCTTCCGTAAATAACTACACCGCCTTCTCAAATTGGCAGTGCAAAAAACTCTCTGTAGGATTACATTATTTTGTTATTGAATTTTATAAAGGGATAAGATCTCTGAAAAAAGGAATTTATTAATTAGAGCCAAATCACTTTTGTAATACCTGTCACTAGTACTCTTAGAGTCTAACCAATTGAATCTTAAGAATCTGATCCCTTAATGAAGGAGACACTTCTCAGAGGAATTTTTCTGGTTTGCTCCTGGGAGAGAGGAAGGAGACCAGAAAAGGTGGCAAAGGTACATAGCTGAATGTAGAGGAAATATTTACAATGAAGGGTCCTTCACTGAGGGGAAGAAATGCACAAGAGCTGTGAGAGCTGTGAGTTTTGGTTTTATTTGGGGACTTACTGAGGTCTGTAGCCCTGAGACAGACTCTCAGAAAGTTTTGAGAAACTGCTCTGAATAGGTAAGGGGAGAGGCCAGTACATACGTGATTTTGGTGGAGGTAGGCACAGTCAAGCACACATCTCAGTAGAAGGATACCGCTAGTCACTAGGAACAGATATCTCGGTCAATTATTTCAGTTCATTTCTAAGTATGGGAAGATGCCAGAACCTGGGTTCATAAAATTTTCTCATGTAAATATCTAACTATCTCAGAGCCTGTTCTGCAAGTTTTCCCAGGACTCAGTGTGCCTCATGCCGATCCCTGCCCCAAATTCTTTCCAGGGTATATTGTAGGTCAGAGACTACAGTGGATAGTGACTCAATCCTTGTAGAACCAGCCGGCACGTGACATTCTTTAATAGGCAAAGGAGAGCAGAATTTGCCAGCCCACAATAGGCTGATTATTTTTTTAAAAAGCAGACATATGAAAATTGAGTAGAAATTACCCTTTTGTAAGGACATTTACATACATAAGAGAAATCTCCGTTTGTAAAGATGTCTTCCTCTCTGTATCAGGAAGAGGGGATTGACTCTAAATCTCTAGAAATTCTTATCAATGGAGACAGCAACTATTTAAAATTACTTAACAACTTTACCCTTCTTTACTTTGCTTTTACTGGTAATCTCTCATAACTGACTCTCCCCTGACTCCCCAACATTTTCTTTTGTCTTTAATTGGAAATTATATTTAGGGTGATTGCTTGGTCCATTTTGGGAAGTTACTCAGTTTTCCTGGGATCTCCCTTGTATACCAGACAATATACATGTTATTAAACTTCTGTCTTTTTTTTCCCTGTTAATCTGTCTTTTTCTTACAGAGGAGCCTCAGCCAAGACCCTAGAAGAGTAAAGAGAAAATTATTTTTCCTCCCTCACAAGAACAAACATGTCAGATATTCAGTTTAAGTTTTCATATACTGCAAAGCAAAGCCCTTTTAATTTCTCAAACCTTTATTAACGTTGCTACATATTCAGAGACTTGGTGAGTGTGTGTGTGCGCGCATGCATGCTTATGTATGAATGTGTGCAATCAGAAAGGGGCTGAATTTCATGTTTAATTGACTCCAGGAGAAATAAAGGAAGTGCCATATCCTACATAGTAGAAAGCAAGCCCCCGATGGACTTAAAACGCCAGAGCCTGAGATACAAGAGAAATGCATCTGCACCACCCAAACACCTCTCTCCTCTCTTTCTCTCTCTCCCTCTCTCTCTCTTTTCCTCTCCTTCACCCCCTCTCTCCACCATCCCACTCTCAAAAAATTACAGAAATTAAACATCGACGTTTTTCAAAGAAACAGATTCAAATTACAATTATCTGGATCTATTCTAGCTCTTAAGGATTTAAGTTACACAAGGAATGCTTAAAGAGAATAAAAATTGTAGGTAACATCTGTTGAGAGCCTGCATTGTTATTTAATCCTCAGAGAATATGTATAAGGTCAGTTGCTTTGTAGCTATTTTACAGACAATAAAACGAAGACTTAGGGCTTCCCTGGTGGCACAGTGGTTGAGAGTCCGCCTGCCGATGCAGGGGACACGGGTTCGTGCCCCGGTCCGGGAGGATCCCACATGCCGCGGAGCGGCTGGGTCCGTGAGCCATGGCCGCTGAGCCTGCGCGTCCGGAGCCTATGCTCTGCAACGGGAGAGGCCACAACAGTGAGAGGCCCGCGTACCGAAACAAACAAACAAACAAACAAACAAAAAAACAACTAAGATTTAGAAAGGTTCAATAATACCACACAACTAGGAAGAGGCAAGAAGGAATTTATCTCAGCTGGGCTCCAAAACCTGTGCATGTAACTTTGCTTGGCCTGAGCAAGAAGAGATTGGGAAAAACATAATAGTTTTCCTTAAGCTGTTACGGTATTTTAATTATATAAATAGCGATCAGTAAACAAAAGGAACAAATCTCTCCTATTTAGAGGCAGATCCAGGAAAAATTAGTGAGAATTGTGGGGAGGAGTTTCATCTCCATGTAAGTGATTTCAGCGACTAGATGCGTCCAACAGTGAAACTGCTGGTGTGGAGAATGAAATTTTCCTCTACACTTCTAGGTTCTTTTGGCTGGTCTAAGATTTTAATCGACATAAAACAGATTAACTAGAGAAAATCAAACAAAAGTTTAGTAACATGTACACATGGGAGGGACCTAGGAAGACTGAGTAACTCACCAAGATGGCCAAAGCCCTCGCCTTAATAAACAACATTTTCAGCCAAAGACAAAAAAGGATGTTGGGGTAGCAGTTTGGAACTTCAAAGGGGAGGAAGGCAATTCATGCGGACATGGAAAAGCAAATGCTTGGTAAACAAATGTTTGCTGGGCCAGCCAGAGAAAACGCGACACAGAGTGGACTCTGACATCGAGGCCCTGTGCAGTTTCCGCCTCCACACCTAGCCATGCTCTTCGGAGATGTCTCTGGTGCAGATAGCTCTATTCTTGGAATGGGACCTTTATCTAAATTCTTCAGACAGTTAAGAGGGAGGTAACAAGAAAAACTTTCCTAGACTGTTTCTTAAAAATAATCAGCCTAAATTCACCCTCATGCCAAAGAGACACATTTGGGGGTGACAGGTTCTGCTCTCCTACAATGGGATATCAAGGCAGAAGTTGAATGACCATATGACAAATCACCATGGGAGACACAGGAGATGGTCTTTTAATGTGGTGGGGTGGGAAGGTAGTGATGTCCAGGCTCCATTAGAGTCCAAGATTCCATTAACTGAAAAATCCCCATGCAATGTAAATTTTCCTTATCTTTTTGTTCCCCCAGGTTCTGTGGATACAAGACTAGAGTTCTTAGATTATTAAGCTTTAGATGGTAACCCAAATTTTGACCTCTGATTATTCTCTAAGTTGCCAATGGTGTTATTGAAATTCTACTTGATTATTTTACCTCCAGCAGGAAACAATTTCTGATGAATAATATACTCAAATATTTTTCATATAAACTATGGCTAAATAAGATCACCCCATCCCTGAATGTGTTCAATTTGCATCTGTTCCCAGAATTTCAGAAAACATTCCCTATGATTTTTAGAAAAGAATCAAATGCCTAAATAACCAATAGTAATTTTATCTGTCCTTATGATAAAAGAATTCTTCTTAAGTAACCATGATCTTTGCAGATGAAGGTGGCCTTAAAATTAATGAAGCATGGGACAGCTCCTGGAAGAAATCCCAGCTTCTCTTGGATTGTTGTAGAGAAATATAAAATTTTGCTCAACCATAAAATAATTATGCATAGATCCAACCTATTCAGACTTTCTTCTCAACAAAAAAACATTAAGGGAAATTTTCAGCATCATTAGAAGTATAAGGATGGGGTATAAGGCCATGATTTACTTCAAAGTATACTTTTTCATCATTTTCAGTCATTTCTGGATTAAGAAAAGTCATACACTGAAGGCTCTTCTGTACCTCTTTCTGGCAAAGCAACAACCAAAATGCATCCATGTATGTGCATGTGCGCAAAACTTTGTAAGTTTTTTTAACGTGGATTCTATTAGCATTTAATGCATTTTCTGCATTTTGCTTTTTATAATCAGATCATAAATCTCCATTGATGGATACAGAATTGAGGTTGCTCTTGCTGCCCTGTATAGCAAAGTCAATCATACCCTGAGGGTAAGCTAATGCTATTCTTCATGGCTTGTTCAGAAGCACCTTGAAATAAGACATCTGTCTCTCTAGGATATGAACATTTTAGGCATAAAGACTTACTATTTCATCACCAACAAGGATACAGCCCTGGGAATATTATGTTTTTTGCTAAGTGCAGTAAACTCTTAATGGTCTACTGCATTTTTGTTTGTTTGTTTATGTTTTTTTTTGCGGTACGCGGGCCCCTCACCGCTGTGGCCTCTCCCGTTGTGGAGCACAGGCTCCGGATGCGCAGGCCCAGCGGCCGTGGCCCACGGGCCCAGCCGCTCCGCGGCACGTGGGATCTTCCCGGGCCGGGGCACGAACCCGCGTCCCCTCCACCTGCAGGCGGACCCTCAACCGCCGCGCCACCAGGGAAGCCCCCTACTGCATTTTTTTATGGAGTCTTCTCGCAACGATATTTTGTGTAGGTTACCCATTCAGTGACTTCTGCAGATATTCAGAAAATAGTTGTCAGCAATCAACTGAATCAATGGAAGTTTTGGCCTAATGGGGAAAGTTGAATCATCCATGACTGGTCTATTCATCTTTTACTGAAGTTCTAACAGAAAAGCAAAACAGCTTTATAATCATTGGACTTCTTTTGATAGAATTATTGCAGTGTTTTTTGGTTGATATTTTAGTTTGTGGACCTCAAATTTTGTGATATTGATTTAACCATATATCTAACATTTAAAATATGTTAAACATTTTACGTAAGCATTTGTAAATAATATCTTTAATAAACATATATATATATGTTATTTATTTAGCACATTCTATGTGCTGGACTAGTCTAAGGAACTAAAATGAATTATGGGGTCACCCCTCATTACACTCCAGGAAAAGGATAGATGTATTATTTGGACCCACTTTACAAATGAGAAAAATAGGGCATAGTTAGTCAGTAAGCTTGGAACTTACTCAAAGTCACATAGGTAGAAAGTAACAGAACACTTGTAGCCATATATAAGTATTTTCAAACTACTTTTCCTAGTAAGTTGTGAATTTTAAAACCAACTTCCCAGTCATAAGAAAAAAATCAGCTATAAATAGGAATAAATAATGATATACATACTTGCAATTTTGGACAAGGCTAATTATTAAGACCACATAGTCACAAGGAAAATATTTACATCAATGTCAATTTTTAAGCATGGGATTCAAAAGTGTGTGTGCAATACAATTATAACTATGCAAAGTAGATATTCACATGGAAAAGAACTGGAAGAGAATATTAATAAACAAAACCATATTGGTAACATTATTTTAGTGATTTTGGTTTTCTGAATTTCACTTAATGTTGTTATTGCATTATTTACACAATGAAAATTACTCAAGTTAAAATTAGTCAAATGCACCCCTAAAAATGAAATATTAAGTATAAATATAACAAAATATGTACAAGAGCTATATGAAGAAATTTACAAAACTCTGATGAAATAAATAAAAAGAAAACTAAGAAATGGAGAGATATTCCATGTTCTTTCATAGGAAGACTGAAGACTGTTAACATGCTAGTTCTTCCCAACTACTGATGTATAGATTCAAAGCAGTCTCAGTCAGATCCCAGCAAGTTATTTTGTGGATATCAACAAACTGATTTTTTTTTTTTTCCCCAGTACGTGGGCCTCTCACCGTTGTGGCCTCTCCCGTTGCAGAGCACAGGCTCCGGACGCGCAGGCTCAGCAGCCATGGCTCACGGGCCCAGCCGCTCCGCGGCATGTGGGATCCTCCCGGACCGGGGCACGAACCCGTGTCCCCTGCATCGGCAGGCGGACTCTCAACCACTGCGCCACCAGGGAAGCTCCAACAAACTGATTTTAAAATTTATATGGAGAGGCAGAAGACCCAGAACAGTCAACACAATACTGAAAGGGAAGAACAAAGTTAGAGGACTGATATTACTTAACTTCAAAACTCATTGTAAAATTATAGTAATCCACAGGGTGTGGTACTGGTGAAAAAGTGCAGTAGAACAGAATGGAGAGTCCAGAAGTAGACCCACTTAAACATAGTAAACTGATCTTTGACAAAGGCAATGCAATGGATAAAATTTGGTCATTTCAACAAACAGTGCTGGAACTGGATATGTGCAATTAATTTAAAGTGAATCACAGACCTGAATGCAAAATACAAAACTGTAAAATTCCTAGAGAATAATATAAGAGAAAAACGGAAATAAACTTGGGTATGGCAATGACTTTTTAGATATAACACCAAAGGCATAATATCCATGAAAGAAAGAACTGATGAGCCGGACTTTATTAAAATGAAAAAACTTACATTCCGTGAAAGACACTGTCAAGAGAAAAACAAAACAAACAACATGTTGGGAGAAAATATTTGCAAGACATATCTGATAAAGAACTTATCCAAAATATAGAAAGAACTGTTAAAATTTAACCATAAGAAGACAAACAACCCAATTTAAAAATGGGCAGAATAACTGAACAGGTGGCAAGTAAGCACAAGAAAAGATGATCCACATCAAATGTCATCAGGGAAACTCAAATTAAAACAATGAGATAGGGCTTCCTTGGTGGCGCAGTGGTTGAGAGTCCACCTGCCGATGCAGGGGACACGGGTTCGTGCCCAGGTCCGGGAAGATCCCACATACCGCGGAGCGGCTGGGTCCGTGAGCCATGGCCGCTGAGCCTGCGCGTCCGGAGCCTGTGCTCCGCAACGGGAGAGGCCACAACGGTGAGAGGCCCACGTACCGGGAAAAAAAAAAAACAAAACCAAAAAAACAAAAACAAAACAAAAACAAAAAAACAATGAGAGAGCACTACACAACTATTAGAATGTCCAAAATCAGAACACTGACATCAAACACTGACAACTGGCAAGGGTGTGGAGCAACAGTGACTGCCATTCATTTCTGGTGGGAATGTAAAATGGTACAACCACTTTGGAAAAAAGCTTGGTGATTTCTTATAAAACTAAGCACACTATTACCTATTACCATATAATCCAGAAATTTCACTCCTTTGTATTTACTCAAAGGAATTGAAAACTTAGGTTGACACAAAATCCTGCACATTGGTGATGTTTATAGCAGCTTTATTCATAATTGCCCAAACTTGGAAGCAACAACGATGTTCTTCAGTAGGTGAATGAATAAAAATAAATTGCAGTACATCTGGACAATGGAATATTATTCAGTGCTAAAAAGAAATGAGTTATCGAGACATGAAAAGACATGGGGAAATCTCAAATGCATATTACTAAGTGAAAAAAGCCAATCTGAGAAAGCTATATACTGTATGATTCCAAATATATGACACTGTGGAAAGCAAAAGTGTGGAGACAGTTAAAAGATTAGTGGTTGCCAGGTTTTAGGGGAGAGGGAGGAATAAATAAATAAAACACAGAGGGATTTCAGGGCATTTGAAATACTCTGTATGATACTATAATGGTAAATACATGTCATTATAAATTTGTCCAAACCCATAGAATGTACAAGACCAAGAGTGAACCCCATTTAAACTAGGGACTCTGGGTAATAATGATGTGTCAGTGTAAGTTAATCAATTGTAATCAGTGTACCACTCTAGTAAAAGATGTTGATAATGGAAGAGGCTATGCCTGTGTGGGAGCACGGAAGTATATGGGGAATCTCTTCACCTCCCACTCAGTCTTGCTCTGAAGCTAAAACTTCTGTAGAACTGAAATCTATTTAAAAAATTACTCCAGTGCAAAACTTTACAATTGTTTTCATATGATTCAAATTGTTTTATATACATATATATTTAAATGTGTGTGTGTGTGTGTGTGTGTGTGTGTGTGTAGATACATACACTTTGGACTCAACTGTGTTCCTCCCAAAATTCAAATGTCAAAGTCTTAACTCCCACTGAGATGATATTTGGAGATGGAAACATTTAGAATGTCGTTAGGGCAAAATGAGATGATGGAGGTGCTCCCTCATGACGAGATCTGTGACTTTATTAAAGGAAGGGAGAGACTGTTCTCTCTCCACTAATTAGGGACACAGTGAGAGGTAGCTGTCTACAAGGCAGGAAGACCATCTTTGCCAGGAATCAGAATGGCTGGCATCTTGATCTTACACTTCAGAATCTCCAGAACCATGAAAAATAAATGTCCTAAATATTTGTCCTTTAATGTACTCAGCCTATGGTATTTTGTTATAGCAGCCTGCCCAGAGCAGTATTACACACGCACACACAGACACACACACTCTGAAAGGACACACAACAAACTGTTAAAAGTTGCTACTTCTGAGGAGTGTTAATGGAAGTGTTGGAGGCAGGAAGGAAACATCGCATTTTCTGTCAAACTTGTGTAATGTCTGAAATTTTAATAAAGTTGTTACTGAACTCAGGTTCAGCTGCTTGCCACTTAAAGAATGATAACTTGAGAGGCAAGTGTCAATAGAAAGGAAGGTTGCTTTAGTTAGAATAGCCAGCAATCTGGGAAGAAGATAGACTCATGCCCGGAGACCAACTCCAAAGATGCTGCTCAACCATGACAGTTTTTAAAGGGAAAAAGGGGGGAAAGAATTTCAGTGAGTCATCGAGGCAGGAGGTTGGGTTCTGCATCATTCTCCACTGAGTGCAGACCGGCTGACTCTCACTTCAGATGTTACCTTACCTGTGTGATCTTGCCTGCAGGCTTGCTAAGGGTGCTGTCTGGAGTAGAGAGCTAGTCATTTCTCAACTGCTTAATTCTTCATTCTTACTAGGAAAATACTCAACAGGTTAGACAAGACATGGTGTGCATTCAGGAGAGCATATAAGTCAGGAGTTAGGTTAAATTGCCTACTGGTTCATTCCTACAATTAGGTTCTTTCAAGGTTAGAGGGAAACAGGAGCGGGCAAACAGGAAAGGGGCAGAAGAGCTGCTTTCGAAGGATCAGGGAGGAAGAAATTTTTCTCTACCCTTCTAGGTTGTCCTGGCTGGTCTAAGACTTGAATTGACATGAGACAGCTAAATGGGAGAAAAATCAAATGAGTGTAATAACGTGTATATGGGAGAGACCCAGGAAAAATGAGTAACTCAAGCCAATGTGCAGAAACCTCACTTTAAATACGATCTTCAGCTAATGACATAAAAGCCGTTGTTGGGATAGTGGTGTGGACTTCAGAGGGGAGGAAGGCAATTCCCGTGGAGAAGCAAATGTTTGGTAAACAAGCATTTGCTGGGCCAGGCAGAGACCATGGGACACAGAGAGGTCTCTGATCGCTAGGCCCCGCTGAGGTTCCCCAACCGCAGGTAGCCTGTGTTCGTTGCAGACATCTCTGCAGAGGAGCTCCAGGACACAGAGGGATAGTTAAGGGGAAAGGCAGTCCTGCTGGAAGAGAACGATGTTGGTTCAAGTCATGCCATGAAAGGGGCTTCTTGCTGTATAATTTTACACTTATGGCCACATATGACTCAATACAAGTAGTATTCCTTAACTAAAAATATAACAAAAAAGGAAGATTAAAAGAAGGAAGACTAGAGGTTACCTGTGTATGAATATATGAGCAAGAGTACATTATATAAAAACTCAGGGCTTCCCTGGTGGCGCAGTGGTTGAGAGTCCACCTGTCGATGCAGGCGACACGGGTTCGTGCCCCGGTCCGGGAGGATCCCACATGCCGCGGAGCGGCTGGGCCCGTAAGCCATGGCCGCGGAGCCTGCGCGCGTCCGGAGCCTGTGCTCCACAACGGGAGAAGCCACAACAGTGAGAGGCCCGCGTACCGCAAAAAGAAAAAAAAACCTCAAAAGTTCTTAACAAATACATGCATATATATATATATATTTCAAATTCAGAGACACACAGTCACTTACCAAATGAATATGGCACAAAGACTAGTGTCTGACTGCACACTCCATGACAGACAGAGTGCACTGTGTACAAAGTGGTAGATTTAAGTCACAGTCACTCTACACCTTTTAAAGCTTTCCAAGCTGTTTGTGGTACAGTAATAATGGTGTCTTGATAGTAATATCAACTTTACCCATTTTCCCCACAAAATACCTAACAACTTTTCTCAAAATAAACTGGATCTGTTTTCTGGATTTGATAATATAGAAAAAATAATAATATTTGATACCAGCATAAACCTTGTTAGGCTTGAAAAGTGTTTTCATTTACATCTCCCCATTTGGGGATCACAACAGTCTTCTGAAGATTTTTATAGACCCAAACCAACAACAACAACAAATCTAAGGGAAGTTAAATGATACTATTTTTTGCACAAAAGGTGAGTAGCAGGGCTGTGATATAAATGCAGGTATCCTGATTTCAAATCCAGCCTTTTAAAATTGTTATGGTGGAAATTCCATAACTGTTTTAGAAAACTAGAGAACAAAAATATTCCAGGAAGGAGAGTATTTCCTGAGTCTTTTGTTGCTTTATTTATTTACTATCTCAACAGTTAGCCAACTGAAGCTGTAAATAGCTTTATCTTTTTCTATAAAAGCAGCATTTTATCTATTTTCCCCTCTATACTGCATGTACTTGGTAATTATAAACTTCATATATGAGCCAATTAACTTAATAAAAAGCATTTCAGCCCCAGTTTAAACTTTAGAAGGCTTAGGATAAGGTACTAACATCATTGTGCCTATTTAAAGGTTCATAGAATTGACTTTAAATGACCCAAATGAACCTCTTAGCACATAGAGAACTAGAAGAGTTCATCAGAGCAGGCACATGTAAGAGTTACTGAAACAACATTTTTAATAGCTGAAGCTTATATGATTACAAGTCACTTTCTTTTATTAAAATGACCAATTAGGAGTCAGCAGTCTATTTTATCAAGGTGGAAATGTAGGCTGGATTTTTCTTTTTAATGAAAAGGACAAGATGATGCTTAAATTTAAGTTTAATGGTCTGAAATTTTCCACCCTCATTTTGCATCACAGTAATTTAGTCCAAGAAAGGAGAGGTGTATTTATAAAAACTGGTTTCACTCCCTCACACAACCAGGAGGCCCAAGGAGGCTAGACAATAATAGCAGTTCTCCAAAGAAGATTAAAATACACTACATCGTCTC
The DNA here is from genome assembly GCF_059928025.1 of Delphinapterus leucas. NCBI lineage: Eukaryota > Metazoa > Chordata > Mammalia > Artiodactyla > Monodontidae > Delphinapterus > Delphinapterus leucas. Next base: position 130,505,376 of record NC_143133.1, on the reverse strand, counting down.
TTCATATATATATTTATTTATTTAAGCAGATGTGCAATGAATGTTTTGTGTGTGTGTGTGTGTTTAACATCTTTAGTGGAGTATAATTGCTTTACATTGTTGTGTTAGCTTCTGCTATATAACAAAGTGAATCAGCTAAATGTATACATATATCCCCATATCTCCTCCCTCTTGCGTCTCCCTCCCACCCTCCCTGTCCCACCCCTCTAGGTGGTCACAAAGCACCGAGCTGACCTCCCTGTGCTACGCGGCTGCTTCCCACTAGCTATCTATTTTACATTTGGTAGTGTATATATGTCCATGCCACTCTCTCAGTTCGTCCTAGCTTACCCTTCCCCCTCCCTGTGTCCTCAAGTCCATTCTCTACGTCTGCATCTTTATTCCTGTCCTGCCCCTAGGTCCTTCAGAACCACTTTTTTTTTTTTTTTTTTTAGATTCCATATATATGTGTTAGCATATGGTATTTGTTTTTCTCTTTCTCACTTACTTCACTCTGTATGACAGACTCTAGGTCCGTCTACCTCACTACAAATAACTCAATTTCACTTCTTTTTATGGCTGAGTAATATTCCATTGTATATATATGCCACATCTTCTTTATCCATTCATCTGTTGATGGACACTTAGGTTGCTTCCATGTCCTGGCTATTGTAAACAGTGCTTCAGTGAACATTGTGGTACATGTCTCTTTTTGAATTATGGTTTTCTCAGGCTATATGCCCAGTAGTGGGATTGCTGGGTCATATGGTAGTTCTATTTTCAGTCTTCTAAGGAACCTCCATACTGTTCTCCATAGTGGCTGTATCAATTTACATTCCCACCAACACTGCAAGAGGGTTCCCTTTTCTCCACACCCTCTCCAGCATTTATTGTTTCTAGATTTTTTGATGATGGCCATTCTGACCAGTGTGAGGTGATACCTCATTGTAGTTTTGATTTGCATTTCTCTCATGATTAGTGATGTTGAGCATCCTTTCATGTGTTTGCTGGCAATCTGTATATCTACTTTGGAGAAATGTCTATTTAGGTCTTCTGCCCATTTCTGGATTGGGTTGTTTGTTTTTTTGTTATTGAGCTGCATGAGCTGCTTGTAAATTTTGGAGATTAATCCTTTGTCAGTTACTTCATTTGCAAATATTTTCTCCTATTCTGAGGGTTGTCTTTTCGTCTTGTTTATGGTTTCCTTTGCTGTGCAAAAGCTTTTAAGTTTCATGAGGTCTCATTTGTTTATTTTTGTTTTTATTCCCATTTCTCTAGGAGGTGGGTCAAAAAGGAACTTGCTGTGATTTATGTCATAGAGTCTTCTGCCTATGTTTTCCTCTAAGTTTTATAGTCCCTGGCCTTACATTTAGGTCTTTAATCCATTTTGAGTTTATTTCTGTGTATGGTGTTAGGGAGTGTTCTAATTTCATTCTTTTACATGTAGCTGTCCAGTTTTCCCAGCACCACTTATTGAAGAGGCTGTTTTTTCTCCATTGCAAGATAAAAACTCTCCAGAACGTAGGCATAGAGGGAACTTACCTCAGCATAATAAAGGCCGTATATGACAAACCCACAGCCAATATCGTTCTCAATGGTGAAAAACTGAAACCATTTCCACTAAGATTAGGAAAAAGACAAGGTTGCCCACTATCACCACTATTATTCAACATAGTTTTGGAAGTTTTAGCCACAGCAATCAGTGAAGAAAAAGAAATAAAAGGAATCCAAATTTGAAAAGAAGTAAAACTGTCACTGTTTGCAGATGACATGATAGTATATATAGAGAATCCTAAAGATGCTACCAGAAAACTAGTAGAGCTAATCAATGAAATTGGTAAAGTAGCAGGATACAAAATTAATGCACAGAAATCTCTTATATTTCTATACACTAATGATGAAAAATCTGAAAGAGAAATTAAGGAAACACTCTTATTTACCATTGCCATAAAAAGGATAGAATACCTAGGAATAAACCTACTTAAGGAGACGAAAGAGCTGTATGCAGAAAACTACGACACTGATGAAATAAATTAAAGAAGGTACAAACAGATGGAGAGATACATCATGTTCTTGGATTGGAAGAATCAACATTGTGAAAATGACTATACTACCCAAAGCAATCTACAGATTCAGTGTAATCCCTTTCAAAGTACCAATGGCATTTTTCACTGAACTGGAACGAAAAATTTCACAATTTGTATGGAAACACAAAAGACCCCAAATAGCCAAAGCAATCTTGAGAAAGAAAAATGGAGCTGGAGGAATCAGGCTCCTTGACTTTAGACTATACTACAAGGCTACAGTAATCAAGACAGTATGGTACTGGCACATAAACAGAAATATAGATCAATGGAACAGGATAGAAAGCCCAGAGATAAACCCATGGACATATGGTCACCTTATCTTTGATAAAGGAGGCAAGAGTATACATCTTCTCTTTAATCCCTACATTTCTAGTGAGAAGTTGGAGATCAGAATGAAAAGCAAAAGTGGAAGCTGAACTTTATACTCTACTATGGCAGTTGGAGTCTGACTTCAGGAAGCAGATGTTGAGACAGAGTTAGGAGTACGGTAAGTTCCTTAGGGAGTGACACCTGAAAGCAAAAGAGCAGAAGCAGGATCAGTCCAGGGAGCCATGATACAGCAGTACAGATCTGACAGAGTCCCTGCTTCCCCAAGGGGGCACCAGAGCATAGGTTACCCCTGTAAAGGATCACATTGGGGTGGAAATGGCTAAGTTCTGGTTCCACAGACTTGCTTGATCATTGACTGGCTCACCTCAAAAATAGTGTGACCTTGACTCAACAACTGAGGAGGATCTGAAGGGGTTGACAACAGGAGGCTCTCAGCTGGCTGCTCTCTTTTGAAGGGGATCTCTGGGGCACAGGGGCACATCCTCATGCTTCCACACATGGTATACATCTATTGGTTACACATATGGATAGGGATATGGTATGATTGATATCAGCTATATATTTATTATGTATAATACAAGGACAAAAGCCCTCATGACTTGAATAAAGTATTCATTCAATTTATCATAAGAAATCACTTAATTTTCTTATAATCATAAAAGATTATAAACATAAACTCACATGTACCTTACCCTGAATCGTCAAACTGCTTAAGAATGAAAGTATCAAAGAAAAAAAGGACTGGAATGCATATATTCAGTACCATGTTTAAATGTATTCAATAAGTTATAAAGAAAATTAGCATTAAGCCTATATAAAGAATTGCACAGCTAACAGCCTTGCAGGGCAGGAAGCTTGACCCTTCTGAAAGCCCACTTCAATGGTGGCATTTAACTTGTTCACACACTGTGTAGATGACCCTGTTCCGTGCACAGGACAAGACAAAGCAAATTCCTCAAACTAGCCTCTGATACAACGATTATTCTAGTGTTGGTCATTGTCAATTGCAAAGGACTGTATAGAAGCCATTTCTCATCTGCTTCAGTATAGTTTGTGTATATAATACTCATTTTTCAAATGTGCAAAATAACTTAATCATTAACACTTGGTGGCTATTTAATGAACTGACCTGAAAAGAAATCTTGGTATAAATGATATTTCAAGATGGGGATTCATCTATTTCCTACTGGGAAGCTAAAAAAACAAAGATTTTTAACCTAAACATCAATCAACAAAGAATTAAAGAGGGTAGCAAAAAAGTAAATGACTATCAGGGAAATTCAGGGGCAAGAGAAACATTGTTTGGGTTTAGGATATGTGAAAATACCTAAGGTAGTTAAAGATGTGGCTTATAGCACGGACCTCCTGGAATTCAACTGAGTACAGAGTTTGTGTGGTGAAATATTGAAACAAGCAACACCTATGCTCCCCTTTTTGTCCTTTGTCTGCAGCCCTTCTTCTAACCGTCCCACCACGGCAGACACAGCGTCTCCAAGCCTCACATGGCAACACCCTCGCACTCAAATCTGAACTGCCTACCTCTCCCTGACTGCCCCTTCTCCCACTGCCTCCGTGACTGCACACCAGTGTATTAACACGAGGGAACAACTAGCTGTTTGGTAGCAGAAGAACCTGAGTTTAAATAGCCCCTTCAATTATAATTACACAGCGTTGCCTAGACTGAGGATACAGTATGATAGTTGCAGGCAATATTCTCGGCTGAGTCCACTTCCCAGGTAAGTTTATAGAACTTCACATGAAATCATCTTTTCACAGCTGGCCCTGACCCCTGGGCACCAGTTCTGCTCATAACTCAATAAAATGCAGAAGGCTCCCACATCCTTCTTGATCCACCCTTTTAATTCCAATTTATTGACATTACAGTATGTTCCAGGTATCCCCGACTTTTCCAAAGTTCACTTTGGCATTTCGCTTTTTTGAAAGGCTTACATTAGTACCTGTTTTTGTCAACTGAATAAAAATCCGAAGGAGATTTTCGCTTTTAAGAATAAACGTAAAAATCAAAAATAGTGTTCAGCATTTGCTCTGCAGCGAGCTGAGCCATTATAGAGGCAGCTCGCAGCCCGAGCAGGGAGAGTGGCGCCACCAAGCCCCTTCCCAGGAACTACACTCGGCATCTCAGCATCTAGCCACCATAGCTTTGAGCTGTTGTCTGGCTGCATAACTGCTTTTTCTCAATTTATTTTGTGCATCCGTTAGTGGCATGTGTCCTTCTCTTTATTCGATCTCAACTTACAAAAGGTTTCATAGGAACTCTCTACTTTCAGAAAGCGTGGGAAACCTGTAGATGGATCATTTGTTTTAAACAAGACATTTAATTGAAATTGGATTAGTAATGTATTTGGATTAAAAATAAATCTGCCTGGTTCATTATTCTATTCCAGAGTTAGGCACACTGGAGTAATCTTAACGCAAGCAGATGTATGTCTATGTCACTTTGAATTTTAAAAAGATACCAATACACTACACCCACACACAAAAATATTATTTTTGTAATCAAGTAAAATAGATTAATACCCAAATACAGCATTATCAGGAAATATGTACTTGTGTATATATATAGGACAATATATGAAAGGTCTAAAAATAAAATAATAATATAATCACTTATCTAATCAGTATAAAATACTTAGAAATAACCAGTTGTTTTACTAAATATTCAGTTTTCATCCAGGTATTTGGTTTATGTACCTCCATCCACAATCTGACAATTTTGAGAAGTATAATGTTTCAAAGGAAAATCAGAAAATAAAAGTACATAAGAAATTTATATATAAGCGTTCAAAGTGGAATCAAAATGATAATCAGGGGCTTCCCTGGTGGCGCAGTGGTTGAGAGTCCGCCTGCCGATGCAGGGGACGCGGGTTCGTGCCCCGGTCCGGGAAAGATCCCACATGCCACGGAGCGGCTGGGCCCGTGAGCCATGGCCGCTGAGCCTGCGCGTCCGGAGCCTGTGCTCCACAACGGGAGAGGTCCCAACAGTGAGAGGCCCGCGTACCGCACAAAGAAAAAAAGAGTTACATTTTTAACTCTTTATGTTAAACTAAGAAATGAATTTTTTATTCCACACTTATTTCTATTGTTTTATGATTAAGATTAGTTTAAACTGTGGTTGCAATCATTTGAGAAGTTTTCCAAGAGAGAACTTAACAGCTTGAATTAACAAGCCCTAATGTAGTCAGCGCAATAATGAGTGAAATATTGTGCCATCAGCACAGACCTTGACTCACAAAGATAAATATGAAAGGCATGTCTGAGACAAGCAAGGAATAAAATAATTGTTCACCTATTAGTTAGCTATCTATAGTTCAGTTGCAGCTAACCCTCTGCAGTGCTCTGCTTGCCCAGCAGGTGGGTTTTGGACGCCTTGGTTCCTGGGTCCACACCCCTCTCCCCGGCCCCTGGATGATGTGGGCCTGTGGAAGGAGGAGGGGAGGAAAATCTCCAAGAGCACACAGCTCCTCAGCTAGGAAGAGAAGACATAAACTCTGCTTTGGGATAGTTTCCCTACAGTAACTAACAGCAGAAGAATTAGTCCCATAGAGAAGACACACAAGGCCAAGCCAAGATAATATTCTCCTTCATTTTCAGATGCCTTTTCTCTTCATTTTCGACTCTGAGTCTACGCAAGGTCCTGTTCCTAGACACCCACCATTGTTCTGTGATAGTATTTCTGCAGGTCAGAATGCTCCAGTTATTATCCCCTCCTTGCCCCATCTTGCCTCTCCTCCACAATTTACAAGTAAATTATCCCCAGGAGATCACTGCAGAGATTCTAGCTAGTAGTTCCTTTGGGCTGGGAGAGGTGGCAGCCTGGCCGGCAGCCTGGAGGCATCGCTCAGGCAGCCCGTGGCGGGCGCTGGAGGAGGCAGCCCCAGCCCTGCCCCAAAGGGGATGCCGCGGATCGAAAGGTCTAAGGCGGTGGGGCTTAGCTCAAATTCCAGACACCTGAAAATTAAACAAGAATGTGATAGTTTAGCAATAATCAAGGAGTATGATGATGCACTAAGAGTATTTAAAATGCTTGGAGGCTCCTGACTGGGCGCGAGGGGGAGTCCTGGGGCCTTTTAACCAGACATTCCTGGAGCAGGTGTTTGCTGGTTTGTCCAGGATCCCTTCAGCTTCTCCAGTCTTGCCCAGATCCAAAGATTCTGACGACTTCAAATGAAGTTTCATACGCCAACAAGACATAAATATCAAGGGGTGAATTTTGAATGGAGCCCCATCCTACCCCTGGAGAATAAAGTATTTTCCACAAGACACAAAATAATGGATGTTTTTTTTGAGTGGAATGTTTTTTTCTTTGTTTATTCTCACCATCATAAAGCACAATCTCTGTTCCTACAGAGAAGTGTCTTGAATATGTGTCTTTTCTAAATAAGCACAGGGAAAGGTTGTGGTTTCCCTAGCAACAGATGACTTCTTTCTCTTTTTCTCTTGGAGGAAAAATGTACTTTGGATTTATAAAGAACCTTCCATCACAGATATCAAAGCATTCTATGACCAAATTGTCACCCTGCCCCAGCAAAGTAGATAAATAACTGGGGCAGGAAAATGGCAGCTGGGACCAGCTGCTGCAACAGAAAATTCATCCCTCCTGCTCTGGGCCATGCTTTCCTAACCTTCCTCAGCAGCCCTGTGAGAACTTTGGCAAAGGAGTCCGGCAGACACCCCTAATATCACCCCCCAATAATCTACTCCTGGTAGGATCCCCTCCCCTTGAGTGTGGGAGGGACTTGTGAGTTGCCTCTAACCAATAGAATACAGCAAAGGTGTTGGGCAGTCACTCCTTTGGTTATGTTACCTTTGTAAGACTCCATGGTAACACACTAGAAAGGAGAGGGGGTCCCTGGGACATAAAAGGGGAGACCTTTAGGACCACCCAGCCAACAGCAGTAAGAAGCCAGGGCTCTCAGGCATGTAGCTGCAAGGAAATAAATTTTGCTAACAGTTGGAAGAGGATACCAAGCTCCAGAAAGGAGGGAAGTCCATCTGACACCTTGATTGCAGTTTTTGAGACCCTGAGCAAAGGAGCCAGCTAAGTCATGGCCAGGCTCCTGACCCATGGAAACTGAGATAATAAATGTGTGTTGTTTGAAGCCACTAAGCTTGTTATGCAGCAATAGGTAGCTAATACAAGGGGCTCTGCAAATGGATAGTTGCTAGGCTGAGGTGAGCAGCTGGAAGACAATAAAAAAAAGGGAGGTAATAGCACAAAGGCTTGGAACTCTGATGCATGTGGGTTTATATACAAATATATCACTTAATATCTGACTTGGACTCCTCTAAACCACAACTTCATTTGCAGGATGGAGCTACTACCTAGCCTGCACATAGCAGTAAGGATTAAAAATGATGACTCTAAAAGTATCTGGCACAGTTCCTGTCCCATAGTGGGTGTGCAATGAAAGACAAGCAAGCAGTAGATGTAGTCATAGTAAAAAAAAGATTTTTGACCCTGTTCTTAGAGCTCTAGTAGTTGCAACACGGACGGAGGTGTGGGCCGGGGAGTGATTATAAGCTAGCAATCCCCTAGTGAGAAACCCTGGTCGACAAGATGAGGTCAACGGACAGGTTCAAGAAATAAGCTCACCTTTCACCCCACTGGGACCTCACGGTACTTGGAGCAAAGGTGGTAGAATTTAAGAGCTTAATCTACTTGGAAGCTTGACAGTGGAAAGCTGCCTGCCTGTTTGGTGGTTTCCCTTGTGTTCTGTTTGTCTTATTCTATCATAAGGGATACACTGAGAACATTTTCTAAGACACTGTGAGGCAGTGGCGCCTGAGGGATGAGCTGGTGTCAGTGCACTTAACCTGAAAGATGCCCAAATGGATTATCCATCTGCAGGAGTTCCTGTGAAGAGGGAGCGAAGAGAGGTAAGTAAGGAATCAAACCTAAGTGAACCCAGATAACAATGTCAAATGAGAAGGTCCAGAGGCAGATCAGAGATGGGGTGTAAAACCATTCAATCAGGGCAGAACCAGAGAAGATGCAGAATAACAAGGAAGGTGCCAATTTTATGGATAGAATGTGCCTTTCATGGGCGAATCTAGCTGCTTTAGAATGTGAGATGTGAACATAGACAGACATGGTTCTGGGTTGTGAAAAACTGAAGAGAAATAGCCCATCTAATAAAAGGATCACCCAAATTTGAACAGTTCCGTGGTCAATCAGAAGCCTGCTGCCATGGACGGAAAAATTCTTTGGGTTTTCTCTGCTATTGTGGAAGTTTTCTAGACAGGATGCCCAGCAAAATGAGCCCGCAGTTGTGACTCGGTTCTGGAAGTGGTCGACCTCCTTTCACATACAGAATATATCAGAGCCTCCCACAACTCTCTGGGCCAGAATTGGCTCCTAGAGCGGCCAAGTGCAAATCCCTCCAGTAGGTGTTGCCGCCCAGCAACTCACCTATGCACTTTTTGGGAAGATTCATTTGTAGTTATGAGATTTGCTCATGGTTAAATTTGTGAATTCTACAGTTTATCTATGTTTTTGCTTTCATGAATCCACAGAGATATGTGGTTTTGAATGAATGGAAAACAAATAGGAATGTGCAAGAGATGTCCTTTCTTACTACCAATGCTTGGTTAAGATGTGTAGGATAACTAAGCACTCAAGAGATGAGGTGCTCTGTCTGATGTATTTCAAAAGAAAAACAATATGAAACTCTAAAAAAGAAGTCAAAATTCTGATTTCCTTCATGGCGAGTGCTGCAATGTTACTTTCTAAAATTTGCAATACCAAATTCTTTCTGCAAACAATGTCCCTCGTTTCTTTTAGGTCCCATGCTTTGCTGGTTCCCTAAGTATATGCTCAGGGCCTTCAGTCATGTCCCCTAGAAGCAGAGCCTAAGGGTGTGTCTTTGTGCACGTGATTTTGAGGCCGTGCTCTTGGGAGAGCCCTATGAGGTGAAGGAAGCAAAGATGGGTAGAAGCTATGCAAAGATGTGGGTTCAGCTGAAACCAGCTTCAAGCTGAGCCCATGAGGAGTTCAAGAGACTGAATAGTAACCCACTCTACTTCCAGCTTTAGCTGAGTGCCTGGGATTTTTGTCCTGTGTATCAGTCTGCCGTTGGCCATGGCCATGACCATGGGCTGTCCCCGAAGTGAGAATAACTGCCCAGGAATTTTCAAGCTAGGTGCCTTCAATTGGTGGATGGGGAATTCTTCTGAGAAGGGTACAGGTGTGAGTCCTCAGCAGCTGACGTGGTAAGCAACTGGACGATGACTACACCAGCAGGACAGGGGGATCCGAGTGGGAAACCAGGAGCTTCCGTTACATCTGGTGTGCTTACCTGGAATCCAACACAATCTACTTCATGGTGAGACCTTCTCTAAGGACCCCCAGACAAATAGAGTATGTAATCACCTATATAATATGGTTGAAAGGACGCATTATCCACTCCTGGGTGTTCAACTCATATTCCTTTGGGCTGAAGATTGCTCTCTTCCTATGGCCCTCATATATAATGGAAATTAAGAAGTAACCTAACACTTGAATAAAAATTAGCCTCTCCCAGGTAGAAGGATCTTAAAGCGGAAGAAGAGTGCTGGCTGGGGAGTGGAAAAGGGAGGAGCAGGCTTCAGGAGTTGGAGGGCTGGGAAGCCAAAATTAGCACAAAGTGTACCCAGAACACCTTTGCCTCATTTTCTCAATTTGCCCAATTGAGCTGCTCAGAGCTGCCCTACCGTCCACCCTGTCAGTCTCCACCCAGAACAAATACAACTACAGTGTGAGCAGAGGCCTTTAGAAGATTAACTGTTAATAACGCTGAGAAACAAAGAACTTGGGACAAAAGAGAAGCAGCAGCATAGTGCTTTTTCATGCCAGAAGCAGCAAAACTATCTGCACACGGAATGAACTCCCACATGACATGAGAAGGACGTAAGCAATTCAAAGTCTGTGCAAAAAATGACAAGAACCAAGGGTGTTCATAATCAAAGGTAGTAACTTCAAACCGTCTTGCAATAAATGGGAAGTCAGAAAAGTTGTTTGAGAAAAGACATGGTTTATTAAGGAATCTGAGCGTTCCTAAAACTGTGATTCAAAAACGTAAAAAAGCTTTGACAGAATTCACAATTAATGAAGAAAGAGAGAACATCATCACTGTCAGGGTAAGAAACCGCTGACCTCTGAACTTTGGGCTTCAGTTGTTAGATCCGCGAGCCGGGCAGTAAAGGACCCGACAATGAAGTGGGTGCAGAGAGGAAAGGCCAGCTTCTAACCTTGTGCATTCGTGAATGATTGATTTGGTGGGAGGCCAAATCCTCTTGGGAACTGCACATCTTTCATAACTTTCCTGGTTGTAATAAACATCTCCACTTGAGCTAAATGTGAGTAATGTAGGTGTACTGCAGCCTAAGATTTTGTGAGACGGACCTTTATTTTACACTGATTCCCCAGCAGTAGCAAAAGGAAGAGAGAAAGAGAAAGAACAAACTTTAAAAGGAAGCAAGCCGCTTCTCCTCAGCAGATTTGAGGAACGGAGCTCTTTCTACCACTGGAAAGGAAAGAGTTGAATCTCTAAAAGTGCCAAGGAAAGCACTGTAAAAGAAATTATTTTTCTTTGTGTATTTACCTTGGGATACATACATCAATATATTTCTCTTTGGAAAGGTTTAAAATGAATGAGAACACCGGGCGATTTACTAGGAAGCTCTTATCTACATCATGTTTGCTGTTTTCCATGATCACTTAAAATGCCTCATTGTTCAAACAATAGAAATATCTTATACAAGCTATAAAACAGTAGTCATTTTTAAAATTCCACTTTAACAAAGTAACTATTTGAATATTAATAACAGCAACAATAATAGGATTTAACATTTGATGAAGGTTAGGTGCCAGCAATGTCCTAAGTGCTTTACGTGTATGAAATCATTTAATGCTCAGAATATTCTTTTGAGATGGTTTGATGTTTAGTTTTATGTGGCCATGATGCCCAGATATTTGGTCTAACAGTATTGTGTATCTTTCTCTGAAGGTGTTTTTTTGGATGAGATTAACATTTAAATCAGTGAACTTTGAGTAGATTTTTCTTCACAAGTTGTTGGGCCTCATTCAATCAGTTGAAGGCCTTAATAGACCAAAGACTGGTCTCCCCTTGCCAGAAGGAATTCTGCCATCAGACTGTCTTTGGACTCAAACTACAACTCTCCCAGCAACATTTCTGTTGTTTCTGATTCACTGTAGAACATTGACTAATACAGATGGGTATTATTTATTCTTAGATGAGAAAATTGAAAAATTTTAGTCAAATATGTCTTGAATCAAATTGTACCCCCTGAGTCAATTTTCACAGTTTCTTAAACCCATTTTTTATTCTACTTTTCAAAGCAACTGAAACCAAGGCACTTAAAGAAGTGCTTGTTTATTCCACAGACAAGAAATTTACCAAGAGCAATTATAAACTAAAGCATTTCTCAGTTTGATTCTGTGTCATCATCAAACTTAGATTTTGCAAATTTTTTGACTTCTTTCACCAAAGTTGTATTCCCTGAAATTGTCCCTTCTCAAGCCTGCCAAGATTAAAATAAACCATTAACTATTTGAATTAGACAATTCAAAATTGTACACTTTTTTAAATTGTACACTTTTGAAAAAAAAGTTTTATTTTGTTTTTCTTTTCTTTAGAGTTCCATTGACAAATCTTCCTTTAGTTTAGTAAAAGATTCCTACAAGAAATCGGAGTGTAGTTTTCTTATTTACAGATTAGTCTCAAGGTAAAAGGAAAAATCAATAATCTTCATCTTACTTTTTCTTAGAAAATAGATATATGAAACAGTATATTTAATCTGATATACATGAAAAATTTTAAATGATTCTAAGTACTGGGGGGACCTTCAAGATGGTGGAAGGTAAGATGTGATTAACTTCCTCCCCACAAATACATCAAAAATACATCTACATGTGGAACAACTCCTATAGAACACCTACTGAATGCTGGCAGAAGACCTTAAACTTTCCGAAAGGCAAGAAAATCCCCACATTCCTGGGTTGGGCAAAAGAAAAAAGAAAAAACGGAGACAAAAAAGTAAGGATGGGACCCACACTTCTGGGAGGGAGCTGTGAAGGAGGAAAAGTTTCCACACACTTGGAAGCCCCTTCACTGGCAGAGATTGGGGGTGGGCAGGGGAGAAGCTTGGGCCTGTGAGCTGAGGTAGCAGGAAATGGCTGGAATGAAAATGCCAGTTTTCTATTAAGATAATGATTCTTTTTTCAGAGATATCAACTATAATCAAGATATTTAAGCAAAAGAGCAAAATTTCCACTTTTTGTGTGTATTATGGAATCAAAATAGGAAGAACTATAATCTTCATTATAGTCATACTTTACAGGATTTTTTTTGCATTTTTGAAATGAAGTAAGAAAGGAAGAAAGCGAGAGAGAGATACAGGATATTTTAAATTATTAGGTAAAACAGTTGACTAAAAATCTTAGAAAAACATTTTTTAGGATATTAAAAAGGTCATTTTTTCCAAAATCCACTTCTAGGCAGTCTGTTCTAAAATTAAATGCCAAAAATTGTATTTCTTATTCATACGTAGACTGTGCATGCCAAAGTTCATCTACATTATTATTCAGTCTGTTGGCAATCGTTCCTCTTCCAGGTTGTTGAGTTCATTTATTTTCTGGTTATTACAATCTGTTCATATTTTTCCAATTCATCCTTTTATTAAATGAGAAAAGCTATCAAATATTTAGGAAATGAGCAGTTAGTCCAAAGGAAGCATCTTTAATGCTTCATAATACTGTTCAAAAGTGTTTTGGTGTCCTGCTGTTCATACAAAGCATTATACCAATTTACTAATTCAAACATAAGATAATTCATCATTTTTATGAATTTTAAAATATGTACTTTCAAAACTCAAGCATTCTTCTGACTAGTTCTGGTGGAGAAAATATCACCCTATGGGACAAAAGTAGAGTGGAGAGAAACCAAAATGACTATCAAATTAATAATTCTCTGCAAACTTTCAAAAATCTTTCCTGCAGTCCCATCTTAACACTTGGTACACATTTACTTTTCTTTCCCTTCCCTGATTTATGTTCATGAATTTACTTTCACAAATGCTTTTGTAGATATTTTAGAAACAAATATTATATAAATAGAACTCTTCTAAGGAAGTCAATAAAATTTTCCTACACTTAAAAACCTAGATTATAAATTACAACTCTTTTAATACATATGGCTTATACAGTAAAATTTAGCATTGACATAGGTTCTCTGTTTGATCTCACTTGATCGTTATAACAACGTTGGAAATTAGTATCTATTGCCCACATTTTACAGATAAGAGAACAGATTCAGAGAACGTAAGAAAGACACAGTAAAACAAGGAAACGTGTTTGAGAGATGCCTAAGTGTGCAGCAACAAGCTCATAAAAGGAGGGACCTGACATCCTCTGGGCCTCAAGGGAAAGGCAGGGATAGGAGCAGGTGTGTGAGAAGCCTCTCGGGGCAGGTCATTGGACAAGGACAAGAAAGAGTGGGGCTGAGAGAAATTGGGAAAAGGGTGGTAAAGATAACGAAATGACCACTATTGGAGACAGGAGAGAGGGTGGCCAAGTGGACTGTGTGCATTTAGATGGGCCCAGTGACATAATACGACTTGATCTAGATCTTTTAAATATGATGAATGTTTCTTCATTGGTGAGGCATGCTAGAGAGAGACCGCCCACTGAAAAAAGTGAAGAAAGAAGGCTAAACATTTTTAGAGTGACCTGTCGCATGATAGAGCAAATAACTTTCATTTATCTCCCGAAGTTTCTTATTTTTATGCCTAAATCTTTTGGGGATGTGCGTGATTATGTCAGTAACTTTATTTTTATTGAAGTATATTTGACGTACAATATAAGTTACAGGTGTAGACTATAGTGATTCACAATTTTTAAAGGTTATATTCCGTTTAGAGGTATTATAAAATATTAGCTATATTCCCTGTGTTGTACAATATACTCTTGTAGCTTATTTTATTCTTAATAGTTTGGACCTCTTATTCCTCTGCCCCTATCTTGCCCCTCCCCCATCTCTGTCCCCACTGGCAACCACTAGTTTGTTCTCTATATCTATGAGTGCTTCTTTTTTGTTATATTCACTAGTTTGTTGTATTCTTTAGATTCCACATATAAGTGATATCATACAGTATTTGTCTTTAATAATAATTTGTATTATTAAATATTTCATATAGGAAAAACTACAGAATAATATACTGAACAACAATCTTGTCTATCTTAATATTTTACTAAATTTGCCTTGGAGGATTTTAGGAAATTAGACAGTTCAGATACAGGTAAAGCCTACTGTATATCTCTTCTGGTTTCCCTTATTCTCATTCTTTCTCCAGACAAAATATCTATCTTGAATTTGGAATTTATCATTTTCATGTATATTTTTATAATGTTGCTACTTGTGTGTGTATCCAAGAACAATATTTTGATTTACTACACATGACTTTATAATGCTGTTAAACTTTACATATTATTTCTTAATTTGCATTTTTGATTCTATATGTTCTTTATTTTTTTGTAAAGACTTTAATTTTTTAAATGGCCACAAGATATGAAGCAATTTCCGTATTCATTTCCTCTGAAAATGCTGATAATGTGCCTGAAGCTTCTTTGCCTCTAGTTCTTTTTATTTTAATTTATATTAACTAACATTTTTTTTAAATTTTTATTTTTTTATTGAAGAATAGTAGACTTACGTAGAACATTATATTGGTTTCAGGTGTACAACATATTGATTCAATATTTCTATAGATTATACTCCATTTAAAGTTATTACAAAATAATGGCTATATTATCGTGTACTGTACAATATATCCTTGTCTTTATTTATTTTATACGTAGTACTTTGTGTCTCTTAATCCCATATCACTATCTTGCCCTTCCCCACTTCCCTCTCCCCACTGGTAACCACTAGTTTGTCCTCTACAGATGTGAGTCTGCTTCTGTTTTGTTATATATGTTTGTTTTATTTTTTAGATTTCACATATAACTGAAAACATTTGTCTTCTACTGTCTGACTCATTTCACTAAGCATAATACTCTCTAGGTTCATCCACAGTGTTGCAAATAGCAAAGTATCATTATTTTCTATGGCTGAATGACTGAGTAATATTTCATTATATATACGTCCATATATATATGGGTACTTAGGTTGATTGGTGTTGGAGCATTCGCTTGGCTCAGGCTGGGGTACACAGTGGGGTGGTCACAAGATACCAGTCAGTCACACATGTGGTTTCAACCTGCCCTTTCTGTCCTGTTCTAGGATCAAGCAAGCAAGTCTGTCTCCTAAAGAGCAGAGTCCAGGCTTCCCACAGCCCTCCTCCGAGTCCCACTAGCCCTCCAACCACTGAAAGGGGTTTATCTTCCCTGTGTCGGACCCCAGGGCTGGGACTCCCAATGTGTGGCTTGAACCACTCACTTCCCAGGGAGGATCTCCACCCATGTAATCTCCTTTTTCCTCTGAGTCCCTTCCCACGGGCATAGGTCCTGGTCTGATTGCTTTCCTTCCCTTCCTACCCAATTCTTTGTGTATCTTTCTTATAGCCATGGTTGTACGGGAGTCTTTCTGCCAGTCTCCAGTTAGTTTTCAGTGAGAATTGTTCCACGTGTAGATGTATTTTTGTTTTTAATTAATGTTTATTGGAGTATAGTTGATTTACAATATTGTGTTAGTTCCTGTTGTACAGCAAAGTGTATCTGTTATACATATACATATATCCACTCTTTTTAAGATTCTTTTCCCATATAAGTCATTATAGAGTATTGAGTAGAGTTCCCTGTGCTGTATAGCAGGTCCTTATTAGTTATCTATTTTACACATAGTAATGCAGTTTGCAGCAACATGAATGGACCTAGAGATTATCATATCAAGTAAAATAAATCAGATAAAGACAAACATCATATGATATCACTTATATGTGGAATCTAAGAAAAATGGTACAAATGAACTTATTTACAAAACAGAAGTAGAGTCACAGGTAGAAAACAAGCTTATGATTACCAGGGGGATGGGGTAGATGTACTTTTGATGTGTTCATTGAGGAAGGAGCTCCATACCCTCCTACTCTGCCACCTTGAGTCCTGCCTCCTGTCCTGTGGTCTTTCTGAGCATTGTCAATGCTGTTGCATATAGCACTGTTCATTCATTTTAGCTGCTAAACAGTGTTCTACAGTATGAAAATACCACACTTATGTATCTGTTATCCAGCTGATAAATACTTAAGTTGTTTTCAGTTTTCCTTTCTTAAAAACAATGCTTCAGTAAAGATTTGTGCCTAGAAGTGAAGTTTCTGGGTTAAATATAATCAAGTTATTTTTCAGAATGGTTGTGGTGTTACACTCTCACCTTCCTCGTGCTTCCTGCTCTTTGCGTCTTCAACAACATTTAGTATTTTCATATTTAAAGAAGTTCCAATCTCATGAGTATGAAATATTTTACTTCCTTGACTTATAATTATGTAGGTTTATATTTGTATCGCCAATTTGGGCTTACTGATCTATGAGTTCTGTGTGATGTCTTTTTTCTTATTGCTTTTCATTTCTTTAAACATGCTGGATGCTAATCGTTTGTTGAAAATATTTTTTTCTCAAGGCATGACTTGTCTTTGATTATAGTGTCTTTAGAAATGCAGAAATTTATAATTTTGATATAAATCAAATCATAAATTCTTTTAATTTTTGGTTTGTGCCTTTTGCATCTTATTTAAGAAAGCCTTCTCTATGCCAAAATGACAGTGATACTTTTCAATATTTTTGTTAACTACTCTAAAGTGTTGTATTTTCACATTTAGGCCTTTAGCCCATCTGAAAGTAATTTATATATACTGTGAGACAGGGATTTAATTTTATTCTTCCAATACCTGAGCACTATGTATTGAATAGATCATCTTTCCTTCCTGGATTTGTAACGACACCTCTATAATATACAAAGTGTCTTCATATGAATGAGTCTCATTCTTAGCTCTCAGTTGCATGACTTAGCATTCAAACTCCGCGTCAGTTTGTCACATTTTATATTTTTACAGCTTCATCAAAAGTCTTCATATCTGCTAAGGTGAATCCATACTATCTGTATTCCTCAAAGTTTTAGGTTTATTCATAACCCTTTACTGATACAAGAGAATTTTTGAATCAGCTTTTAAATTTCCATGTAAAATCACAGAAACTCTATTGGAACTTTAAGGGATTTTGTAATAAAAATAAAAATTAATTAGAAGCTAAATTACATTTTGTTTATTTAAATTTTCCAAACTTATACAACATTGTACTCAGGTATTTTAATATGTGTTTTCATAGAGTTTTATAATTTTCCCTATAAAAGTCTAAAACCTCATTTGTTAGATTTTACGTAGGCACTTACATTTCCTCTGTCTTTCAAAAAGTACATTTTTAATTTAAAAAATTCTGATGTATGAAATTGCAATTATCTTTTGTATATTTTCTGTGCAACATTAGTCGTGCTGCACTCTTAGTTTTAATAATTTGCCTGTAGATTATTTTCAATTTTCTTGTAGACCATCTTTCTCTCTGTAAAGTGTGTATTTATTTTTTTTAATACTCTCACACTTTTTATTTCTTACTCCCAAACTACTGAATTGATCAAAGCCTCCAGTATAATTTGATTAGCAGTAGAGATAGTGGGCATCCTTTTGTTGTTCTTGACATGAACTAGAATGCTACTAATGATAAATACAAAGTTTATTTTTGATATTTGGTAGATAAATATGAAATTTAGTCTTGATTATTTGGTAGAAATATAGGTTATCCCTACTTTAAAATTTCTGATTTACTGTGAGTTTTTCTCTTGAATTACATCAGATAGGGAATTTTATCAGATACCTCTTCTATTTGATAGAGCTATATATTTTTTCTTTGTGTCTTTTGACTAATGACACTAACTGATTTTCAAATATTAAAAATATCCTTATATTCCTGGTGTAAATTCAACTTGCTCAAGATGTTTTTAAGTATTTTAATATAAATAATACACAATAAATTGTGTGGCATGGTTTCTTAATATCTGTGAGAAAAATTAAACTCATTTTCTTGTAAATATTTTCCTGATTTTTTGGATCAAATTATATACCCTCATAAGATGAGTCAGTAATTAATCTCTCACTTTTTATTCTCAGGAAGAGTTTATTTAAGATTAAGATTACCTCTTCTTTGTCACTACTAAAACATCTAGATCTGTGCTATAGACTGAATATTTGTGTGCCCCCCAAATTCATATGGTGAAACCTAATCCCCAATGTAGTGTTATTTGAAGTTGAGACTTTAGGGAGGTGATTGGTTAATGAATGGAGCCCTCATGAATGATATTAGTGTCCTTATAAAAGAGGTCCCAGAGGGCTCCCTTGCTCCTTCCACCATGTGAGGACACAGAGAGAAGACAGCTGTATATGGACAAGGAAGCAGTACCTCACCAGATACCAAGTGTGCTGGCACCTTGATCTTGGACTTCTCAGTCTGCAGAACGACGAGAAATAAATTTCTATTTTATGACCAGTATGACAGTCTATGGTATTCTGTTACACCAGCCTGAACAGACAAAGACAGTCCGACTTCTAGTTAAAGAAGATTTGAAGATGTATATTTGCTTCTTCTCCCTGCCCAAATGGATGGATTTATAAAATTGAAAAATAGGTAGATAAGTGGTAACTGTCACAGAAGACTGGAGTAAATTTAATCCTAAACTGGCTGCAAAGAAAGCCAAGAAGAAACACAATTTCCACCACAGATGGCAAAACTCTCAGGGACTGGTGGTAACAAGTACATCTCGAAGTGGGGATGTAGAAGTGAAGTAGGTGTAAACAAGGAACTCAAAATAGATGTAAAATTTTAAAGTAGATTAACAAGATTTGAGTTGCCAAATGGTCTTCTCCACCCCAGCAGAAGACTGTAACTTTATTCTTCAGCAGGAATAAAACAGATCATAGGAAACTATATTCAAAACAGGCATTTGTTTGAAAACTTACGTAAGAAATATGGTAACCTCAGTCTTCTGCTTGAACCTAACTCCAAGAATGTCGGCAGCAAGGATTTTACACCCCCAGGCAGGAGATTATAAGAGGCTTGTCTATAGGGTTGCCAGATAAAATTCAGGATGCTCAATTAAATGTGAATTTCAGATAAAGAATGAATAATTTTTCAATGTAACTATACCCCCATTAATAATTGGGTCACATTTATGATAAAAAATTACTCTTCACTTAAATAGAATAATATTAAATTGGGCATCCTATATTTTTCTTTGCTAAATCTGGCAACCTACTTGTTTGAAGAATTTGAACAGCCCATGAGGAAAGACCTAAAGACTTCGACATTCAGTGTCCCTGCTAGCACTCTACATTTAAAAAGCCCCATGCATGTGCAAAGACTTCCAATCAGCTTTTTAGCGTACCGCTTTTTTGTAAACAAATTCAGTAAATGTGTGATCGCTTTATTCATGAATAACAACTGCTAATACTTTGAGTTGTTATGACCCAAGATTCACTTTCTGGTGAGTATACACCAAATAGAGCACATCTCTAAATATCAATGCTCCGTGCTCTTGTTTCTTTACCATGGAAATTCAATATTTCCCACCATAACATTTATTTTTTCGAGAAATATAAGAAAACAGAGAATGTTATGGAAGAATGTGGAGTGATGTCATGCTACTTTGTTGACTTTATTACTATTTTGCTCTTCAGAGGTTGCTTCTAATCCTGAAGCTTAGTACCTCTTTTTGAGGTGAAATTTACATGAACATTAAATGAATCACTTTTTTTTTGCGGTACCAGGCCTCTCACTGTTGTGGCCTCTCCTGTTGTGGAGCACAGGCTCCGGACGCGGAGGCCCGGCGGCCATGGCTCACGGGCCCAGCCGCTCCGCGGCATGCGGGATCCTCCCGGACAGGGGCACGAACCCGTGTCCCCTGCTTCGGCAGGTGGACTCTCAACGACTGCGCCACCAGGGAAGCCCTAAATGAATCACTTTAAAGTGAACAATTCAGTGGCATTTGGTGCATTCTTAATGTTGTGCAACATTTATCACTGTCTAATTCTAATTTGGAGTTATAACCAAATACTGCTTTGGCCACTGGGAGCTCTTTGAGTTGGCTTCTGTGCCCCTTTGACATACCCTCATCAATGTCTGTAATTTTTTTTCCAGTTCTACTTTTAACTGACGTTTGAGTTGTTCTCAATCATTACGATGATTCTCAATCATTACGATGAATAGTGCTGCTAAGGACATTTTGGAATATTTCCTGTGTAGGAGTTTATCTAGAAAATTCATTTAAAATAAGAATTTCTGTATCATAGGGTATATGATAATGCCAGATATTTTCCCCATTTGGTAGCACTGATTTATACTCCCACCAACAGCATAGAAGGTGTTCCACTGAGTCACATTCTCTGCATTTCTTGATACTAATTTCAAGTTTTGCAAATCTAGTAGCTGTAAATTATATTACATTTCATTTCTCTATTTATTAATGAGGTTGAATACATTTTCAAATGCTCACTTATAATTCATGTTTTCTTCCTGTGGAAGGCTTGTTCACATATTTTGTTCTTTTTCCCATTTGATTTCGTGTTTTTTATTGATATATATGAATTATTTGGCAGTTGTATATATCATAAATATTTTATGTATTTGTCTTGTCACTTTTTTTTGTTTTGCGGTACGCGGGCTTCTCACTGTGGTGGCCTCTCCCGTTGCGGAGCACAGGCTCCGGACGCGCAGGCTCAGCGGTCATGGCTCATGGGCCCAGCCACTCCGCAGCATGTGGGATCCTCCTGGACCGGGGCACGAACCCGTGTCCCCTGCATCGGCAGGTGGACTCTCAACCACTGTGCCACCAGGGAAGCCCTGTCTTGTCACTTTTTATCGTGTCTTTAATAAGGAATTAAGTCCTTAGTGTCAACATAGTAATTTTATCTTTTGTTGTTCTGATTTCTAAAATTATGACGATTTTTCTCTCCGTATTGTTCCCTAAAGTTTTGAGATCTTGATTCTACATTTAAGTCTTACTCTTTCAGAAATGTGACTTGAATCTATAAAGTGAAATAGAAATAATGGTTTTATTTACTGCTCTTGAGTAGTGCTGATATGCACATTTTGTACATCTCTGTGCAGGAGTTTATCAGAAAATACATCTAGGAAGAAATTTCTGTGTCATAGGGTAAGTGATAATGCCAAATATTTTACTGAATAGGCCTTTCTTCCTCCCAGTGATCTGCAAACACAATCCCTATTATATATAATGTTTAGGTTTAAGTTCTCAATTTTCTTTTATTTTTATTTACCTATCTTTAGGCCAGCACCCTCACTGTCTTATTACTAAGTAGACCGCTCTACTTCTCTTCTACAAGGTTGTCTTTTATCACTGACTCTTTGCTCTTTACATAAATTTTAGAATATATTTGTCAAGTTCCCCCAAAACCATGCTGAAAGGATGTTGTGAATTGAAATGAACCTATAGATCATTATGAAAAGAATACATATCTGTATGATACGGAGCTTTCCTGTTCATGGATATGATTTACCTTTCCATCTACTTAGTTCTCTCTTTATGGTTTATCAATTAAGTTTTTATTTTTTTATATTTATCTTTTATTGAAATATAGTTTATGTATAATTCTATAATAGTTTCAGATGTAATATATAGTGATTTGACATTTTCATGTATTATAAAATGATCAAAAGATAAGTCTATTAACAATGTCTCCATACAAAGCTCTTACAGTACTGTTGACCATAGTCCTTATGCTGTATATTACATCTCCATGGCCTATTTATTTTATAACTGGAGGTTTGTACCTCTTAACCATTCTCCTATTGTGTGACCCCCACCCTACCCTCCTCCCCTCTGGAAACAGCCTGTTCTCTGTATCTGTGAGTCTGTTTTCATTTTGTTTTCTTTGTTTATTTTGTTTTCTAGATACCACATATAAATGAGATCATACAGGATTTGTCTCTCTCTAGCTGACTTATTTTTGTCTTGTTCCTGATCTTATAGGAAATGCTTTCAGCCTTTCACTGTTGAGTATGATGTTGGTTATGGGTCTGTAAATAGGCCTTTATTATGTTGAGGTATGTTCCCTCTTTACCCACTTTGTTGAGATTCTTTATCATAAATGGATGTTGAATTTTGTCAAAAGCTTTTTCTGCATCTTTTGAGATTATCGTATGTTTTCTATATTTCAGTATGTTAATAGGCTGTATTACTTTGATTGATTTACAGATATTGAACAATTTTTGTGCCCCTGGGATAAATCCCTTTTGATCATGATGTATAATCCCTTAATGTATTATTGAATTTGGCTAGATAATATTTTGTTGAGGATTTTTGCCTCTATGTTCATCAAGGATATTGGCCTGTAGTGTGTGTGTGTGTGTGTGTGTGACATCTTTGTCTGGTTTTGGTATCAGGATAATGCTGGCCTGGTAGAATGAGTTTGGAAGCATTCCTTCCTCTTCAAGTTTTTGGGATAGTTTGAGAAGAATAGGTCTTAACTCTTCTTTAAATGTTTGGTAGATGCTGTCTTGTCCTGGACTTTTGTTTGTTGGAAGTCTTTTTGATTACTGATCTAATTTCATTACTGGTTATCAGTCTGTTCATATCTTGGATTTCATCCTGATTCACTTTTGGGAAATGGTATGCTTCTAGAAATTTACCCATTTCTTCTTGTTTGTCCATTTTATTGGTGTGTAGTTGCTTGTAGTAATTCTAATGATGATCTGTATTTCTGTGGCATCAGTAGTAACTTCTTTTATTTATGAATTTATATATTTGGTCCTTCTTTCTTTTTTCCTTTTTTATCTATGCGTTTATCTTTTCAAAGAACTAGCTCTTAGTTTCATTAATCTTGTCTATTGTTTTTTAAAGTCTCTATTTTATTAATTTTTGTTCTATCTTTATTATTTCTTTCCTTCTACTAACTTTGGATTTTGTTCTTTTTTTAGTTCCTTTAGGTTTAAAGTTAGGTTATTTATTTGAGATTTGTCTTGCTTTCCTAGGTAAGCATTTATTACTATAAACTTCCCCTTTAGAACTGTTTTTGCTGTATCCCATGGGTTTTAAATATTTGTTTATTTATGTCTTACTTCTGTCTGCGTCGGGTCTTAGTTGCAGCATGCGGGATCTTCATTGTGGCATGTGGGATCCTGCGCTGTGGTGCACAGGCTCTTCATTGTGGTGCGTGGGCTTCCCTCTAGTTGTGGCACCTGGGCTCAGTAGTTGCGGCACGCGGGCTCCAGAGTGTGTGGGCTCTGTAGTTGAGGCATGCAGGCTGTCTAGTTGTGGCCCACGTGCTGAGTAGTTGTGGTCTGCAGGCTTAGTTGTCTCATGGCATGTGGTACCTTAGTTCCCCAACCAGGGATTGAACCTGCATTCCCTGGATTGGAAGGCAGACTCTTAACCACTGAACCACCAGGAAAGTCCCTCCCGTGGATTTTAGATTGTCGTGTTCCCATTTTTATTTGTCCTGAGTTTTTTTTTTTAATTTCCTCTTTGATTTCTTTAGTGACCCATTAGTTGTTTAGTAGAATATTTGTTCAGCCTCCAAGTGTTCTGTTTTTTGCGTTTTTTTCTTGAAATTAAAATTTCTTGAAATTAAAACATTTCATAATGTTTTAATCAGAAATGATGCTTGATATGATTTCAATCTTCTTAAATTAATTGAAAATTGTTTTGTGGCCTAACGTATTATCTATCCTGGAAATTTTTCCCTGTGCACTTGAAAAAAAAATGTGTATTCTGCTGCTTTTGGATGGAATGTGATAGGTAGATAGATAATAGATAGATAGTAGAGATATAGATGCATCTGATCTAATGTGTAATTTAAAGCCAGTGCTTCCTTATTAATTTTCTCTTTAGAGGATCTGTCCATTGATGTAAGTGCAATGGGTTAAAGTCCCCTACTATGATAGTGGTACTGTCAATTTCTCCCTTCATGTTTGTTAACATTTACTTTATGGATTTAGGTCCTCCAGTGTTTGATGCATAGATATTTACAGTTGCTACATCTTCTTGTTGGGTTGATCCCTTTATCATGAGGTGATATCCTTTTGTCTCTTGTTACAGTTTTAAACTCAATTTTGTCTGATATGAGTATTGCTATCCCAGCTTTCTTTTTGTTTCCATTTGTATGTAATACCTTTTCCATCCCCTCATTTTCAATCAGTGTTTCTTTAGGTCTGAAATGAGTCTCTTTTAGGCAGCATATACATGGGTCTTATTTTTTTATGCATTCAGCCCCTCTATGTCTTTTAATTGGAGTATTTAGTCCAGTTACATTTAAAGTAATTATTGATAGGTATATACCTATTGCCATTTTGTTGATTGTTTTCTCTTTGTAGTTCTTTTTTGTTCCTTCTTTCTTCTTTTGCGGTAGCAAATGATTTAGATATATGTAAGTGAAGTAAGAGTTTAAAAATAAACTTTTTTAGTAGCAATTATATTTTCTGGTATGTGTACTTAAAAATAGCTCCAAAATCTTCTTGGTAACGTGTAACTTTAGAGTTTTGCTATTTGCTGTGTTATTTCCAGATAAGGCAAAAGAGTGAAACATATATTATAGAATTTAGGTTTATCTACTTTTGCCTTCCTATTGCAGAAATATTAAATTTGGGTCTCTTAGTAAACATGTTTTGTGTCATCTTTAAAGGCTATGCTGTGAAGAAGCACACATTTCTAGAAATTATAAAATATATTCATAAATTTGTAAATCTAAAAAAGTGCTTGTATGACATATTTCATCTTTATTTAGTTCTTAGTTTTCACTAGAAATTAAGGTTTCTAGGGGCTAATATTTGTAATTAATATGCATAATTAAAACTACTAGCACTAATAATGGAAACAATTCTCTGTGGAAGAGGAGTAGGATGTGTTTTTTGGCTAAGAAAAAGTATGAGGTATAAAGATGCATTCACGTTAAGGAAAATGAGAGTAATTTTATCTAAAATAAAACTTTTGGTTATTTCAGAATGGGAAGAAAAAAGTGAAGGACAATCTACGGACATAGAAAGTTGAGAAGAGGGAGAAAATGAGAGAGAAGAAATCTTGTGTAATCAAGTTGCCTAAAATTGAGTTGTTACTGTGAGGATTTTAAGAATGAGCTTTAATATTAATAGTATAGTGATATAAAACTAGAACTTTATTTTCTTTCATTGGCTAAAAGGCTAAAGGCTTCTTGGACTATTGGTCTACTCTTGATAATAAGAGATTATGAAAGGTTTTTCTTTACCTTTTAAATAATCTGCCTAGAAAACAAGGATTCTGTATTTTGCCAAAATAATTTCCTGAATTTCTCAGGTCTTTGATTACATAAACCTAGTACCCTCAACATTAAAAGAGGTAAGTTTTCTCATAACTATGTAACCTTTTGAAATTGCTGACATCAAAATTGAAACTCACACCAAAAGAACAAAACCTGAGTATCAGAGAAGTGCCCTGTCTGACTGCAAAGGCAGCAACAAAAGGAATCTAAAAAGATTGCTGTACATGTAGCTTGAGTCCATGCTGCTTGTGCAAAAAATAACCCCTTATTGCCAGACTCTCACCATACTGATTTCCTTGTAACATGGCAACAGTCTACTCCTAAATCAGAGAAATTAAGATGGGTAAATAATTGCTGTTAATTAAACACACAGTCAGAGCTATGGGAAACCCAAGACAGCTGTTCGATTCTTCCTGGCCCCCTAGCAAACTCAGTTTTTGCATTTCTTCACCCACCATAGTGCATTTAAGATGACTCAAATTGTAAATATACATTGGTGGAAAGACTTCTTTAAAAAATGGTTTACCACCAATGTCTAACCTTTCAGGTCCATAATTCTGGAAAAACTATTTTCGTCCCCAGAGGCCTCAGATGTCCTCCCTCTGGACCATTTGAGTACCTGAAGCTGGACTTCAAGCAAGTGTTACTTAGTATGGGTTATCAATATGTTCGTGTTATTGTGTGTATATTTTCCAGATAGGATGAAATCTTCCCAGGCTGCAAGGCTGATGCCCTCACAGTGGCAAATTAACTATTAGAAAATGTGTTTCCCATTTGAGGTTTACCTTACACAATTTCCAATGTTGAAAGCACCCACTTCACTGGACAAATCATATGAGCTTTAATGGCAACCTTGTAAACTTCTTGGAATTATCATTGCCCTTATCACATTCAATCATCAGGCAAGGTCAAGAGAACTAATGAAAAAAACTGGATTCAAGCAGAACAAGAATTAGTAACATGAGACTGAATTAACTAATAAGGATAATTATCATTTTTATGATTTTGTGTTTAAAATATAGCTATTCTTTAATATTTTTCAGATTTAAAGAAATCTTCTGTCTTAAGTTATCACCAATTTGGTAAAATATACTTTTATGAACAAACATGAAACATTTAATTTCTCTCCCTACCTGATTCCTCCAGCATTTGGAAACTCTCAGTGAGTATTCTTATGACTATATATATATATATATATATATATATATATATATGTATATTTGTATTTGCATAAGTTCAGTAAGAATCTGTTTTCCTTGTTATAAAACACAATTGAAAACATTGGCTATATTACCAAGGTTTTGACTGAAATTGTATTACAGGTGAAATTGTATTACAGTTAAAATTGAATGTCTACATCCTTGACTTGGCTTCCTTGCCTCAGAGGCTTTTGAGGGTTCAGTCTGAGACTCCTTATGAAAAGTTTCAACAAAGTATTCTTTAAAAGATGGTCAATCAGTATTCTTTATCTGCACTTATATAAATAATCAGGCTAAGTTTAATACAGAAAAATTCATTTTATTATGTTTGGTGAAAAATGGGAAGGGGACTAATTATAGAGAGAAAAATTATGTTTGCAACTTTCTGGATATTAGAGTCTAATCCTGATAATTGTCTTTGAGGTTTTGTTATATAACTGTAAACCAGACTGGATCCTGAATTCTTCTAGCTTCCTCAAATATTTGTCTATAACTCACCAAAGTAATGTTTCCAATTTTCTCCCACCCTCCGTATTTGGAATCACTAGAAACAAAGATTGCTCTTAAATCTCCTTGGAAGGGACTGAACTAGGTCCTCCTCACTACCCAGATGGCAGTAAACTTCAGGCACTTGAACTTTGGATACCCATCTTAAAACCGAAGAAGACCCCCACCTGATACCTAGTCCTGTACAAATGCTGGAGACTTCCAAATCAAATTGATGGGGAAGAGAAGTAGCTGACATTGAGGTACACTGCTTCTGCCAAAGGTAATGGATCAACACTTCATGCTTTAAACACGACACGCTTTCTCCTCTTTTCCTTTTCTTTACTCAAGCATTGGCATGGAAAGGTATCACCCTCATCTGTATCTCCCAGACCATTGCTAAGGGGGGTAAATGTTCAAGTTTCTGGGTTTGTCATAAAAATTCTGATCTATCCATAGCTATCTTGACCAGATTTGCCCCTACTCACTGAGAGATCTCACCAGCAGCACCCATTTTTGCAAGGCATTTAGGATGACTCTTTCAGGCTAGGAAAATCTCTTCCCACGTGTGCTAAAGACCTGATTGACCCCTGGCTTGAATGGGTAAATGCAGCAATCCCTGTGAATAAATCCATTCTCTGGTTAGGAGTAGAGATAAATGAGAATGTGACCAGAAACTTCTTCTTAACTCTTAGAGATATTGCAGATTCCATCATTAAGACATTAGCTGCTCAGCAACAATTCTAAGACTTTCTGGCCAAGTTTCCTCTTGATAATAGAACAGCCCTTGATTATCTTTTAGCTGAGCAAGGAGGTGTCTGTGTTGTGGCCAGCACCACCTGCTGCACCTGGACTGACATTTCTGGGGAAGTTGAAACTAATTTATGTAAGATCCCTGAGAAAACCACTTGCCTTAAAAGGGTGACCTCTTCTTGAGGGTCTTTCTTTGATTGGTTTGTGTCTTGGTGACCATGGCTCCAAACTACACTCCAAACATTGGGAATTACCCTGCTTATAATCCCCCTGGCATATTTGTTGTATTCTCTCAAAAGCTTTAAATGCATGTTCGCAGCTGCTAACCACAAAGCAAATAATCTCCCTAGGGCTGGAACATCAGAAAAGAAGCAAAGCATTATGAACCTGAAACCATGACCTGTAAATGCCACAGGGACTAAGCACAAACGTCATGACCTATGGTTACCACACCACAGATCAGTAGAGCTGTGAGAAATACAGAGCAGTAGCTGAGAGTGACCCTGCTGCCTTAAGTGTTGATCATATGTCTCAGTTAGGCTTACAGTTTGATCAAAAGGAGTAAATTGCTGAAGAAGAAGAAGGAGAAGGAAAGAAAGAAAGAAAGAAAGAAAGAAAGGAAGGAAGGAAGGAAGGAAGAAAGAAAGGAAGGAAGGAAGAAAGAAAGGTAAGAAGGAAGGAAGGAAGAAAGAAAGGAAGGAAGAAAGAAAGGAAGGAAGAAAGAAAGGAAGGAAGGAAGAAAGAAAGGTAGGAAGGAAGGAAGGAAAGAAGGAAGAAAGAAAGAAAGAAAGAAAGGAAGGAAGGGAGGAAGAAAGGGAGGAAGGAAGGAAGGAAGGAAGGAAGGAAGGAAGGAAGAAAGAAAGAAAGAAAGAAAGAAAGAAAGAAAGAAGGAAAGAAGGAAAGAAAGAAAGAAACTGAAGGTGAAGCCACTTACCCCCAGAACAGCGAACCAAAACTTAATTGCAGTTTCAATCTCTCCCAGGAATAAAATGTCTGGAATTTCCTGGTCAGCACTAGTGAGATAACCTTGGCAGAAACAATTCTTTTTTTCTTTTCTTTTCTTTTTGGCTAATAACCTCCTTGTCCCACATCATTTTTATAACAGCCTTCCATTTTGTATAGTTCCACAGAGTGTCCTTCTGTTTACTAGATGGGATGTTTCTGGATTCATGAATCATTAAATAAAGCCAAGTAGATCTTCAAATTTGCTCAGTTGGATTTTGTTTTTAAACAACACCCAAGCTTAAAAGTTACTATGGTACTGAGTTTAGAACTAACACAATGTTTCCATACGGTCAGGCACTTGAACTGTGATTAAGGGTGCCTGATAAAGCACCCTTTATCGTAATGTGTCCCAGTAGGATTGATTTCTCTTTGAGCCAACAAACATTAACTAAGCATTGAATTAGCACAAACAGACTTCATTTACTAAATAATATCTTCATTAAAATCCAGAGAAGAAATCTTGGTGTTCCTCCCAGAGATTCATAATCAAATGATTTTTCTCTGTGGCGAGACTGTTTGTTCCTTCAACCCTTCGTTAGTTGCTCAGCTTTTGCAATATTTTCTTGATGTTTTTGTTTCTTCTTTTGCTCCTCTTCTCTGGTCTCTGTCCAGAGGACCAGTTTCCAGGAGAGCTTACCCTTGCTGGGCACAAGTGGGGCAGGGCCAATCTATCTGCTGTAAGGAAGCATATGGGTCTTCCATAATTCATTCTATGACATGCTCAGCAAGTCTTTCTATTTCTGCAGCTTAGGAAAACTTAAGCTCGGGTAGTGATCTCTGACTTTGTCCTGGGGCTATTGGTGAGCCCATCACAATTTCGATGAGCCTTGGGTGTTTGTTTTCTTCTTCCATCTGAAAAAGGTGGAGGGGGCCGGATCTCTGCCCTAGGCCTGCGGGGCCTGAAGCTACAGCTGGTGACCCTTTGCTACCACCTGAACTTCCTCCTTTGTCTTTCTCTTCCCTGCTCACTTCTCATTTGCTACCCCAATGAGGCCACCAACCAGGAGAGCCATGTACAATGCAAGACCCTCACCTCCTGACACATGCCTCCCTGGGCAGGTGGCTGCCTCTATTGGGCCCCGGCAAATCCATGGCCACTGTGCCACCAGCCTCTCTCTGTTCCCCCAAGAACTAGGTGCTTGAACGCCTACTCCCAGCTCACACAGCCATTTATTGTTTATCCCAGCCCAGCAGTCAGGAGGACATTTAATAATGGAACGCTAACATTTCATTTTTTTGGCTTTCTTTAAAATCCTAGGATAAATAGTTCTTCCAAAAATTTGTCAAGAATAGACTGAATCTACCATTTTCAGGGAATACTCTAGAGCACATACTGGACAGTCCCAGAAAGCACCCTCTATTGTAATGTGTCCCAGTAGGATTGATTTCTCTTTGAGCCAACAAACATTAACTAAGCATTGAATTACCCATGATTTGTATGGCCTAGGTATTCATTAGGTTATATTAGGAAGCAGAGATCGATGGCATATTCTCCCTTAACCAATGTCCTTGTTTCAAGCAAAAGGCAATTCAAATTCATTCCAGCGACCTAAGAGCTACATCAGGTAGTAGGTATTCAAAAATATGTTTGTATTGTGTATGATGGTGGTGATGTTTCTTACAGTGAAAAGCATTTCTCAAATGTATTCGCTGGTCCTTTCAGCCTCTCAGCGCCTCAGTTTACTCACAGCTGCAAGCGTACTCACTGACCAAAAGAGCAGCCCAGGACGCAGTGTCACTATTAAGTCACTCTTTCCTGTCCTTGGAGGCCAGTGGGGTTTTCCCTGTATTGTTCTGCCAAAAGCATTTTGGTTGTACCATCAAGCATTCACTCTATACTCCTTGCAGAAACCAAGCCCAAATATCCAAAAGCCCAGCACATGTTTCCCTAATCTGCTCAGTTCTCCCCAGGTCTGGCATTCCCATACAATTACACGCGGTAACCCTCTTGTCTAAAATAAACAATAATAAAGGATGTATTATTTCTGCATAAGTGTATTGAGTAAAATACAAAGCAGAAAGGCAGAATATTTGTTACTAAGTTTGATTCTTGACTGTCGTATATCTGGACACTCTTGTTTGATTGTGAAGTTATAAAAATAATTAGCAGGACATTGAAAGAATATAATTTTTACGCCTCTTTGCCCCCATAATTGACAGTTTCCAACTTCTCTACTTTCTGTACCAAAACCTCTCTTCTTCTGCACCTGCTCTCCATTAATACTGCCAACAATCTAGTTCAGACCTCAACCAGTGATTTCAACTCTCTGAACATGAGGAAATTTTAAAGTGTTATAACGTTGTTTATTCCTTCCTACAAAAAGAAACTTATAATTTTAGTGTCTAGTGTTTGATAAAATCTATACTGACAAAAGCTACTATTGATTTATTAATACATTTAAATGATTTATATTTTATTAGTCAAAATAATATCTAGATAAATGTCCCAAATATTATGTGTGTGTATGTGTGTTTGTTATGGTTTTTGCCCACCTAGCACCTCTCCCTTATTTGGGAAACAGGCTACCCCTTTTTGCTCTGGTTGTGTTTCCTTTGCCATGATAATTGGCCTTGAGTCTTGAGGCAATAACATTGCATATGCCTGCAAACACCACTCCTCGTGTGAGGGGTTGGTCCAGGGCCTTAGCAAGTGACACAAGCTGGGATAATCAGAGTTCCTTCATGTGACTGGGGCGAAGAGCCCTCTAGGGACTAATGGAAAGGCCATGAGGATACGAGCCTACCTGCTGGCAGCATCTCTTTCCTTCACAATGTGGTAAAGTTGGAAGGAGGCCAACTCATAGAGAAGAGCAGAAATAAAATATAAAAAATAAAAAATATCCTTTCTGCTTTCTACATAAACTGGCTTAAGCTGAGTTTCTGTAATTTTAAACCTCCCACCTTACAGTGCAACATTGAGGAAGTAGGGTCTGAGAAAACCAACTGATCTTTAAAATAAACTAATTCATATTTTAAATTATAAAAGTAAAGCAGAAACATGAACCAACATTACATAAAAATATGAAAGTCTCCTCACTCAACTCCACAGCCCAAATCCTCATTGGAAATGTCTAAAGTCCCTTCTAGAAAATGGTTAGCATACACGAAGATGAAAGACGCACAAAGGGCAACCTTTTAAACTTTGTTTAAACAATTATTATTATACAATACATATTAGTTCACCATTTGCTTTCTTCCTAGAAATATGGATCTACTCCATTATTTTTACTGAGTTTTGGGGAGGGGGAAATTTCCCCCTTGACTCCTCTTAAATTCTCGTGGCTGGACTAATAAAATTGACAGGATGCAGATTAACAGAAGAAAAAGAAACAAATTTTAATTCATTTGCATGGAGGGCTCAGAAATGCAACCTAAGAAGTGGCCAAAGCAAACAGCTTTTACACTTTTTTAGACAAAGAAACAAATTTGTGAGGAATTAACAGGACAAAGGATTTAGGCTTTGGGTGCTTAATTGGGGAGGAATCTAAACAAAGTTTGGGCTTGGAGTAGTAAAGAAGAAACAATGTTTGTTTATACAGGCTTCTCTGCCCAAATTCCGGATCTCTAACATAGGCTGTCCACATGCAGGGAAAGGACCTTTCACGTGGGATATTTATTTCCTGATTTCAGGGAGATACAGGGGAGGGTCTGAGTATCCCTCTTGTATTGGCCATTTCTTAAGTATCTTTAATTCAAAATAACCTATATGCCATTGGGGGGTAGCCTGCCCTGGACCCCAGTAAGCTACAGAACTTTCCCTTGCAAAGATGCCATAATTTATTTTACCAGCCCTCTGCCAGTAATTAGAAAAGTAAATAGAATTTTAAAGCATTTGGCTTCAATGAAGAAGTAAGTGATTTTTCTCCATATTGTTTGGATGCTAAAAGATTGTTTTTGTTTTTTGCTTATTTCACATGGAATTATAATCAGAATGTTAAGTGATGATTCCCCTTTGAATGATGGAGTTGACTGTATCTTAGCTTCTCAGTTTTAACTAAGATTTCATTTAAAATTCAAAAATAAAGAAATTATCTTCATTAAGGTCCATTTAAAAACATATACTAAGTAGTTAAGAAGAGTAAATCTTTCACTGTGACTCAGAAGTCGACCCATATATTTAAGGAATTTCTTTCCTCATTCTGGATGAACATAGTATAAGTGCTACAGACAAAAAGGACCAAACAGAAGTTCAAAATATTTCTAAGCACTGTGGAAACTGGAAGAACTGTTAGCTCTATAAATATTTTATATTTTTGATACTTTTAAGAAGTATTCCATATTTCTTTAATACGTATAAAATTGATGCTACATTATAGAGTTCAATCAATCAATAGTTACTTTTCTGTGTGAATATGATGCTATCACTTCTGAATTTTGTTTGATTTCCCCCAGGGCTCTCAGTCCTATGTACATTCCTTCCTGTTCCTGCTGTGCACAATTGGATAAATACAGTTTCTTGATGCTTAGTCTGACTCTAAACCAACCACTTTGAAAATATCTATCATCTATCTATCTATCTATCTCTATATGGTAGCTGAACTACCTATTGCAATCTGATCAGGTTGGCCTCAGCAAGCTGCATCTTAACTTATCTCCCTGATATGAAATATATTATTTTGCAAAATAATATGAGAAAAATAATTCAGTGATGTGCCTTACAGAAGCTGAGATTTATGACCTCTGAGAAAGCAGTCATTGAAGATAGATTTTAATATAACTCTATTGAATATCAGATCAACAATAGATAACCAAGTTTAATTTTCTGTGATTTTCCACAAGATACTCCATGGTGTGGCAGACCTAGGCCTAACTTTAATAAAATAAATATTTAGGAGGCAAAAGGGTTAATGTGACTCTTGCAAAAAAAAAAAGAAAGAGTAATTAGGTTCAACATCACCAATTTTTTGAAATTTCTTAAAAATGGTCAAATGTGAACTTCTTAGTAGATACTGGTAGATATTCTCTGCAGCAAAATAACAACACAGAAAAATGTTGAAATGTTCCCATTATAATGAATATTTCACATTTACTGTGTGCCTTCCTGGAAAAACTCTGAAGACTTTATGAATAATTATTTCTCTCAGTAAATGAGTTTCATTGCAGAGTAAACAAGGTGCTTAACAGAATTGAGTCTTATCTGAAGACTTGTTTCATATATGAACTGCACAAAATATAAATAACGAGAAAATACTCTTTGAAAAGATAAATATATCTCCAAAAATGTGGATTAATGTAGAAAACAGCTTAGGGTTTAGTAAAAGTTTCTTTTCACTGGAAAAACTAGTTCCAAATTTTCTATATGAGCAACTACTGCCCTTGATTGCCAAAGACTTCTACAGCCTATGAGATATAGTTAAATAAATAACTAATAATTATTACTTGGTTCAGTTATGTTTTCCACCTACATAAAAAAATAAAATAATTCATAAGCGAGGGCAGTGTGTTGTTCTCAGTTCAATGTAGACACTTCAGATCACGGCAGAATGTTCTGTTATTGGACAGCAATGATAGCACATTTAGGAACATTAACAAGTAATAGTTCTAGAGAAACGCCAGTTGGCAAAGGCTGCTGCCATATCAGACATGAGATCAGTGAACTCTTACAGTCCCTCCTGCATTAGAAGCAGAAAAATATCTACATTACATACAATTACATTATTGTTAATGTTCATATGCCCAAAGTATTTATATGCATTTATAAAATATTTGATCTTTACTTAAAATTCAGAAGGTGCTTTGAGACACTAGTGGGCTGATATGTTGCTATGTGCCATGGGGTCATCCACATGTAGAATTGAGGAAGCTCTTCACAGATAAATGATCTTGCTAAAAATGTAATGCAAACCAAATTGCCCTACCAAGCAGGAGCTACCAGGGCTCCTAATACTTTTTTTTTTTTTTTAATTAGGGTATGGTTTCTTTACAATGTTGTGTTAGTTTCCGCCGTACAGCGAAGTGAATCAGCTATACGTATACATACATCCCCTCTTCTTTGGATTTCCTTCCCATTTAGGTCACCACAGAGCACTGAGTAGAGTTCCCTGTGCTAACAAATTAAAACTAGATTTCAAATCCAGGTTTTTGAGAGTTCAATGCCAATGCCATAATCATTCAATACTTTAAGCAATTGATTTATGAATTATTTGATTTAGTTTTTCTTTAAATCACTTTATCTTTTTAAAAATTTACATTAAGTTAATTATAGACTGTTCAAGTCAAAGGCCATTTTCAGCAAGTTAGCATTATAAACTTCGAATTATATGGTATTTGATGTAATAAGTGTATTTTTATTTGCTAATTTTTTATACACAGTGGTCTTGCCCAACAGATATAAGAAAGCTTATGTGAAAAGTCATATTTACAACAAAAACATATATAAAGAAAAAAAGAACAAGAGCAAACCAATAAGGTGCTGGACTGGAGCAAAAAACACACAGGTTAAGGTGAACTATGAGCAATGCTCCTAAATGAAAACTCCATTTCTCAGAGCCTTACTTATATGTGTGGAGACCAGTTCAGACTAAAGAAGGAATCAGAACCCTTCATGGAATATCTGTATTTGGAAAACATGGTATACCTGTATGCCCAAAACTTGAAAAAAAAACCAAGAATATTACAACAAACTCTTTCAAATTCATGCCCAGCATTGTCTAATGAGTTCACCTGAGGGGGATCTGATTCCCTGAGGGTTTTTTGACTCCCTAGGAGATGTGACTTTATTTGAATTATTATGTACTAGCTATTAGGGCTCAGGTTCTGAAAAATCAGAGGATCTCTTGTAGAAAATGGATAAATTGCAAATTATTTTTGTCCAGGAGAGATGAAAATGATCTGTATCTATTAGAAGAGGTAAGATAACCCAAAGGTTACCATTGTATGGCCCAGTCGGGCATTAACCAGTTTTGACTCAAAATTACTTAGTATTCTTATTCCATCAATAATTTCTATATGTATGTGTGTGTGTGTAATCAATTTCATCATTCTGTATCATAGATACAGTTAAATAGATCTCTGAATCGTTAATATCTATTTAACTTTTTGAAAATGTTATCTTAACATCTGATAAACTGATGGGTCAGTGATCCTCCAGGTATCTGTTTAATGAGTTTATGTGTATTGGGCAAATACTACCTTTGATATTTTGTGCATAGATGCCTAGACCAAATTTGAGAGAGAAGAGAATGGAGAGAATAGATGGTTCATCCCTGGCCTCAGTTCGGGGATGAGATGTGATCTATTATGACCAAGGTGTACAAGCAGCAAGGCTGTCGTGATGAAGCTCAGAACACAATCAGCGCTACATCTGATCCCAAATGGAGGTCAGTGTGTATCAGGGACCATGGGGGAGAGGGGGCCTTCACACTGCAGAGAGCATCATTATCATTAGGGAAGCAAGCTGACGGTGAGGGCAGTGGTGACTGGCTTCTAAGCTCCCATTTCTAATGGTTTGTGAGAAAAGGAATTTAGTCAGGAGACCATAGCAGAGTTACATGCAGGGGCTGACTTCTCAGATCGTAGGGGATACCACCTTGAAATTCACAAACGTAATTGAGAAAAATTGATAAAGATACTTTGGTTTCGAAGTAAGGGACATGCCCCGGGGGGTAGGGGTGATGCCTTAGTGAAATTCATGTGTTCATGTTGATGTTACTTCATTTGAATACAGTGTAAGAAGACCTGAAGATATTTCATTCATTCCAATTTTAAAATAAACGTTTTACGAAAGTGTCACAACAGACCTTATTCAATTTAGGTACCCGGTCTTGAGGAATTACAGAGTCATCTTTACATTATAGTATACAAGACTAAAGAAAACGATCCCATGAATATGTGTATTACAAAAAGATACTTAATTGTGGTTTTCAAACTTTGAGTTTTTCTCTCAGCTAGCATGCTTATAATGGATAAATCATGGCAGACCTGATGATTGTTTTCTCTTTGAAAGATTTTGTAAACAAAGGCATGGTCTTTATTACTATAAAATTCATTTTTTGTAGAAACTGAGTTAATAAAAGATTATAAGTAGAGGAACAAGGAGAAGCAGAAGAGCATCAGAAAAACAAAATAGTTTACATCCAACCAAGATAGTTTCAAGAGTAAAAGGGAAAGCTATTAATAATTAAGCTAGAAATACAAGTGTAAACTAGGCATGTGTGGAGCAATTGGGATTTAAGGTCAATTTAGTAGCAGAATAAATCTTAATTCATATTTTCTAGAGACTTTCAGAAAACATGAGGGTACCTGTAGTGGACATAGGGATGTACTACCCAGATCAGACCTCCTCTGAGAAAGTTCCCCAACTGCTAGGACCACTGTCAATAGGCAGCCTTAACCACAAGCTTCTTCATAAACACCTCAGCTACAGAGGACTGTTTTGCCCAAGATCTTGCCCTCTGGGACAGCCCAGGCCATTTCAGTCCAGCACAGGACTATTTTCAGGTGGTTTTGGCTCCAGAGCTCCCGTGGGTTGACTTCTTCTGCCCAGTCCTGTCTCGCTTCCCCCAGGTGTTGATCTCAAAGGCACTCCCTAATAGACATCTTGCATACTAAACTCCATCTCAGGATCTGTTTCCCAGAAATCCCACCTGGGACAGTGCTTGACATCGATACATTTAAGTAGACTGTAATCACCCAATGGTAAAGTGGTGATGACCACAGGCTCTGAAACCAGACTCCTGGTTACAACCTGGGCTCACCACTTACCAGCTATATGACTGTGGGCAAGTTACTTAGCCTTGATTTCTTTTTCTGTAAAAGGTAGACAAAGACAGAGCTTACCTCATAGGTTTGCTGTGAGATTTAAATGACAATACGTGTGGAGAACTTAGTGCTTAGAATGTAGAAAGACCTCGGTAATTCTTAGCTGCTGTTAGTATCAGTGATACTATTTTTAGTCCATTTTTAGTCAAGTTGGAAATATCCCAGCATCTTCTTTCAAGCATAGGAAGCCAGTAGCAGGTCGGGATTGACTGGGTTCCCTGTGGCGAGGCCCTTCCTCACAAACCAGGGCAACGTGAACTTCCCAACCAGCACCCAGGTCCTCAGTGACTTAACTCTTATCCAGATTCTGGCACTAAGTGCACTCCTTCCAGGGATGAAATTTCCTGTCTGGGGTCAATGTCTGCCCAAAGTCTAGATTCCTGGAATATCCCAATATTTCCAGGTCCCTGACAGTCATTCTGGGATATTCCCAACATCCCCAAATCCACTCACCCAGACCCCAAACCATGTCTAGTTGAGCAGATATCTGGGCCTCCTCTGTCTGACCTTCTCCAGCAGCATGCTCATGCTGCCTTTTCTCTACCACCTTGGGGGAATAAGCAGAGGTAAATTTCCCAGGTTGATTCATGCCCGAAACAACAGTCTCCTATTTTTTTTTTCCTGTTTTCATACTCAACCCTGTCAGGCTGCAGAGACTTCAGTTCTTTTGTTCTATAATCCGGCCTTTGCTGATCCCTCCCAAAGCTCAGTCCCAATCAGTGCGATAGAAAGAAAATTGTGGGCAACAAACCACAAATGACACAGGGATGTTACAAATATGCTCTATAAAACCAACCACAGTGAAATTTCAGGAGCCTGGTGTGGCTTTGAAGTACTTCTCCCCAAGAGACTTCGTAGAAAGAAACTGGAGAACTGTGTACGTCATATGCTATTTAAGATAATCTAGGTTATGATAGTAGTAACTGCTTCTGCAGTTGGAAAATGAACATTTAGTTTTGAGATATTATTTATTCATTTTAAATAAAGAAACTAACTGTGAAAGAAAAAGGCAGAATATTTTGTTTTGATTTTTTAGTCTTTAAATAAATAAGAGAGGAATAGTGTCTTATTAGATAAGACTAAATAAATAATAAATAAGACTAAATAAATAATAAATAAGACTAAATTGTACAACCCCTTACTTCAACATATTGCTCAATTTATTTTTGTTAATAAAAAGTGCACTTCATACTTAAAAAGTAGTTTAAAAATTTTAGTCAAAATTTGTTTTCATAAAACAAACATATTTTTATTGTTAAGGAAAAATACTTAGAATAAAACCTTTTTAGTTTGAGTGTATTTGTTTTGGTGATAGTGCCTATTTGCCCTGATGTTTTAAAAATCCATCATGGATAGTACAAAAGACCTTGAATAGCCAGCGCAATCCTGAGAAAGAAGAACAAAGCTGGAGGCATCACACTTCCTGATTTCAAGCTATAATGTAAAACTATAGTAATCAAAACAGAACGGAACTGGCATAAAAACAGATACATAGACCAATGGAATAGAATTGAGGGCCTAAACCCATGCACATATGGTCAAATAATATTTGACAAGAGAGCCAAGAATCCTCAATGGAGAAAAGACAGTCTCTTCAATAAACGGTGCTGGGAAAATTAGATATTCACATGTAAGAGAATGAAACTAGACCCTATCTTACACCAATCACAAAAAATAAATTGAAACAGATTAAAGACTTAAATGTAAGGCGGGAAACCATAAAACTCCTGGAAAAAAAAACATAAGGAAAAAGATCCTTGATGTTGGTCTAGGCAAACATTTTTTAGTTATGACACCTAAAGCACAAGCAACAAAATAAGAAATGAACAAGTACTCTAAGTACTCCAGCTTGGGTTATGCTATTACTCCTGTGACTGAGACAATGAAATGAAATAATTAGTTGAAGTGGAAGGAAATGCAGCTCCCCAAAAGAAGGGAAAAAATCTGTTCCTGGGACGGAAGGGACAAATCAATGCCTTTCCATTTCAAAAAACACCACTGTTTCCAACTTTAACTCTAAGCCAGCTACTGCTACAGGGCACTAGACATTGCTTCTGACTCTTATTTCACACATCAATAAAGCTGATACTGTTTATTCGTGGCCATGCAGGGTTTAGATGTACTTGGTCTTGATCCTAGAAATGCTGACTTGACCAATGTCCCAAGTGACCTCCAGAATCTAAGCCAGATGGGGCCAATGACACCCTTGGCCTTCTCTTTAACAGAGAACTAAACACTCAGTAAGAGAGATCTTTGAGGTTGAAATAATCTTGTTTCCCACAACAGCTTTCCCGAGAACTTCAGGATTCCACTTTATTGTAAGCCAGATCTGTGCCTGGTCCTTAACTGTGGCATTGTTCTTCTACTCTCCATTGTGGTTCCAAGAGTTGGGAATGAGCAACTGCTTATGGGCATGAAGAAGACCACAAGAGAGGAGGTTTTCATCCAAAAAGACAATAACTGGAGGTATCAGGTTATACGTAATATAAAACAAGGAGAAAGGCACAAAGCTGAGGTGGATTGGGGCCCTTTCCATTTGAACAGCAATGAGTCATTGGTCATTATTCCATAGTGGCCTAATGCCTAGAGGCATTTATAAGAAAAATGAAAAAGCAATTCCAGGTGTGCAGCAGAGGTAGCATTCACTGGGCATAGCCTGCTAATTGTTCATTATATAAACCTCTCAGTGAATAACCATTCTGGCAACAGCAAAAAAGAGTCCTGCCATTGTAGCCCATCTCGTTTCTAAAATACTCAAATTCCTATTAAGATGATAAATCACAATGTTTCTAAAGAAGTGTGACTGATTCTTGGTCTAGTGGGTGAATAATCACTGGATTAAGAGCCTCTAACAATATTATAGATGTAATAATGATTATAGCTCTTTTTAATAATAGGTCAAGAATTTGAAACTTGTCTTTTAATCCATATTGCTTTCAAAAGCTATTATAATCCAAGTACATGAAAATTAAATTGACTTTTCTGGGAGATTAGTAAAGAGAATTTATTCTTGAATTTAGTGCCAGAAATATGCCTACAGTGGTAACTCAGAACAAAACAAAATAAAAAAACACATCAGGGCCAATAGCCACTCAAAAAAAAAACCCAAAGTTTGAATTACAATATTCCCAAACCAAAGGCCCTCATCAATTTAAATTGATTTGATTAATAGTCCAGAAAATCAGTTACTAGGGCTTGACGTGCAGGAAGCGGACTATTGTGAAAAACCAGATTAAAAGCCACATCATTTGCCCTTGATGTCATAGACAAAAGAGAATTAAATAAAATAAATATAAATAAATAATACATCTATTCTTCTAAATTTAAATTGATGACATGCTGATAGAGTGGATTCAACTTTAAAATGACAATGACTCTATAAAGCAGCTGAGTTCTTTTTGTCAGTGATGAGTCGGTGGATTTCACTCCGGGTTGTTGAATCTGATGGCTGTAATCCAAGCCAACCTTGAGTCGCTAATCTGTCCAAGGGCTGCTCATCTGTCTCTCTCTCTGTCCTGGCGGATTATGTTTTCCATCAACCAGTGAATTTACCTATCAAAATGAAGTCAATAGGTATGCCAGCTCACTGCATTTCCTTTTAAACAGCTTAGGCTTTTATTAGAGGAAGAAAGTAGAGGCTGCTGTGAGATTAAATCAAACCAAGGGTCAAGGCTCATGGTGAAGAGAAGTTGAGATTTCAGGACTCATTGCGGGGAGCTGGTAAAGGTGAATAGGCTTTTTTTCCATCTCAGGGGGACAGCTGAGAGATTGTTCTACTGCCGGTGATATGTCAGCCTGTTACTTACTCACCATACCCGCCAACCTTGAGGGGGTCTCCTTGTCATTACTTGTAACTGTCAATTTAAAAGACGGCCCAGTAGAGAGTGAAAGAACCAACTCGAACAAATAGAGGTTTTACCACAGCTGCAATCTGTCTACTCCAGTCAGCGCAAGTAGTGAATCTTAAATAGGAAGTAGCAGCCCAAACACTTTTCCTTTCAGGTCACCAGACATCATGGCCCTGAGAGATGGGTCCCAGCCCCAGGAGTCAACTTCTGTGGAGCGCTGTGGACCAGGCGTTATGGTTGATAGCTGAGAAGAAAGGCTTGATGTGATCACGTGAAGTCTTTCTTTCCATAATAACTGGTTCAGGACAGATAAGGTTTTTCATAGTAACTTTACCTTGAATTCAAATTCTGGGGACGTAGCAACCAATTAAGCAGAAGCGTCAGTGAAAAAAGACAGTGCGGCAATACGAGGAACACAAGGACAGCCCTCACAATCTGACTAGACTGAAATAAGAGCAGCTGAAATTGAGAAGAGGCTTTTGTCTGCCTAGAATATTTCTGCTGCACCGTTTCTCTCCCTCTGGTCATGTCTGCGTGTTTAGGCATTTCAAGCTAGAGGCTGTTCTGGGCATAGTATAAGGCTGGCTCCTCTGTTCACCCTGGTCTTACTTTGATTTGACCTTTCACTTAAATTTGTAGTCGTTTGGAAAGTGCCTTGGGGAGGGAGTTCGAGGTGGTGCGCAGGGAGGGGACTGAAGCAAAAGAACAACATTAATAACCACTTTGGTAGCTCGTTGACAGGGGAAGTTCGTGCTATGATGTTTTGAACGCATTTCTGGGGACTATGTCAGCCCCCTAATGTGACTGCAAGTCACAACTTAGCTTGGATGTGGCTTTAAAGAACAATAGAATAACCTAGGGAGCTTTTTAAAAGTACCCATGCCTGGATCTCATCCCTGGACTTTCTGACCTAATTGGACTAGGATGGGACCCAATTCTCAAACTTTTAAAAAAGCTCCCTCAGGTATTTATAATGTGCACATATTTCTAATGGGCAGCCAGGACATAGAACCCCTGAAAAGCAGGGAAAAAAATGCCAAATACAAAGACAGGGTATGCTCCGGTCTATAAGGGCACTTCTTCTGCTGTTTGGAAAGGATCCATCAAATCCTTAGTGGCACCTGCTCTGCCATTTGTTGAGATGCATCAGCCTCAGAGATGCTTAGCTCTGTGTTTCCATCAGAAACCCTTGCCTAAAGTTTTGCAGGTTGTGATTATATATATATACATACATATATATATATATAGCCTGGCATGCATGTGGCAGGTATACCTGTTAACGGCTTAAAACGATAGTGGCGAACAGTGAAAATTCAAACTTAAGGAAATCCTTCTGAAGGAATGCCACAGTGATCAGTATAACACTAATGACATTTCAAAAGTATAAATTTTCACTCATTTGGGCTGAAAGTCTTTTTCAAATGTGACGTTCAAGAGGTCGTTCTGTGTCTAAAATTTGATATTCAACCGGAGTAAGAAAGGCTATGGTTTTTTAAATTGACACAATTTCTTTGATAAAGTAAAGGCTGTCAAAATTATATGTAGAAGCCCTAAGGCAAAGGGAAAGACACTTTCCATCTCCGTGGTAAATAAATTTCTGGACAGAGTCTGAGTGAAAGAGGAGAACGCTACAACTGGCAATCTCCTGATAGCCATTCTTGGCATGATGGAAGAAGGATTTTGGAAGGGGGAACATAATTAGCTTTCAT
The DNA here is from genome assembly GCF_059928025.1 of Delphinapterus leucas. Classification (NCBI taxonomy): domain Eukaryota; kingdom Metazoa; phylum Chordata; class Mammalia; order Artiodactyla; family Monodontidae; genus Delphinapterus; species Delphinapterus leucas. The sequence continues at coordinate 130,461,916 of NC_143133.1, read as the reverse complement.
CACAGTGTCATGACAGAATCCTCCCCTCTGTGGGACTAGCCTTATGGAAAAGATTATTATACCCACTGCCATTCATAAATGGGCTGCATTATGCAACCAATGATAAAAAAATGTTTGACATTCCACGAAGCCTAAACCGAGAGAGCACAGCATATGAATTTTGATGTAGGTGGGCAAGAAACCTCGTGGGAAGAGAGCAGTCTAGTCCATGGCAAGCAATTTGGGCTTTATGATTCCTCTGTGTTCCAAGTTTCAGTGGGCTGATAAACTGGAAGTGATGAGTGATTAACTTTGTTGCAGAGTATAAAACTCCCTCTGAGAATTAGAACTGATACTGGATATTTACTCAATATTCTCCCAATCAGTATTTGCCTTTCAATGTATAAACACAAAACTCGATACTAGGAGTTCTGAGTTCTGATCCCAAATTTTCAAATAGGTACTCTAGGCAATTCAATATCTCTGGGTCTTGCTTTCTATCACCTGTAAACAATGGGATTTTATTCATTCATTTGTTCATTCAAGAAATATTCATTGTTGCCTGTTATGCACTTAAACACCTTCTAGGCGCTGAGGATACAGAGACAAACACCACAACGAGCTTGTTCTCAAGCAGTGCACAGCCTAGACAACTAAAGAAGTAAGTATGGACTGTTCAGAAGAGCAGAAACATACACAAAGTACAAAAGGAAATAACTAACTTGGTTGGGGAGGGGAGGTAGAATTTCACAGAGTGAGAAATTATTTTTTTCTTTTTAAAAAAAATTTATTTATTTTTATTTTTTTACTTTATTGGGGCATAGTGGATTGACAACGTTGTATTAGTTTCAGTTGTGCAGCAAAGGAGTCAGTGATACATATACATATATCCACTCCTTTTTAGATTCTTTTCTTATATAGGTTATCACAGAATATTGAGTAGAGTTCCCTGTGCTATACAGCAGGTCTCAGCTAAGAGCTCTTAATTCTTAACCCTATGCTTATGCCTTTCAATAGTTTAAAAAATTGTGCCTCTTTTTTGTTCATCTAGAAGGTGATACAGTGTTGGGGTCCTCCTTATATTCCAAAGTTGGCTTCTTGTGCTGACACAAAAGTCTTTCTTCAGCAAGTAGTCCGAATCTAAATAAGATAAATGGTTGTCCTCTGGGGCTTATCACAGAGGAGCCTCTGGGCATTACTGAAGACACTCAATTAGGAGGTGTCATTCCCAGGTGTGACGGTAACAGGAATTAAATCCTAAGAAAGTGCAATCCCTTGAATTCCGGGTGACTAATTTGGTTGACTCCACTTGCAAGGTTTGTTCGGCCACTGCAGGTGAAAGGATTTGATTGAGCATAGATCCAAAATCTCCCCAGAGCTGAGTGACCTTGTTAAGCAACTTTGCTCCATCTTTTATTCAGTGAGTTATGCTCAGCAAAGCACGGACATTTTCCATTAACCTCTGAGGCAACAACAAATGAATCCATTTCCCTTCCCTGCTTACTCACCTCACTCCAGTCCTTCAGCAAAATGCCCCTCACTTTTCTCATTTGCCAACTTGTCATGCAGGCCACGTGGAGTCCCCAAGTAAGACTGCTGTCTGTACCAAAGCTACAGCGTCCTTGAGTTTTAAACTGAGTTCCTGGAATTCTGACTTCTCAAAAGGAATTCCAAACATAATTTAAAGTGCCTAGAGAAACAGAGAAAACTCTTCAGACTAACTGAATATCTGTGTGGAGCTGGATCAAGTCACTCCAGACATATTTACCATATGCCTAAAGCATCAGGCACTGTACCCGCCACTGGATGTACAATGGCAGATCGCAGTCCCTGGAGAAAAAGGGAGGGTGGCTTGTAGAACAGGTTTTAGAGTCTGATAGACCTGGGCTCACATCCCACCTCTAACTTTCTCTGTAGTTTTGATAACATACTTAATTTCTCTGAGCCTCAGTTTCTGCATCTGCAAAATGGGGGTAATGGGTTCATGCTGATATCAGTGAAATGCTTCGTTTTATTCGTGCAGATAGGAAGCATGCCCAAATGTTAGCTGTTCGTTGTTGTTGCAGGGTTTTATTTGTCTTGTTTTGATTGGATTTGGTTTGTTTTGTGTTAGAAAATCGTCGAGGGGAGGGGAGCACATTAATCCAATGATTGTGAAATAATGTCCAGACAATCACACCAATGGACCTCTCTCCTTTTTCAGTAAATATTTAATCATTTATGGAATTAACATCTTAAATGAAATATAAGAGGATCCCTTTTATCTTAATATCATAAGGTATGTTTCATGTGTATAGACATAAATAATAACAAAGACCCTTAAACACAAGTTTATTCTTAGGAAGAGGGAAATGCTTTGAAGTAGAGTTCTGTTACTGTTCACGTTATTAGCATTGCCCACAGCATAATCAGTCAAGGCCAGGCTTTATTCAGATATTGACTCAGCCGCTAGTATCTTACAGGAAAGCACTGAACGCGCTGCTTTGCTGAACTTGCTGAGGAGCCGTCATGCCTGGAATTGTTGCTATGCTACCAGAAAGACTGCAAGCTCATGATCTTCCCACGGCAACCTATGTAATGTGCATAGCAATCTGTTGGGGTTTCTATCAGAATTTCTAACAGCCAAATGGCCATTTGGAAAATGTATGATTCTTTTTATAACCTAGGCCTTGGAACACACATGATCCACAAATGGCAAACATAATCAAGAGACTGCAGGAAAATTTTAAAGTGTTAAAGATGTTGTTAGTTTCAGCCCCTCGTGTTATTCTCATTAGCATGGGTTCAGTGTGCCATGTCACATCACCAAAGGCTCAAACTAAGCAAAGGGTTGGGTAATAAGATGAACCAAGGCCATTAGAAACTCAGAAGAGGATGGTGACCCAAGGAATCTACAGTTGCTATAGACCCAACATATGCTAAGATGCTATGTTTCTCCTGGCTTCATCCACAGGGACACGCTGCTCGTGAGATAAAGGCCACAAAGGTGATCATACTCCAAGTCACCCTTCCACTCCCGAACCAAGCCCCTATGTCCACCTGTGAAAGGCTTCCTTGGAGGCCTGCCCCATAACATGGCGTGGGATCACAAAAGTCTGGTTTAATGTAAATGTAAAAGAAAAAAGAAAAGGGATTTGCCCCTGTGGGATGTCTGTCCTAAGGATATACTGAATGCAGAATTTGGGGTTAGCAATGAGGGGATTTCTCTTTTAAGTTAGATTCAACTTTTTATTCTGCCCCCCTTGATCTGGTACACTGTCTTCAGGGCGTTAAGCCTCCTAGGCCTGTAGGTCTAGCTTCTGTGCTTTCTATTGCGTGCTGCTTTTATTTTCTCTTACTGTGAATTCGCCTTTGATGTTAATTAAGCTCCCTTCAGTGTTACGAGCATCTCAGTATCTGATCTAAAGCCTTTCACACATAAAAAATAACAAGTTGGAAAGAAAACAGTTCAGTGATAAAAGAGATGTGGAATCTGTTCGAGTTGCTACATTATAAAAAAGTCAGCCCTTTAAGTGGTTAAGTTAAATAGGATGAAACTTGGGTTAAACCATCCCTCTGTGAGAGTTCGTGAACCCTTCCACAGGTATGCTCAGGCCTGGGAAGGCTCCTCAGGCTCTCCTTTCTCTCCAGTGGGTGTTACATTTCAGCAGCTGAACCGCTTTGAAAGTGCCCCAAAGTCAGATGTGACCCAAACAAAACTTCATTTTAGGAATTAAAGAGCAGAGAGTCCATAGTGACAGTCCAAGAGCACATATCAAGGCCAAGACTTTAAAAGGGCCTTTTAATACTGATAACCTTGATTTTTTTATAACAAGTTTGGATCTTGTTTATTTTGCTTTGTTTTTTTTTGTTGTTTGTTTTTTTGGGTTTTTTTTGCAGTACTTGGGCTTCTCACTGTCGTGGCCTCTCCCATTGCGGAGCACAGGCTCTGCTCGTGCAGGCTCAGTGGCCATGGCTCACGGGCCCAGCCGCTCCGCAGCGTGTGGGATCTTCCCGGACCGGGGCACGAACCTGTGTCCCCTGCATCGGCAGGCGGACTCCCAACCACTGCGCCACCAGGGAAGCCCTGCTTTGTTTTTTTAATGTGACATGTCAGGTCAGAAAAGTTAAGGGCTACTAGGTAATGACACACTCAGGACGCCCGAGGATGGTTACTTCCTGCTGACTGCAGGTACACATTTCCTTTCTGCAGCATTTGTGAGTATTGGTGTCTTCCACAACATGAGAGCAGAATTCTAACTCCACCAATTCTGTAACCTACCTTCCAGGGTGCAGCGACACCTGTAACCAAGCAGAACCGTATGGGGCCTCCCTGGGACAGATGCCTTCCCCATACCCTGTACCGTAGCTCCTCTGAAGGACCTAGATAACAGTATCTGATGCTCATTCCTGAGTTGTTTTACAGATGCTAAAAGCCCCAGCAAATGGAAAAAGTTAACTACTTGATGACCATGAGCCCCAAGACCTACTGGTGCCTAAGGATTGATGATGTTAACCCCTGTGACCCCGTTACCTCACCATCAATCGATCAGAGAATTGTGCGAGAGCTGATCACATACCCTAGGACTCCCTTCCACCCCTGGCTTTTAAAAATGCTTTGCTGAAACCCAAGTGGAATTTGGGTGTTTTGAGCACTAGCTTCCCTGGACTCCTTGCTCGGTGCCTGCAATAAAGGCTGTACTCTCCTTCACCCCAACCCGGTGTCAGTAGACTGGCTTTACTGCCCAGGGGCAAGTGGATCGAAGTCTGGTTCCGTAACACACCAGCAAGTACCCCCGGCAGTGTTTACAACAAAGATGTTGTCCTCCAGGCACATAAATATTTTATTACTAGCCAGAACTCTGCTCCCTGAGCCTCAGAAAGGCCACAAGGACCCAATCTGCTTGTTTCCACTCCAACTCAAGACCTGCCCTAGATGAAAACCCACCTAGATACAGCACCCTGCCTACTTTCTCCTGAGCCCTGGCCTCATTTTAGCACATCTTGACAAGTTGGAGAAGACTTGCTTTCATTTTAACACCCCAATCCTACAGGAAAAGCCTGTAAAAGACACAAAATCTACAAGAGTAATATTGTTACACAAAGATAAAAATTTCTGTCTCTTCACAACTCACATAAAAACTTCACTGTCTGAATACCTGACCCAACAGATAACATGAGGACTTCCTACATCTTTCTATAACGGCCAAATGAGGGGGTTTGGAATGCGACATTAGTTAGCGGGTTTTCCACACAGCCTTTTGTACAAGAATTGCCTGATAAGTGAGGTGAGACCCAGGAACACACACACACACACACACACACACACCTACATATGAGGGAGGGAAAATACATACATTAAAAGACTGTAATTTCTGATGTAGTCTCTTGCAGACTACTTTTGGGAACCATTGCTTATACTAAGACACACTACGATCTCTATAAGGTGACTTACTTGAAGAATAACAGGATTTTTTTAACCACAAAAGTGGAATAGTTAACAACTAAACAGATAAATAGCAAAATATTCACATTGATCAGAGGGAAGAGGTTTAGTTTATAGAAAGGAAAGCATGGTGATATTATTATAGATTTGAGGGCATATATATCATAAGGAGAGGTTCAAGTGTCTGCATACACAGTTTTCTCAAATGATCACAGGAGTTCTTAGTTTTTCCCCCAATATGATGCGAACGATATAATTTTTCCCAACCATTATCCCTAACCTCTTACCTTGACCGGAAATAGAGGAAGTTCCCATGTTCATTTTTCTATAACACAGGGGTTCAAGAAGAACACCTGAGTTCCAGGAACCATTGATATTGTCTTTCATCCCCCCAGGTACTAGTTGCTCAACTGCAAACTTAGCACAAAGGTCTCACCATGCCACCAAATGCTAGCTCCAGCCTCAGGGAGTTCTCCAATTCTGAAAGGAAAGAAAAATTCTATACTAACCACTACTAATATAAATTATTATTTGCCTCTTAAAAAAATAGCTAAAAACAACTTAGGCACTCTTAGTCAACCCTGGAAGAATTTGGAACCAAAATATCCAAGAAGCTTTTAAAAAAATAACTTAAAATATAGTCAGCCTATATTGTAACCGTGAGTAGTAGCCAAAAAAGTGTATATAAAACACACCACCCTCAACAAGGAGCCAGTAATGAATACTTAGTGAGGCCTATATAGTAAATAGTTTAATAAGGAATTTAAAAATAACCATAAATATTGCATGTATCCTTTTGAATATTAAATGCCCATCTTTATCAGCGGAGCTTCAAGATGCCTCTTCTGTTAGCATAAGTACCGTGTTACCAACTCCAAGTTCTTTCCCCTCACTGCACGACAGGCCAATAAAACAAGAGATGAGTTGTTGGGACAAGGAATAGTAACTTTATTCAGAAAACCAGCAGACTGAGAAGATGGTGGACGACAGTCCCAAGGAACCATCTTCCCTGAGTTAGAATTCAGGCTTGTGTTATACTAAAAGGGGAAGGGTTGTGGTTGGTTGCTGCATACTTCTTGACGTCAGAATCCTTTGTTCTTGCAGCTGTCCAGGTAGGTCCAGTCACAATGTTCCTGTAAATCTCCAACAAGGCAGGTGTTATTCTCTGTTCTGCCACTTTTTATCTCTATATGAATGGAAAAGTATTATAGCTTTAAAGGTCATAACATTGAGAGTGGGCTATCCTGTATATTTCAGGCTATAGGCAACCAACATTCTTGCAGCAAAAGCAATAGAACACAAAGGTTAAAGTAAAAGAAACGGATCCAATGTGGAGTCAGATTTGTTCTTCCCTATTACACTTGCACACTACTTGAAAAAAATTTGCCTTCCAGTTAGCTGGTTGGCTAAGAGACAGCCATAGAGGTCTTGCTCACTTAATAGTCATATTGCTAGGGAATTGAAACCACAATGCAATTTTAGAAAATCAAATAAAAACTTGAAAGTGCTTTTCATTATACATTTTAGAGGGGCAGTCAATTGACAGTTTACTCTGTTAACACTTTTTCCCCACTTTCTTTCCTCTGGTTCTTTAAACTGAATAAACAGAGGAGTAATTATGAGATAAGCCATTAATTTAGTTATGTCCAGGGTCTGAAAAGTCAGGAAAAAGGATGAATCAAAGAACTGAGAAATGGAAGATGCAAAAGACCACAGAATGCACAAACAGGCATGCCTAGACCATCTTACGTGTGAGCACTGCCGGGGGGAGCACAAATTAGGAGCCTTTAAAGACCCTCCTAGATCCACAGACCTATGAGGGAGGGAGGCTGTTACTAGGGATCAGCTTCAGAATCCCTGTCACCCAATCTCCATCTCGTAACCAAATTCAGTACTGAGCTTCTGCTTCTTACTATGTTTAGAATCCAGTTCCCTCATACAAATATATTTTTTTTCTTAGAAGTGTTTGGCCTCTTGTGCCCTCTTATGCATTAAGGGTTATTGATTTGACATCCATCAAAAGACATGTCAGGAAGCAAAAAGATAGCATTAATTGAAGGCACACACCTAGGTAGAGTGTGTACCCTCAATTTCCCCTCCTACTCAGTCCATAAGCCAAGCAGCTTTGCTCATCTACAAGTGAAATATGTAGTTATAAAAATTCTTACTTATAAATAATAACTACGTGTCTGGTTGTAATTGTTTGCAATCATGGCCAGACAGTGGAAATAAAGAGACGGATAACCTGATTTTTAAAAAACAAAACGAAATAGGAGGAGTTTACAGTTGTAGAAGTGGTGGCTTGCCATTTGTTTATTCACAGTCATGGTAATGCACCAAAATTCGTTATAGTCAGTGGACTGTTTAAGCCTGTGCCCCAAATAGTTGATGTCCTCTCAGAGGTCAGCAGACTAGTGTTCATCAAATTCATAGAAGAGTATAAGTTTACAAGCACAGATTTTGGAGTCACATAACTCTGCCAATAATTAGCTATATGATCTCAGCCTCTATAAATCTCAGTTTTCACATCTATAAAACCAGGATTATGTCTAACTCACAGACTTGCTGTGAAGATTAAATGTTTGCTAATATGGGTCGAGTCCTCACTCAGAGACTGACACATGGTTAACCAATAAATGGTAGTAACTTTTATTACTTGTGAAATGAGTGATTGAGGTGACAAAAATGTTTAACTTGTAAATGTTGCTTTAACCTACTTGTCTTTGATCTGTAAACCTGCCAGAAACAGAGAATGAAAGAGAGCAAAGTTCATTTACCTGGATAATCAGCTAATGCTAATTAAGAATTGGCATATATACACCACCAAATGTAAAACAGATAGCTAGTGGGAAGCAGCCGCATAGCACAGGGAGATCAGCTCGGTGCTTTGTGACCACCTAGAGGGGTGGGATAGGGAGGGTGGGAGGGAGACGCAAGAGGGAGGAGATATGGGGATATATGTATATGTATAGCTGATTCACTTTGTTAAAGCAGAAACTAACACACCATTGTAAAGCAATTTTACTCCAATAAAGATGTTAAAAAAAAAAGAAGAATTGGCTATTCTTCTTACATTTGACTTACTTTTTTATCCTCATACTTTACCTTTTCATCTCAAAACATAATGAAAATGTTTCATCTGTATTGGGACCAAATTATATCTCTATTTATAAAGCAACCAGATAAACTATTTATTGTCATAATTACACTGTCTCTTATGGGACAATTTAGATCAGAAAGTAACTAAAGAACACCTCTAACTCCACAGGAAATGGACTTGTTGCAATTTGTTTCCTTGTCATAAAGGGCTCTGCTGTATCAGATATATGTACCTGCAAAAAAATGTACAGTAATCCACTTTAGACAGTGAGAAACCCACAAGACAGTCTTTCAGAGAGAAAAATTACATTTTATAGTTTATTGTTTTTGAGATTTTCAAAATATAAAGTATGTCAGAAGGAAAAAAAATGTTCTATACATTTATACTAAATAACCATTAACTCTGAATATAGTGAATGTACCCAGCTCTTCTTTTAAAGAGATGCATTACAGTCCCCTTTAATAAATCTTAATGCTCTGCAACTAGATTTAACTAGATGGAGTTTTCTGTCAGACCTTAATAAATGGGATTAGGACTGAAAAAATCTATGCATTTTCTAATTTATGACCTCATGCTTAGTATTTAAAAGAAAGGAAGGATATTGGGTTGGAATGTTTCAAAAGGCTAACACATGTGCCTCAGACACATCATAACTAGAGATTTCCCTTGTTTAGAGATTGTTAGGCTGGAGACAAAAAAAATGGAATGTGGTTGTGAAAAGCTCAACTTGGGTTTATGACAAATAGAGGTGTGTTCACTATTTAAGATAAGCTCTTTCCTCCCTCCTACTAGTGACTTGTCAAAGGAGATGCATTAATTACAAACCAGAAAGATGCTCTTCCAGTGGCTTGGCGGAAGCCTTTGTTGTTCAGTAATTAGTCATAGGAAATAGTTGAAAGTGCTACTCTCATATGTGACTCTAAACATACGAATTTTGGGGGAAAACTAACTGAACTACTTGTACATATACAAATAGTCAGGCTGGGTCTTCTCTTCCTCCACGAAGTCAGAAGATTTAAAAGCATGACTGCAGCTGCCTAGTTTAGAATACCAAATACCTTTTGAAGGAACATGTCCACGTCCTTTGACTAAAGTCCATATTATCCATTTGGAGATGATCGTCCTACCATATGTCAGAATAAAGCCAACTTCCTCCACCAGAAATGCCAAAATTCACCAAGAAGATGTAATTGAGCTTGAAATAATCACCTTTGAAGCATTAGGTGAGATGGTTAGAAGAGATATTTTCAAAAGTATCAAAATGGCAATTCCAGCCTGAACTAGCACGGTGGAATCATGCCAGAGAGGTATTGCTGTCTCAGTAGGTAGGAAGGTAGGAAGATTAAGATACCATCCTTACCCTCTATTCATTATTTAAACATAAAGTTCTGAACTACAGAGGAATGAAAGGAAAATGCAAATGCTGTATTATCACCAGTGTCTGTGTGAGGACTCATTCCCTGCCAATGAATTATGCCCAGATAATAATGATACACTTTATGAAAAAATTAGATTCTCCTCCATAAGAAGATTTGGATTCTTGTTGAAATCACTGAAAGGAAGGTTAATAACTATTTTATCTATTGTATTTAACATCACTTTTCTGTACAACTGTTCACAGTGATTTTTCCCTGTTGTAAAAGAATAATGTGTTTTTGTTCAAAATATATAGCACTTCCAGCTTCAAATAAGCCTGTTAGGGCCATGTTCCTGGTCATAATGAGTCATTGCTATCCAGATGGAATAACCGGGTAACTGTTTCTCTTCCAGTTATTTCTCAATAACATGGTCTTAGAGTTTATTATAAAATACAGTGAAGAGATCAATAGAGAATGAATGAAAATTCATTTTATAAAATAACAACAATTTGCAGTTCAGAATGCGTCAAACTCAAGCACGCACACACATACACACAAACACAGACTATATGTGGGATTCTAGTTCCTTAGACTGTAAGCTCTTTGATGACATAGCCTGCGTTTTAATTCACCATTAACTCTCCAGCATGTGTTTTGTATCTACTAGGTGCTTGATAATATCATGGACCATGTTAATTATCTGACCTCTAGAAAATGGTGAAAACATTTTGTCAGGTAAGGCCAAATGAATTATTTTCTTCTAGGTTAGTCTGGGATACTCCTTTTTGATTTTGATAAATCTATTTTGGGTGGCATACATTTTTCCATAAAAATCTGCATTATCATATTGTCTATAGTTGCCAATTGTTAATACCACAAACACAGAAATCCTCATGGACTGATTTCTAAGGAACTTCAGCCTTTGTTCAATAGGGTCTGTTGAACTGTCAGATGGACATGGACTCAGGGATGACTACCTTTTGTGTTCTGTTGTCCAAGGCTTTCTCTCCATTTGCATTCTTTACTAGTGATTGCCTCCTTTATTAGCAATAGGAAGAGAGCTTTGGATTGTTTATTTGTTTCTGAAAGGACTTCTGGGTAAGGGTTTAACCTAAAAATCAATTCTCGCATTGGACAGAGCAGAGACTTTATGAAACTTCTAGAGTAATACTGTTATATCTATTCCTTAGATGGCAGTATTTAAAAACAAAAACAGATTCAATAAAATCCCTATGAAAAGTTCAATGGTATTTTTCACAGAAATGGAAAAATAATAGAATTTGTATGGAACCACAAAAGACCTCAAATAGTCAACACAATTCAGAGAAAGAACAAAGCTGGAAGTATCATACCACAGATTTCAAACTATACTACAAACCAATAGTAATAAAACCAGTATGGTATTGGCATAAAAATAAAAAACCACATACATCAATGGAACAGAATTCAGATCCATAAATAAACCCCTCAGATACAGAATCAACTAATATTTGATGAGGGAGCCAAGAATACTCAGTGGGGAATTCATGATCTCTTCAATAAATGGTGTTGGGAAAACTGGGTAATTACAGGCAAAAGAATAAAATTGGACCTCTATCTTACACCACTACAAATATCAACTCAAAATAGATTAAATACTTAAATGTAAAACAAAAACTGTAAAAGCCCTAGATAAGAACATTGAGAAAAGTGGCCAAGATGGCAGAGCAGGAAGACCCTGAGTTCACCTCCTTCCATAGGCACACAAAAATTACAACTATTTACAGAGCACCTTTTTTTTTTATTATTGTGAATGATATTTTATTTAGTTATTTTTTTTACAACTGAAACTCTGGGAAGTCAAAATTACCATCCTTGCTCATGAGCTTCTTATAGACACCAGAAAACGTTTCAACTCTGTGTTCCACATTGTTCTGCAGTGCTTTATCCAAATGAACCTTTATGAGTCAGCTGCCATCCAGCTTCACGCGGATTCTCTTGCCCACAATCTCACTTGGGAAAACCAAGTCCTCCAGGATGGCATCATGCACAGCTGTCAGTGTGCTCCTGGGACGTTTTTGCTTATTTTTTGTATGGCTTTTTCAAGTTGGCTTAGACAGAATTCTCCTCTGAGCAATAAAGACAACGTGCTTCCCTCTGAACTTCTTCTCCAACTCACGCACTAGCCGGATTTTCAGGAAAGATTTCAGTTGAGGAACAAGAAAAAAGATTATGATAGCTTTCCGACCACCACCAACTTCAATTTCCTTGGCTGCCATGGTGTTCAGCTCCCGCAGCTGGGCCTTAAGGTCTGAGTTCATCTCCAGCTCCAGGAGGGCCTGGGAGATGCCCGACTCGAACTTATCTGGCTTCTCACCATTGGGCTTCACAATCTTTGTGCTGGAACTGAACATGGCCGGGACCTTGATGATGTGGCCAACACTCTTTGCCACTGCTGACTCTAGTAGAGGCTAGTTTTCTGCTGGAAAGCTGGCAGAAAAGATCTTCTACAACTAAAGATATAAAGAATGAACCACAAGGGGATGAGTAGGAGGAGTGGAGATGAGGTATAGTTAAGACCCATATGCCTAATGGGAAACCCACAAATGGGAGGATAATTACAATTGCAGGGGTTCTCCTCAAGGAGCAATGGGTCTGAGCTCCACTTTGGGCTCCCCAGTGTAAAGGTCCTCACTGGGAATGTGAGCTCCCAGAACATTTGACTTTGAAGGCCAGCGGGGCTTACTTTCAGGAAACCCAGAGGGTGGGAAATAGAGGTTCCACTCTCAAAGGGTGCACACAAAAATCTCACATGCTTCAGGACCCAGGAAAGAAGCAGTAATTTGAAAGGAGCCTGGGTCAAACTCACTTGCTCATCTTGGAGAACCACCTGGACAAGCAGGAGGAAACTGGAGCTCACCGTAGGGACACCAGAGGCTGGCAGCAGTCACTTTTGAGAGCTCATTCTACCATGTAGAGGGCACTCCTAGAGTATATAGCTCTAATAACCAGGTGGGAGTGTGCTGCTGAGACACATGGGACATCTCCTACAAAAGACCACTTCTCCAAGGTCAGGAAATGTAACCAACCTATCAAATAAATTAAAAAAAATTTTAATTAGGCAAAATGAGGCAAGAGAGGACTATGTTCCAAATGAGAGAACAAGATAAAACTGCAGAAGAAGAGCTAACTGAAATGGAGATAGGAAATCTACCAGATAAGAGTTCAAGATAGTGATTGCAAAGATGCTCAAAGAACTCAAAAGAAGATTAGATGCTCAAAGAACTCAAAAGAAGATTAGACAAACAGAGTGAGAAGTTAGAAATGTTTAACAAAGAGTTAGAAAACATAAAGAAGAACCTAGCAGAGATAAAGAGTACAATAATTGAAATTAAAAATACACTAAAATAAATCAACAATCAACTATATGATACAGAAGAATGGATCAGCAAGCTGGAAGATAGGGTAGTGGAAATCACTGAAGCTGAAGAAAAACAGAAAAAAGAATAAAAAGAAATGTGGACAGTTTAAGAGAACTCTAGGACAACATCAAACACAACTGTTATTCACCTTATATGGGTCCCAGAGGAGAAGAGAGAAGTAAAAAGGATATTTTAAGAGATAATAGGTGAAATATTACCTAACCTGGGAACGGAAACAGAAACCCAGTTCAGGAGGTGCAGAGAATCCCATTCAGGATTAACCTAAAGAGGGCCACACTGGGACACATTGCAATTAAAATGGCAAAAATTGAAAATAAAGAGAGAATATTAAAAGCAGCAAGGGAAAATCAACACGTTACGTACAAGGAAACTTCCATAAGGCTATCAACTGACATTTCAGTAGAAACCCTGCAGGACAGAAGGGAACGGCACAATATCTTTAAAGTGATGAAAGGGAAAAATCTACAACCAAAAATATTATACCAGGCAAGGCTTTTATTCAGATTTGATCTATAGTTCAAAAGTTTTACAGACAACCAAAAACTAAAAGAGTTTAACACCGTCAAACCAGCTTTACAAGAAATGCTAAAAGGACATCTGTTATAGAAAAAGCATTTGATAAAATTCAACAACCATTCATGATAAAAAACCCTTATGACATTGTAAATTGACTATACTCCAATATATATATATATAAAAACTTATGAAAGTGGGTATAGAGGGAACGTATCTCAACATAATAAAAGCTATTTATGACAAACCCACAGCCAATATAATACTAAATGGTGAAAAGCTGAAAGCCTTCTCACTAAAATCTGGAAAAAGTCAAGGATGCCCACTCTCACCACTTTTATTCAGCACAGTATTCAAATCCCTAGCCACAGCAATCAGACAAGAAAAAGAAATAAAATGTATTCAAATTGTTAGGGAAAATGTAAAATTGTCATTATATGCAGATAACATGATACTATATAGAGAAAATCCTAAAAACTCTACACAAAAACTACTAGAACTGATAAACAAATTCAGCAAGGTAGTGGGATACAAGATTAACATACAGAAATCAGTTGCATTTCTTTACACTAACAATGAAATATCAGAAATGGAATGTAAATAAAACAACCCTTTTTGAAATTTCATCCAAAGAAATAAATACTTAAGAATAAACTTCACTAAGGAGGTGAAAGATTTATATGCTGAGAACTACAAAACATTAATAAAAGAAACTGAAGATGATTAAAAGAAATGGAAAGATATCTCATGCTCTTGTATGGGAAGAATTAATATTGTTAAAATGGCAATACTACCCAAAGCAATCTACAGATTTAATGTGATCCTTATCAAATTACCCATGACATATTTTCACAGAACTAGAACAAATAATCCTAAAATTTATATGGAACCATAAAAGACCCAGAATTGCCAAAGCGACCCTGAGGAAAAAGAACAAAGCAGAAGGCATAACCCTCCCAGATTTCAGACAAATCTACAGTAATCAAAACAGTGTGGAATTGGCACAAAAACAGACATATGTATCAATGGAAGAGAATAGAGAGCCCAGAAATAAACCCACACTCTTACGGTCAATTAGTCTTCAACAAAGGAGGTAAGAACATGTGATGAGGAAAAAACAGTCTCTTTAGCAAGTGGTGTTGGGAAACGTGGAGAGCCACATGCAAATCAATGAAGTTAGAACACACCCTCACGCCATAGAGAAAAATAAACTCAAAATGGCTTAAAGACTTAAATATAAGACATGACATCATTAAAATCCTAGAAAAGAACATAGGTAAAACACTCTATGACAAGAATAACACCAGTGTTTTCTTGGTTCAGTCTCCCAAGACTATAGAAATAAAAGCAAAAATAAACAAATGGGACATAATCAAACTTATAAGTTTTGAACAGCAAAGGAAACCATAAACAAGATAACTTATGGACTGGGAGAAAATATTTGCAAATGATGTGACTGACAAGGGCTTAACTCCAAAATATGCAAACAGCTCATACCACTCAAAAACAAAAACAAAAAAAAAGAAAAAACAACCCAATAGAAAAATGGGGAGAAGACCTAAATTTCTCCAAAGAA
Organism: Delphinapterus leucas; assembly: GCF_059928025.1. Classification (NCBI taxonomy): domain Eukaryota; kingdom Metazoa; phylum Chordata; class Mammalia; order Artiodactyla; family Monodontidae; genus Delphinapterus; species Delphinapterus leucas. The sequence goes on along the minus strand of NC_143133.1, from coordinate 130,446,543 downwards.
GACATACAGGTAACCAATAGGCACATGAAAAGATGATTATCATCATTAATTATTAGAGAAATGCAAATCAAAACTACAATGAGGTATCACCTCACATGGGTCAGAATGCACATCATCAGAAAGTCTACAAACAATAAATCTTGGAGAGGGTGTGGAGAAAAGCGAATCCTCCTACACTGTTGGTGGGAAAGTAAATTGGTATAACCACTATGGAGAACATTATGGAGGTTCCTGAAAAAACTAAAAATAGAACTACCATGTGACACAGCAATCCCACTCCTGGGTATATACCCTAAGAAAAACATAATTCAAAAATATACATGTACCAAAATGTTCATTGCAGCACTATTTACAATAGCCAGGGCATGGAAACAACCTAAATGTCCATCGACAGATGAATGGATAAGGAAGATGTGGCACATATATACAATGGAATATTAGCCATTAAAGGAATGAAATTGAGTTATTTGTAATGAGGTGGATGGACCTAGAGTCTGTCATACAGAGTGAAGTAAGTCAGAAAGAGAAAAACAAATACCATATGATAACGCACATATATGGAATCTAAAAAATGGTACTGATGAACCTAGTTGCAGGACAGGAATAAAGATGCAGATGTAGAGAACAAACTTGAGGACACGGTGGGGATGGGAAAGCTGGGACGTAGTGAGAGAGTAACATTGACATATATACACTACCAAATGTAAAATGGATGGCTAGTGGGAAGCTGCTGCATAGCACATGGAGATCAGCTCAATGCTTTGTGACCACCTAGAGAGGTGGGATAGGGAGTGTGGGAGGGAGGCTCACGAGGGAGGGGATATGGGGATATATGTATACATATAGCTGATTCACTTTTTTGTACAGCAGAAACTAACACACAATTGTAAAGCAATTATACTCCAATAAAGATGTTAAAAAAATGAACTCATATCAAGTTTCTTTTCCAACCACAATGCTATTATACCAGATATCAACTACAAGAAAAAAATAAACTGCAACAAACTCAAAACATGTAGAGGATAAACAATATGCTGCTAATCAATTAATTGTGACTGAAGGAATAAAAGAAGCAATAAAAAAACTTGGAGACGAATCAAAATGAAAATGCAATGATCCTGAATCTAGGGGATTCAGCAAAAGCAGTTCTAAGAGGGAAGTTTATAGCAATACAATCCTACCTCAGGAGACAGAAAAATCTTAAGTAAACAATCTAACCTTATACCTAAAGAAACTACAAAAATAAAGACAAACAAAACCCATAGTTAGTAGAAGGAAAGAAATAATTAAGATAGAGCAGACATAAATGAAATAGAGACTGAAAAATACAATAGAAAAGGTCAATGAGACTAAGAGCTGGTTCTCTGCAAAAAACAAAATCAATAAATCTTTAGCCAAACTGATCAAGAAAAAGATGGCCCAAATAAGCAAAATCAGAAATTAAAAAGTAATAGTTAAAAGTGCACAGAAATACAAAGGATCATTAAGAGATTACTATGAACAATTATACATCAATAAAATGGACAACCTAGAAGAAATGGACAAATTCCTATAAATGTACAGTCTTTTTAGACTGAAACAGGAAGCAATAGAAACCTGCACAGATGAATTATCAGTGATAAAATTGAATCAGTTATTTAAAAATAATCCTAACAAAATTTCACAACCAGATTCTTTCACAGGTGAATTCTACCAAACATCTAGCGAAGAGTAAACACTTACCCTTCTCAAACTAATCCAAAAAATTGCAGAGGAAGGAATGCTTTCAAACTCATACTATGAGGCCAGCATCACCCTGATACCAAACCAGACACTTATAACAAACCAGACAGAGATGTCACACACACACACAACTACAGGCCCAATCCCTGATGAACATAGATGCAAACATCCTCAAGAAAATATTAGCAAGCCAAATTCAAGAATACATTAAAAGGATCAAACAATAGATCAAGTAGGATTTATCCCAGTGATTCAAGGATGGTTCAATATCTGCAAATCAATCAATGTGATACACCACATTAACAATTTTCAATTGTTTTTCCAAACAAAAATCAGATGATCACCTTGAGAGATGTAGAAAAAGATTTTAACAGAATACCACATCTAATTATGATTTTAAAAATGCAGTGGGAATAAATGAAACATTCCTTAACATAATAAGTGCCACATATGACAAGCCCACAGCTAACATCATACTCAAGAGTGAAAACTTGAAATCATTTCCTCTAGGATCAGGAACAAGACAAGGATGTCCACTCTCACCACTTTTTATTCAACGTACTTTTGGAAGTCTTAGCCACAGCAGTCAGATAAGAAAAAGAAATAAAAGGAGTCTAAATTGGAAAGGAAGAAGTAAAACCATCACTGTTTGCAGATGACATGATACTGTACATAGAAAATCCTAAAGATGCCACCAAAAAGTACAAGAACTCATAAATGAATTTGGAAATGTTTCAGGATGCAAAATTGATATATGGAAATCTGTTATCTTTCTATACACTAACAGTGAAGTATCAGAAAGAGAAGTTAAGAAAACCATCCCAATTATGGTCACATCAAAAAGAATAAAATACTTAGGAATAAATTTAACTAAGGAGATAAAATACTTATACTTGGAAAACTATAAGATACTGATAAAAGAAATTGAAGATGACACAAACAGATGAAAAGATATACCATCCTCATGGTTTGGAAGAATTAATATTGTTAATGACCATACTACCCAAGGCAAACTACAGATTCAATCCAATCCCTGTCAAAATACCAATGGCATTTTTCACAGAATTAGAGCAAATAATTCTAAAATTTGTATGGAAACACAGAAGACCTCAAATAGCCAAACAATCTTGAGAAAGAAGAACAGAAATAGAGGAATCATATCACTTACTTTGGACTATACTACAAAGCTACAGTCATCAAAACAGTATGATACTGGCACAAAATCAGACACATAGATCAGCAGATCAGAATAGAGAGCCCAGAAATTAGCCCACACTAAAATGGCAATTAATTTATGACAAAGGAGGCAAGAACATACAGTCAGGATAAGACAGCCTCCTCAGTAAATGGTGTTGGGAAAATATAACAGCTACATGTAAAAGAATCGAACTGGACTACTTACTCACACATGCACAAAAATAAATCCAAAATGGATTGAAGACTTAAATATAAGACCTAAAGCCATAAAACTCCTAGAAGAAAACATAGGCTGTATGCTCTTTGACACCAGTCTTAGTAATATTTTTTGGATATGTCTCCTCAGGCAAGGCAAACAAAAACAAAGATAAATAAATGTGACTACATCAAGCTAAAAAGTTTTTGTACAGTGAAGGAAACTATCAACAAAATAAAAAGGCCACCTACTGAATGAGAGAAAATATTTGCAAAACATATATCTGATAAGGGGTTAATATCCAAAATATATAGTGAACTCACACAACTCAGCATCAAAAAAGAAACAACCCAATTTTTAAAAGGGCAGAGACTGGAATAGGCAGTTTTCCAAAGACATACAGATGGCCAACAGGCACAAAGATGCTCAGTATCACGATCATCAGGGAAATGCAAGTCAAAACCACAATGAGATATCACTTCACTCTTGTCAGAACGGCTATTACCAAAAAGACAACAAATAACAAGTTTTGTTAAGGCTGTGGAGAAGAGGGAATGCTTGTGGACTGTTAATGGGAATGTAAATTGGTGCAGCCACCATGGAAAACAGCACAGAGATTCCTCAAACAATTAAAAATAGGAACTACCATAAGATCCAACAATTTCACCCCTTGGTATTTATCTGAAGAACACAAAAACACTAATTAGAAAATATATAAGCACCCCTATGTCCGTTCCAGCAGTATTTACAATAGCCAAGACATGGAAGCAACTTAAGTGCCCACCATACAGGAATGGATAAAGAAGATGTGGTATATATATATACAATGGAATATTACTCAGCCATAAAAAGAATGAAATCTTGCCATTTGTGAAAACATGGATGGAGCTAGAGGGTATTGTGCTAAGTGAAATATGTCAGATAGAGAAATATAAATAGTGTATTATTTCACTTATATGTGGACACTAAAAAATAAAACAAATTAACAAATATAACAAAACAGAAGCAGAGTTGTAGATATGGAGAAAAAAACAGGTGGTTGCCAGGGGGGAGAGGAGTGGGGAGAGCAAAGAAAGAGGTGAGAAAAATTGAGGTACAAACTTCTGGTTGTAAAATAAATGAGTCACTGGTACAAAATGTACAGTGTGGGGAATATAGTCGATAACTATGTAATATCTGACATTGTAATGACTTTTCATGGTGCTCGTTTTGAAATGTATAGAAATACAGAATTGCTATGCTGAGTGACAGGAACGTAGTCTTATAGGTCAATTATATTTCAAAAACATACAAACTAATAGAAAAAGAGATCATGTTTGTAGTTATCAGAGGCAGGGGATACGGAGAGGGAAAATTAGGTGAAGGTGGTCCAAAGGTACAAATGGCCAATTTAAGATAAATAAGTACTAGGGATGTAATGGACAACATGATCAATGTAATTAACACTGATGTGTATTAAAAATATGAAAGTTGTTAAGAGAGTATGTCCTAAGGCTTCTCATTACGAGGAAAAATTTCTTCTATTTATTTATTCTGTATCTATATGAGATGATGGATGTTCACTAAACTTATTGTGGTAATCATTTCATGATATATAAGTCAACTCATCATGATATATAAGTCAAATCATTAAGTTTACACCTTAAACTTTTACAGTACGGTATGTGAATTATATCTCGATAAAATCAGAGGAAAAAGAAATAAGCTCCTTGGCAATTATTTTTTGGATTTGACATCAAAAGCAAAAGTAATGAAGGCAAAATTAAACAAGTGGGACTACATCAGACTAAAAAGCTTCTGTATAGCAAAAGGAGCAATCAACAAAATGACAAGGCAACCTATGGAACAGGAGAAAATATTTACAAATCCTATATCTGACAAAGTGTTAATATCCAAAATGTATAAAGAACTCATACAACTTAATAAATGAAAAACAAACAACCCAATTAAAATATGGGCAGAATAACTAAATAGATATTTTTCAAAGAAGACATACAGATGACCAAAAGGTACACAAAAAGGTGCTTGACATCACTAATCCTCAGGAAAATTCAAATCAAAATGGCAATGAGATATTACCTCACACCTGTTAGAATAGCTATTATCAAAAAGACAAGCAGTAACAAGTGTTGGGGAGAATATGGAGAAAAAGGAATCCTTGTCCCCTGTTAGTGGGAATGTAAATTGATACAGCCACTATGGAAACTAGTATGAACGTCCCTCAAAAAAATTAAAAATAGAACTACTATATGAATCAGCAATCCAAGTTCTCGCTATATGTATCCAAAGGAAATGAAATCCATATTTCAAAGAGATATCTGCATGCCCATATTCAAAGCAATATTATTCAGAATAGCCAAGATATGGAAACGATCCAAGCGTCTGTCAACAGGTGAATGGATAAAGATGAGGTAGATATATACAGTGGAATATTATGCAGCCATGAGTAAGAAGGAAATCCTGCCATCTGAGAGAACATGGGTGGACCATGGATGAACCACGAGGGCATGATGCTGAGTAAAATAAGTCAGACCGAGAAAGACAAATACTGTATGATCTCACTTACATATAACATATAAAGAAGACAAATTCATAGAAACAGAGTAGAGTGTTGATTACCAGGGACTGGAGGCTTAGAGGAAATAGGAATATGGTGGTCAAAGATTTCAAACGTCCAGTTATATGAGGAATAAATTCTGGGGATCTAATAATATACAGTATGGTTATTAGAGTTGATAATACTGTATCATATACTTGAAAGGAACTAAGACAGCAGTTCTTAAATGTTCTCGCCACAAAAAAAGAAATATTAATTATGTGACATGAGGGAGGAGTTAACTAAGGCTAGGTGGTTATCATTTTGCAATATATGAATGTATATACATGTACTTATACAAGGTCATATGTCAATTTTAACTCTAAAAAGCTGGGGATAAAAACTACATGAACTGATTTATAAGGAAGCCTTACTTTCTTTGCTAATTGCCTGAAGCCAATAATGTAAATACCAGAATATTCTCTTTCTAGTAGTTGAACACTGGAGCTACAACCACACAATAAACTACAAATAATTACTCAGATTGTCTAGGAAGAAAATACCTCCTCCTTGCTCCCCTTTCCCACTCGATTAAAAGAAAAACACTGGAAAAATTAAGATCTACCTCTGACAATCATTCAAATGTCCAAATACTCATTTTTAAAATTTGAGAAGGAAAATGACTAAATATGCTCCATTTTTAAGAAAGTCCTTGTCATTAATGTCTTACCTGTAATCTGTCTTCACCAAGGCCTAATGCCTGGAAATGTGATTTCCTCATAGAGACAAACACAAAACTGTTCCAATTTGCTAACAGGACACTGAAGATTTATAAATTTTACCTCCCATTTCTCTTCTTCTCACTTCAGGTCTTCTTGTCACGCTCCTCTGAGATTTAATCACACACACAACAAAAATTTGATGTCCCTCTCTTGCTTCCTTGGAGCTATAATTTTAGTTTGTTACCTGCAGCATTTATCCTTTCTAGCCCGTCAAATTTAGTCACAAGGATTTCTTTTTTGCTCTTCAGGAAGTTACACATTTCATTTGTAATCACGTCCTGGTGCAAAGCAGTAGCAAGTTAGCATTATTCTACCATGTTCCTGCAACAGGTTTTACTTCCTTCTCTCTGAGGCCATGAATTTCTAATTTGTCCTCCATGTATGTGGCATTGATGATGACTGGATTGTGTTAGGGGACCTGTTTACAAAATATTTTCTTCAAATGTGCCATTTTCCTGCTTCTCAGCAGTTTTCTGGGACCTGGGGTTACAAAATTTAAGCACAGTAAAATCTCCTTTCACAAGGTCCAATCACAGCACTGACTTATCAGGACCCTGGATGTGTCAGCCTCTTTAAACAGACTATCACAGTCCTCCTACAGGGGTACTCTTCCATGCATTTCCAGGAAGGAAGACAGAGAATTGGGAAAATTAAATGACTTGCTCAAGGCATCATGTAGTCAAACCCTGGTCTGTTTTATTTATAAAGCCCATTTCACTGCCTCACAATCCTGCCTAGCTAGTGCCCAGCAAATACTCGCTTGTCATTTTCCCCCTACCCTATAACATCAGTCATATCCATCAACTCTGATGCCATACTGAAATCTGTATTCCAGGTCTCCAACTTGAGTACATCAGAATAATTTGGGGGTACAGATTAAAAACGCAGATTTTTGAACCCTCTCTGCAGAAATTCTGACTCATATCTGCATTTTAACAAGTGCATTACTTGATTATAATACAGGTGGTCTGAGAATCATACTTTGGGAAACACAGGCTGTTTCCATTTATATCCCACCAGACCAGACCTAAGCTTGCCTCTTAATAAAATGCCTCCCTTTTTTCATTTATTTAAGCCATAGAATTTTGGATTTTGTTTAATTTTGTTTTTTTGCTTGATGGATGACATACATTACTTATTGAAACCTTAATGGCGTATCATAATGTGGGTCAAAATCAAGATATTTATCTTAATATTTAGGTAATTCCATTGTGGAGATCTAGAGTATTCAATACCATTTCTTTTCTACCAATTCCTTTATCTATCTTTCAAATTCTCTTGTCAATGCTGTTGTTCTTTTCATATTTGGATTCACTCAGGCTAACAGAAACCTACTATTGCTGTCATTCAGTTAGTGGAACAATCAACGACATTAATTAACTACCCTTCTACTAGACTCTGTGAGGAGTTGCAAGAATGGAAAACCTAGTAGATCCCTCCCCAGAATTACCAATTTAATCTAATAGGAGTAATAAGAAAACAGAAAACCAAACAAAAAACCATATGTTTACATTATTAAAAACAAAATGACAGAAACACCAACCCATATGGTAGCTACCAATTTATGCATACTTGCAGTTAAAAACCATTTTCAAGTTCATGAACAGCTGTTCTGTTTTGTCTTTCACTTTTGCACTAACTTTTCTTTAAATGTAACTTAATAATCATTTGAGGCTCTCTTCCCCTTAAAAAGTTAAGTAAATTTGGATTAATTAGCCAATATTTTGGCCTGGAAAGTCCAGAAATATCATCCCTGTGACTTCTGCAAATTCCTAACCTTATTTCCTCAGGTTCTATCTCAGAAATGAAGCTCAGCCCCATCCTTGTTTCCATAAAATATTTGACCACACAATGTTAGCAGTGTGGTAAGTTGACTGAGTCCTCATCTCCCTTTATGCCTGGTTAGATTCCAAAGCCCACACTCCCTCCACTTCACCCTCCCCGCTGTCCACAACTGCTTGGGAATTATAATACCACTTAGTCTCAGGGAGCTATCTATTATCTTTGCAAATCCAACCTCCCCCAAATTCTATGAATACAATTTTCTCTATCTCAGTTACATCAGTAAAGTTGTACCCAGTAAATGGAAGGATGCTAAAAAATGTAAAGTTTTGAGTGTAAAACCAAAGATTATTATTCAATAAATATTGATTATACATCCACAATCTTAATGAAAGCAAAAAGCAATGGCAACTACATGATCAATTATGGTTTGTGCTCCCTTGAACAATCTGTTCCTATTTTAATTTACTAGAAACAATGTTTCTATTTTTTATACGTATGTGTGGCCTCTCAGCACCTAAAATTGATGACACATTTGGGCTTAAAATTATGCAGTTACTCAAAGGAGAGCCCCTTTAGGACACTCACGGCAGATTTGCATTTAACTGATAGACTTAATTTATATATTCATTTTTATTATGTATACATAAAATCTACCCAAATATTAGAGGTGAAGGAAGGTGCTGCTTAGAGGTGAGTCCACTCTCAAAAACAGCTAAAACCAGGAGCCTGATGGTAAGGTAGTCTAAAGCGGAAAGTCTGAAATCAGAGCCAACTGTGGCCATCAAGGGCAAGCAAGCCCTCCACACTACAGCCTCAGAGCCCAACCTGGTGTTTTGTGGTTTTTTTTGTGGTACGCAGGCCTCTCACTGCTGTGGCCTCTCCCGTTGTGGAGCACAGGCTCCGGACGCGCAGGCCCAGCGACCACGGCTCACAGGCCCAGCCGCTCTGTGTCATGTGGGATCTTCCCAGACCGGGGCACGAACCCGCGTCCCCTGCATCGGCAGGCAGACTCTCAACCACTGCGCCACCAGGGAAGCCCCCAACCTGGTCTTTGATAGCTGGTCGGAGCTCCATAAAAGGCTGAGTCATTCCAGGAGATGAGTATATCAGTTGATCATATAATGTTAGTTCTGAAACAGCAAAAAGTCAGATTTATATTTAGCATTTTCATTTTAAGAAAGAAATGTAAGGTATAGTCTATTTCAGAAAGATAAAGCAGTGTTTATACTCAAAAATGCAAGCCCTCACTTACTTGAAAAACAGTTACCTAAAATGGTTCCAGCTTAAGAATTATGAACAGAATTCATAAAAACTCCATTTATGATGCACATAAAACAGGAGTAGATAAAGTTCAGGACTATTGCTGATAAATCAATGAATTCATATAAATAGGTGGAAAATAGTAATCAAATCCTCGTTGTTGTACCCTCCGCATCATCATTTTTTTTATTTATTTGAATTTGGGTTTTTCCCTCATATGAAAACATATCTAAAGAGCAAGGTGTTCAGCATATAAAATCATCGCCTTTCTCTATTTGCTCTTGGTTTGCAAAGTCCATCTTTTCTTCATTTGTTAATTTTTGCATGGACTTAGAGGGTGCTGATTTAGGATGGCTGTTGCTAGACAAATTAGCAAATGACTCATCTAGAAGCACATGTGTGTTTGCTGACATTCTGACAAGCAGTGGCTGCGTCATTGACCTGTGGACCTGTCCCATGCCAGGACATAGTGGGCTGAGTAACTGACGTGACAGGAACCAGATGAAGACTAGTCTGAGGAAAGACAGGCATCAAGAAGGACAGAAAGGTGATACAGATGAGACGAGAGACCATTTCAGTCAACTGGGTAGCCTTTGTAAAAAATGGGACAAAGTCAAAAGAGAGTTTCTTGGAAACACAAGCTAAGGTTTCACGAGAAAAGAGAGCACATAGACAAGAAGAGAATTATAAAGCAAGTCAAGAGAACTGAAATCTAGAGTTTCAATTTAATTCACATTACAATTGTCAGCCATTATAAACAAATGGTAATAATTTAATGGAGTCTCATGTTAAGAAGACTCTCTCAAACCCTTAAATGATGCAGCACCTGCCTCTCCAGTGTTTTGATAAGTGGCTATTCAGCATCTTCTTAACATATCTTAGGTAATGAATTTCTTTCTTTATCAAGAAGGACATTCCTGTTATAAAACTGTTAATTATTAGAAGAGCCTCTTTTTGGTAATAGTCACTCACCATTGACAGTAGTAGCATGTGAAACACACAGCAGAAAAACTCCTACCTCCACCTGTTGCCCTCGGAGTATTTACAAGAAAAAAGCCTAATGAGCCCTTCCCCTAGGACAGTGAATATTCTTACCCTTTCATCGTCTAGGCTATGCTATGATTAAAAGTGTCTACACTCCATTTGTTATTTTCCTTACTTTCTGTTTATCCCTCAACCCAGTAACATCTGATTACTGATAGATTTTTCTCACCAGTCTATTTCCTCATGCCTACCTTTAGAATTGTTCTAAAAAAAGACATTTAGGATAGATATGCTATCAGACCAATGGACAAGACTAAATTCCTACATTACCTATTTTCCACATTTATCACCAATTTCCTCTAATCTGTCACCTTCACTGGCTTTTCCTAGTTCTCTGCTACCTCACTAGCCCCTTTACAGTGTTATATGTATCTTATTCTTGTATCACACCGTCCAATACCAGTATTTTTCAGGTTTCCATGTTACATTCTCTTCTTTTTTCACTCTTACCTCTTCCTAACAACCTCATTGGCTCCCACGGTTTTGATTCCCATTCTTAGGCTAACAAATTACAATTCTTTACTACTCACACAGACCTCTTTCCTAAGCTCTGTAAATTTGCTTATTTTGTATCTCCACCCAGATGTTCCAGAGGCTCTTCCAAATTAACAGATATAAAACTGGTCTTTTACTCTCCCCAGATCTATTCCACACCTAGTGCTCAGAAACATCATTGGAGAATAGCCAAGATGACAGAGTAGGAAGACCCTGAGCTCACCTCCTCTCATGAGCACACCAAAATCACAGCCATCTGCAGAACCACCATCAATGAAAAAGACCAGGACCTACCAGAAAAGATCTACAACTAAAGACATAAAGAAGAAACCACAATGAGTCCAGTAGGAGGGGAAGACTCACGACATTATCAAGTACCATACGCCTGAGTGGGTGACCCACAACCTAGAGAATAATTACAATGCAGAGGTTCTCCCACATCGGGCTCCCTAGCCTGGGGGCCTGGAAAGACAAACCCCCAGAACACTGGGCTTTGAAGACTAGTATTCGCACTCCCGCAACCTAGTTCTGGACTTCTTTATCACTTGTCTGCACTCTTAACTGATCCTCTTCTTTTGAGTTTCGGTCTTTCCAGGCAGTCTTCCACATTGCCACCAGAATGACTCTGCCAAAAGACAGCTAAGATTATGACATTCCAGCTCCTTGAAGCTCTTCACTCATTTTCTATCGCCTAGCAAAGCCCAAACACTTAGCATGGATCAAAGGCCTTTCGCAATCTGGCTTCTGCCTATGTTTTCTGCCTTTTTCTCAAGTCAATCTTTCCATACTTTTCAGGCCTTAGCAGTTCTAATAGTTCCATCTGCTTATAAGGTACAAGTCTCTCTCACTTGGCCCCATCTTCTTAGTCCCTGGTAAGCAATTCACCATTCAAAATCTATTTTGAATTTAACTGTTACCAAAAAGCATTTCCTGACTAACCCAAACTCTTCTGTGTTACTCTTTCCTCCTGCATACTTATACTATGGCATTATGTCACATCGTGTTCATGTATGTACACCTGTGTATCTACTCTGTGGGACTCTGAGCTCCTTGTAAAAGATCATTTCTTCTAAATACTCTATCCTCCCTCATCCCCCCCTGTGCATAGTAGTTCAATAAATATTTATTATATAAACAACTGTGGTTAATAAAATACAGAAATTATCATAAAAATTAGCAGTCTAGTAAGGAGAATATATAAATAAACCATTCAAATGTGACATATTCTGCATAATCCCAGGTCTGTATGGGTATCGCAGAAACACAGGCTTCACAGACACCTCAGTTGTGGGTCGTAACGGATGTCACCTCAAGGCTTGACATATTCCTCTGTCCATGGATGAAAGCTATGAGAGTCTGGGAAAATATTGATAACTCCTACTTCCCATCCTGAGATACAGAAACAAAGAGAAAAAAAGAGCGAGTATAAAGGAAAGGGAGAAGGCTAGTGTGAGAAGCAATGAGGCAGGGCTGGGGGGGAAGAGGTAATCTCTGAAGTAATAGAGAGCCTGGCACATGTAGGCACTAAACAAACATTTCTGAATCAATAAATAAGCAAATGAGTGGTAGTGGATAAAACAGAAGTAGAGTAGGAAAAGTGAGGTCCAATAACACAAAAGTTGTGATTTTAGCTACTAGCTCTGTCTGGTGTAACTAAGCTACCTCTGAGTGGATCTTCTTGATGTATCAACTTTCATTCCCTGTTATCTTAAAACCACTAATAAGGTGCAAACCTCATGCCCAAGGCTATGAACTGTGATGGAAGGAATGTAACCCATTTTTAAAGACTTTTGGAAAACTGCCGGAAGAGGTAACAATAAATATCTGATTGTTGATTGATTCCATTATAAATTCATAAACATCACCTTAAATAAGCCCATGGTCTTGCCCTGCAGTGGTGACGGTTGCTCATATCTGCAATACATTAAAAACCGCCGAATTATACACCTCATACGGGTGAATTTTATGGCGTGTGGACTATATCTCAGGAAATCTTTTTTTTTTTTAATTAACAACAATGATAACAACTATATGGAAATGACCCCAAATTTTATGTCCAACTTAGATTTCTGCTCTGAACTCCAGACTCATACAGCCAATCTCCACATGCATTTCTCAAATGCATCTCTGGATCAGCACATTAAGAAAGCCATCCTGGCCTCCCTTCCCAAGTGACCTGTTTCCAGTAGTATCTCCATCTAACACACATGCCACCTGTCTTCGTCCTCTTACGCAAGCCTCAAATCCATCAGTTACTCTAAGACTTCCCTTCCTCACTTTCCTTCTCAAACCCAAGTCAATGCTCACATGCATTCACTTCCTTCTATCTCAGCTACCACCCTCTTTTGCCAGACCCTGTTGTCTGCACTGGACCACTGCCACAGCTGTCCAATTACTTGTCCATATCCACTTGCCCGCCCCTGCCCACTTCAATTCATTCTCTAATCCTATTCAGAGCTACTGCATCCAACTATCAATATGGCGTGTGGCATCCCTTTTCTCCATGCCCCCTTCCAGTTTAACAACCTTCGAAGGACTTAAAGACCAAAGCCCTTGACTTGGCCCACAAGGACCCGCGAAGACCAGCCCTTCACTCTCCCTAGCTCATCTCATACCACGCTTCTGCTCACCTTCCAGCCACACTCACCTCCTTTCATTTCATGGAATATCGTATTTCTCCTCTGCCTGTGCTGTCCTCACTGCCTGAAACAACTCACCACTTACCCCTTCATTTGCGTACTTAAATCTTACTCCTCCCTCGTGTCTAAGCTTCTTAGAGAAGACTCCCCCTGCCGTCCCTGGCCAGGTCAATTTTATGTGCTAATAGCACAGTGTGATCTTCCCATCTTCATTCCTATCACCATTATGATTGTACATACATCTGTGTCTCCTTTTGCTTAGTTACTATCTTTCCTACCAAATGGCTACCTCTATATGGGCACCAGCCTTGTTTCTGGTTCTGCTGTATTGTTACTGGTTGTTATTATGCCATACTCAAATGCCTGACTTAGTGTCTGTTCCCCAAGAGTACGTTCTTAATAAATACTTTTTTTTTTTTTTTTTTTTTTTTGCGGTACGCGGGCCTCTCACTGCTGTGGTCTCTCCCGTTGCGGAGCACAGGCTCCGGACGCGCAGGCTCAGCGGCCATGGCTCGCGGGCCCAGCCGCTCCGCGGCATGTGGGATCTTCCCGGACCGGGGCACGAACCCGTGTCCCCTGCATCGGCAGGCAGACTCTCAACCATTGTGCCACCAGGAAAGCCCAATAAATACTTTTTGATTGGCAATAAGTTACAGGAGAGACACTTTATTTTACTTGGGGACTTTCTGTGCTCTCTCCTGAGCCTCCCAGAGTCAGGACTTGCCAGGTCGTGGTAGGGGCAGTTGACAGCTCCCCGGGGAAGGCTTCTCTAAGCATTGACCTGCTTTCCAAAGACAACGTTGGGACATCTGGGGCTTCTGTTTGGCTAAACAGGGCAGGCAGCGATGACTCGGTTGGCTATGTGGAAACTGTTTGGAAAATGCAGCTTTACCTGGGGATACTGAGCAATTGTGGGAGAAGGAGAGGAAAATGATGAAGCAGTTCAGAGTGAGAGAGAACAGGGGAGGGGAGGACATCCAATGGGAACTTCTGTGACGTTTGCCTTGTGGTATCCAATTTAAACACCCTCCACATTCCCCATTAAACCATACGTAAAACTTAGCTTGCTAACGAGCAGTGGAATTTTGGCTGGGGTGGGCAGGGCCGTGCCGGAAGAGGATGGAAGAGGATTAGGCAAGTTGCCGAGTTCTACTTCAAGGTAGATACAGGATAAGAACACGGCACTTGCCTGTCATTCAAACACACCCAAGAACTCCAATGGGAGTCCTATCCTACCCTCCATCTCACCTGGTCCTTTTGGAGATTTAGAAGATAGGGCTGTGCATCCCTTCGACTTTCCACTTACCTCCTGGTATCGCAGATTGGTACTACCGTATAAGATAAGTGAAGTATTTCAAATAAAGTGGCTCGACCATGTAAGGTTTTCTTTCTCTCCCCATGATCAGAGGGCATTTCCAGGAATGTTTTCTAAACATCATTTAGCTTGTGCTTTTAGTTTTGTTCCAATAGCAGTGAAAAATAGGGACTACAAGTTTGTGAATTCTCTAGGTTTATGAAAATGTTAAGCAATGGAGTTGCACACGTACAGTGAAATGCAACTGTTATCAAATCTTGAAAATCTGAATGAACTATTTCAGGAAGTGAGAGCATTTTTATGGCATGGGCAGGAAAATGACATTTGCTTACTCTGTACTAAAGCCAGTGCATTATTTTGTATCCATGAATACATTAATCCCAGAGGCTATGATGGGAAGGTAGAATTAGAGCACTGTTGTGTAGCATTTATGTTGTCTTTCCTGATTTTTCTAAATAGAGGAAGTCTCTTTTATTGGTTATTCTTCACAGTAGTATTGTAAGACAAGTCAATCTCCTTATCTTGACAGTATAGTTGAAACCACTGACAGAGAAGTGCCAGCATCACTAACAAGTGAGTGAGATAGCTAGAGTAAGCACTTTTGTGTCTGGATTACCAGTTTTAATTTATTTTCAACTGCATCACATGGGCTTCACAGGTCACAGAAGAGCTATCATGTGAAGATATGCAAAGTTAAAGGCAATCCCAATTCCTGCCTTGGGAAAGAGTGACATACCGCACAATATTTTTCATCGACTACTTTATATTCAAACCCCTGCAAATTAAGGCCAGTATGGATTCCAGTTCTACCAGTGAGGAAAACGCGACCCAGATAAGGGAAATGATGTCAGAATGTGCAGAGCTGTGGCTGGAATCTCACTAACCAGTTGTACGAGGTTACAGTTTACACGCGTTCTTTGCACTAAAGATCGTGCATTTCTAGAGTCATAACATCAGCTCCACAGCATGACTTTCAAAGAGACAGAATTGCTCTTTTTTGTATCGTGCACATTGAAAATGAATTAAACCAGGTCTCCTGGTCCTGAAAATGAAAAGAGAGGTTTTTTTTCCTCATACAGGCACAGTATCAATTTTTTATAATACATAAGTGTAGAATGAACACAGAAGAAAACAAAGTGATTTACAAAGTGTATCAATTTTTGTAATATCCAATTGTATGATGGAAACAAAAGAAAACAATACGGTGCATCAATGAAAAGAATTAAATATCAAATTTTTACATTCCATTATCTCTAAATACATATTCAGTGAGCTAGCTTCATACGTTTTGGATTTTTAAAGTGTAGTCAAAAATATAAAAGACAAGGAGAAAGGAAATGAATTGGTTTTTTTCATAAAACCATAAAAACATATTTTCTCAAGCACAGGACCAACCAGCTCGATAAAAACATTTACTAAACCAAAAGAAATGTTTGGAAGGAATCACATAGCCTAGAGCAGAGGACGTTTTCCAGAAAAGCAAAATATTGATACACGTTTCAACAGAGAGTTAGCAAAACAACAACAAACTTATTTTAAATACTCCAAAGTGTTTGTGTTTTTAATTTGGGAAAACCCTATCTCCAGTGGGAAATATGTCTGTCTAATCAGTTCCAAAACATTAAAGTTAGTTTTTCTTCTTTCACTCTCAATTAAAAATTGGATGGGCACGGCATTATGTCTTTTCAGAGCCAAAATAGTTGCCTTTTCCTTGAACTGTATAATGTAACGGTGGATTCAGGGTCAGTTGTAGATTTCCATCAAGACTGTTCTCAAAGCTTCCAACTCCATTAAAATGAAAAATAGCATTAAAACATAAAGGTCTTGACACCGAAATGTTTTACAATTATCACCCGTCCAAATAGATGCCAAGCAGAATTGTTTAAAGGAACTGCAAAGTTACTTCTCGGGTAAAGCAGGGTGACAGCTGATATAAGTAGCTCCATTATTTACATATCTCTCCTACACTGCTCTAGAAATGAACAAATAAGAATTCCATGTTGTTTTGTTTTTCCCCCCCCACCCCATTAGAGGCTTTTCACCAGCCATGTTTCTTTCACCTGAAGAATGAATTCATGTCCCAAGTCAATTAGTAGGTAAATCTTCGGCAATGTAATTGAAATTATAATTCAGACTTTTGATCAAGAACAATGTCAGCAGGTCAATAACAGCCACGCAGAATCCTGTGGCAGATCCTGAGATAGAGAGAGTTTTAAAGGAAAAAGGAAAACTAACTCCAAATAAATGAAAGGAGTACTTAGAAGCATGGAGGTAGAAAAGAGATAACAGAATACATAGGAGCAGATAAAGAAAATTTATTGGAATGAAAAGAAGTGTACTGGAGCAGGATTGTGACGAAAGCAATAAACCAAGTGGAAAAAACTAGAATATATTATTATTATTTATTTTTTATTTTTTTTGCGGTACACGAGCCTCTCACTGTTGTGGCCTCTCCTGTTGTGGAGCACAGGCTCCGGACGCGCAGGCTCAGCGGCCATGGCTCACGGGCCCAGCCACTCTGCGGCATGTGGGATCAACCACTGCGCCACCAGGGAAGCCCCTAGGATAGATTTTAACACAGCTTTCTCAATGATTGATACTGATTCTTTGAGGTAACTACTCCATTTCTAAATTTTGAAATTTAAAAATGTACTTCTAGGGCTTCCCTGGTGGCACAGCGGTTAAGAATCCGCCTGCCAATGCAGAGGACACGGGTTCAAGCCCTGGTCCGGGAAGATCCCACATGCCGCGGAGCGGCTAGGCCCCTGTGCCACAGCTGCTGAGCCTGCGCTCTGGAGCCCGAGAGCCACTACTACTGAAGCCTGCACGCCTAGACCCCGTGCTCCACAACAAGAGAAGCCACTGCAATGAGAAGTCCGTGCCCTGCAAAAAAGAGTAGCCCCCGCTCGCCACAACTAGGGAAAGCCTGCACAGCAACAAAGACCCAACTCAGCCAAAAATAAATTAAATAAATAAATAATAAATTTAAAAAATATATATACTTCTATAAAATTCATGGTTTCATAGCTAAAAATTAACCGAGTTTATCACTTAATAACTAAGAAAAAAGAATAGAATTAAACCTAAAGAAAATAAGGAATAAAAGAATAAAGTTAAAAACTGGAATCAAACAGGTAACAAAGGATCAATAAAACAAAAGTTGCTTCTTGGAAATGACAAATATAATTTAAAATCATAACTGGTGAGAATATAAAGGAAAAAATTAAATGAACAAATAACCTCAAGAGAGAAAAGGGAGATATAACCACAGATGTAGCAGAGGTTTTTTAAATTAGAGAATATTATGAAAAACTTTGGAATTAAACTTTAATATTTATACAAAATAGAAAAACTCCTAGAAAAATTTAACTTACCAAAACTGACTCAAGAAGAAGTAGACAACAAGATTTGTCATATATTCATTAAATAAATTAAATCTCATCTTTAAAATCCTCTACCAGTGAATAAATCATTTTAGATGATCTTTAAAGCATTCTATGAAACATTCAAGGAATATATAAATCCAATCTTAACCAATCTCTTCCAGAGAATAGAAAATGTGAAGTATCCCTGCATGGGTTAGGATAACAACAGGGTGTTATATCAGGGACTCAAAACTAGTTCAGTGGCCTAAAGAAGATATAATTTTGTTTTTCTATTACATAACAATCCATGATTGGCATTTTAGACAGAGAGGGATGTCATTCAGGACCCGTTTCTTCAACTTTGTTTTTAGGATTTTTGGCTTTTGGTGTTTTGTTTTTGTTTTTTTGGCTGATTGATTGCGTATACATCCACATTCTGGCTCATAAGAAGTAGACAGAGAGTGTATGGAAAATGGAAACCTCAATATTTAAAATCCCTGATTTTATTTTATTTTTGCGGTACGCGGGCCTCTCACTGTTGTGGCCTCTCCCGTTGCGGCGCACAGGCTCCGGACGCGCAGGCTCAGCGGCCATGGCTCACAGGCCCAGCCGCTCCAGCGCATGTGGGATCCTCCCGGACCAGGGCACGAACCCACGTCCCCTGCATTGGCAGGCGGACTCTCAACCACTGCGCCACCAGGGAAGCCCTAGAGTTTACTTTTAAATCCTTAGCCCTCAATTTCAGCCACTTCCTTGCCAAATGCTCTTTCTCCATTGTTCTTCTGTCCTTTTCTTGTGTAAAGCCTCATCTCTGTTTGAATCCAGCCCTCGCCCTTCCTGCACCTGTCACCAGGCTGTTCTGCACAGCTGGGAAAGAATCGCAAGGCAACAGAAAGTGCCGCTGGAAGTCTGGGGTTCTTACCTTCTTGCCTCCGAATCTAAAGACAGCATCTGCAGCCACCTTTTCCTCTTCGTTTCGTTACAATGGAAGAAATTCATTGTTTTACTAGGGTCAGTCTCTTCCCGCGTGCTCAGATCCTATCCTTGCCTAGCTCTTTAGCGACGTCAGGACTTTGCAGATTTCCTTTCTGCCCTCTGTCTTTGACCTCCCTCTTTCTCCTGGCTCCATCTCATCAGCATTCAGCATTCAGGCATGCTCCTGTCTTCCTGCCTATTTTACAAAAATCTCCCTTGTCTATGCTATACTCGCTCAATTCATTCATTCCATAGATATTTATTAAGCAACTCTGATGCACCGGACACCAGTGACCCAAACAGACGAAAACCCTATCCTCATGGAGCTTATATCCCAGTAAAGGCAGGCAGACAGATACGTGAATAAGCAAAGCATCCTGTAGACTTCAGAGAAGAGCATTATGGAGAAAAATAAAGTTGGAGCAGGAGAAGGGGAATGGTAGGAGGGAGAAGGAGATTAAACGGGGTGCTCAAAGGGGGCCCCCAGAAATGGAGCAAAGTCCTGAAAGAGATGAGGAGTTTTCCTATAGAGACGGGGATGAGCATTCCAGGGGGAAGAAGCCCTCTTCCTCTGAGTCTCCTTTACGTGCTTCCTTCCGTGCTCATGATTTATCTGTTACCTAAATGATCAGAGTCTCAAATGTACACCTCCAGCCCTGACTTCTTTGCTGACCTCAGACCACACTCCTACTGCCTTCTCACCTTGGATGTCTTCTCCCTGTATTAGTCTCTCTTGCTGTCATAGCAAATTTCCACAAACTGGGTGGCTTAAAACAACAGAAATGTATTCTCTCTTAGCTCTGGAAGCAGGAAATCCAAAATCAAGGTTCAGCAGGGCTGCACTACTGTTCTTTGCTTCTTAGTTTCTCGTGACTCTGGGGGTTCCCTGGCTTCTGGTAGCCTCCTCACGTGGCCCCACCCCAGTCCCCGCCTCCTCGCCCGGCCCCACCCCGGTCCCCGCCTCCTCGCCCGGCCCCCCGTCCTGCCTCCCGCGGCCCACCCAGTCCTCGCCTCCTCGCCCGGCCCCACCCCGGTCCCCACCTCCTAGCCCGGCCCCACCCCAGTCCTCGCCTCCTCACCCAGCCCCACCCCAATCCCCACCTCCTCGCCCGGCCCCACCCCAGTTTTGTTAAGATTATTTGGTTAAGTCGATAAGGGGTAGTAATGCATATTTGTGCAAATAACTGGAACTTAAGACCTGTATTTTTTAGTCATCCATTACACCACTGTTAAAACAGATCATTTTGTATTCTTCTCAAAATTTCTTGATTAGTGCGGTTCGTGAATTTGCCCTAGTTAATTATTTATCACATATTACCAAATGGAGTGTAATAAAACTATTGCCATTTTATAGAGAATTGGTTTATAAAAGTTAAATGCATGAACCCAGATCATCATAAATATAAATTAATGAGTGATTCATATATGTTGGTACCAACAGGCTTTATCTGGTTCTCTTCTGAGTCTTTTTTTCAACCCATTTTTCTTTCCCCTGGAAAGTGACAGTCAGTGATTTTGGGGGCTCATAGACAATTTTGCCCATAATAAGCGGAAGACAGCCAAAAAAGTTTGTGAACCAAAACAACTACTCTATCACTACAAACTTCAAAAATTATTACATGCTGACTTGTATTATAGTTATCTTCCCATACATGCTGTAACTGGTCAACAAGCTGATAGGCTCCATGGGGTGGGGACCATGCACGGATTACACTGATTAGTGCCCCTGTGTCGTGGAGATTCTCAGTAAGAAGCAAGGAAGATGGTTGCAGCTACTCCCCCCAGATGGGCATATCCTTTACTCATACTCTGGGAGATACGAAAACAATTTTCTTTGTGACTAGGTTTCGGGTAGGAAATTGCTGGGATTGGAACAATGCTAGAGAATTTTAGACACACTCCATGTTTGAGCTATTTTTCTGATAATGACAGTGGTATTGGAAAATTAACTATGAATTCATAAGTAGTCTTCTAATACAGGAAGTTTTAAAAAACTCTTATTGGAGTATAGTTGATTTACACTGTTGTGTTAGTTTCAGGTGTACAGCAAAGTGAATCAGTTATACATATACACATGTCCACTCTTTTTCAGATTCTTTTCCCATATAGGCCATTACAGAGTACTGAGCAGAGTTCCCTGTGCTGTACAGTAGGTCCTTATTAGTTTACTATTTCATATATGCACACTAATACAGGAATTTAATAAGACTTTTTAAATGACTAAGGCTGGGAGTTAAGGTCACAGAGAAGATGAGGGCCTGACAGGTTCTAACCCCCACTTTTTTACTAACCTAATACAGATGCTAATATTCATTGGCAGGAGTTCGTCCATTGGTAGGAATTGACTTAAGTCACTCGAGAGCTTGATTTTAATGATGACTGACACCTCAGTGTCTCTCTAGCAAGAAATTTTCCTGCTCTGACATTCAAAAATCTATGTCTATGTCACAAGCTCCAAGAAAATGTGCCAGATGGTAGAGACCAGCAGGGAATTGAAGGCTGTTAAGGGCAGCTCTGCCCATTATAAAGTGAGATTTTTAAATTGCAGGGTGTGGGGAAAGATCAAAAGATCTTGACTTGATCCAAAAGATCAAGTCTATTTATTACATAAGAATATGAAATAACTATTTGACTTTCTTTTATACAAAACGTAGTTATGCTTGATAAGAACACACGCTGAGCACACGTAGGACCAAAGCTAAGTAATTGCCTCGTTGTAAAAGAAGACAATGAAGAATAAAGAAAGAACAGAAAACATTATCCTTTATGTTGATATTTCTTTTCATTACAGCGTGTAGGCTCGTATCCTCCCAAAGTTTAAGGTATATGTACATGTATCTATATGAGACGGGGGAAGAGTAACAGGAAAGATGAAGCACTGTGTGGAAGAAGTAATTCTTTTTGTACAATATGAATTATGTGTTTCCAGATGCTTTTTTTTTTTTTTTGCGGTACGTGGGCCTCTCACTGTTGTGGCCTCTCCCGTTGCGGAGCACAGGCTCCGGACGCGCAGGCTCAGCGGCCATGGCTCACGGGCCCAGCTGCTCCGCGGCATGTGGGATCTTCCCGGACTGGGGCACGAACCTGTGTCCCCTGCATCGGCAGGCGGACTCCCAACCACTGCGCCACCAGGGAAGCCCCCAGATGCATTTTTCACCTGTTGCAAATACCTGGAATTTTTGTTTATTCTACGCCCATGAGAGTTATTATAACTGCCATTGAAAAAAATTCAGTTTAATTCAACAAATATCTGTTAGACCCTATATAAAGCTCTACAGGGGACACAGAGAGGGGTAAGGGAGGTTAATTTGTCAAAGAGTTCGTGAGGGGGTGAGAAATGTTTAAGAGCAATCATATCATAAGGGAGAAGGAGGGGTCACTGGAGCCTGGCTGCAGGGGTGCTGAGTCCTGGCTGGCGCTTCGCCTGTGCTTTAAGTGCGGGCAGGTTATGTGTCCTGGTGGTGGTCCCCTGCCTCCATCTGGAAAACCGGGGAAACAGGAGAGTGTGTATCACAGGTTTTGTGTGAGGATTAAATGAGTGAACACATGCAAGTTTTTAATACTGGCACATTAGAAACAATCCATGTTAGCTGTCACTATGATTAGTGATACTCAATTTAAATGCTATGAGATATCAAGGGAAAGAGATACTGAATTTCATTTGGAGGATAAATAAATGCTTGGGGAGGGCTTCCCTGGTGGCGCAGTGGTTGAGAGTCCGCCTGCCGATGCAGGGGACACGGTCCGGGAAGATCCCACATGCCGCGGAGCGGCTGGGCCCATGAGCCATGGCCGCTGAGCCTGCGCGTCCGGAGCCTGTGCTCCGCAATGGGAGAGGCCGCAACAGTGAGAGGCCCGTGTACCGCAAAAAAAAAAAAAAAAAAAAATGCCTTGGGAAAGAAAACGTAGCATTTGGAGTGGGTGTTAGACAAATGGGCATGATTTTGAGAATGGGGTGAGGGCAAGGTGTAAAGAAGAGCTTCAAGCGTGAACAGCAAAGCATCATTGAGCCATAGGAGGCAGGTCCTGGACAGGAGAAAGGGCCTGAGTCCGAGGGGCTCGCAAGTGCTGATGGGAGAATCCGCGTGTCAGGTCTGGAGGGTGGGCGACTGTCAAGGCATTCCAACCACAGATATCGACGAGAGGCGAGAAAACCCAGGGCATCTTCCAGACAGAAAGAGAAGGCAATGGCTAGTGGATGTGTCTTGGGAGAAGTGGAAACTTAGATTTGAATAACCTGAGAGTCAGATGTCAGTAAGATATCCACATAGGCAGTTGGAAATGTTTCAAGCTGACCCATTTAGAAGTCTAAACACCATAATGTGTGATCAGGAACAATTTGTAGGCATGTAGTTTTTGCTTGTGAAATGTTTTAGAAACTGAAATGCTAGTCTATTAAATAACTTTCCTATAATCACATAATTCATCACTTAAAAGAGTGAAACCATAATTCATGATTTCTGATTTATTTTTTTAATCTAGCTTTAGAGATTCCCTTCATAAAAGTAAAGTAAAAAGTGTTCACCAGTACTGCCAAAAAATGTGATTTCCAACCAGAGTGTCACCCTAGATACCTGAGTCTCTCTCTCTTTCTACTAAGTGATGTTACGTGGTCCTTTTACTTTGGGAGAGGCACCATCTGAAAGGAAGATGAATGTACCTGACCTGCTTGAGTTTTAATCCAGACTTGTGACTCCACAATTACTATCAGGCAACAATAAATATAGCCCCCTTGGCTTTTTCAGAAGAAATGGGTGTGAAGAAAATAAATTGCCACATTAAATCATACATCAAATCATTAGACCAAGGCACTGTGTGGCTTTGTGTAAGACACCAAAACAGAAAGTAACATTGTTTCCTTGTTTGGAAAATGGAGATAATAATAGTGTCTCCTTCATAGGGTGGTTGTGAGGATTAGATGAGATAATCCATGTAAAGACTGAGTACCGTGCCTGGAAATAAATATGCCCAGTTATTTCGACCTGCTACTTTGGTTTGATGCCAGCTGACTAGGCTATATGTGGCATGGAAACTTGTCACCAGAGAGGACCACAAGCTAACTGATTATACACTAAGAGGAAAGAAAAATGAATAAAGCTGCTGCAGAAATGTAGGGAACTGTATTTCTTAGTTCAGACGTTGGTGTGTTTCTACATTGCTTGTGTGGTATTGTAAGCAATCAAATCAAGTGTTCTTGTTTTCTTTTCAGAAAAACAAAAGTATTTTATAAACACAAATAATGTCTTTCTGATCTAAAAGTTGTGTGAGGTTAGATGAGTCTATGTTGAGAGCATGTTTGCGCACTATTGTGACTAAGATTTATACAGGTTATTTTCCACCTGAAAAATAAATTTGAAATATAAATTGTCCTCCAAGTCAGTTGCAGGGTTTTTTTTGTTTTTTTTTCGCGATACGCGGGCCTCTCACTTTTGTGGCCTCTCCCGTTGCGGAGCACAGGCTCCGGACGCCCAGGCTCAGTGGCCACGGCTCACGGGCCCAGCCACCCCACGGCATGTGGGATCCTCCCAGACTGGGGCACGAACCCGCGTCCCCTGCATCGGCAGGCGGACTCTCAACCACTGCGCCACCAGGGAAGCCCCAGTTGCAGGTTTTGAAGCCATTTTGTATGGCCAGATTCCTCCCTCTCCCAAATTGTAAGCAACCAGCAACATCATTTTGCAATGCAGTGACTACTTCATTCAAATCAGCCTACATCACTTTGATTTTTGAATAAATATAACGGTGGAATTCTATTTTGCATCAATTTTATAGCAGTGTCTTAGAAATAACCCTCAGTTTTGCATCATTTTAATTTGAGTCTTAGTACTGTTATAAATATACCTTCAACTAAGATTTCTCTCTCATACAATAGCACTACTAGTGTTTTTGATCTACATAAAGTGAAGAAGAAAAATGACAGAGAATTAAGCAGCTGAAAATGCCCCTAATTTAGCGATAATGCAAATAATGGTGCTGTTTAATCACACTAGGATTCTATCTTACTTCTGTCTTACTTTGGCTACAGGAATCAATATTATCAATGAGTTTCCCATTCTATATTCTCTCACACACATTATTTTCATTGTAAAGCAATGCTTAGCACAATTTCCCTTTCTTTTTACAGGTAAGAAGTAGAGGACGATATCTAAGCAACTTATTCTACTTGATAGTATTTTTTTTTCTCATCCTCCTATTATTATGAACTTTTATAATTAAACTTTTAGTTTCAAGATCATTTAGATTCACATAAATTGTAAGAAGTAATGGAGAGATCCCATGTAACCTTTACCCCATTTTCCCCAACAGCAGCATCGTGAAAAATCACCACACGGTAATTGCAATCAGGATGTTGACGTCTATGCAATCAAGATACAATGTTCCACCTCCACAAGGACCCTTCTTCCCTCCCTCCTCCATCCTCTCCTTAACTCCTAGTAGTTTGTTCTCCATTTCTATAGTTTTGCCATTTCAAAATGTTACATAAATGGAATCACATAGTATGTGACTTCGGTAATTGCTTTTTTTCACTCAGTATAGTTCCTGGAGATTCACCCAAGTTGTGTGTATCAGTAGTCTGTTCCTTTTTATTGCTGAGTAGTATTTCGTGGTGTGGATATATGACATTTGTTTAACTCTCCACCTGCTGGAAGATATCCTGATTGTTTCTAGTTATTGATTTTAAATTCTAAGTTCACATTTGTAAAGTTCTACTGTATAATACTGATGCTCTACTGTTTCCACAGCCTCCCAGGGCTTTAGATCATCATGTTCCAGAAAGGCAGTGTCTTCTATACTTGTCAAACATGTGGTTTTTCTCATTTAATAGTGTCTCTCTTGACTTACATCCCATTGGACTATCCTTTTGTATCCCTGTGGGTGTTATTTTAATGTATCCAAATCAGAAGTAGGGATGTTCATGTTGCCCGTTGCAGCTTGGCCTAGACTTGGAGAGCAGGGGGGAATCATGACCACAGACACCAGCCAAAGGAAGGCTCAGCTGGTCCCACAGACAGGCCTCTGTCTCCTGTCTCGTCCTCCTCCTAAGTTCACTTTTTATGCTTTAGTCCTAGATGCAAAGATAGCATCACTCAATTATAACTCCAAGGCCTCCCATTTTGCCAAAGAAGACACAGATATTGGTTGTGATCCACCAATGGAAAAAGCAGAAAGAAAACTATCCATGCTTATCCCAGAGACAAAGACAGTAAAAGAAATGAGCAGTGGTTTCTTGTGCTGGACCAAAGATTTCCCAAATGTTTCCATTCAATAAACATTCATGGAGTGGCCAAATGCCCTGCTGAATATCATGGGTGTGGGGTACACAACACCAAGATGACATAGTTCTCTAACCTGACCAAAGGGAACTCAAATGGAAAGAGCAGATGCGAATAATGATCTTACTGGCCAGTGATTGAATGTCAACAAATGCATTGTCTGATGGCCTGCGAACACCCCTCTGCATTTAAAAGAGAGCTCCTGGGCTTCCCTGGTGTCGCAGTGGTTGAGAGTCCGCACGCCAATACAGGGGACGCGGGTTCGTGCCCTGGTCGGGGAAGATCCCACATGCCACGGAGCAGCTGGGCCCGTGAGCCATGGTCGCTGAGCCTGCGCGTCTGGAGCCTGTGCTCTGCAATGGGAGAGGCCACAACAGTGAAAGGCCCGCGTACCACACACACACACACACACAAAGAGAGGTCCTGAGCCAATGTCACCTCGGAGGGAGGGGACATATATAAAATTATCACTATTCATAACTGCTCTCTGACAAGTTATATGCTCATCAGGGAGAATATTCCTTAGTTAGGGGATATATAAGTATCTAATATGTGATATTTGCAAGGTATCACAAAAATGCTCTCTTTAACTTTTCTTAAACAAAGTTCAAAACCATTGAATACGAATTCTATGTAAGTCCTGATAGTGACTTATTTCATTTAGAAAATATTGAAATGGTCACATGATCTTTCTTAGTTTCAGTCTTTTCAGATTACATTGATTCATTATTATTCAGTTGGTTTAAATACAAATGGACAACTCTGATGATTGCAGTGCCTGATTCATCCTGAATCAAGTGGTTTGGCTGATCTGTATGTATTTAATGATTGCAATATCCAATCAGGAGGCTGCAATACTCTTAACCTAACACTGAGCTGAGTCTCTGTGTTGGTTCTCTTGAATGTTGTAGAGAAACACACCCTGGGGAAGAACAAAGAAAAACCACTAACTGGAAATATTTTCCCACAAGATTTTTTATGTATTTTATTTTATTTTATTTTATTTATGTCTTGAATATATTATGCCTATTAAAACTGCTTCTTGGAGATTTTTAAGATCCTCTTCCCCCATGGCTTTTAAATGATCCATTAGTTGGGGAAGAAAGTGGGGAAAGAATAATAGTCTTCTAACTCCATTTGTCTGAAGAAGAAATCCATCCTCTGCATGATTGCGTAATGATGGAACATTATCAAGCCCACTCTTTAATGGGCCATAACAAAATTAAATTCTCAGCGGGCTCATGAGCATAAGATCCAGCAGAAAATCACAGCTACCTGCTCTGAGCACCATTAAAGCAAATGAGAAAGTAGCCTGTTTTTGGAGGAATTAATTTATGTGATAGACAGCCAACCAGA
The DNA here is from genome assembly GCF_059928025.1 of Delphinapterus leucas. Classification (NCBI taxonomy): domain Eukaryota; kingdom Metazoa; phylum Chordata; class Mammalia; order Artiodactyla; family Monodontidae; genus Delphinapterus; species Delphinapterus leucas. Next base: position 130,418,602 of record NC_143133.1, on the reverse strand, counting down.
ATTCTTTTGGCAGGGTTATCCTTTCTTTAAACATCTAGTTATTGCTTTGGGCACAGAAAACATATTTGCATGCAGCAGTCATTTAGCAACAGAGTCAAAAAACAAAGAGTAAGGCTCAGAGATACTGTCTACTCTGACATATCCAGGTTGCAACTAAACAAAACACAATTCAGGTACAAATATAGAATTTTCAAACCACATTAGAAAGGACCATTATGGTTCTTACAAAATTGTAGCAGCTTTGCAGAACCTTTGTTACTTCACTTTGATGGGCAAGCTAATTTTTTTTCTTTTCTGTTATAGATCATGGCATTCTTACCAGATATCAGACTTCCAACTGCATTATTTTATCTGACTGTGTCCAAAGCACGTTGTTTTTATTGTCTTATTTGCCTATAATAATAATCAACCTGCAGTGTTTACTGGGTAATTTCCATGGTCAGCACGGTGCTAAGGGAAATAGGAAAACAGAGGAAGCTCAGGTAGGATACAATTAAACACCAAGCATGTAGTAGAGAAAGTTTTCTAGAAAGCAGGGGTGCATGAAAGCTTCACAGGGCAGGTGGGGACTTGAGCTCGACCTTGAAGTTCAGGTAGAACAAACACCGTGAGAAAGATGGAAGGCTTTCTAGCACCAGGGAAGACACAGAGGTGAGAATGTACGTGTCTGTGTGCTCACGAAGTTATGCCCATAGCCAATACAGTGCCTGCCACTCAGTAAGCATCAGAGGACTGTTAAATGGTTATAAATATGTAGATAATATTGATATAGGGATGGTCCTGGATCTCACAGTCTTCTGAAGTCACTCAGAATTCTTTTTTTTTTTTTAACTTTTCAGCACTGCTTTTTTTTTTTCTCATTAAAATTTTTGGAACGGTTCAAACATACAGCAAACTATACGGAGTAAACTAAACACTCATGTATCCTTCACCCAGAAGAAATATGTGTTAACATTTTTCCTTTACACGTCTCACGCAGTATTCTTTAACATGAGGCAGTAAGCAAGGAGGTGCACCACTGTCAACGTCCACTGTTCTGCAGCTTAAATAGGTCAATTTACCCCCAAGAGTGGCAGTGATATTGCTGCAACGTGACACAGCAAGAATCTTAATTCTCATTGCAAGAATTTTCCACTGGATAGGCCAGACAGAGCTGGGGAAGGGGCAGGTCTGGAAGTGGCGTTGGGGGACCTTCAGCCCATCTGCTTTTTCCAGCCCTTGTCTTGACTCTAATCACCCTTAGCAGGTGTCCCGTGATGTAGCATCGCTGTATCAAAATCAATGTATCTAAGAGAGCTCTGTCTTGAGCCTGGGCTGACTGGAGCTATTCTTTCCAAACCAACCTCTCCATTTAAGAGTAAGATTAGTTAAAGAACTATGAGCAAAGTTTGGTGAGAAAGCTATCATTTTCATCTTCCTGGATACTAGGTGATGCTCAAATTCCAGGCCCAGCCAGCTGGAGTGAGAGCACTGTTCACTGGGCATCTCAGAGCCTTGGACCTTCTCTGCATTTCTGTTGTTCTTTCACACCTTTAAATGGTACCCACCGAGGATTGAAATGTGCTTTTTAGCATTTATTGGATATATTGGCTAAAGGCTTATGTTTCTGCTCCTTGCTTTTAGAACAGATGGTTAATGAATGTGCTTGTGTGTGCACGTGTGTGTTCAAACAGCTTTCTCTAAAATGTGAGCCAGAAATTAAATAGCTTCATTTAATTTATCTGTAGCTCTCAGTTATGTCATTACATGTGCACCCATAGCTCTCCAAGAGGGCCATGATCTCTCAGATAGTTTTTAATTTCTCTACAATATTTAAATCTTATTTAAATACATGGCAAATATTATGTATATGGAAATATAACAATTCCACTCGGCTTCTGCAAAAGGCATCTACCAGAGGAATGATGTCACATACGGTCTTCCATCTTCCTCATTTCTTCTCCATTTTCCTCTCACTCTTCATGATCAGAACTGCTTCTCTATAGGTTTATTAGGAGAAAAAAAAAAAAGGACACAGTATGTCCTTTATACCTTCTTTCCCACTTGTACTTATCAGCATGAATCAAATTTATTGTTTTTATAATTCTAGCACCAAGGGACAGGATAATTTCAGCATAATGAACTATGTTTTATCACTCCGTCCCCCAGGACCTGATCTAGGCTGCAAAGTTTCTAACAAACTGTTATCTGGACTGACAGGAATGTAGGATTAAAAAGCCCTTTAAAACCTCACTGGGAAAACCAAAAGCATCCCTGGTGACAAATATAGGAGAAGAGAAATACGTTTTTATTTCACATTTAAATGCTTCAAGGTAGTATTATAGAAAGATATATTCTTCCCAAATGTCAATATGACATTGAGGTGTGGCATACATTGTAGCATGTATTCTGTCACACTTCAGACATTTTTAGGATTGTCACAGAGATGGGGGGATATACATAGATAAAGAGACAGCGAGAGAAGAGCAGATAGGCAGTCCCTCACGGAAGCTATGATAAGTCAACCTGAATAGAAGTGCTCACCTGAAAACTGGCCAGGAGGCATGTTTGTGGGAGAGAATTATCATCCTGCCCTTGATGCACCCACGCCACTTGTACCTTGAAATCTCATCACCCACACAGTAAACATTTTCTAATATGTTTTCTTCTCTACATTCCTGCCTAGGAAGTCCCAACCTGTGAGGGCTCTGTTCTTTTGGTGTTGATTTTCCGTAATTCAATTTTTCTCTTGGCAAGTATTATCTGCAGGTTTTTTTTTTTTTTTTAAACCAACTGAATACTCAGTGGTGGGAAGCCATCCAGAAACAGAACACAACAGGCACGAACACGAGAGCCGAGTACGCCTAAAATGAGTGAATTCAACCACTGGAGGGCGCTATTGCAGTATTTTACAATTGCCATTAAGAGTGGGAAATAGGCGACCCCAGCTCAGCTGCCACGGCAAATGAAAAAAGTTACCTCCACAGTTTACCGAGTTTCTGTTGTATCTCCAGATCTGTTATATCAATTATACCAAATGCACGTGAAAACTAGTATTGCCTATATCGAGCGTACTTCAAGTTAGCTATCCCAAATTGGTAAGGTATAAATGTGGGTGGAACCAGCAGGACACTCCCTGTCTATCATACATTTTCATAGCTTTAAACCTTCTCACTGTGTACAAGATGATGTATATATTTAAATGCAGGATTATTTAGAAGTGACTTTCTTTTTTACTTTTAAATATTCCTACTCTTTCTAAACAAGACATGGGTTGGTAACTTAACATAAGAATAGTGACAGACACTGTGTCTTATTCACACTGATACCCCCAGCCTGGCTCCGCGCCTGGCATTCAGTATAGTTTACTGAACAAAAAACATAAATGAATGAATTCATGAATAGATGAGCGAATGAAAGCTAATGAAGGAAATCACTGGGAAGTTAGCACAAAAAATTAGAGAAGATGTACTCTAATGGAAAGCTCTCCCTCTGCAATAATTTTAACACATTCAAGTCATGGGGATCCTTGCTACGAAAATAGTTTTATTTATATAATTCCGTAAATGTTTCTCTCAAAAAACGACGGCAGAAATATCACAAGATGGGGAAGTTGGTACAATCGCTGAGACAATCTATAGTTAATTAAGATACTTATCCAAGATTAAAAAATATAATCATTAGGGCAAGGAGAGATGTTCACGTTCAGGGAGCTGGCGAGGATGGGCTAAACAGAAAAGCATCAGTTTATACCATGTAACAGACAAGCCCCAAATCTTAGTTCCTTAACACAACAAAGGGGAGAAATTATAGAGTTTTCTGCTTTACGTCTTCCCGTGCTGGGGTCTGACTGATGGAGCAGCTACCATCTCGAATGTGACCAGTCACCACGACAAAGAGGAAGACAGCTCACTGCAATGGCAATTCAGTGCTCTGGGGCAGAAACGCACATCTTACTGCGCATCTAGAAGAGAAAGGAAGCTCAAATACTTCATGAAGGACGACTGACCACCACATTTAGAAAGTAAATCCTGACTGATTTCCACTAAAACAATAAAATCCTGTATACATCTTAAAAGAATAATGAACTAAGATGTATTTAAACCCTAGAAACTTCCTTTTCTTGGTTTGTAAGTAGGTAAAAGGCACCTGAAGGCTCTGCACGGACTCTCGCGCCTTCTGTGATGCATGCAGTGCGGGAGGACCGAGCGCAGGCAGGGTCTCAGTGCCCACAAAGAACGTGCAACTGCGAATACGGGGACTTAGGGTGCACAGGTTTTTGCAGACTACAAGGGCACAGGCACTCCTCTAAGGGACAAGAGTCTAAATGTTAATACAGATGTTCAAGGCTTTCTAGAAGGGAGAGTGCTATGTGTCTGTGTGTGTGTGTGTGTGTGTGTGTGTGTGTGTGTGTGGTGTACATTCACAATTCACCTGGCTGCCCTTTCAAGGAACCGAGAGAGATTACGTACAGCCCAGTAAAGAGAGAGAAGAGGGTGGCCTAGATTGTAAATTCAAGGAACTTCTGGAAGGATATTTACATACTGAATATTGACTATCTCTTTGCAGGAGTCAACAAAGATTGTTGAGGAGACAGTGTGAAGGGGACAGGACTTATGATCGGTGAAGGTTTCCAGCCTCCACCCACCCCAGTGAGGAGAACAAGAGCCCGCCCCCTCCCCCGCCTCTGCCTTCTGACAGACTAGTTCAAGGACTCTCAAGAGGCTGAATTAGGAAATGGGCCAAGAAGGACTGAAGCTAAGAATGCAAAAGAGGAGATGGAGAGAGAGTCTACGGAGAGAAGGAAACGTAAGTAGGAGGGTGAAAAAGAGACAAAGTCCGGGGTGGCGGGGGAGAAGAGAGCAAGTGTGAGAGGAGAGTAAGTCGTAGGGTTTGGAGAAGAAGAGGGTTTATTCTGTGACCTTTCGCCATGTGCTGGGAGGGCAGGGTTGCAGACAAGGGGCTCCATGTAAAGTGGTATGAAAAAGAATTGTGAGAAAGAGAAGCAGAGGACCTGAGAAGCATCCCCTGGGTTTATGCATTGCATTCCCTTTATTGTTTTCCAGAGGCTGAATGTTTTCATTACTTTTGGTTATTTGGACATGCTTGTTTGAATATTACTCTCTAAGGTTTGCATGGGGTTTTTTTTTGCTCATTTCTTTTTTTTTTTTTAACATCTTTATTGGAGTATAATTGCTTTACAATGGTGTGTTAGTTTCTGCTTTAAAACAGAGTGTATTTTAAAAATACAGATAAGAAACTGCTCTACTTAGAAATGCACAAATTAATATGCCAGAGTACACTGAAGAAACATCAAAGTTTTGGAGTCTTTTGTCAACCGGAAAAAAAGGTTGTTTGCCAGCGTCTTCTTAAAGTCTCTCCTTTTGCAGACAGGAAAGAGCCCCGATCGTTTCTGCAATGCTCTTCACCGTTCCTGGCCTCTGTGTCAGTTATCAGTCTATTGCCTCATGAGTCCAAACACATCCTTGAATATAATGCTTTATGACCACGAATTCCTTTCAGCATGTCTCCTTTGCAGTTAAGCAAGCGGAAGAGGCTTCTGGCAATTCCCACTGCAGGTTGGGAGGCAGGCCACGTCTCCCGCAGTGGAAGGAGCCTGCCCAAGCCGCGGGGCCAGACCACAATCCCTCTGCAACCTGGCCACCGTGGCCTGGTGAGAGCCTGCTCAGGACCCCGTGCATCCCACCCTCCGAAGGCCTCTGCACCCCTGGCATCCAGACCTGCAGTGCACCCATCCATGACCTGCTCCCCACCTGCACTTGCAGGGCTGCCTGCTGTTTCCCCCAAATCCACTCCAGCCAACCTCTCTGCTACTGGGGGACCGAGGCACCCTTTATCCAAGAAGTCTGCACTCCTTCCAAATGCAGCCTTCTTCGGGTTTTCTTCCTCAGCTCTTTGGTACTAGATAGAGTTTCCTTGTGTCTTACAGTTACTCTTTAATTAGAGTTAAAATTCTTATACTAATGTCGACTGAAAAAAATGCACAATCTGAAAGTCGAGAATTATATTTTATTTGGCTGACAAAACTGAGGACGTAAGCCCAGGAGGCAGCCTCTCAGATAGACTGCTCTGCAGAGGTCAGGGAGGGGCCGGGATCTATAGGAGGTTTTGCAACAAAGACCAGGTAGTCACAGTTTCAAAAGATTACTGTTAATTAAAGAAAACCAGACATCTCAAGTTAAGGAATTTAGTGCTTTTCTATGTATGGGAAGATGCACGAGTCTGGTCTCACTGGTACCATTCCTTGGATGTGCACCTCAGCTCTCTGGGGCCAGTATCCTGTGCTTTCCCATCCTGAATCCCCGCAGGTGCATCGTCTGGGTGGCTGCACAGCCGGCAGCCCGTTTGTCTCCATGCTGAGTCCCCTCAGGGCTCAGAGCCCCCGGGGCAGCTGTAGTGGCTTGAGAGCTGCAACATCCTTTGGTTACTGACATGGCAGGCAGCATTTTTCACTTCCCTTGTTTAACCCACTCTGCGCTTTCTGTCTCCCAAATAGACTCAGGCTGCTACAAACCCTTCCAGTGGTTTGGTGGGCCAGCTCCACTCCTAATACCATGTTCCTCAAGGGAAAGTGTGGCGGGCTCGCCACTTGGAAACATCCATTTTATGAGTGACGAAAAATGGGCAGATAGAACTTACGTAGAACAACAGGGGTCTAAAATAGGTTCAAAGTTAGATGTTAGATGGCTAAAGAATTCCCTTTCATCCACCGTTGAGTAAACAGTAAGGGATGAGTCTTAGATCCATAGCAAACCATGTTCTATGGCAGTCAAAACACAGAGATGAAATGACATATCCAAAAACGTAATTGGGCTTTGAGTTTGAGTCTTGTGACTTTCACTAAATCCCGAGTCTGGAGGACACACCTCCGTGGCATCAGTATGTTTGTCAGCCTGTCACCCACTCCTAGGGAGTACTCAGGCTCTGGTTCTTTCTTCTCTAGGCATCCTGTCACCGTTGCTTCAGAAATTTGATGTTTCACCCTGAAAGGTTAACAGCAAAAAGTTCAAATGTCCTTTCTCACCCGCATCCCCATCACACACACGCACAAATGTTTTGTTTTGTTTATTCCTACACCCTATCATTTTTTTCCCTTCTCTCATTTGCAAATAGCACCATTGCTTTTGAAAATCAGGCTATAATTTACTAAATTCAAAAATGTCTTAATTGAGGGTCTTGCATCCTCCCTAATCCGTATCTCCCGGGCAATCATCTGAGGGGTTTCTCCATGTTTGCCATGCACATGTCTAAGATTAGAATTTACATGAACAGTTCCCAAGTCTACGAGTCCCAAACTGAGAAGAGAGAGACCACAGTTACATTAGCTTTTGATAGATAAAATAACATCCTATCGCAGATACTTTTGAATCAGACTTGTCATGCTCTAGAGGGCCCATTTCCTTCAAAAGTGCAAAACCCAGAAGGCCAAGGAATGGAAGGAGAAAGTGTGATCTTGAGTGTGAAATATCTGATGGCAATGACCACGTTAAATATTCATACATTTCAAAGCAAATGAAATTTCCCTAATCATCACCTGGTGGTCACAAACTAATATGTATCTTATTAATCTCTTAACAAGAATGGGAACAAATATAAATTTGAAACATACTAGTCGAGTTATTGTCTGATGTGCTTTTCTTAAACTTGTTAAAGAACATAACAAAAAAAAATTCAGCATAGGAGAAAAAATAAGCAAACACAGGCTGAGTCAAACCCTGGAAGATACTATCAATTGAAAAATATTTAAATGCATTTTCAGCAAGATGTATGATGTGACAAACGGAAATCAAGTTACCTGAAAGGCACCAGATGTAGAAATCAAAAAACCTACTGCTAAGAATGTCAAAAATGGAAAAATATTAAGCAAAGTGGAGCCAGGAGAAATTCCTGTGTTAACATATTTGTCAATCACTAGTTTCATATCAACCACAAATCTCTGTTCTTTCAAAATTCTCTACAATTCTGACTATTTTTTCTGAAATTTTACTGTTGTAAAAATTTCCACATAGCCTGTGGGCAGCCTATTTTGAAGTTCCCATCCATTCACTAATTTTTTTTTTTTTTTTTTTTTTTGGTACATTCATGTAATCTTCCTCCCCCAAAGCCTCGTTCCTTACATCAGTCATTTGGAGACAATGGCTTGGCTTTCTTCCCCACTGTCTCCTAAACTGCTCCTAAACAAGCTCCCCTGCCTTCTCTGTTGCTGTTGCCCTGGTCCTAGTTCCAGTAGATTCTGCAGTTGTCTTTTCCCTCCCACCCAGTCCTCCAAATTACCTCCAGAGTTATCTTTAACACTCTGATTGTGTCAATTCCCTGTCAAAATATACAAGTTCAACATATAAAAATGAATGTGATAATACCTCCATGTACCAGCAACAAACAATTTGTATGTGTGATCAGAAGTTCCCAGGCTCATTGTAGATTTGCATGGGAATGGAAAAGACCAGGAACTGCTAAGACTCTCTCTTGAAGACGAACTAAGTGTGAAGATATACACTACCAGATATCAAGACTTACCATAAAGCCATGAGAATTAGGAGAATGCGGCCTTAGTGCCAGGAGAGAAAAGTTAACCAGGGAAGCAGAATAAGAAGGCCAGAAATGAACACATGGGTATCTGAACACTTGAGTTACAACTGAGATGGCAGGACAGGGCAGAGGAGAAGTTGTGTTCTTTTCAATTAATGGTTCTGGAGCAAGTGTGTCTCCATATGGAAAACAATGAAATTACAGCTTTATTTCATACACATACATGAATTAACACCTGGTGTGTTACACACTTAATGTAAGAGACAAATCTGTAAAGCTTTTAGGAGCTGATATACGAGACTATCTTTGTGACTTCAGGGCAGGAAAAGTTTTCTTAAATAAGATATAACAAGCAACCAGAAAAAAAAGACACATATTAATAAAGAAGAAGAAGAAAAAAAACCCCAAACAGGAAAAGCTATTGCAACACATAAAACTAGACAAACTTTCATATTCAAAACATGTTTTACAAAGCATTGAAAAAGGTCACACGATAGAAAAAGAAAACTTGAACCAGCACTTTACAAAAAAGAAATCCAATGGCTAAAAACATATTTAAAAATGCTCAGCCTCATTAATAATTAAAAGACGCAAATTAAAATCGTAAGGAAATTTTACCACACACCCACCAGACTGGCAAAAATTAAAAGTCTGACAAAATCAAGTGCTGACAGGGATATGGAACATTGGAAACACTCCTGCTATTAGCCTGCAGCCGAAGTGGTCACGCCACTTTAAAAGATACTTTGGCCTATTCTACTAAATTTGAAGAGACATTTATCTTATGGCCCAAAAAGGGCACTCCCTCGAAAAACGTGTGTGCATGTGCACAAGGAGATGTGTGAAAACAGTCACAGCAACACTGCCTGTAAGACCCAAACGTTGGAAACTACGGATGTGTCTTTCCACACAGTAAATTCTCCGGCGTATGCGTAGAATGGAATACTTGTCAGTGAGAATGAATAGACTACAGCTACACAAAGCAAGGAATAAAGAGCATTAGGCAAAAAAACCAAGACAAAAAGGAATATATAGAGAATGACTTCAATTATATAAAATTTGGAGCAGGTAAGATTGAACTGTCGTGTTTCGGGATACACACATAGATGGTTAAACTCTGCAGAGGCGGTAAAACTACCCAGTTAAGCAGGGACTTGACTGCATACAGGTCAGGGTTGTGGTTAACACTGGGTGTGAATGGGATGGGATGCTGGTGTGTGAGCAAGCCTCCTCTTTGGACCTGAGTGTGTTCACAGAGGTGTTTGCTTTATAATTTTTCAATAAATGGTACCTCTAGGTTTTGTGCACTTTTCTCTATACGACCTATATTCCACGGTAGCACCAGATGATGAAAAAGTACTTGCTCACTAGACAAACGTGAATCAACACACACAAATCTATCACTTACAGACCCAGTTGGGTCAAGTACATTTCTAGCTGAGGAAGAATTTTGCCCCGTTTTGAACACTTCTAGTTTACTGATGTTGCATTCCTTGTGTTGCCACAGACTAGAAATGTTTTTCCTTATCTCTATATTGGGCTCTCAGAATTTTTTTATTATGGACTCTATGTCTATTCCCATGCGACTGGTATTCAGAGAGAATCCAGATATGCTGAGTATTTTTAAAAAGAAAGAGGATAAAAGTCAAATGACTGAGAAAACGTTAATGTCAAAGGGAAAGACAGCAGTTGGCAATGTCCTTCTGACCGTGGTGAGAAACTCGGGGGAGTTTCTGCTGGTCAGCCTCAGACAAGGGAGGCCACCGTCCCGGCCTCCGCCCACCCAGGGCCTCCGCCTGCTGTGCCTGCCCCGCCTTCCTCCTCTCGGCTCTGCCCTTCGGAGCCTTGCCGGTCACAGCACGGTCATCAACCAGCTCTTTCCAGCAAGGCCATGGGGGTAGGCAGGGCCTATGTTGTTACTGATCGTTTATGATTTTTATTTCGATTTTGCATGTTACCTTTCGCTATGAACAGCCCACCCCAGACTTGGTGACTTAAAGACACAACCATTTATTGAGCTCTAATTCTGTGAATTAGCTGGGCAGTTTCCTCAGCTACTTTTAGCTGGACTGGCTGGTGAGGCAGCCAGCGGCCGCTGACTAGGATGACCTCTCTCATATGTCTGGCCCAGACGGCAGGACACCTGGCCACGCGTACGTCATCGCCCTGTGGGCCAACCCGGGCTTCTTCACCTGGCAGTCAGAGCTCTGAGAGCAGCAAAGGCAAGTAAGTCGCATCTGCACGTCTGCCACGTCCCCTTTTCTCAAGTCCGTCATTCAAAGCCAGGCGTGCGGTCCAGCCCAGGACCAGTGTGGGGAGGGTACGACCAAAGGATGTGAATGCAAACGATGCAGACTCTGGCCATCTCTGCCGTCCACGCAGCAGCAGAGTGCCTCTCCTAGGTCACGCAGTCAGTGTATAGCGCTGGAACCATGGCCCACAGCTCCCCACGTCCAGGGCAGTGTTCTTTCCACCAGGGCAAATAAACACGGGGAGAGGGGACCGGGGAAGGTGGCTAGGGAGTCACACTTTATTCAGTTAAGGGGTTTCGGTGGTGAAATTAACTGAGCAATTGCTACGTGATTGCTCTGTTTTATGTAATGTGAATCACTGTTAGAGTATTCAAATCACCAGCAACAACAGTGTGAAAATAGACATTCACCTCATCCTCTCATATCCGTTCACCCTCTTCCCAGCTCCCAGGGTCACCATCGCAATATAACTTTCCAGACGTCCAACAGCGATCCTTTATTTCTCTTGCAAGTACACACAATATTTAACCGAGCTTCGCAAAGCGGATGTCCTCTAAATTTGGTTGACTAAATGATCGGTAGCACAAAGAACACATTAAAGTATCAAACTGTTGCCCCGGGAATATTTATTTTGTTAGTAGTACCGTCAGTGCTTCAGTGTTCAGTCCCAGCAGGCCAGGAGGCTTCCTCGTTTGTCCACCGTTTGGAAAAGCCAGCCAGCCGAAGGGGGTGGGGACCATGTGTAGTTCGGCTCACACCCCTGCACCTACAGCTCTTTATCCTTGAGCAGACTGTTAACTCTGGGGTGCAGCATCCTTATCTAGCGCCTGCCCCACGGGCTATGGGAAGGATTGAACGGGATCGATCTACATGCAGCATGCTTGTCTCGGAGCCTGGCTCCTGCGGACACTCTGTAAATGATCATCTGTCCCATCGTTAATCCCTTGATCATCGTAAGACAAAGATTTGATTTAAAGAGTGATTTGTTCACAAACTACGATAACAGGGGACACTAGAAGATCTATCGCTAGGTAATTCCCAGATTTTTCATTTGTTTCCTGAAGTTGATTAAATCTCTTACAGCAAACCAGAGATGCTATTTCCTGGCGTCCTCCCCTGAACTGATCAGCTCACCCCGACCCCCGTTTCCAGCACCTGCATCTCCCTGACCCTATTCAGGGGACAGACGTTGCTGACCCTCCTTCACTCCCAACAGGAAACGGCACTGCACTCCTCTCAGAGTCACTGACCATCTTTCTACGTGTATTTAAAAGCACCACAGGGGTGAAAAAATTTTGCTGATAAAGATGCAGCCTAGTTCTTTATTTTTTTAAAAAAGTCATCTTTCTGAATAAAGTTTAGAGATTTCAGTGTTAACACTTTTCTTGAAAAAAAGTCGTGTTTTCTTGCAGATGTAAGGAAGAGAAGGCAAACTCTTTGCCAGGGGCGAGTCTTCCTCCTCCTTGGGCCCCGTTGTTTACAAACAATAATATACACACATGCCAGGAGAAGATATTACAGTAAGACAATAAATGGCCCCTAAAAACCTCAAAGTGCTTTGAAGACATTGCTGTTAGTTTCCCCGGTCACCATTTAGCAATAAAAATCTCAGATTCACAGAATTCAAGTGAGATCTCAAGAGTCAGGGGGCAATTGCAAAGTAATGAGGTCCCAGTGGTTTATTTTCTGAAAACTATTTTGGTCATTTCCACGAAGGGTTATTTTGAAAAATGAATACCCACAGTTCAAAACCTTTGTAAACTATTCTGAAGAAGACTTTTCAAAGAAACTAGACACGTCTGAATTTCCTTTCAGGGTTACTTGAAAAATTGACTGGAATGGATCAGAGAAAAAATGTGGAAAAAATAAAGCAAGATATGCAAAAAAAAAATTGTTAGAGCTGTGTCCTCCTAACACATAAGCAATAGATGTGACCTCGTAAAGAGATGGGGATTCAGAGGGTCTTCTACATAAAGTTGCTTGGGCGTACCAAAAGGTCTATTCCAATGAAAAGTATTTTCTTCAACAATTCCTACCATGTTTCTCATTCGTTTACATTAATTCACCAACTCCTATGATAATGACTCTGGGAGGGGTAACACAGTAAGTCACTGTTAGTGTGAATATTTTCAGTGAAAATTAATTCATCCAAAGAAAACTAAACGAACTACTTTTTTTTTTTTTTTTATGTCAGAGGGTGTGGAAAGGAGAATTCAGAGCATACCTGCTGGGACATCAAGTCCTAAGCAAGCAAGTAGCAGGATGTGGACACAGGGCATATTGTAGAACAGGGTGCCCAGTCTGTAGCTAGGCAACTTTCTCTAAGCCTCAATTCTCTCCTTGTAAAATAGGAATAATTCTATCTTGCTTAGCGTACAGAGTTACTGTGAAAATTGAATTCAATAATATTCTTGAAATATTCCAATGTTTCATTCAAATATAGAAAATGAAGGAATGGGTCCTAGGGTCAGAGGGTCACAAGGACAAAAGCCTGCATTACGATGGGAAAGATTGATGACATAAATAAATGAATGTATAGATAAATAATACAAGAGATGTCAGTTACTACATCCTGCTTGAAATTACTCTGGGAAAACAGTGTAGATATTTTATTCAAGGACATGATATAAGGAGGAAAAAAAGACAAGTTGCTGCATTAAATGAAGATTTTCTAACGTTCCTAAAGAACCCTGGAGACATGAAAATCAGTCTCTTCCCTTGATCTCTCCTTAAAGAAAAGGCAACTGCTAAAAAGAATGTGGTGGATTTTCAAGCCCTGACATGCACAGATGCCCATGAGATATGAAATGAAAAAAAAGCAAGCTGCTGAACCTTTTCGTAGATTCCATTATTTATATGTATGTTTGTAAATGCAGATAAAAAGATCTAGAGAACACACTGAACTATTAACAGTTCTACCTTGAGGGAGAAGAGTGAGAAAGGAAATTACACTTGTATAACATTTGGAAAGTTTCCAGCTACGCACTCCATGATTTCAAAAATTTGCTATAAAAAATAGTGTGATAGCTATCCTGATTGACATATGCACATTTTCTTACCATGGGGAGTGGTGTCAGCTGAGCCTTGACTAAGTAGGAATCAGTCAGATGAAACAGCAGACAAAAGTCGTTTATGGCGGACAGAGAGCCTGTGCAAAGGTGCAGGGGCCGGGGAGAGGGGAGGTTCCCAACATGCGCAGTAGTTCGGTAAAAGTGAATCCCAGGTAGATGCTAGAGAAGAGTGGGAGGGGTGGTGGAAGGCTGACCCACGTGCCCAGTGTAAGATGTTGAGGAATCTGAGCTTTATTCCGAGCCACTAGAAGCCATTGATGGATTGGGGGCACGGGAGTTATATGCTCTTGTTTGTGTTTCAGGGAGATGCCTCTGGCAGTGGTGTGGAGAGTGGCCAGGGTGGAAGAAAGGCAATTAGGAAGAACCTACCATGAGAAAAGACAGAATTCTTGAAGGCTTGAACTAAATAAACTAAATATAACCGAGAGTGGTCAATTAGACTACTGGCTTTTTGAAACTGAAGTTTAGGAGGGAGAGCTGTTCAGGAGATATGGCTTTAAGAATCATCAGAGTGAATAGCATAAACCAGATTTTCCCAATTCCATTATTCGTGTTTCCTGTCACAATCCAAGAAAAACCCATATTATTATTTACTGAATAATTTTTTATTGACTCACATTAACCCTCATCTTGAAGCAGTGAAATCATAGGTTGCATGGACCACGTTTTTCTAGTACACGTTAATATAAGTACATAACAAAATTAAAATAGTATCCTTTTTGTACAGCACCTAAATCCTTCTCAGATACCACCAGTGAAAACCATACTATGCTTTAGAAAACACAGGATCACGTGTTTCCAACTCTAAAAAATTATGAGTCTATGACATGTAGTCAAAACCTTCCTTTGAAAATTGAGCCCCAGACAATTTATTAGTAATTAGCCCAAGACTTAAATTAGATCAAATGTGGTCTCTGGACCTAGTTACTCAGAAATGCAAATTCTTAGGCCCTATTGAATCAGAAACTCTGGAGATGTAAGGCTATATCTGTGTTTTAGAAAGTCTTCCACGTGAATCTGACGTCCTGACCCTGAAGTTTGGTAACTGCTGCTTTGGACCACCGGCAAGATTTCTCCAGCAGAGACATTGAGGCACTTAGGAGAATCCAAGTCAGTGCTCTTACATCTAACAACACTCTGTAACTCTTTGTATTATCAGTATCCATACTCTGCATTTCAGAACTCACGCTCCACTCATTGACAACCATTAAATAAACCGACTGAGAACTAAGATACAGGGATGGTTTCCAGATCTCTGTGTCCTGTGTATCAACTTGGTGGCACTCTATACCACAGCTCCTACTGTCACGATTCTGCTTCAGCTGCGTGTCACATACTATTGATATTATGTGCTTAAAGTTTTTCTTTAAATAAATTTTCTTTTTTCACTTTAATACATTAACTTAAAAGAAAAAATTATATTACTGCCACCACCAGAAAGTCAGTATCATGCCATAAATAAAAGCTAACTATAAAAATAAATACTATGTTATTAAATTATATCTTTGCTTGTTAAAAGTTCTGCTCTTGAGAGTTGCATTCTCTGTCACCAAGTGTGGTTAGCCTGTCTTACGGAGCTGTTCAAGTTTCATGTCTAACTGGATGTAATCTGCATAGAAAAAGCATTGAAATGGACATGACATTCTCATCACAGGATTCAACTTCAGTTAACTGTATGTGCATGAACCCCCTAATATCATCTCCCATTCCAGAAGTGGCTCATATCTCATACTTTGGGAAATGCTGTGTTAAACCATATGTATACGAAAAACACTGAGAATCCATAGATTTTGACCAGGAAAGGTCCAAAACAAAACCCTCATATTCAAGAGGTAAACAGAAAAAGAAGGGCAAACAGTGGAGACCAGACCACCACACCTGGACGGAGCTGAGAAGGAGACCCAGCAAGAACAAGGGCTAAGTACAAGGATCCGCCTTCCAACCAACAGCAAGTCCTAAGCGATGACATAAACAACTTTATTTTATCAAAGTCCATGCTTTTATAAAAAGCACTACCAATGATACAGGAATTTTAAGAAATTCCTGAAAGAAATCAGGTGACGTCAAATGCAAGGCAAAACAAAACCATTCCCCACGTGCACAGTGAAAGAGGACTGACAGGTTTACCAAGGGTTAACAGGGATTATTTCTAAGTAGAAAGCATTATATATATACACCCCACTTTGCTTACCTACATTATAATTAAAGTTATCTACATTATTTTCACTATAATAAAAGTTGTATCATAAAAAGGAATGTTTTGTGATCTTGAACCAATTTTTTAATTGAACATGCATATTCATTATTTATTGTTGAGTATCAAATTACCCCAAAACATAGCGTGTTAAAGCAACCACAGTTCCTGTGCACTGGAAATCTGGACACGGCGTAGCTGATTCTCTGGTCTCTCACGAGGCCGCCGTTAAGCTCTTGACCCAGGGTCTGCAGGCTCGACCGGGGAAGGGTCTGCTTCCAGGGCCACCAGCAGTTGTCGGCAGCCTTCAGTTCTTTGTGGGCTGTTGGACTGAGGTCCTCAGTTCCTTGCTGTACTCGTCTGGAGGTGGCCCTTAGTGCCATGGCTGGGGGCCTCTGCAACAGAGCCTCTCTAAATCGAGGTGCACAAGCCGACAGGGCAATGGAGAGAGGCTGCTAGGGAGAGAAAGGGCCTGATATTTCATAACCTAATCATTGAAGTGACGTTCCCCTGATGTTGCCATGAAGAGCAGGATGCAGGGACCATTGGCAGCCGTCACAGAGGGTGCCCCGAGGAATCTTAACTCACCCAAATAATTACCTTTAGGCCTAGCTAGACGCTAAAACCTCACGCGCGCTTTTCATTTTACATATGAGCAAAGTGAGACCCAGCGCGATTCTGTGGTTCACTAGAGGCCAGCCTGGAGTGAGGAAGGTCTCCTGCGTCCCACCTGGATATTTTCCATCCACACTGCAGTGGCTTCTTACCAGCAACATGAAGTCTCCGTGTTGCTTACATGGCGTTTAGTCAAATAGTGCCTGAATGACGGTTCAGTGTTCTCGAGTGGCTGGCTGCCTTGCCTCCCCCGACAAAATCGCATCTAAGCAAGACCCATGTTTCCTACATCCTTATTTCCCTTGTACAGGAAATTCTAGGAGCCTCCTACCTACAGAATGGACTTAGAGAACAGTTTGCTGACTGATAAAACTCAAAAACTGCAAGGAAGCAGAAATGTTGGAGCAGGAAAGTGGTATAATTTGCTGTAGAGAGTCGTGTAACATCCTCAAGCTGTCAGATAAAAATTTCCTTAAGTAATTTTTACGGGACAATGTGGGGATCAATGAATTAATAGGTGCAAAGGTCAGCACTGCCCGTCTAGGAGAGCTCACCTCGAGGAAGCGTGGAGACCGAAGCTCATCCCCTCTCGACCTTGGCCCTGGGCTGGTTGGCATTTCCACTCCTTTCTCTCTGCGTTTGCATGAGGAGAACCTCAGCTTACTTTACACGATTGTGAAAGACAAAACTGACAGAGCGGGCTTCCCTGGTGGCGCAGTGGTTGAGAGTCCGCCTGCCGATGCAGGCGACGCGGGTTCGTGCCCCGGTCCAGGAAGATCCCACATGCCGCGGAGAGGCTGGGCCCGTGAGCCATGGCCGCTGAGCCTGCGCGTCCGGAGCCTGTGCTCCGCAGCGGGAGAGGCCACAACAGTGAGAGGCCCACGTAACGCAAAAAAAAAAAAAAAAAAAAAAGAGGGCAATCCTCTAATAGAAAGGGCAGAAATAGAAAGAGCTTCAGGTGCATCCTTGACTGTTATGTAGTTCCTTGGGAGATTGGGTCATACCCTGTCATTTTCTGGAGACGAGTTGACATCATCCAGACCTTCAGAAGGCCCTGTTTACGTTTAAATATCCATAGCCCATCAAAAATCACAGAAGCTGGGACTTCCCTGGTGGCGCAGTGGTTGGGAATCTGCCTTCCAGTGCGGGGGACACGGGTTCGAGCTCTGGTCCGGGAGGATCCCACATGCCGTGGAGCAACTAAGCCCGCGAGCCACAACTACTGAGCCCGTGAGCCACAACTACTAAGCCTGCGCTCTAGAGCCCGCAAGCCACAACTACTGAAGCCTGCGCGCCTAGAGCCCGTGCTCCACAACAAGAGAAACCACCGCAATGAGAAGCCTGCACACCGCAACGAAGAGTAGCCCCCGCTCGCTGCAACTAGAGAAAGTCCGCATGCAGCAACGAAGACACAACGCAGCCAAAAATAAAATAAATTAAAAACAAAACAAAAAAAACCAAGATGACTCTTTAAAAAAAAAAAATCACAGAAGCTGTTGAAGGTACTGGACGGGGCCTGCCATCAGAGAGACAGACTGAGTATCAGGCTTTCATGTGTCCTGCGTGGTTGCTTTCAAGTCATAAACAGCAGGACAGAGCCTGATGAGCCTGAGGTGTCAAAGGAAAACACAACTGTTTGGCTGTCCTGGGAAATTCTCATAGGAAAGAAAACAGAAAAATTAAGTGTGTGGTAAGGAAGAAAAGCTGAGGAAAAGGGAAAGTATTAAGGCTGATTTTTTTATCTTCCCATCTTCTGAAATCACGTTGTCTCAAGCCCAAATCACTGCACACCTAGGCAATGGTGAGACTGGTCCAAACCCCTCATTCCCACGCCTGGCTCTGCCCACTAAACCTCCCTCCCAGGCTACCAAATACTCTGAGCGTCTGAAGCATCGCTGTGATAGCTTTTCTTCTTTGCTGCAAAGTCTCTAATCCTCAAGTGGTCCCCGTGGTCTAACAGTTAAATTCAGCATTCATGGTCCCCAACAGTTCAACCCTATTTGAGGCCGGGTCAGACACCAGGAAATCAGCCATGCCTTCTCTCCTTACGGAAAACCACCCTCTGTGTGTGTGTCATAAACCGCTGTTTGATGTGGACGTTTCTATTGTAGCCTTTGGGGAGAGAGCAGAGACCAAGAGAAGGCACCGCAGACAAAGCTCCATATGGATCACTCAGCAACATCTTCTGGAGGAAAGAATCAATGGAAATTAAATAGTACTATGGCCAAGTGAAAGATTCTTGTATTCAACACAGGATATCCCATGAAAATTGAAAATTCCCCAACTATTTAGGGATGTCTATCATGTTTATGAACTATGAGAGGATATAAAATTCTAATCCGCTCACTTTTTGCTTCTAGTAATAAAATTGAGCCAAACAGAAGGAGAAAGCAAGCGATTGGTGGGAAAGAAAACTCAGCCATCTAGGGATGTCTCTTTTGTTTATTTGCATCCTTATGCAAACTCCACACAGCCTCTCTGCAAATCCTTGCATCACAGAATTATGAACCACACTCCTCTGAAGATCAATCACTGTGTTTCCTCACCATAGATGGAGCCTGGGTTTTCCCTAGGGACACAATGTCCCTCTTAAACTCTTCCAGTGAAAGTGGACAGATCTCTGAGCCACTGAACAATAGAAAGGGATTCACGCATATTTAACACCCACCTCTGGCTTCTGTGATGGCTGTTGTCTTGTTTAGGCTTATTAAGGTCTTTTAATGGATTTATGTCAACCTCTTCTGTCACTGTTGCTCTGTCCCTTGACCTCCAGAACCCTCTGTTGCTTGCCTGGATTTTCTTGTGTACGTCTCCCACCCAGTCCTTGTATTTTACTATTGGGCCTTCATTAATATATTTGGAACTACCTTTTGGACTGGAAATAGAGAAAAGTGATCTGCAAAAATAATAGAAGAGTAAAACAGATACACAAAGGGGGCTTCCTGCATCTCCACAGCACTCCAGTCCACTATCGTCCTCCAAAGGCCACACAGAATCCCCACTCTTAGAGTCAAGAGACCCTAGTATCCTCCTTTAACTCAAGTTAGTTCAAATTGAGTTCCTATTCTAACAGAACAACACTTTTCAGGGATTATTTATTTGCCTAAATTGAACGTGACTTTACTTATGGCATGAAATCAATGTCTTACAAGGTCTTTGTCTCATCTTTCACTTTAGCAAAATGAGAGGTTGTATTTAACTGCTTCCTGGAGCTATCAGAAGGAACAAGTAATCAGTCAGGATGCTGTGTCTTGGAGGAGAATGTGGGCAACTTTCCCCCTCTGTGTGGCCCAGGGTTCTTTCAGGATCACTATGACTCTCTAACTGGAACATTCCTCACCAGTTCTTTAACTCAGGGCGGGGAAGTCCCACTAGCTTTGGCTTTGAAAATCTAGTAAGGCTGAATCCACATTCTTTCGAGCTAGCAAAGGGTGAGGGCTGGGAAGTGGCTCCCCCTTAGGTGGGAATGTTCAGTCCAGATCCCCATAACCCTTATTCCAGGCTGGAATTCTGGGCTTATCCCACACCCGGAGTTCCAGGCACCACTGTCAGGCTGTCTGTGTGCTTGTTCTTCCTAGAACAGAGCTAAGAGAAAAGTGAAGTCTTTCTTACACAACAGTCTCTATTAAAAATTGGAAAATGAAAGCTACTAAGGGGAGTATTTCACAGAAACAAAACTAATTCTTACGCTTGTTCCACGTCATCATTGGGTTATCTGTCTAGCACCTAAAGGCGTTTGACATTGTGTCCTCTGACTTGGTTTCTAAAGATAATTTGAGCTACTGTCATGATATTCAGCTTGGCGGTTCATCGCCCAGAAACTCTGCAGCAGATGGCTCTCTCATAAAGCTACAGTGGTCTAGGGGTCAAATTCTGTTCTTCATTCACCTTGATCTTTGTTGTCTTAGCAAGCTGTTTTCACATTCTTGTTAGTTGGTGGTAAGTAATTTATTTATAATAGAATTGTGTGTATTGATACTCTTTTCTGATGATATCAATGATGAATGCAGATTAGACTCTTACTTTAGTAAGAAAGCATTAGTCATGAGCTAAAATGAAGTCATGCTTATTTTAGCAGCTATAGGGCTTGTTAACTTTCAAGAAATGTGGCATAGGCTTGTTTACAGAATTCTGAAACCTCCTTAGGTTGAGCAGTAAAGCATATTGCATGTTTAGTTTCACGGATTAAAAAAATCAACAACAACGAAAAAAACAGAAACAAGAACTTATTCTGCTTCCGCGCAGGTCCTAATTCTGCCACAAACTTGTTAGTCTTTGGACAAGTTAATTAACTTTTCTAATTTTTCTATGAAGTAGGGTTAAAAATAGTTGAATAATCTCTCAGAACAGTGGGAACTACTATGTAAAATGGTTTATAAAGCCATATATAACATTTTACAGATTTTAGTTGCGGTTATGTTTCCTGCTGATAATATAAGATAGCACATGTTAAATCTGCCTCATGTTCAGTCCACACTTTCATCAGCTTCCTTCTGGTTTATTAAAACTGCATTGGTAGCTGAACTCATTAGTAAAACTGGAGACTTTTCACTGGCATTTGATATATATAAGAAAGAAAAGTGTTTTCATACTGAATTGTCTTCAGAGCTGTCACTTTTCGGCTTCCCTTTGGTATGCCTTAATGCTGACTTTACATCTAGTAATTTGATACATTTTTCTGAAAAGCCTGCCCCTCAGAGGATGGGAGTTTGTGCAATTTACTAAAAGATTAATAACAACCACCAGCATTGCTGGTGTCAAGGCGGTGAGAGCAGAGCAAGGGCGCCCTCTTGCGAGGATGTCCTGCCAGTGCACCTCACGGATGGATGTAATTTGCGGCTCTAGGAGAGGGATATTCTCAGCACTAATTTGAGGTAGATGATTCTGCTGCTGTTTGTTTTATTTGCTTAAGAGACCTTCATACGTGGGAGTCATTGACCGTGATTTTGTTTTAATTTACATGTATAAGTGAGCTCATATATTTTATTTTTCGCTGTCTGACTTATTTCACCGAGCATAAGTACCCTTTAGGTCCAACCACGTTGTTCCAAATGGCAAGATTTCATTCTTTACATGACTAAGTAATATTCCATTGTGTGTGTGTGTGTGTGTGTGTGTGTATCACATTTTCTTTATCCATTCATCTATCAATGGACACTTAGGTTGCTTCCATATCTCAGCTATTGTAAGTAATGCTGTAATGAGCATAGGGGCGTATGTATCTTTTTGAATTAGCGTTTTTTCTTCTCCATAAAAATACCCAGAAGTGGAATTGACGGACTGTATAACAGTTTTATTTTTAACTTCTTAAGGAACTTCCACACTGTTTTCCTTAGTGGCTGCACCAATTTACTTTCGCGCCAACAGTGCGTGAGGGCTCCCCTTTCTCCACACCCTCACCAACACTTGTCTTTTTGATAATATCCATTCTGACTGGTGTGAGGTGATATCTTGTTGTGGCTTTGATTTGTATTTCCCTGATTTTCCTTTTCTCTCTCTTCTCCTTCTGGGACCCCTATAACGCGAAAGTTAGTACACTTGATGTTGCCCCAGACATCTCTTAAAATATCCTCATTTTTAAAATTCTTTTTTCTTGTTTATGTTCAGCTTGGGGCCCCAGCATGGTTGGCCATGGAGCCCGAGTCTCCTGGGGGTGACGCCAGCCCACTGGGGGCCAGTGTCATGTCCTGGGGCAGCTTGCTGGGAGGCTGGGGGCGCCCAGGGCTGGTGCTGACCTGCTTGTGGCTGGGACTGAGGCCCCTGGCTGCTTGGCCTGGGGGGTCCTGGCCTGGGGGGTGCCAACTGACTGGGTCCCAGTGCTAACAGTCTAGAGAATGGACTCCAGAATGGCACATGCCAGCCCCACTGTCCACGTGGTAGAACAAGCTCCCCAAAATGGCTGCCTCCAGCATCTATGTCCCCAGGGGAGTCCCACATGCCTCCTTCATCTGCGGAAGGCTCTCCATGATCAGCAAACGGCTCTGACCCAGGGTTTTTTCAAACTACAGTCTCTGGGCTGGAATTCAGAGCATGTGAGATTTTGTGTGCACCCTTTAAGGGTGGAGTATCTCTTTCCTACAGCCCTCCAGCTCTCCTGAATCCAAGCCCCACTGGCTTTCAAAGCCAAACTTTCTGGGAGCTTGTCTGCCCAGTGCAGGACCCCTGGGCTGGGGACCCCAATGTGGGGCTCAGAACCCTTGCTTTCTGGGGACAACCTCTGCAATTGTAATTATCCTCCTGTCTGTGGGTTGCCAACCAAGTGTGGATTTGACTCTAATGCATCTCCACCCCGCCTACACATCTCATTGTAGTTCCTTCTTTATATCTTTAGTTGTGGAAAACCTTTCCTGCTCATATTCAGGTCATTCTGGTCAATAATTGCTCTGTAAATAGCTATAATTTTGGTGTGCCCATGGGAGGGGGAGAGTTCAGTGTCTTCCTACTTCACCACCTTGGTCACACCTTCCTGAGCCATCTTTCTGACTGGACCTGATTCTTGGCTTGCGGTTCTTGACCTGTGAGCTTACTTTAGCAAGAACCCCCTGCCCTTCATATCTAATCAAGTTCCTCATCCCCTACACTATTGATACACAATCAAATTCTCTTCCTCTCCTCCTTGGTATCTAATCAAGTTTCTTTCAGTAATTTTCCATCCACTGATTCCCTCACTTTAACCATTGTAATCCCCAGCTGCCCTTGTTTTCTGACCTGAGTTCAGTTTTACACTGAAGTCTCTCTACTTTATGCGGTAGTTCAAATAAAATCTGTCTTGACATTTTTAACAAGTTTCTGGTGTGATTTCTCTTTGACAAGTCCTAAAAATATTAGACAACCTTTCACTCAATAATTTCATCTCTGAGAGTTTGTCTTAAAGAAATAAGTCAGAGTCCAGTAAAAAGATTTATTAATGAATTTGATGGTAGTCAATAAAATAGTAAAGGAATAGAAACAGATAGTCAATTTAAAATATCCAGCATTAGGGGAATGAGTGAGCAAACCAAGATGTAGTAATTCAGTGGTATATACTGTAGCCACAGGTTATAAAGCAACATGAAAAAAATTAATTGTATTACTGAAGTGCTTTGCATAAATTTATAAACACTGTAGTTTTAAAGTATTTTTAAATATAAATGTGGTTTTTTCTAAAGTCAATGACAATTTTTAAAATTGGGGTTATTAAATATGAAAATAAATGTAAGAGATATAATAAGCATATGCAATGTGTAGATCTTGTTCGGGATCTGGTTTGAACAAAATAAATGTAAAAAGATATTTTGGGAATAATGGAATTTTTAATATGGACTATGGACTGGCCTTCGTATTATGTAAATATATATTACACTTTACATTATGGGAGAATATGGTCCTTAATTTTTAGGAATATAAAATGAGCTAAGCAGAGAAAAGATTAAAAAAATGTATAGGGCTTCCCTGGTGGCGCAGTGGTTGAGAATCTGCCTGCTAATGCAGGGGACACGGGTTCGAGCCCTGGTCTGGGAGGATCCCACATGCCGTGGAGCAACTAGGCCTGTGAGCCGCAACTACTGAGCCTGCGCGTCTGGAGCCTGTGCTCCGCAACAAGAGAGACCGCGATAGTGAGAGGCCCGCGCACCGCGATGAAGAGTGGCCCCCACTTGCCACAACTAGAGAAAGCCCTCGCACAGAAACGAAGACCCAACACAGCAAAAATAAACTAATTAATTAATGAACTCCTACCCCCAACATCTTCTTTAAAAAAAAAAAAAAGTATAAAGCCTAACTCCAATTCCCTATAGCCTGGCTGCTAGTTCCTTTCTGTAGCTAGCATCATATTTACCAATATATTTTAAACCAAGGCATGAAAAAATAAATAAATAAATAAACAAAAATAAAATGAGCTAAGGATGAAATATTACAATGGCTGAGATTTTCTTTAAAATTCTTCTGCAAAGAAAAGAAATTAGATGAACAGATACGGAAATCTGTTTATAATTTTATATCTAGGTGTTCAAGTTATCTATTGCTTTTTAACAAACCATCTAGAAACAAGGTCTTAAAGTAATAACAATCATTATTTTACTCACAAATTTGGTGGTCGCCTTGAATCCAGGGCCCATCCTGCAGTTGTAGTCAGATGGTGGCTCTTGGGTCGTTCTTCATACAAAAGGATGGGGGCTGGAAGAGCTGGACTCTTCCTCTCCTTCCCTCACCCTTTCTCTTTCTCTCTCCCAAGTGGTTTCTATCCTTGGTGACCTCAGAGAAAACAGACTTCTTACACGGTAGCTGAGGCCCTCAGAATAAGGTCCCAAAAGAAACCAGCAGGAGCCTTGTGTTCTTTTTTTACCATATAGAAGTTACACAGCATCGCTTCACTTCTACTGTAGCCAATTGGTCCACTCAGGTCAAGTGGAAGGGTCATAGACTCCAGCTTTTGATGGTAGAGTGGCAAAGTCATATTTTAAGAATAGCATGTGAGATAGACGATACTGTCCCAGCCATCTTTTAAAAATAGTATCCGCCACACTAGGTGATGGATATTGGAGATTTGTCATCATATTGTCTTTTATATGTTTTGAAATAGTTACTTTTTGAATTGAGGAAAAAACTAAAAGGAAATGCATCAAAGCGTGCACAGAAAGCCTCTTAAATAATTTTTCATCCTCTTAAATTGCCTATAATGTTATATTAATTCTATAACTTAATACAAAAATATAATTTAAAAGAAATATTACCTTAATCCCTTCCCAATAGCCGAAAGTAGTCAGGATGTTCTAATATTCTAAAATTAAGTCATAATAAACATTATTAATGAAAGCTACTGCCATTTCCTTATTTCTTTTACATTTTTTAAAAATCTCTTGTTAGGTTGGAGCAGAGAGAGGTTAGGATTTATATCCCAGCTTAGATAATTACCAGATTGTATGTAAACCAGGCATCCAGGGACAATGGATGAGTTAATATGTGAATCATCTATAAAATAGTGTGCAAAATTTGGTGGATGTGCTTCAGTACATCTCATGCGGGGAGAGGATCCATAGATTTTATCAAATTCTGGGATCAAAAATTTAAGGATCACGATTGTTATTCTTGTTGTTGTTTAAAAAGTGTAACTTTTTTTCTAGCTCTGTGGATTCACTGAAAACATACATCACATTTCTACCTCTCTAATCAGTTATCTTCCCTTCATCATCCCCTACTTTGTTCACACCTACCTGCATAAATTATACTCTCCAAATTCTCCCCAAAGCCATAAGATTAGAGGTGGACATAAGCTCTGGCCATCTTTTTAATAATATCCAATGAATATTCACAGGTCTGTAACTCTATATCTTTAAATCTGAGTATTTGAGGAAGAATATTTCTGGATGCTACAACCCTCTACCCAATGATACATTAGACTATATTTTGTTAACAGTTGGTGCTACTAAAAAAAAAATCACCAGATTGGCATTTTACCATCTTCTCTATGTTTTTTTCCAGGAGAATTTGGGTCATATTCTAAATCAGCTTTTTTTTAGGTTTGGATACTCTGTTCAAATTATTGGCTCTATATCTTACTAGGTTGTCTAGGCAGCATTTATGTTGTTTTGCAAGAGAAAACTTCAGCAATTGATTTTAGTTGTTTTCTCTTATTTTGGAAAAAAAAAATCTCATGAGGAATGAAAAAATGAAACCAATGAGAAAACATGCAAACATGCGATTTTTAATGAGTGTTCTAAGAAACCCAGCAAGATGTTTCCCAGTCACTTTGAGTACCTCCCTGAGCAAGTCCATTCACTTCTGCACTCCAACCACTAATTACTAATTCTTTGGAGGTTCCAAAGGGGAGGTTATTGATGCATGACACACACAAAGAATTCAAACACAAAGAAAGTGTGCTGGTCCACAATCTCTTATTTGCAATTTCAAAATCCAACAACTCTGAAAATTGAAAATTTTTTCCATAACTCATTTGGTGCTGAAACATGATCTGACTGGGATTCATTTGATAATAAAACTTGACTACTTTTAGTCATTTTTCATTCCTCTTAGCCATAAGTTTTACTGTAGAACTGTTAATAGATTGGATAACTGTTAATAGATTGGATAACCTAGCCCTCCTCTGAGAGTGTTATATAACACAGAGTACCTGTCTGAAACAGAAGATTCTGAATACAAAATCCATCTAAGTCCTTGGGCTTTCTATAAAATTGTAGATCTAAGCTAACATTTATTTAATATATTAGTCTAAATAATTTCAAACATTAAAGCACTCCAAAGACATTTTAACAATATAATAAAGATAGAAAAACATATCAATTAACTTCATAGAGGGAACGCTTTAATGAAATAACACTCTAATGAGATTAAATGTCTTTATTAAGATCTAAAAAATCTGATAAAGAAGAGGAATAGTCATAGCTGACATTTATTGAGCCCTGATAAAGTGCTAGATGCTCTATTAAGTAATTTACATACATTATCTCATTAATTCCTCTATACAACCAAATAAATTAGGTATTTTTTATTATACTTTATAAATAAGGAAACTGAGGTACAAAACAGTTAAATAACATTCCAGGACACATTTACAAGAGGTTGAGATAGACTCTTGAGTCTAGTTAATGACTGTGGAGCCTGTATAGCAAACCCACTCGTTCTGGAATGATGGGAAACTGACCCTAAGATGTATTATACAATCGTGTTGAGCAGTTTGGTACTCCCCAAAATAAACAGGCATGCTAAAACTAATGAGTAAAAGTGTAAAAATGAGTGTTCCACTTTACTGCACCACAAACAACCATAAAACGTAGTGGCTTAAAACAGTTATTACCTCTAATAATTTTGTGGCTTGACTTGGCTTAGCTGGGTGGTTCTTGTTTGGGATTTTTCCCATGATTACAGCTCAGTAGTGGCTGGAGCTAGAATCAGCTGAAGTTCATCTGGGATACATGTCCAAGGTGGTCCACTCACATGGTTAGCAGCTGGTACTGGCTATTAGCTAGGGCTGTAACTGGAGCACCTGTACCACACCTCTCCGTGTGGCTTGGATTTTTCACAGGACGGATATTAGTTCTGAAAGGAAGCATTCCAAGAATAAGTGTTCTAAGAAACCCAGGAAGAAATTGTAAGACCTCATAACATAGCTTCATAAGTCCCAGAATAGTTTTCTGCCACATTCTGTTGGGCAGACAGGTCACTGAGTCCAGCCCAGATTCAAGAAGAGAGTAATCTGACCCCACCTCCTGATATGACGAGCAGCATGTGCACCGAAAAGAAAGTAATTGATGGGGGACATTTCTGGATACTATTGGCCATAGTTCACCTTCTGATCACCACAATTTACATTTTTCTTTTCTTTTTTTTTTTTTTGCGGTACGCGGGCCTCTCACTGTTGTGGCCTCTCCCGTTGCGGAGCACAGGCTCCGGACACGCAGGCTCAGGGGCCATGGCTCACGGGCCCAGCAGCTCCGCGGCATGTGGGATTTTCCCGGACCGGGGCATGAACCCGCGTCCCCTGCATCGGCAGGCGGACTCTCAACCACTGTGCCACCAGGGAAGCCCCCACAATTTACATTTTTCTTATGTGCAGAATGGACTCACCACCACTCCCAAGATCCCCTAGAGTCTTATTTTACTATGGCATCAGCTGAAAGTCCAGGATCTCCTCATTTAACTTACATTCAGATACAGATTATATAGTTCCCTGGGTACAGGCATATCTCATTTTATTGCATTTTGCTTTACTGAGCCTCACAGATATTGCTTTTTTTTACCAATTGAAGGTTTGTGTCAACCCAGAATCAAGCAAGTCTATTGGTGTCATTTCTCTAGCAGCATTCGCTCACTTCATGTCTCTGTGTCACTTTTGGTAATTCTTGCAATATTTCAAACTTTTTCATTATTATTATATTTGTTAAGGTGATCTACAATCAGAGACTTTTGATGTTACAATTGTTATTGTTTTGGCATTTTTTAGCAATAAAGTATTTTTAATTAAGGTATGTACCTTGTTTTTTTTTTAGACATAATGCTATTGCTTAAACATAACTTTTAAACATAACTTTTATATCCACTAGGAAACCAAAAAATCCATGTGACCTGCTTTATTGCACTATTTGCTTAGCTGTGGCCGTCTGTAACTGAACCTGCAGTATCTCTGAGTTGTGCCTACAAAGGTCTTCAAGTATGGTTCCCCTCAGTCTGGAGACCTGTGAACTAAAGAGACAAGTTATCTTCCCCTCCCCCCAACACAGCACAAACCCTACATGCAGTGGTGATACAGGACTAGGAAAATCAAAATAAATGTTCTCATGAGAGACAACAGGATGGGCGTGAATGCACTAGTCAGGAGGCACAGTGCGGTCCCTAGACCAAAGCGGTTCTGAAACTGTGGCAGGCACATGTCACTAGTTCCTTGTCTGGGGCCAGCCTTCTCTGTGGGAGTGGTTCTCCATGACTTTTGTTTCTAGCCTCTGGACTCCCTGCTCTTCATTGTGAGCCAATCTTCCTTTCCTATAAGAAATTATCCATGTTTAATGGCTGAGTATCTTTCTCAAAATGTATCCTGCCTGAATCGGCTGGGGACTGTTAAGGCCCTTTTCAGCTTGAGCTACTTCTGTCCTTTCAATCCAAGCAGACGGTGCTTCTAAAAATGCCTCTTAAAAACTTAACATGTGGGGGCTTCCCTGGTGGCGCAGTGGTTGAGAGTCCGCCTGCCGATGCAGGGGTCACGGGTTCATGCCCCGATCCGGGAAGATCCCACATGCCGCGGAGTGGCTGGGCCCGTGAGCCATAGCCCCTGAGCCTGCGCGTCCTGAGCCTGTGCTCCGCAACGGGAGAGGCCACAACAGTGAGAGGCCCATGTACCGCACAATAAATAAATAAATATTTAAAAAAAAACCAACAACTTAACATGCTCCCCACTACTCTTATTAGGGTTCACTCCTTTATACAAAAGCCACAACCAAAGCTCTTTGGGAAGCACCTACTTCTCTACCTTGGCCTGAGTGTCAGGTCACTGTGGGAAGATGTCCTTAAGATTCTTAGAAGCTCCTGTCCACCTCACTGGGTCTGCAAGGCACACGCTTAAGTCTTTCTGACGACTCAGCGATGGGGATTACAGCTGCACCCTTAACTATGTTTTTACCTTGACACCAGTGTTACTATTAATGTCCTCGATTTGGTCTTTACCCAGAGGCCCTTTCTTATCTTGAGAAAACTTAATTCCCTGGGGAACTGTCCCCAAACTTAAGAGTACTCCTTTTTAGTTCAATTCTCTCTATCCTTTACTTTTAGCATATGTAGCTGAAAGAAACAGGAGGGACTTTCAACATTCTACATGGAATCTCCTTGGCCAAATCCGTTAGCTCATTTCCACCTGCCACATTTCTGGAGGCAACATTACTGCCAAACTTTCTGAGACTACATAGCAAGAGTCCTTACTTCTCCAGCTTCCAATAATGATTTCCTAACTGTCCCTCAGATTTCGTTGTGTCCTCAAGGACCTTCCAGTATTTGCTTGCTGCCTGGTCCCAAAGCCAATGCCGCAAGTTTTAGGTCTTTATTACAGCAGAAACCCAGTTCCAGCTAACTTTTGTTGCATGTATCTATTACCGTGCAACAAATCAACCTAAACTTAGAGGCTTAAGACAAAAATTTATTATTACCTCTCATAGCCCTGTGGCTTGTCAGGGCCCAGCTATCTGGTTCTTACTCAGGGTCACTCACATGGCTGCAGTCAGATGGCATCTGGTGTTGGAGTCATCATGTGGACTGAACCCCTAAACTAGCTCACTTATAAATGATGCTGACTGTGAGCTGGGAGCTCAGCTAGAACTGTTACCCAGGGCACCTGCACAGAACCTCTCCACATAACCTGGGCCTCTCACAGCATGATAGCTGAGCTCTAAGAGGCAATATCCAAGGAGCAATCCTTTCAAGACATCCATGTGGAGGCTGGGAAGCTACTTGTGATTTATCCTCTGCGACACCAGAACATCCTTTCCACCTCATTCTATTGGTGAAGCAGTTCATCACTGCCAGCTCAGATTCAAGGGAGGAAAGTTAGATTCTACCTCTTGATGTGAGAAGCAGCATGCAGTGTGGTACACGAGGATTTGGTGGTGGCTGTCTCTAGGCTCTCTACCGTAATAAAAAACAAGGTATTTATATAGTCTCAAAATCTCCTTCCAGTGGAGAACCTGTCAGACACTACCTTAACGAAATGATCAATGTTAATATCACTATGAAGTATTTCAACATTACTCCGTGTTCCAACCCAAAAAGCATAAACTGTGTCTCGAGGAAATGTCAAACAAACCTCAACAGAGAAAATGTACTCTTCAAAGTGTCAAAATATAAAACACGAAAACGGCTAAGGGCTTGCTTCAGATTATTGACTAAGAGGGGATGACATCTAGCAGAGCACATTCCTGGGTAGATCCTGGTCAGGGGACTTCTTTTCCTTGCTCCTTATTGCTATAAAGTAAATTATTAGGAAAATAGGCAAAATTTGAATAAGGTCTTAACTCAAGATGGATGCATTAAATCAATACTAATTTCCTTCTTTTGATTACCATAGTGAGGCTATTTAAGGTTTAGGAAATACACAGTGAAATATTTAGCAGTAAAGAGTCTTTGTGTGTACAACTTACTCTCAAATGGTTCAGAAAATAACAATACCAGTAATAGAAAGATAAAGCAAATGTGGTAAAATATAAATATTTGGGGAGTTTTTTGTACTATTCTTGTAAACTTTACGTGCTTATTGCAAACAACAAAGCTATACATAAAACAAACAAACACAAGCAGATCAAACATACCAGAGAATTCAGAAATGGAACCAAAGAATGAAAACAACTGATACATAGGAAAAGATGTGATCGAACAAAAATTCCTGAAACAGCAAGCCCACAGTCAGGCAAAGTGCAAACCAAACAACCTTCTGAGGAAAATTTTTGCAGCACAAAAGACAGGGAGCTCATATTCTTAATTTACAAAAGAAATCACAACCAAGCCGCAGAAGAAGAGCAGCCCTAAAGAAAACTGAGCAAAATGCATAAGCAGGTGGTTCACAAGACAGCACATACAAGTAGCCAGAATAGGTAAAGCAATGCTTTAAGATTTCTGCTTACATTCCACCAGTTGAACGCACATGACTTTCTCCATCCTTTCCCAGACCCCTACGAAAATTACAGGGGAGGATTTTTTATGACATCTGTAAAGACAAAGAGAGCATGAAATGAGACAACAAAAGACCAAAGAGATCACAAACTTTTAGAAGCAAAATGCAGGCAAGAAAGTGGCAACTGAGTTAGAACAGAGACGTCTAAAAATTCAGTGCCTGTGGGAAGCGGCACGTGGAAGTGGGGTAGCTAGGAAGAGTCAAGCCTATTTGCTTTGCTCTGGAAAGGCCCAGGAGTCGAGGCGCCAGCTGCTAGTAAAAGTGCAAACGCAGGGCACACATGAAATACAGATTATTCTGTTTGCCAAGCACTCCTGAAAAGTGTGAAATAAGGAGGCCAGAAGGCCTGTCCTCATGAAGCTAATCTTCTAATGCTTCTAATAAGGAGCTTATATTCTAATTTATATATATATATGTAATTATTATAATATATAATTACTTATATAACTAAATATAATTATAATATATATTAAATATATAATAATATTTTATATATATATATATATATATATATATAATGTCACAAGGGCTGTGGAAAAAGGTCAGAACACAGGTAGGTAGTCGTGGTCTGGGGAGTGTGTCTTAACGTATGGGGGTCTGGAAAGCCCTTGCTGAAAAGGTGCCATTTGAGCAAAAACTGAAGGAGCTGAGGGACCAGTCATGCAGAGACCTGGTGGAAGATGGCACAGCAAATGTAAGTGTCCTGAATTGGGACTGTGCCGGGCTTCTGGGAGCTAGTTTGGGGAGGGGGCTTAAGGACAGGCATTAGGAGGTAACCAGGAAATAACTAGGACACCATTGCAAGGTTTTTGGAATAAGACAAGGAGACTTTCAAGTGTTTGAAGCTGAAATCTGGAGAATTAAATGAAAGTCATCTTAAAAGAGCAGTTTGACTTCCAGAAACTGTTCCTCTTCCAACACAGCTGGGAAAGGACCTCTCTCCAGCTACAGGCGCAGACGAGAGGTTTACATTCTTGAAAAGTTTGAACTACAGAGCATTTAGTCTCAGAGACACAACAGAGAGAGTGAAGCCCCTACTTGAGAACAGGGGAGTCCCGGAAGCCCGCGTACCAGAACTTTCTGCTCACCAGACACTTCTGCTTACTACATCCTCTGCTCCAAACCCTGCTCCCCCAGAAGGGCAGACTCCCAGCAGCACATGGAGGATTTCTGTTTGGGAAACTGGCCCGCCTACACATAGCACAGGGAGATCAGCTCGGTGCTTTGTGACCACCTAGAGGGGTGGGATAGGGAGGGTGGGAGTGGGGGAGACGCAGGAGGGAAAAGATATGGGAGCATGTATGTGTGTGTAGCTGATTCGCTCTGTTATGGGGAGGAAGCTAACACACCATTGTGGAGCAGTTATACTCCAATAAAGATGTAAAAAAACAAACAAACAAAAAAAAACTGGCCCGCCTAAAAAAAGGGCTTTCTAGGCTGACATTTGTCAATCTCACGGTGATATGCTAGGTCCCTCCCCAGTCCTCCCACAGTAAAAACCAGCGGCTGACAGACCCCACCCACCTCCTAGAGCATCCAGTCAGTACTCACAAATGTGATCAGCCTGTTACAAGACATTTGTGGAAAGTCTCCAACGCAAAGGAGAGACTAAACTAAGTAAACCAGAGGAGCTCAAAGGAAGCAGAGACAACACATAATACTATGAAAAAAAATCTTATAATTAATATTTGCAGAGGGAAAAAAACAATGATTGCAACTAAGGAAAAAGAAAAAGCTGCTACCAAAAAAATACATCCAGTGGTAGGGTGACCACCGCCCTGGTTTGTCCTGGACTTGCCTCCGTTTTAGCACAGAATGTCCCCCATCCCAGGAAACTCACAGTTCCAGGTAAACCAGGAGAGCTGGTGACCCCACTAGAAAGCTCTGTAAAATTAAGAATATGACGGCAGCAATATGGGGTGAGACTAGAAAACTCCAAAATCCCACAGGCTCACTGAATCATGCCATGTGCCCTGCTTCCTCTCCTCCTTCCCTAGTCTTTCCTGCTGTGACATCAAAAAACCAGCTAAGAGATGGTGCAGAAATGTATTCAATAGAAGGTAAGGTCCTGGCCTCAGGTGGTGAAAGTAGGAAAAGAAAGGAAGGAACCAGCTAAGAGGTAGAATCCAAGGGGCTTAGAATCCAAGGGCTTTGAAATTTCAGAGGGAGGAAAACACCTCAGACACCATCTGGTTCAACATTCTCTTCTTACAACCTGGTGCCTGACTCATGGTAATAGTTGAGTACAGTATCTGCTGAATAAATTAACGAATAGATGAGGAATGAGACCCAGAGGTGTGCTGACACCAGTAATTATTGGCTTACCTAGCACAGGAATGTAAACCTCCTGACCCCTAAGCCAGCGCCCTCCCCGTTATGCCACACTTGGTCTCATAAAGCACAACGAATGACTAAAACATGAATCTGAACCTTATTTTAGTGCTGCGGCTTGATTCACCTCATTTTCGTCCACAGTCTTATTTATTATATGGCACCCAAGAATTAATAAATTTTAAAAAAAGAGATACGACTGCAGAAATAAAAAGCCAGAGGGTTAGAAAATAAAGTTGAGGACATGAAGCAGGAATAGAACAAAAATAAAAAAAAATAGAAGAGAACAATATTTTTTACAGTGTAGACTCTGTCTGATAGGATTATTAATCTGAATAATAGGAATTCTTGAAAGAAAATGGAGGGGAGGAAATTATCAAAGAACTAATCAAGAACCTTTCCTAGGAAGAAGGACTGAAAGGGCTCACTGAGGGCCCAAAACAATGTTTGGAAGGAAAGAATGGCACCCAGGGACATGGTCAAGAGTGTTCAGAAGAAATGGTCCCTAAAGCCGAGAAAGGGAGTGGGATGGGCAGAGAGAACAGATCAGATTCCAAGGTTTTACATGGAATCAGTAATAAGAATGGCACATTTGACTGCTCAACAGCGAGGCTAGAAGCTTTAAGTCAAGGAGATCATGCCTCTAAGGTTCCAAGAGAAAATGATGTCAACATGGACTTCTACAGCCAGCACGCCAGGATAAACGCACAAGGGTGTTTTCTGCACTATTGTTTGGATAAGCAAAAATTCAGAAACGGCCTAAATATCTATTATGAGCAATGAACTCAATTATAACAAATAAACATATCATTAAATAAGTATAATAATTATACAAGTAAAATATCATTGTAACATTTTGTAATATTCTGATCATTGAAAACAATTTTCTTGACACATTTTACTGAAGAATGAAATTAATTATATGTACTGGCATGGAAAGAACTCCATTATATATTATTAGGTTTAAAAAAGTAAGTTTCAAAATAACAACGTGTGTATGAGATTTTTTTATTAAAGAATATATAGATAATTGAGAAATTAATATATAGATATAGATATACAAGTATGGATAAAATAACTGGGAAGAGAGAAAAGTCTCCATGTTATCACTGACTGCCTTTGGAGAATAGTACTTAGAAATTTAGCCTATACTTTTTGCTTTGTACAGTTTTATAGTAGTTGGGTTTTTTCCTCACAGTGTGCAAATTATTTTAAAAATACTATGTATATTTTTCATTTCTTTGTGATGACAGCACCATCTAGTGGTCTATGTTAACTTTTAAAATATTTTAACTTTAAAATTATGTGATATTGAATAATATATTAAAATAAAAACAAATAACTACAGCAAGGGAAAAGCTTACTTTAAATAAGGCATTTTAAAGTAACAAACCCTCTATTATGCTAAGTGAAGTAAGTCAGACAGAGAAAGATAAATACCCTATGATTTCACTTACATGTGGAATCTGGAAAACAAACAAACAATGAAACAGAAACAGACTCATAGATACAGAGAATTAACTGGTGGTTGCCAGAGGGGGTGGGTGGGGACAGATGAAACAGGTGAATGGTAATTAAGAGGTAAAAACCTCCAGTTATATAATAAATAAGTCACAGGGATATAATGTATACTTAAGGAAATATAGTCAATAATATCGTAACAACTTTGTATGGTGACGGATGATAACTGGACTTTTTGTGGTGATTATGTTATAAAGTATAAAAATATTGAATCACGATGTTGTACACTTGAAATGAATATAATACTGTATGTTAATTATAACTCTATTCTTAAAAAATGATAAGGAGTGGTCAGCCTTGAGTTGATAATTGGTTTGAGTCGACAACTGACCTTGAGTTGATAATTGTTGAAGTTGGATAGTGGGTAAATTGGAATCTGTTTGTGTACATGTTTTAAGTTCTCAATTATCAAGAATTTAAAATAATTTAAAAAAATAAAAATAAAAGAACAAACCCTCACAACTTTATCTAAAAAAATTATATCTTAGAATAATCTCCAAGATATATGAAATGGAAATAATCGAAGTACAGGAAAATATATGTAGTAGTCTATCATTTGTATTAAAAGTAAAGCAGAGTATTTTTGCATATTTGATTGTATATGCATAAAATATCTCTGAAATCACACCCCCCCCAGTGAAGTTGGTTGTCTTTAGTGAAGATAAGTAAACGGCTAAAAAATAGGGATGAGAGGAAGACCTTTGTGTATGTTCCCTTTTGAACCTTTAGAATTTTAAAGCTTAATATAAAATGCTACTCAAAAGCAAAGTCCTACCTAAGGAAAATTTGCCCTTGCTCTGTGTAACTTTCAGAGTAATGACGTTATAAACACATCCCTAATATTTATATATCTTATCTGCACCACATGTTAAAGTAGGATTTTCCTTGAAATGAAACACAGAGGTTCACAGAACCAAATAATCTCTTTAGGGTCCAAGTCCAGAAGACAACTTAAACACTCTGAGAAAAACCAAACTACCGGAAGTTCTCTACTCTGAAAAAAAAGTCATAGTTTGCTCCCCTTCCTATATCCTCACCATGGTTTAAGAGGTCCAAGGTTTCCAGGTCCCCAATGAGCAGCAGGAAGTATCTCATCTCCAGAGAGGGTTCACTATTAAAGGGAGCAATTGTCAAACCCCCGAAGAGAAAACTCTGGTCGTTGAGACCACAGGGAATCATCAAGGACAATGGTCTTGGGCCAAACTGATTTCCCAGAGTTAATTTAGAGTGATCAGCAGAAGACCACAGGGACTTCCTTGGCAGTCCAGTGGTTAAGACTGCGCTTCCACCGTAGGGGGTATGATTTCAGTCCCTGGTCGGGGAACTAAGATTCCCGCATGCTGCGCAGTGTGGCCAAAAAACATTTTTTTAATAAAAATAAATAAAACAAATAATGATTATTAAAAAAAAAAAAAAAGAACATAATGGCTGTCAGCAAGTCCTTGACAGCGTCCTCATAATGATCTGATTAAACAGAGAAGCTTAAGTGGATGGCAATGTTGGTATGAGAGTTAATAGTTGAACAACATAACCAAAGAATGCTGGGCTTCCCTGGTGGCGCAGTGGTTGAGAGTCCGCCTGCCGATGCGGGTGAGATGGGTTCGTGCCCCGGTCCGGGAGGATCCCACATGCCGCGGAGCGGCTGGGCCCGTGAGCCATGGCCGCTGAGCCTGCGCGTCCGGAGCCTGTGCTCCACAACGGGAGAGGCCGCAACGGTGAGAGGTCCGCGTACCGCAAAAAAAAACCTGATTAATAGATTTAAATCATTTTGCAGATTTCAAGTGCTATCTTCAGCCCATGCTTTTCAAGAGTGTTACCAGCAACTAGACAGAGAAAACAATATGATTATCAATTTTGTGAAAGACACAAAGCTGTAGTATACATTTTACGACAGAAATAGATGGCCCTGACATTGTGTGAGAACTAATAAAATGGAAATTAAGAGAAAGAAATGTAAAGACTTACACCTATTTTCAAAGAAATTGTCTTCACTAGTGCAGGATACAGGAGGTCTGGTTTATCTGCAGCAGGTGTAAAAGAGACTTGGGAATGTTAGCTCGTAGTAAGGATGATGTTTCTGTTTATGGAAAGATCATTACCTAGAATGCAGAGGCAATATTCCTGTTCTACTGTGTACAGAGCTGAAGCCCTGTAGATGCGAAACCCCTGGACACCACACTTCCTAGATGGACCCTTGACAAACTAGAAATGATTTAAATGAACACAACCAGGATTCTGAGGGGATTTGAATTCATGATGGAGAGCAAATGCAGGGAAAAGAACTAGCAAACTGAAGTCTCAGATGGAATGGTAGCTGTCCTCAGATATCCCAACTGCTCCAGGTGGAAGAGGAAGTAGAAATGTTCAATGTGCCCGAAAGGATAAAAATAAACTCTGTTGGAAGAAGTTTCAGGGAAACCAAATTTGCTGTAATATAATTTCATCTTTTCTAACAGTCAGAACTCTACAAACATGGGACGGAATACCTCCAGAAGTAGCGTGTCTCTCGATGCTGGCAAGCTCGAGCAAAAGAAGGAAATTTCTATGTGCAAATATTATGAAGGGCACATCCTGCACTGGCTAGAACTTCCAGTATTACGTCCAAAGTGGCTGGATTGCCTTAGGGGAAAAGCATTCAGTATTTCACCTTTAAGTATAATGATTGCTCTAGGTTTTTATAATGCCTTTTATCAGATTGAGGAAGATTCCTTCCACTCCTAACTTGCCGGGTATTCCGGTCATGGAAGTATTACTGAGGAGTGAAGAGGCTGACTTAGAACCCGATGGAATGTGTTCTGTGAGAGGGCCTCAAGTTTCCCCTGCTTTTTTGACCTTAATGTAGTCTTTCTGGCGTTTTGGGAGAGATCACAAACTTTTATACACTGGACATAAGAATTTAGCAGCCCCTTATAATAACTCCCTCCATTCAAAGGCCTCAGTGTGGGAACATTTAAAATTGCTCAAGTCTTTCCATAAGTGTTGTTCTTACTCCTTAATTAATTTATTCATTAATGCTTTTAAGGTAAAAAAATGAATAATAGAGAGTAAAGGAATGAGACGTCCTGGTGAATTAAACAGCAAAAGCGTTGCTTCAAATGCAACAATAAAAAACAAGACAAGCTGACAACTAGCTGTAAAGTCCCAAGTGGTTGTCGAGTTAATTGTTCAGCCTACATTATCCTTAAAGAAGCCTATAGAAATTGACCTGTGCTCCAGCACTCACTCCTATAAACCACCTGCTGACCCCCCAGTGAGCGTCAGCTGAGGGCTGTCTCTGCTTGCTGAGAGCTGGATATATAATGGTATTTGCAGAAGGGTGTGATAGAAAAAGTAAATAACTGAATTGCATTCGTACTGTTTCCTGTTTCCTTCTTGATTCTTCAGAAGGGTTTTTGTTTTCCCTTTAGGGGTACAGATTCTCCTTGGACAAATACTAATTAAAACTCCAACTAGGAGATTACTAAACTTTGGTTAATGAAGGGGCACAAGGACACGCCTGTGTTTTCATGGACTAGTCGAGTTCAGTGAAATGTTTATTAACAGACGTGGCCCGGCCCGGCCTGACCCCAAGACACTGAAGCTTCTGTCTGAACCAGACTCATGGGTTTCTTCCTAGCCTTTCTCAGGGACAGGAATACTTCTGGTAAGTTTTTATAAACTCCACATACTTTTTAATCTCAAAATGAGACTCTTTTTTATTAGTCTATATTAACCAGTAGTATATTTCATCGCCGTGACTTTGAAATTCCACGTATTGTTCTTGCCTGGGGATTTTTTTTCAAGTAAAAGAAATATGGCTTAAAAGGTGGAGGAGAAATCTCCACTTTGTAGAACAGCCTCTCTGAATATTGTTCTTCTCCTTTGCTATGATTGGTTTCTTTGTGCTAGTTTTTCTTTTTTTCCAAATTAGAAGATATGTATTTTCATTTAATTCCAAGGTGGAATTAAGCAAGTTGAATGGACTCACAAGACCTCGCTCTGTTCCCATACTTCCCTTGTGTTGAAATATAGTGCTACATTTTGGTAAAAGCAAGAAATAATTTCAAAAGAAATATTTCTGAGGAACAGAGTTAAATAATGATTTATTTGTTTTTAATTTAGAATAAAGAAGATAAATAATAACATTTCTTTCTGTGACCAACATAATTTTGTTCTAGATATTCAACCAGCAACCTGAGATAAAATGTTATGGGATATGCCTCAAAATTCAGGTTGGATCAAACTGATGTCATTGCTTGTTGTGCCGTGTAATAAGGTACAGAAAATCCACCCAGGCTCACAGAACAACTGTCTGTTGAGACAGCAGCAATTACATTATCAACAATTAAAAACAAAATTTCCCTGAGTTGCAAGATTTATAATCAACCTATACAAACACAGGCAAAATGCTGTTTTTCATATCTACAGGCCCAACCTAGAGCCATTTAACTAAGATTTAGCAGCAAAGACTCTTTATTATGAAAATTTTCAAACATACGGGAAAAATGAAATAATTATACCATGAACACCCAAATACCTACCATGCAGATTCTATCATTAACATTTTCCTGAGACCTCCCTGGAGGTCCAGTGATTAAGACTCAGTGCTTCCAATGCAGGGGGCATGGGTTCGACCCCTGGGCGGGGAACTAAGATACCACAGCCGGGCGGTGTGGGAAAATAAAAAAAAAACTTTTAAATAATAAAAATAAAATAAAAACATTTTCCTATATCGGCTTCTTCACATACTATCCAATATCCATTTATCCATCCATCAATTTCTCTTATTTACTTTTATGATGCATTTTAAAGTTGCAGATCTCAGTTTAAAGTGTACCCCTAAATACTTCGGGATACATATCACTAACTAGAGCTCAATACTTGTTTATTCCTTGAGGTAAAATTCACGTGCAGGGAAATGCGCATATCTTTAGTATACCATTTGATATATACATCTGTGTAATCCAAGCCCCTGTCAGGGTATAGAGCGTCACCATCACTCCAGATTTAGCAAAGCTCTTCATACCCCTGCTCAGTCAGTCCCTTTCCCCACCCTAGAGGCAAACACTATTCTCCTCCTTCATACAGTATACATGCATGATTCTTTTTACATTCATTCATGCTTTTGAGTGTATCAGTAAGTCATTCCTTTTTTTTTTACTATGAGTAGTATTACAATAGTATTCCATTGTACGAATGTCCCACGGTTTGTTTATCTATTCTTTTGTTGATGGACACCCGAGTTTTATCCAGTTTGGGGCTATTATGAAGAAACCTGCTATGGACATTTACATGTATCTTTCACTGGACTTATGGTTTCAGCCTCTTGTGTAAACACCTAGGAGTAGAATTGCTGGGTCATAATGTACTAATAATTTTAGTTTTATACGACACCATCAGAGCCTTTCCAAAATGATTACATCATTTCATCTCCCTCACTTCAGTTATTCGACATCCCTGCTAATTTTGAGGTGGTCAGCCCTTTTAATTTTTTTTGTTCTGGTGTTTGTGTAACGCTGTCTTACTGTGGTTTTATTTGCATTTACCTAATGACTAATGTTGCTAAGCATTTCCCCAGGGGTTTATTGGTCATTCATATATCTTCCTTTGTTGAATGCCTATTTAAATACTTGGCTAATTTTTTTAAAAATTAGGTGGCTTTTCTTTTTATTATTGAGTTGGAGGAGTTCTTGTAAGTATGTATTGCAGCTGCAAGTCCTGCGTCAGATATATAATATGCAGTTCTTTTTATATTCTGAATCTTAACCCCTTATCAAATACATGATTTGTAAATATTTTCTACAGAAGTAGGAATATAATGTTGTACACATGAAACATATGATGTTATAAACTGATGTTACCTCAATAAAAATAAATCTAAAAAAATTAAATGATAAGGCTTCTAGCGCAAAAAAGAAGAGTATCTTTTCAACTTGGGAATAAAAAAAAAGGCTTTTAGATAGCACATGGAAATTAATAACCATACAAAAACATAGGTAATTAGACTTCATCAAATTTAAAGCTAGTGCTCGTCAAACTACATATTTAAGAAAATGAATGAGCGAGCCACAGACTGGGAGAACATAACTGCAAACAACAGAGGGGCCTGTTTTCATGGGGAGAGACAAACAAAATATGCAAGGGAGAAGAACTGTGGTGAAAAGAAAACAGGACAATGAACAGTGCTCAGAGCCTGGTTTAGCCTGAAGGTCAGGAAAGGCCTCTGTGCAGAGGTGGTGCTGGGACAGGAGCTAGACACAGGGAAAATGTAGGGAAGATGGCCAGGCCCAGACAGGAGGGGCTGTGCAGGGCTCAGCAGGCGTGAGCTCGCTGCGACCAGGGATACAGACAAGATCAGCTCGAGGGAGCACGGGACGTGTCACAGGTGTGACCATCAGAGGGGATGCGGGGCAGGTGACGCAGGGCCTCGCAGGGAAGGCCTGGGGATTAGGATTTTATTCCAAGGGAAGCCACTTGCGAGTTAAGCAGAAGAGTGGCGCGATGAGCTTTACACTTATAAAGATTATTCTAGATGTTGAAGGACAGCAGGAGTGGAGGATGGTGGGGCGACATTAATTTAATGACCCATTTCCCTCCCCAAATCGAGAAGATAATGTCTGAAGTTAGCTGGTTTCTGGGGATCGTCTAAGTAATAATGACAAATCAAGGTGCCACGCTGTAGTTATTAGTAAGCGACTGCAACTTAAGCTTAGATGCAATATGATATGATCTAAATACATATGATAAAAGGAGTAAGATTTATTTTTCTTATGTAAAAATGGATATGATTTATCTACAGTCTGCTACTAAATTATAATTGCAGTTAATCCTACGACAGGGGACACGTGATTCCTTTATACACGGAGTAACCTGAAATGGACGAAAGCATCCAGAGATCAGACTGTAGGTACATGACCCAGGAAGAAACGCAGGTTGCACAACCGTCTATGTTTCAGATGCTCCGACAAAGAATACTCAAGAGTGGGGAGAGGGTAAAGAGCTTCATCTTCTGAAGGCATCAGCTTTGCCTTCAGACAGTAAACGTTTGACTTTGAGACCCAGAAGATGAAGCCATGAAGCCACCTGTCCTGGAATTGAGG
This sequence comes from Delphinapterus leucas, assembly GCF_059928025.1. Classification (NCBI taxonomy): domain Eukaryota; kingdom Metazoa; phylum Chordata; class Mammalia; order Artiodactyla; family Monodontidae; genus Delphinapterus; species Delphinapterus leucas. The sequence goes on along the minus strand of NC_143133.1, from coordinate 130,375,865 downwards.
GCATGGAGGTGGAGGGATCCTGGTTACGGGCTCTCTGCCCCAGCAGTCGAGAAGGACATAATTAGGTTCCATGTTCAAGAGCCATAGATTTACCGAGCCTGCATGCCCACAGCACAGAAAGCCAAACACTGGCAGTGGGAATCTGCAGCAAGGTAAAGTTCATTGCAGGACACCAAGCAAGGGTGTGGGAGACAAGCCTCAGATCCACTCCCACTTGGTCTTGGAGTTGAGAGTGTTTTAAAGGGGAAGAATGAAGAGGCTGGATTAATCATCCCCTTGTGACATTTCTTAATCTAGCTCAGGAGTCAGAATGTCTCTGGTTTAGATTCTCTGGCCAAGTGGTCCACGGCTCAGGGTCTGTGAGCTCATCTTGCCCTGGAGAAACAGCCTGAGTTTGTAAGTTAACGATGATACCTACAACAGCAGTTTTATTACATTAACTATGTTATTGACGACATCAACTTTAGTCACCTGACTCTGGTTGACTAGCGGTCAGTTAGCACATGATTGAGGTCAGGGGGCACAAGAAAGGGCATAAAGTTTTGGACAGGGAGATTGAGCATACACTTGGTAAGGGAACTCGGTTTTAGGGGGACTTGGTTTCACAGATATCTAACCATACGTATTACCTACCACATCCTTGCACTCAGCTTTCAAATTCTACCTAAAATCCAACAAAAACCTTGTGTTCGTTATGCCTAGGATAACAGCATCCAGTAGGCGGAGCTAGAAATAACTCACGGTATATGATCTACATGTGTAGAAAATGCTAATGGATGCCTCCTTCTAGAAACAGCTACCTTAAAGTCAGTGGATATTCTGGGTGTGGGACAGCTGAAAGCTATGGGAGACTGTTTGCATAGGTGCATGTCGGTTACCATGTACTGTAATGAAACGTTAGCGACCTTGGGTATTTCCTCCTCATTTCTTGTTCCGACCTACGGCACTTCGTCACCGCTAGATGGCATCATTTCTTTTTCTTCTCTGTTACTTTGCTTCTATTTTTTCGGGAACAGCCCTCACTAAGATACTGGCAATAAAAATTATTTTTTGTTCTCTGAGCTGCTGTAACACACAATTGTATGCTTAAGAAATATAAAAGAAAGTAGTGATGCTAGTTTAGGAAAGAAAGAAGGCTTCAGGGAGAAATCTGGACCTTAAGCTTGGCACTAAAGGAATTCCAGTTTTCAGTAGAGAAGAGAGGCAAAGTCAACCCAGAGAGAAAGGAATAAGGGTGGGTTTCGTTAGCCTGCTTCTTTAGTTGGTGGGTTGAGTGCCAGTATAGTACATTGATTAAGGGTGAAGATTCTGGAACAAGACTGCCAGACTTGATAGTCTACCTCTGCCTACTTTTATGGTCTAAGATAAGTTGCTTTACTTGTCTTGGTACTTCAGTGCCCTCATTTATGAAATGGAGACAATAATAGGATCTACCTTATAGAGTTAGTATGAAGAGTCAAGGAGTTAAAAGCAGTGATGCTCCTAAAAGAGTGCGTGGCCCCTTTTAATGCTAATCCTACTCCTGCAGCTCTCTCCTCGCATCACCTCACTTCACCATCGTGGGCCAAGCATGGGTTGGAAAAGCATTTCCAGACACGAGGCAGAATGTAAGGAAGATAGAGCTTTATTAAAGAGAAGGGTCCCTACAAGAAGAGCGGGCTGACTTCCTGGTAGCCAGGGAAAGTTGGCAATGAGCATGGGTTGCTTGTCTGTTTTTATAGGGAACCTGCAAGTCATCTGCTGACTGGGCAAAGTATGTATACTTTCAGTGTGCTGAGCGGGAGAAAAATGGGGCCAATACCCTTCCTTATGCGGGATAGGAAAGGGACAGGGCATGCTGCTTGGGAGGGCTCTGGGACATTGCAATGGTCACATTGTGACAGAGTGATAGGAGTCCTGTAACTCTTTGTTCTGGCAGTATTGGCCCTTTGAGTTTATCTTGTTCTTTTTCCTTGGAACACACCACATTCACCACACAGATTAGCATAATGCCAAGCTCAAAAGGCATGTGTTGAATGAATTACTCCTTTCTCTCTGGGTTGACTCTGCCTCTCTTCTCTACTGAAAACTGGGGTTCCTTTAGTGCCAAGCTTAAGGTCCAGATTTCTCCCTGAAACCTTCTTTCTTTCCTAAACTAACATCACTACTTTCTTTTATATTTCTTATGCACACAATTGCGTATGTGTTTGATTTTTTAATCTGTGCTCTCTATCAATCTTTTAATTGTATTTTTCCAACTCTAGAGGTTAACCTCTGGGCAGAAATCATAGTGGGTGCCATGGAGAGGGCAAAAAAGCAAGAGCCTCTGTCCTCAAGAACTTTACCCTCTCCCAGAGGGAAAACGGGACAAAAGAGAGGTGCGGTCAATATTTACTAATGTGTGTTCGTTATGGAAAGTAAGATAGATGATAGAAATCAAGTGACAGAGAAATCCGTCTAAGAATGAGAACCCTTGGGGCTGAAGTAGTCAGAAAAGTCTTGGAAGAGGAGGTACAGCTCCATTTGGGAGGTGAAGGATGAATAGAACTAGGGTAGAAGGGTCTTGTTAAGGTGCTACAGAACTCAACTATTTTTATACCTACTTCCCTATTTTTGTTTGCCATCTGAATTTCTTTTTACCAAAAAGCAAGCTTGGCTCAGTATTGAATTTTGGGGCTGCTTTTACACATCATGACAGAGGACATGCACGGAGGCTCTCCAGGGCGAGGGCTGATAACCCAGGATTAAGAGCTGGCCTCCGTTTGCTGAGATATCTTAAAATAATTAATGTGAAGGTAGTTTTGAGAACAACAAGGACAGTGCTCAAAGTGTTATAAAACAGCCTCCACAAAATAAGTTTCTATGGAAAAAAAAATATGGAACAGATGAAGAGCCCAGAAATAGACACACACAAATAGTTAACTGATCTTTCACAAGGGATCAAAGGTAATACTGTAGAGAAAGGATAGTCTTTTCAACAAATGGTGCTTGAAAAATTGGGTTTCCGTATGTGAAGAAGGGGGAAGAGGAGGAAAGGAAGAAGAATGGAAAGAATCGAGACACAGACTTTATACCTTTCACAAAAATTAATTCAAATGAATCTTAGATTTAAAGAAGCTTTGCCTTTTATAAGGCAAAACTATAAAACTTCTAAAAGATAACATAGAAGAACATGTATATGACCTTGGGTTTGGCAATGAGTTTTTGGATACTCACTAAATACTAAAAGCATTATCCATAAAAGAAAAAAATGTAGTAAGTGAGCTTTATTTGAATTAAAAACTGCTTTGCAAAAGACACTGTTAAAAGGATGAAGAGACAAGACACAAAATGGGAGAAATTGTTTGGAAAACTTTTCTGTGATACAAGACTTGGATCCCAAATATACAAAGAACTCTTGAAATTTAGCAGTAAGAAAACAAACAAGCCAATTTAAAAATAGGTAAAGATCTGACAAAGAAGACATCATATAGATGTCAAATAAGTGTGTGAAAAGATATTCAACATCGTATATTATTAAGGAAATGCAAATTTAAAAAACAATGACACACTACTACACATCCATTTGAATGACTAAAATTCAAAGAACTGACAACACCGAGTTGAGACAAGGATGCAGAGCAATAGGGGCACTCATTCATTGCTGGTGGAAATGTAAAACAGTACAGCCACTTTGGAAGACAGGTTGGCAGTTTTCACATAGTCCTACCACATGATCCATCAAACATTCTCCTAGACTGAAAAATCACGTCCACACAAACACCTGCACTTGAATGTTTATAGCAATTTTATTCATAATCTCCAAAAACTGATAACAACCAAGATGTCTTTCAATAGGTGAATGGATAAACCAACTGTGGTACATCCACCTAATGGAATATTATTCAGTGGTAAAAAGCAATGAGCTCTCAAGCCATAAAAAGACATACAGTAAATACTAATTGTTAAGTGAAAGAAGACAGTCTGAAAAGCTACAGACTATATGATTCTAACTTTATGACAATTAGAAAAGGCAAAACTAGGGACAGTAAAGAGATAAGTGGCTGTCAGGACTAGAGAAGTTTGGAGAACAGGCTTGAGTAAAGGAAGCACAAGAGAAACTATTCTGTATGATACGGTAGCGGTGATTGACGTGCGTTTGTCAAAACTGTACAATGCAAAGAATTAAACAATGTAAATTATGGATTTCAGTTAATAACGTGTCAATATTTGTTCATTAATTGTAACAAATGTATTATATTAATGCAAGATGTTAATAACAGGAGAAATCGCAGAGGCAGGGGGAGAGTACACCGACCTCTCTGTGTTGCTTAATATTTTTGTAAATTGAAAACTGTGCTACAAAACTAAGGCTGTTTCTTATTTTTAAATATATAAATGATGTAAGAAGAAAAATGTATATGTGACTTTGGAAGCAGCCAATAACATGTTGGCTTACTCTAAAAATCACAAAACATTCTTTTACTTATTGCAAAGATTTGTGCGTTTGAATAAATCACTAAATTCGACTTACTTATGCCAAGGTGACTTACTAACAGCCAGTTCCCATAATACTGCCCAGATTCTTTTTTTCTTTTTTCTTTTTTTTTTTTTGCGGTACGCAGGCCTCTCACTGCTGTGGCCTCTCCCGCTGCGGAGCACAGGCTCCGGACGCGCAGGCTCAGTGGCCATGGCTCACGGGCCGCGCCGCTCTGCGGCATGTGGGATCTTCCCGGACCGGGGCACGAACCCGTGTCCCCTGCATCGGCAGGTGGACTCTCAACCACTGCGCCACCAGGGAAGCCCTGAAAGGAATTTTTTATCCAAAGTTTATAATGAGTGTCTACAAATCAGTGAGAAAATTACAAATGCCCAGTTTAAAACTGGGCAAAAGATAAAGACAAGTTATTCACAGAGCAAACTGTATAAATAAATCAACACATGAAAATAATGTTCAACCTCACTAGAAATCAGGGAAAAGTCAATTTAAACATGAGATAGTATTTTTAACTTCAAATTGGGGGGAAAAAACCTAAAGAGGGAGTGTTGAGGAAGGATTTGGGAACCAGTTCTTTACATACAGTATTGATATGGTTGTAAATTTCAGGGAAATTTGTGAAGGAACATTTCAAAATTTTATACATCCAGCAGTTCTATAAATCTTTCCTAGAGATATCTGTACCTGTGTGCAAATTTATATTTACAAAAAAAATTTTTCTGCTGCATTGTTGGCAATGACAAAAAATTAAAAGGAGCCCAAATTCCCATCAATATGAGTGGTTAAATGACAGTAGAGCCATACTCTAGAATGCTCAGCTCCCAGTAACCAGAATGAGCTTGACCAATGTGCACTGATGTGAAAAATTTCCAAGATACATCTTAACCCCCTTGGTAGTATTCTTCATATCTTAAAATGTGCATACCTATGACACATGAATTCCATGTCTAATTTTCTGTCCTAAAAACTGCGAAAAGCTACAGACTTCTGATCAATATCCCCCAAACTATTGTCAGTTGTAAGAAGTATGTCCAAAAGAAAAAAACGAATCAGAAATCTGTTCAAAACCAGCAGATTTTTATGAACTTATTATCCCCTCACCCACCTTTGTTCTGCTATAGCAACACTGGAAGACTGCAATTAGGAAAGAGAGCAAACCTACCTCCCACCTCAAATCTTGTCTCTCAACTCCAGGATATGATGAAGTCTATATTTAAAGGAGACTGAACCCTCAGGTGAAAGACCCCAATAAGTTATTTCCCTAAAATAGTAAATAAAGAATTTGGAATGAGTTGCAGTGGAAGGATGTGAAATCTCTTTCTATGGGTCTTCTTAAAATTATAACATTCCCACATATGTCTGCAGTGTTTTAAATATTTTACATTTATGTAGTAAACATTGAAAGACAGAAAGACAGAGGTTATTTCCAACTAGATGTTATCATTTCCTCCCAATGGAACTATGCTTTCCTTTCTAGATACATGAGCTCTCCTTTTTTGAGTCTGAGATCGGAAGTTCTCATGGTTGAATTGTTAACACATTTATCTTTATTTGGGTTGAGTTTGATCCAGCTACTCTGAAGACTATGGTTTCTTCACTAAAAATTGCTTCAATCATAGATTTATCACCTGGTTGGCAAACGCTGGGTAACTTCAGGCACAAGGACACTACTCTGAACCTGGGTGTGGTCAGTGAGATAGAAACCAACATTATTTTTTCCTTCATGATATGAAATATACTCTATCTTTACTCCCAGGGTTTTGTCCAAAAAACTCATAAAACATAAATTGACTCTGCCATTCAGACTCCCATGTTCTCCAGTCTACACAGCAAAGTCTAAGTTCAATTACACCAATACTGATATGCCAAATTTCAAAAAACGAGAGCACCCTCCATTTCTGCTAGTGCCAAGTGTATTGTTCCAGGTGCACAGAAGTATCTTAAAAAAGTCTTAGTAAATATCATTCTACAATAAGTAATTACTCAACAAGCTCTCTCTGGACCAGAGTATACTAAGCCAGTGTTTGCTTTCCATTGCAGGCGAAGAAGTTTGTGGTCTTTCATGGAGCTTCCGTTTACCAACCTGGAAATGGCATTCATTTTATTGGCTTTTGTTATCTTTTCCTTCTTTACTCTGGCTTCCATCTACACGAACCCGGATGAGAGGAATGAAGGTAAACAGAGAGAGCTCTTCATAATAGTCCCCGTTTCCTTTCCCCACCCAATCATCTTTCTCTATGGTTTGATTTGGTTTAGTTTCTATTCTGTATGTGAGAATGAGTTTGTTTTGGGGTGTGAGAGGAGAGAGAGAGAGAAAGAGAGTTTTATTAAATAGCCTGAAATATCTACTGTGGCATTTTACCATTATTTATTAAGAAAGGTTTGGAAATGGAAACGATTATTCACATGACTTTTAATCCCAGAATTTTGCACACCATCCTCCCATCCCTGCCCCTCATCCCTGTCCCCCATCAGAAACTTAAAATGTGCAAAAAGCACAATATCTTTCAAAGTCGTTAAATGTAATTTTCACAGGCTAAATGCCAGTTCACAAGAAACAAATTCCATTATCGTATACATATATGGTGTGTGTGGGTGTGCATTTTTGTTCAACTACAAATGGGAAGGAAAAGAATTAAAGGGTTTTTCCTAATGAGCTCTTGACAAAGCCCAAACTTTCAAAAAAAAATGTAGAAGCGTTTACAAAACTCAACACCACATGTTTGCTCATTGCCAATAATGACAATTATTAGCAATAATATGTAATTTAAATGGCAGTTCTTGGTATTTCACTGTAGTTCAGGTCCTACCAAATTTCACACAAAATTAATGGTGACTGACCATTTTTGAGGGCAAAATTTTTATATATATATATGGCATATGCCAAGGAAATAATATATATTTGTAGAGAATAAGATAAAATCATAAAAAGAAAACTGTGTTTCCTAAAATTGTGATACCTCTCCATCAATTTTTGGCTGTGAAAGAAGTGCTCTCTGTAAAAGACAATATTTTTCTCTGTCTTATAAACATAGTGCACTTACAGATGTAGAAAACAAGAAGCCACAGTAAATAGACATTCCAATTCGTGCTGACATGAAGATTGGGAAGCATAATTGGAGTCCACAAAGTCTTTTTCACGCTCCATATTGTTTTAGTTTAAAATGGGTTTGGCTGAAAGAAAGAGTAAGACCAAAACTGCAGTTACTTTAACTAGATAATAATGTCTTTCTCTCACACATAAAGGAAGCCTGGGGGTAGTAAGTTCCCGCCTGACACGACTCCCTGGTGTCCTGGACCCAGGCCACACTGTCCTGGTTCCCTCCCATCTCCTATGGCGGCTCCCATGTCCGGCACTGACCCAGCTGGCCCATCTTCCATATCATCTATGCAGGCCAGTCAGCAAGAAGAAGCAAGAGGCACACCTCTGTCTTTTAAGAGCGCTCCCAGAATCTGCACTTACCACTTCCCTTTGGTCAGAACTTAGTCCATGGACATACCCAAAGGAAAGCTGGGAAATGTAATAGTTATTCTGGAAGGCATGTGCGGAGCAAAATCTTTGGGTTTTGTTCCTAAAGGAAGAGGGGTACAACCAGCAGTGTCTGCCAGGCACGTAGACTCCTAACCATGCATTCACTACGGGGCTGGTAGTCATTAAATCGGGGAATATTTGAGCTAGAAGGAATGTTAAGAGAGCATCTAATTTACTGATACTTAACAAGAAATGAATATCAGAAAGGCACCTCATGCTTGGGGCCCATCACAAACCCAGCAAATACGCATTTCTGGGTGTCCCACCTGGCCACGTGTCTTTAAACAAGACCCCCTACCCCCCATTTTTCTAGCTTTCTTCTCTGGTTAAGAAGCATTGACCAACTATTCATATTTCAGATGTGACAACAGAGACCCACAAATGTTTAATGAGTTTCTCAGGTGCTCAGTTAATTAGCAGAAGAGCCAAAACTAGAGCACAGACTCCCAGTTCCAAGTTCCTGCCCCCTCTCTGCACCCCCGTGACTCCCCAGTTATGACCCATGGATACGGAGAGCCAGAAGACTGGGCCAGTCATAGAAATTTACCTTTCCTTTACACTTCTGTATTCCGTTTTTCACAAGTTCCTTTTTCTTCAGCTCTACTCCTCCTATATCTGAGGTTTACTTTCCAAGCTAAAGCAATTCCTCCATTTGAATACTGTTAACTAACAGAACTAGAACCAGCTGCCCAAGAATTCTCATCGAAGAACAGCCTTGCTTCCCTTCGTGACCACCAGGTCGGTGCCAAGCACAATTTTGCATGAAAGTACAAAATGTATACACTTTCCTAAATGTGATAAGACCCAGGAGTAAAATCTACCTTCATTAAAATTGCAGGACTATTTTAATATCCTTTCTGGCACAAGCAGAGAATTGCAGAAGCCACAAAAATAAACTTAAGAGAGGCAGATTTAATTTCACGTGTTTATTTAAAATCTAATAGACTCAGCTATGGGTAATGGAGAATCTAAATCTGAATGGGACTCAGCTCCTATGTCAGGGAGCTAGCTGATAGTCTCGTGGAGGATTCAGTTGTATAACCAGAGCAGACCCAGTGAATGGGCTACCAGAGTTTTTAACTAAGGAGGATGGGGTCAGAACGGAAGCTCTTCCTCAGCAGTATTGCGGTGGGCTTCACGGAAGAGGTGGTCACCCTGATGCAGGTGATATTGACAGAGTAGGGTGGGTGGGGTGCATTCCAACTAAGAAAACAGCTTAAGGAAAATTACCTGACCGAAAAAAATTAAATGTATAAGATGAAAAGTCATCTATAGTTTGGAATGTACCTTAAGTCCAACAAGGAATTGAACAGAACTGATCATTGGCCAGAATCTTCTCAAGTCCTTCAGAGGTCAAAAGATGAACAAAGCATTTTAACAGGGAGGCTCTTAAACTTAAGAGATGGGTGCCTCTGACCTCAGTCTCCCACGTGAGAGCAAAGGCTCTCGAGCTCTAACTTGCACATAAGTCACCTAGAGATTTTGTGAAAAAGTAGAATACTGTTCAGTACCTCTGGGTGGGACCTGAGATTCTGCATTTCTAACAAGCTTCCAGGTGACCACCATGGTCTAGAAGACTAGCCCAGCCACAAATGTGACAGTTGCAGGCCCCAGGGGGCCAAGCTCATCTGTGTGCTGCAGGGGAGGCGGGAGCTTGGCTACATGGCTGGGCGTCCATGTTCCATCCTGTAAGCAAGGCCCTACAGGGCACAGGGCAGACCCAGAGCTGGAGGGCAGGGCCTCAGCCTCCAGCGCAGTCTTGCCTCAGGTCCTAACGTGTCAGGAGTGGGTGGATTAAGGTTTAAGAAAATGTTTTATATGTTTAGAAGAGTTGAAAGTCATTGAGAGTTATTCTTAGTTTTTTAGGAAAAAAATTGTATTTAATTAGATTAATTAATTAATTAATTATTTTAAACGGAAGTATAGATTTACAATGTTGTGTTAGTTTTAGGTGTACAGCACAGTGATTCATATATATATATATTCTTCTTCAGATTCTTTTCCATTATAGGTTATTACAAAATATTGAGTAGAGTTCCCTGTGCTCTACAGTAGGTCCTTATTGGTTATGAGAGTCACTCTTGAAAAATCAGAATATTTTAGTATTGCAAGATTTCTGCAGCTCTTAATAGTTTGTAAATCCACTACCTCATTTGTAATTAACATTCTCAATTCTCTTACTCTGTGCCTTTTTATAAGGGAACAGTTAAGACAACTTTCTTTGTTAAAAGAGGGTATAAGGTATGACAAAGCCCTGAGATATTTCAGAAAATTGTATTTATTGAGAAACTGACCAAGAACCCACATTTTTCCCTGTTACTGTAAGAAGTCTCCAGAGAAAGATTTTCAAAGACTGTCAGTTCAGTTCTTCTCACTGGAAGAAGTCTGGCTATTTTGATCCCTAACTGAATTTACATAGATCATCTACATTTGACCATTCAGAGGTACTTAAGAACATTGCTTTTGTTCTGGACCATATGATCTATTTTAAAATTTAAAGTTGAAACATAACATATAGTGCTTGTTTGCAAATATGAGTCCAAATAAGAACAGAAATCAGTCACCGTAGGAAAACATGTAGCCCAACAGAAATCTTGACAGCAAGGAAGCTTCACCTACCACCGCCGTGATCAAAAGCATGATCCCATGTGGACTTCCTTTTATTTATTTATTTGGCTGTGTTGGGTCTTTGTTGCTGCATGCAGGCTTTCTCTAGTTGCGGCAAGCAGGGGCTGCTCTTCATTGCAGTGCACGGGCTTCTCATTGTGGTGGCTTCTCTTCTTGCAGAGCACGGGCTCTAGGTGTATAGGCTTCAGTAGTTGTGGCGCACGGGCTTAGTTGCTCCATGGCATGTGGGATCTTCCCAAACAAGGGCTCAAACCCATGTCCCCTGCATTGGCAGGTGGATTCTTAACCACTGCGCCACCAGGGAAGCCCCCCCGTGGACTTTCTAATCACACCAACAGGTTCTAGCATTACACGAGCACCCAGAATTAGTCATCCCAGGACCGTATTGCTTTCCTTTGAGAGTCATAGGTGCTTACATCAGTGCCATATTGTCTATCTTCAAATTAATAAAATATTTGTAACTTGTTCATTACAGAATTAACTTAGATGGTGCCTCTCCAAAGAAGTTTTATGAATCCACTCAACCTGAAAAAAAGAATGGTTGTCTCATCTTCGTGACTTAAAAATTGAGAAAAATAAATGTGACATAATGGTAGTGGAACTAGAATGAAGTAGGGCTGCTTTTTCCCAGCCCAGGACACTGTTTCCTGGAAGACCTGTCTTACTGTCAGCATAAAAACAATGATGATAGAAATGTTTATGAGTTGTCTTCCATGTGAAAGACAAGATGCCAAGCACTTTAGATGTATTATTGTGTTTAACCTTAAAATAACCTTACGAGAGAGGTAATAATAACTTCACTGTTTACAAGTGAGGACATTGGAACTCTAACCTTGACCTCAGGCCACTCAGCTAGCGAGTGAAGATCCCAAGTGAGGCTCTAGTTCACAGGATCCAGAACCTTGTGCACTTTCTCTCCAGATTCCCTTGAAAAAGTTATTTGCTCTTTTAAAAATGCATACACCTCTCTTTTTTCTTACAAAGAATTTAAATTGGCTAAAAATATATAACAAGATAAAACTAAATTTCCAATAAGTAGATAAAGAAGTCCAGGCACAGGGAAAAATAAAAGTAGGAAAAATGGAAAGTGGGTAGTCTTGGTGAGGAGAAGGCTAGCATCTCGTTTCAGCAAAGAGTACAAACTGTGTTATTAAGATTCCTGCGTTCATGTCCTGGCTCTGCCATTGGTGACTGTGGGATTTAGGGAAAATTACACAAATTCTCAAAGCCTTCATTTTTCATGTACTAGGTATAATAATGACACCTGCCTCAAGGAGTTGAAGTGAGAATTACATGAACTAAAGCCCGAAAATGCAGAGGGGTGGCTGCTGTTGGAGTTTTGTTGTGAAGTCTTCAACACTAGGAATTTAATAGAACAACGAGGTTCATCCTAAACTAAAGGAAAATATTTACTGCAGAACCCAGAAAATGTTTACTCAGTCAGTCCACACACTGAGTCAACATATTTGTTTTAAATATCCAGCAATACAACATATTCAATACCAATCAACTACAAGATGACATCACATGGAAAAGATAAAAGCCTGATGTCAGGGAACGGTTAAGGACTCCATTGACAAATGAACATTTAATAGAGTTAGACTGCCTACCAAATGTAGAAGAGGATATACAGAAACTTCAAAAAGGTATAAAGTGAACATCAAAAGACTAAGACATCTCAGAAAATTGAAGAAGTCTTGAATATTTTTTGCAAATGGTTTCTTCCATAAAATTGTGCTATGAAAATCACAAGTAAAGTGTGTTGTATGAAGCTATGGCTTCAAATCAATGCCTCATCCATTCTTTGTGCTAAAATTAGCTTACAGCTGCAATTATAAATTGCCTTTTATTAAATAAGTGATTCAGCAAATTTATTTGTATTATTTTAAATGTTATTTTTCAAGATAAATGTCCATTCAAATTATTTTTTCTGTCTTCTATTAAATTTTGCCCTGAAAAGAGATCCACTTTAAATGATCATTTTCAGTATTAATTACTCTCAGATTAAAAAGAAGTTTCCTGTTACAGAATTATGCACTCAGCAGTGTTAACCACCATCAATTATCATCCAAGAAATTAGCTGGATTCACGCTCTACCCATTTGTAGGAAGTGGGTGCGAAATTTGGTCCTGTGCTTTCTTTAAAGCCAATCCAGAGGAGAAAACTGACAATGTTGAAGTTTACCTGAGCTCTTAGGTAGGAAATTCCCCAAGCTTTTGTTTTCCAAAATCCCCTCACTCTTGTGTTCCAGGAAATGGCTGACCGCAAAGACCAACCTTTCCCATACTCTGTCAGAAAGACTCACTGGCCATTCTTTCTCGTGACCCCCAGAGACTCTTGAGGACGCCGTTGTTTACCTATGGCAGGGACAAACACAGACCTTTCCCCTTTTACCTTCACATGCTGGCAAAGACAGACAGCTCCTTGTTCTTTGTCTCACGGATGGCTTAGCTGAGATTAGAACTGTTTGTCCTCCCTGAAATTAACTAGACACGGAGATAAACTTTTCCTGCACAGCTAACTGATGGAGACTTCCCTTGATGACAGAACAATGCATAGGGTAAAGCATCCCACCTGGGGCGTCTCCACTCCTCCCTGTGAAGCTAAGGAGAAACCAGCTGCTGAGGCTCCATGATCTCAGATCTGGGGCGCTCTCCCTATCGCAATAGACTGAATAAAATCAGTATCATTGCTTTCTCCATTATTGTCTGTGTCAACACACAATCTTCTTCCTTATAGGATAATCTGATATGTATATGATAAAAACAAAATAGTATAGTTGCTAGTTGGAATACAACTATTTCTGGTATGGAAGAAAGAAACAAGAGCTCTCTAGTAAAGAATCTCATGAGCGACTCTACCTCGGTGGTTTTGAACTTTTTTTTTTTTTTTTTTTTTTGCGGTACGCGGGCCTCTCTGCTGTGACCTCTCCCGTTGCGGAGCACAGGCTCCGGACGCGCAGGCTCAGCGGCCATGGCTCATGGGCCCAGCCGCTCCGCGGCATGTGGGATCTTCCCGGACTGGGGCATGAACCCACGTCCCCTGCATCGGCAGGCGGACCCTCAACCACTGCGCCACCAGGGAAGCCCGGTTTTGAGCTTTTTTGGCTGAAATCCACTTCCAGATTCCCTACCCACCCACTTACCCACATGTGCAAAAGTGAAAGTTTCATAAAAAAATACTTAGCCTCACTACAGGCGATATATTTTAATACTTTGTATTCTATTCTATTTTTCTTTTTTTTTTTAATGCTGATGGCAATCCACCTAATAGACTATGTGACCTATTAAATTCCAATTAAGTTCTATCATATTCCATTAAATTCTAATCACTTCTCAATTCTAAATTCAGGCAATAGCATCAAGTTTAGCAGGGAAGACCATTTTCACAAGCTACATGTCAACCTCCCAGGCAGAAACCTTTACTCACTTACCATTGCCTAGAGAATACAGTAAAAATTCCCAAGGCTTTTCGTATTCTTCCAAGTGGGAGGTTTCCACTTACCTACTAATAATGTCCTCCTCCTTCTCTTCTACCTGAATCTTATTCTTCAAGCCTAAATTCATTTCCTTTCTTCTGTATTCACTGTAACCCCAAATGAGCTCTCTTCCTGGGGAATTTCATAGCACATCGTTTATGTATCATTAATATGGTGCTTATCTTTATCACCTTGTATCTCCCTAACCTGGCCCTGAGAACTGTTCCCCAGTCCCTGGATCACGTGGCCAAGCAAGATGAATCCGCTCTCGTGTATATGTGAGGCAGGCTTTGCCCTGCAGGGAGTAATGCCACATGCCCATCCTTTCCCCTTCTGTGACACCCAGCATAAGTAGATTAAAACTCAGAGCTAGTTCTGATTCTCTGTGGAGAGATTTCAGTGTCTAAAAGGTGAAAACCAGTAAATCAAGCCTGTGGTGGCTGGAAAAATTCATTATGTTTGCGTGTATAGGAAACGCAACTACAAAATAATGAGAGAGATTTCCGTAATTTGTTACTGAAATTGGTTGGCTATTCAGAAAAAATAGTTTTATTTCATGTTATTTACAAAAAGACACTACTAGGCATGGAATGAGAATAAAAAATTAACCAATCTCCAGTCTTGCCCTTGAATTTTAGAGACTTCCAGGAGAGATGAAATAGGTAGAGAAAAGTAAAAAATAGTAATTCTTGTTCACATCAAAATAAAATTCTTTATATCTGTATGGATTTTTCATAGAAAAAAAGATAAGATAGTAAACCACCAAAAGCATGTTTTAAAGAGAGTAAGAAAAGCCACTTTGTGTGTCCCTTGGAATATCGGCTCCCTAAGGCAGAGATTGGGTCTGTCTTAGTCACTGCTTCATTCCAGCACTTACAACACTGCCTGGGACATAGGTGGTTCTCAATAACTCATGGCTGAATGAATTAATAAATACCTACAGCTGATTTCTTTAGACAGGCTCAACTTGAGTACCAAATATTATTAGCATAATACATCATCTTTCTGACTCATTCTCTAGCTTTTCCTACTGCTACTACTGATAGCTCATATTATTTTATGTATAGTCATCATTTAATCCTCATATTAAACTTATGAGGTAGATATTTCTATGGTACTCTATCTAAAATCCCCAAAGAATACCACTTGGAATGTTGTTTGTAAGCAGGGTCCTGTCCCAGCTCTGTGAATCAACAGAGCTGCCATGATGAAGCTGGTTTGTGTACAGAGACAGCCTCTGAAATATTTATAAACCTCCTTCTTGAGAACTCAGTGATAACGCAGCACAAATGACCTCAGAAAACACAACTCAATAGAGAGAGGCTCTCCGAGCACTTGATGTACATTGGATCACCCTTCTATAATGTTCAGGTTTGATATATCCATGAATGGAAAATACATTTTAACCTCAGTCAAATAAAACAACTAGGAGGGGTATGCCTGCTGGACAGAAGAAATTATTAATGCATGCCAAAGTCAGGTATGAAGGGTTTGTGGATTTCCACGTTTTGTATCACCCAGACAACTGCTTCCTTTTATCTCCTTGAATTATGAAGAATCATTTTCCACCCATTTTATCACCCCTTAGTTTTCAAATTGAACACTGTGAAGCTGGGGCATAAGTTTAGAAGAGCTAAGTGTGACGACCTCCTTATACCTTTAGAGAAGAGCCCGGTGTGATGCAGCTATTTCCTGCCCGGTTTATATTGTCCACCTGCACCGGCCCTGTCTTTGAAAGCTGTCTGCTCTAATGACCAATAGGAAGTGATAAAATGTAAGTGACCCATCAGGGAATGTTAAGGATATCCTGGGTAGGTAATGATCCTTCATCAAAGGTGTGTCCAGCCTCCTGACAAACAGGGGCTTCCGACCCCCCCCCACACTACTCCCTCCCTGTGCCAGACCCTGTGGGAGCTGCCAGGTGAGAGCCTTGGTGACTCCACCCGTGATACAGGGAGCTTGAGAGAGAGAAATTAAGCCCAAGGCTGGTGAGCCACACTCCTCATTAAGAAAATTTTTAAATTATGTTGGAACCCTTTAGTAAGATTCAAAAACTTTGTTAAGAATTCCTTCAGCTATTTCAGGTGCTGTTATCCAGCTGTGTCAATGTGAGCTAAAAGCCCTATGATGGATCCTTCCCACCCTTACATCCAAAGAGACTGGATGGAGGGTCAGTAGAAAACAATGGTTAGAATCTACGTGTTAGAGAGGGATGGAGGGACTCCTGTCCCTGCTACTCGCTCACAGTGTGACTTGAGCAAACTGCATAAATGCTCCAAGGCTCACTTCATCTATATAATAGTAACTGCCCACACAAGGCTGTTGTGAAAATTAAAATATGATGAAACATTTAAAACAAGCACTACCTCCTTATTTTAAGAATGAAATCGTAGCTGCTGCTTTCATTATTTTATTGTTATGCTGTTGTTGTCCTGACTGTTGTTTGGTTTATGTCTGTAATCTGCTGTCTGTAGGGTGAACCTGTTCGTGACTCTGTAACTACCAGCCTGCTGCAGTTAGGGAGACCGCTGTCTGCTAGGTTGATGCTTTGCTGTTGTTAATAGAATACTCTTTTGGCATTTCTCCTATACATACTGTCTATTTGCTCCACAGAAGCAGAATTATGTTGAAGTAAGACACTTTTCTATAGTGACTTATAAGCTATTCTGATTTTGTTCTCATTGTGGTTTTTTGTTTTGGAGATCTGTAGCAGACATTTTTTTTTTTTTTGCGGTACGCAGGCCTCTCCTGCTGCAGAGCACAGGCTCCGGACGCGCAGGCTCAGTGGCCATGGCTCACACGTCCAGCCGCTCCGTGGCATGTGGGATCTTCCCGGATCAGGGCACGAACCCGTGTCCCCTGCATGGGCAGGCGGACTCTCAACCACTGCGCCACCAGGGAAGCCCCCCAGTACATTTTTGAATTCTAGAATTTAGGTGGCTGTGTCTGTAGAGGAACATTGAACAGATCAAAACAGCTTTCACAAAGAGCAGTGGTTACAGCCCAGTCACGGCTCCAGCCCAGTCAACTCTTACCCAGCCTCTAAAGGCCTCCATAGTTACTCCCCTGGACAGCTGGACCCGTGTACGTCACTGTTGATCAGACACCTTGCTGCCTTGACCACAAGCTTTTCAGATACTCACGAGGCAAATTCCTGCACATTGCAGTGAACACATAATCTTTTCGTACTGATCTGATGCTAAGAAACTCCTCTTTCTTTTTCACTTCATCCCACTTTGGCCATAGCATGCCGTCTCACAGAGAGCCCCATGCACCTAGCTGTAGCAAAGGCAAAATTTTAGATGCTGATAGAATTTGCCAGTAGAGCTCTGAAGGGCAGGCTACGGCACCCTTGTTATCCGTCGTTAACTTCGATGTGGCAGTTTATAGACAAGGAATAGCTGAAGAAATCTTACAAGGTACTCATGTCCACATGCATTTCCAGTGCAGTGAGATGGACACTCAATAAATGCTTGTTTTAAAAAATAACAAGAACATTTAAGGCATCAGAAAACTGTTATGGAATTAGCCTACACAGACTTGAGAGGAGGTGGATTTGGGGCTGTTTCTTGAGGGAAGAAAAAACATATGGAAAATCATAAAGAGAGAATTCAGGAAACGTGTGTAAGCAGGGTGGTAAAGACAGCACCATTTAAGCGGTAGAGGCAAAAAGATAGATGTGGAAATTCACAAGCAGTAAACAGCCCGACTTTGCCTGAGCAGGTAGGCTACACCAGAGATAATTCTGAAGCTGCCCCAAAGCTAGAGGTAACATGATAAAGACAACTTTGGTTCTATAGCTATACCATAAATGAGCACCAGGCTTCTGTCACGTGGCATGAGATATAAGTGCAGAGTGTAAAAAGGGGAAACTATTCAGTCATTTTAAGCAGAGAAGGTAAGAAATCAAATTGGACAAGGATGTTTGTTGAAGCCCTGTTTACAGTGGTGAAAATGGAAACAAGCCAGACATCCACCAATAGGGAAACGACAAATCATAGCAGGTGCACACAGGGAGATTACTATGCAGTGGCTGGGAAACCTCCACATGCACTGTTGCTGAAAAGCCCACAATGCAGTAAGTGGAGCAGAACACTGCTGAACGGGATGAGATCTGGCTCGTACATTTAGGTTTACATACGTATTTGTGTGTGTGTTTATAACTATAACTATATATATATATATGTATACGTTTATCTGTATGTATATACAGATAAATCAGTCTATTGACCGTATTGACAAGGACAGGAACACACAGAAACTGGCAAGAGTGGGTAACTCTGGACGGAGTAATTGGGAGGAGGGGCTTTACACCCTTCTGAACTGATTGACTGTTAACGATTTTCCTCCTAACATGTTCTAAATGCTTTCACAGTTCAGTACGCAAACATCTAGAGCCGTTTGGAGTTTACAAAGTACTCTCACATTTTTCACCGGACTCACATAAACCTGTAACTTTGGGTGGGGAGGCAGGAAGAGCCCTGTGTCCTTCCTTATATAGGAAATGGAGACACGTGACTTCCTGAAGCTACACAGCCAGCCATATGGCGGCAGACCGTGTGCCCTGACACAAGTGCAGTGACCTGTACACTCCCAGGTAAGCAGAAGTCTCCACCCAGAAAGCCCTGTGAACTGATGGTCACGCAGATAGGATCTCTGGCTCTCATGCAGAAGATCCTTTCACTGTAATCCCCTGTAACTCTCTCCACACTGCGGTAGCTCCCCTTTTCCTTCTGAACAGACAAAATTTTCATTTATTCATTGAACAAATATTTGTTGGGCATCTGCTATATACTAGACATTGACGGTGTGGTACTGAATATGCCGTTCAATCATGCATTTGACAAATATTGATTGAAAGTTTAGTCTGCGTTCACAAAACTAATGTTTGGTTTGGGCGGATGTTGACTCTTTCAATCAATGAAATTGCCCTCATAAAGCTTACGTACACAGTGTTGGGTGAATATCTAACCACTACCTATTTTGTTACAGCTATGATAAATGCTAGGGAGAAATACAAAGTGGCGAAGTGTGTGTAATACGGAAATTTGACTACACAGAGGAGAGCCAGAAAAACATCTCTGGACAAATGACATATAAGCTGAAGGTTGATGGAGTTTAGCGTAAGGCAAGGGGGGAGGAGGAAAGAGAGCCACATTCTGTCTCTGGGGTCACTGAATGGGCAGGCCGTTCAATGGAAGGGGACACAAAGAACTACCCGGACGTCTAGTGTGGTTTGATGACAGAGGGTCAGGCAGGGTAGCTGGGACAAAGGAGGTCAGGGCACTGGAGACCAAGTTCAGGATCTCTGATTTTACCCCAGGAGCAAAGGGACAGTAGTTAATGATTTTAAACTGGGCGGGTAGGGGTGGGGGGACGTGATTAGGTATGCATTTTTAAGAGGTAGCCTGGCAAGAAGTAGCCTGGGCAAGGAAGGGTCACTGGATGCGTTTCCATTCAGCATCACTGGGACTTTGAAAGAAATGTTGAAAAATAGAAATGAAAAAGAATAATTTCAAAAACCATGAAATCCGATGAGCATAAAATGAATAGATTTCTCATCTTAGAACAAATTGCTCTGCGGGTTTCATGGATCTGCCAATCAAGAAGGGTTGATTTGAACATATCTGTTTGTAAAGGAAAATCACCCCACAATTATTCCACGCTAATCAAACAGCACCGAGTACAATACATTTATCATTTAAGAAAATTCCTACATTTTTTTCTAGACCTGGCTCACAAATGGGAGTCAACAAGTAGCCAAAAGATATGCTCCTTACAGCACCAGGAGCAGTGAGGCAACAACAGAGTATGGAGCGTGCAGATTTTACCCATGTAATTTGACTTGATACAAGGTTATTCCCCTTTGCACACAATTTGAGTTGTCTGTAAAATAGTGCATTTGCAAGAATTGATGATATCTATAGAGCAAATAACATGATTTTGAGTGCTTACTTCATGCCAAGCCCTTGACATGTTTAGTCCTTGTTCGAGCCTCATGACCACGTTGTAAAAATGGATCATCATCTCTGCTTGAGAGACGAGGACAGGAAACTCCCAGGAGCAACGTGCCCAGGGCCCCAGCTGGGAAGAGGCAGCGTCTTGGGCTGGTGCAGGACTGCAGTTCGCATTGTTAACCAGCACGGGGCATGCAGACACACGTGAGGAAAGTGGGATTCATTCAGAACCAGCTGTGAGGCTGAGGGCACCACAGCTAGCTCTGTGAGGGCGAGTTGCCAAATTAGCCCTTACACCTCAATTCCATGAGCAAAGACCATCCACCACTGTTTACTCTGAGCTTTCTGTGAATAAAAAGTAGCCTCCCACCCTGAGAAAATGTAAAAATATCAGTAGTATTGAGAATGGATGGTACCAATGGGAAACCAGAGTACCAACTACATCATTTTCAACTGAGGGCTTCTGGACTCCCTTAAAGCCTTGTTCGCAATGACCTAAGCTTGAAAATAAGTTACCGAAATTGGAACGTAGATTAAATGTCTTTTGGTCCCAGGGAAGTTGAGCATTAGGATAACAGTGGGCTCTTAAAGAACGTCGGTGAGGACAGTGTGGGCTCATTTCCGATCCTCTAGGAATTCGAGTTGGGTTGGTGTTTTGGTCACCCAGGTTCACTCGTGCTGTGTGGCTGAACTACTGGATGTGCTGAACTAACATCACATTGTGATACTGCGGGTGCCGAAGGCCACAGGCACCTAGGTTTCCAGTTAAATTGTTGGGAGTAAAATGCCAGAGTGTGTGGGTCCCAAACTGGAGTCCTCTGCGTTCACTTCATAAAAGTGAGGAAAGCCCCTATTAGCAAGAGACCACTGGAGATTGCTGGCCAGTCTGTAGAGTCACTGTTTTTACACATAGTGGTATTTCCTGCAATTTTTATGTTCCCATTGGACACCATGAGCCTTGCGCTCTTATGATTCATATCCCAGGTTAATGCATGGCCGCTGCGGGACTGGGGTCACCCTCTCTGTTCCTTCCACCTGGAAGCCAGGAGCCTGATGGGATGATTCAGGGCTACAGCTGCTTATTGCTGAGGGCAAATCTCAAGTTCGTTGTAAATGAAATCACAGCATCCTCTTTGCATCGATACTCCTGTCACAACTAATTGAGGGAAATAGGGGGATCAATTTAATATTTGATCAAAGGGATATTTTAAAAGAAGGAAAACATGCAAGAAAGCATTTAATAATCAGTTGTTAGAGGTGAGAATAAGAGCAGATTTTGAGAGCAGGTAGCGAATTGTTTCCTCTGATTTCTTAGGAGTACTTTCAGCAGCCAGCCAGTAGAGGGAAATGTTTTACAAACACTTGTATCCAAGAAAGCAGTCTTGCTGTGTTGTGCTCAGGTGCTGCTTCTGTGGAATTCACTTTGTCCCTTCCCAGTGAACTCTGAGGAAGGTGTCCATGCAGATAGATAATCCCTCAGTTATACGTAAAAAGGGGATGGCTTCTGCCTTCTCCTGGGCCAGGCATGTCCTGAGAAGACCTGGTGGATCAGCACATCCTAATGTTGCAAAACTGGTCTCTCTTACAACAGAGGCTGTAAAAGGACCAGCAGCCCTACAGTGAGTGAAGGTCCACAGGCATTAATAACCTTGTGCTAATTATTCAACACCTCATTTACATAATACTACTTTTGTAATCTCAGAATATGTGCATTAGATTATAAAATTCTAAAAATTAACCAAAACAGACAAACTGAAAGCCACAGTGAGATACCATTAAACACCTAGTAAAATGACTAAATTCAAACAAACAAGAAAAATACCAAACAACAGTGCCAAAGATGCAGAACACCTGGACGTTCGCATGTTGCTGGGGGGAATGCAAACTAAACTGGTGTAGACACTCTGGAAGACTGTGTGGGATTTCTTATAAAGTTAAACATACACTTACATACGACCAAGCAATCCTACCCCTAGTACTTTTGTTCACTCAAAAACTTCCGTAATTGCATAACTGGGAGCAACCAAACTGTCCTTTAACAGGTAAATAGATAAAGACTATAACACATTCACACAGTGGAATATTGCTCAGCAATAAAAAACAAGGGACTACTTATTGATATACGCAACAATATGAATGAATCTTAAATGCGTTACGCTAAGTTGGCGTTGTCCAGCCTTGGCACCACTGACGTTTTGGACCAGAGACTTCTTTGTAGTGGGAGCAGTCCCTGTGTTCTAGGACGTTTCACAACATCCCTGGCCTCTACCAGCTAGAGCGTGTAGCCCTCCCCAACTCCTCCCAGGTTTTACTACCAAATATGTCTTCAAATATGCCAAATATCCTCTGTGGGAGGCAAAATTGTTCTCAGTTGAGAACTACTGGGCTAAAGTGAAAAAAGCCACATTTAAAATGTTGCACACTGTATGATTCCATTTACATGACATTTCGGAAAAGAAAACTATAGGGACAGAAAACTATAGAGCAGTGGTTGTCAACATGAATGGTGGGAGGAAGTTTTGCCTGCACGGAACACCACAGGGGAATTTTGGAGTGAGGGTCTTGTTCTGTATCCTGATTATGGTGATGCTTTTGCCTTTTCATTTGTCAAACTCTTGGAACTACCTAGCAAAAAAAGTGAATTGTACTCTGTGTAAATTAAAAAATAAATTTTAAAAAGCATACAAAACATCACCTTATCTCTAAAGCATATAAAATAAATACCATAGTTGAGATATGTAAACTTTAAAAGAATAATGTTTAACTTAGCTTTGAATGCCAGAGTTTGGAATTTTCACGTCAAATATCAAAAAACTTAATACACAAATGCCAATATAGCATATAAACAGTACTGCAAAGTTTAACTAAAGTTCTTTATCTATAAATAAGTGTGTCTATCTGTACATACAGGATAATTCTAAAAAACATTATAATCATTTTCTTATAGTAATCATTTAAATAAAATGAATTTATTGTCTATTTTGAATTAATTTCTGAATGAAAACTACCAATATAGAAAAGTGTATTCTTCAGATTTTTATATAAAAAGATTGAAAGTAATTAATTTTTCATCTGTACAGGCAAATGTTTTCACTTCACTTGAATGCATTTCTGTATAGCTACTTATACAGAAAAACCTCAGAAAATGTTAACTAGAGAAGCAGTTTTCTTTATGATGTACATTTTTATAACATTTTTATTGGAGTATAATTGCTTTACAATGGTGTGATAGTTTCTGCTTTATAACAAAGTGAATCAGTTATACATATACATATGTTCCCATATCTCTTCCTTCCTGCATCTCCCTCCCTCCCACCCTCCCTATCCCACCCCTCTAGGTGGTCACAAAGCACTGAGCTGATCTCCCTGTGCTGTGCAGCTGCTTCCCACTAGCTATCTGTTTTACATTTGGTAGTGTATATATGTCCATGCCACTCTCTCACTTTGTCCCAGCTTACCATTCCCACTCCCCATGTCCCCAAGTCCATTCTCTAGTAGGTCTGCGTCTTTATTCCCATCTTGCCCGTAGGTCCTTCATGACCTTTTTTTTTTTTTTTTAGATTCCATATATATGTGTTAGCATACGGTATTTGTTTTTCTCTTTCTGACTTACTTCACTCTGTATGACAGACTCTAGGTCCATCCACCTCACTACAAATAACTCAATTTCATTTCTTTTCATGGCTGAGTAATATTCCATTGTATATATATGCCACATCTTCTTTATCCATTCATCTGTTGATGGACACTTAGGTTGCTTTGATGTCCTGGCTACTGTAAATAGAGCTGCAATGAACATTTTGGTACATGACTCTTTTTGACTTATGGTTTTCTCAGGGTATATGCCCAGTAGTGGGATTGCTGGGTCGTATGGTAGTTCTATTTTTAGTTTTTTAAGGAACCTCCATACTATTCTCCATAGTGGCTGTATCAATTTACATTCCCACCAACAGTGCAAGAGTGTTCCCTTTTCTCCACACCCTCTCCAGCATTTATTGCTTCTAGACTTTTTGATGATGGCCATTCTGACCGGTGTGAGATGATATCACACTGTAGTTTTGATTTGCATTTCTCTAATGATTAATGATGTTGAGCATTCTTTCACGTGTTTGTTGGCAGTCTGTATATCTTCGTTGGAGAAATGTCTATTTAGGTCTTCTGCCCATTTTTGGATTGGGTTGTTTGTGTTTTTGATATTGAGCTGCATGAGCTGCTTGTAAATTTTGGAGATTAATCCTTTGTCAGTTGCTTCATTTGCAAATATTTTCTCCCATTCTGAGCCTTGTCTTTTTGAATGACATACATTTTTTATTGAGGTATAATTGACATATAACATTATATTAGTTTCAGGTATACAACATAATGATTCACTATTTGGACACATTGCAAAATGATCACCATGAAAAGTTTAATAATATCTGTCACCATTCATAGTTAGAAAAAAAATGTTTTGTTGTGATGAGGACTTTTAAGATCTACTCTCTTAGCAACTTAACATTTGTTAAATTAACTAGCGAGATATTGCTTTAGGAACTTAGAAATGACAAGGATTCCAGACACGATTTCCGCTGACCAGAGTAAAAAAAATTCTGCTCGCACACCGCTTGCTGAAAATCAAACCAAGAATGGTGGCCCCCAAAATAAAAATTACAAGTAGAGGTAAGTAAGAAGAAAGTCGGAGACAGAGGCCCAGTTGGGAGATAAGACACATACTGTGGGAGCTGAAAGGGCACATCAATTCTTCCTCACCACTCCCTGGAGAGATGTAAAATACATGATTAGAGGACAAAGACATTCCAGGCTTGACTCCCAGTACTGCCTTTGAGTTATAGACTAATGACGGCAGCCTGGCTGCCACTCTGCTTGAACTCTGAAATAAACAACCATTGAATTTGCGGTTGGTCAATCCGTTAGATGCCATTGGTTCCCGATATTCGAAAATGCCACAAATACAGATAGCTTTCTAATGCAGAAAAGGATGTTTGGTGGGTATGAGAAAACTTTCAAAAGATGGCAAAATAACCAAACAGGTGGCATTAGCTATACCATAATAAATTTCATAAGAATGAAAATCCAGCACTAAACCAATAAATTGAAGGATACGGTTTGTTGACTCCTGTTTAAGAGAGGACAAAAGATTTTAGGAGAAATAAGATCCACAAACAGTTTACTTTCTCAGGGGTTGAGATGCAAATAAGAATAGCCTGGTTTGGAAATCTTGCATCTTATGTACACACCTGGGAATTAAAACAAGAAACAGCATGGGGCCATTTCAAAGGGATGTGCCACACAGCTGGGCTCATTCAGCTGATTTTATAGAGTACGGTGAGCACATTTGGACAAAAAGGTCTTTGCTATTATCAGCTGCTCCTCAGGGTTTGTTTGTTTGTTTGCTTGTTTGTTTTGGGGGGAGCTCTTCTTTTTTTTTTTTTAATTCCCTGAATTGTACTAATAGTCTTATAACATTTAGTTAAAGCATTGGACAGAAGCATTGAAAAATCACTCCAAAATGGGTTTCGTTAGCTGTCTTGGCTGTTTTACACTGCTTTACTTCTCAAAAACTGCATTAACTCATAGTTAGGGTCCATAATCAAACATCTGTAGGCCTCAGTCTCCAACTCTGTAAAATGGAGGTAACACCACTTAACAACTTCGCTTCCCTGGTGGCGCAGTGGTTAAGAATCCGCCTGCCAATGCAGGGGACACGGGTTCGAGTCCTGGTGTAGGAAGATCCCACATGCCACGGAGCAGCTAAGCCTGTGCGCCACAACTACTGAGCCTGAGCTCTAGAGCCCGTGAGCCACAACTACTGAAGCCCGCTCACCTAGAGCCCGTGCGCCGCAACAAGAGAAGTGATACAGTGAGGGTACAGTGAGATGATGCATTCAAGTGAACCCTGGAAACTGTCAAATACAAATCATATTCAAAGAATCATTTTTCTAGGCACTAAGTAATATTTAGTTCATTAATGAGATAAATTCTTGAGCTACAGATCTGCGTATTTTACATAAGCTTGTTATATATGTTTCTTTAACATATGGAAACTTTTGTTTCAAGAATTATAAAAATCACATACTTTCTTACAGTAGAAGCAGAATTTCATTTGGAATAGATAATTAAAAGTCATGGCTACAGATAGATCCTCTCAGCTCCATAAGCTCTATCCAAACTACAATTTGTAGATAGTAAAAATGATGTAGTGTGAGGAATACTGGTTGTCCCTAAAGACCACATAAACTATGGTTTCCCATCTGAGATGGTCAAGAGACAAGCATTTTTTAAAAAGTATGTGTGTACAATAAATCAATATCAAATTTACATATAAAATTATAACTCTAAGGAAAAAATCAACTTTATGGATTTGGGAAAAGTAACAGAATTTATTTGTATGACCCAATTTCCCAGGAACTGAATCCTAGTTGAAGGACTCTTGCTCAGTAAACCAGCTCTAAGCACCAGCAGTTACAGCCTTTGTGGCTCCAGTTTCAAGTAATAATTATATTACTTGAAATTATATATCCCTGGAGATACTGAAAAATCCCATTCAGGAGCTGCCTGGAAGCTACTCCCAGGGCCCAGCCTATGTTACAGGTGAGACCCTACATCAGTGACATCTTCCTGGAAGTCTTGATAACTACACTTCCTTATGGGTAGTTAAAATTCTGTCACTCGGTAGTCAGAATTATTGCCAGAGACCGGAGGATTTAGAAATACAAAAAAAAAAAAAAAAGAGAGAGAGAGAAAGATTCATAATTGTTCATTTTTGAAAATATATTTTAGCTTATAAGTATATTTTCTGCTAGAATTCTAGGGCTTTCTTCCAGTATTCTTGAGTCAAAAACTGGTTATTTAGAAAACATTCTCACATTTCAGCTACTGAAGTTTTTCTTTTGTGCCTAAATGATAGAGGCAAGTTTTTCTAGGTCAAGAATCCAACCCAACCCAAGTCAACAACTGAATTGACTTTTCCCCAAAGTCAGTTGGGCAAAAGTCACTGCCCAACTGCCTTGTTTGAACAGTCTGACCCACTAGGTTGGGTTAAGAGGCTTGGAGCCCACTTGGCTTCACCCAGATGTGCCTTTTAAAATATAAATGTATGTATAGGATGCAAAAATATATAAGAAAAAAGTTGTTGGATCTTAGATTAGCACACACAAACCAATAGGAATCATAGCTCAAACTTTGTTCTTGGAATCCCTAGTGAAACCATGAGGTTACAGTTGATACAAAATTCTTTGCATGAACTAAAGAACATTTTCCAGAAAATTTTGAGGACTGAAAATGAAGGGAAGAGAAATGAGAGTAAGTCCTACCCTCTGGGATAGGTGGTTATATATTAATAATTTTCAGTTTTCTTTGTTTACATCTCAGCTTTTTCATTAAATATTTCTTAAAACTACTTTTAACAAATAAGATATTGATTGGAATGAATGTTATTATTCCCTGGACAACACTAGGGGACATACTAAATGGTGTGTCAAGACTTTTATAAGTATTATAAGGGGTTGAGAGAAAGAAATGCATATTTTCCAGAGGATAAACAGTATTCATCTGGTATTTTAACTTTCCTTTCTTTCTCCCTTCCTTCTTTCCTTCCTTTATTCCTTTCTTTTCTTCCTTTCTCTCTTGTTTTCCTTTCTTTCTCTACATTTTTCTTTTGATTCCAAGTTAAAAATAAGCATTTGGGCCTTTGTTTAAAGCCAAAACTAGTGGATAAAGTCAGAGCTGACCAGTGTTCTCTGTGCTCTTTCTTCCTTGACATTGATTCTCAAACGTCATGAACTAGACTCGCTTTACTTGGATAATGGAAACACTAGATCTCTTAATCCTGACCTCCAAATTCATACCTCTTTAAAAAGCACGTTTTACATAAACATGCACATTCTCAGCTGCCCAAGAATATAGGTCTGTTTTTTTTTGTTTTTTTTTTTTTTTGCGGTACGTGGGTCTCCCACTGTTCTGGCCTCTCCCGTTGTGGAGCACAGGCTCCGGACACGCAGGCTCAGCGGCCATGGCTCACGGACCCAGCCCTTCCACGGCATGTGGGATCTTCCCGGACCGGGGCACGAACCCATGTCCCCTGCATTGGCAGGCGGACTCTCAACCACTGCGCCACCAGGGAAGCCCTATAGGTCTGTTTTTCATCCTGCTCTGTCCTAGTCTCTTTATGACTTAAGTCAACCATTTAAGAGAAGGCCTTTGAACATAGCATCAGGTTCTGGTTTAGACACATACTTGTGTTTTAGCATCCTTGGCAGAGTTATTTATGTGATATGTATGAGCTTGAGGCATGTGTCATGGGCAGTTTTTCAGGCCTATAATACCATCCCCAGTCTAGGCGCCATGCTCAGCTCCTGTTCAATACCTTTTAAAGACCCTCCCCACCATCCCCAGTCTTGTACTGTTACAAAGACTTGGGATTGTATAAATATTTTTCAGGTGTCTTTTCAACTCCTTGCTTTTCTTAGGCAGTAATACAAATATCACCAGTGGTCGTTGAACCCACTGGTCCTGATTTGGGACAATTTTTTAATACTGTGTATACTTATCTTACAGAAAAGTCATTGAGAACTGAATATAATTGCTCTCTCTACCTGTTTAGGTTCACTAGAGCTGATTCTTCTGATAAGTAACACTGTTTACGAAGATAAATATTGCCTCTCCCCAAATATATATACTCTTTGTTTTCCTATGTGGCAAATCTGTGGCAAATGTTAGGATTTCCACTGTGTAAAAAGAGAAACAGTCACAGAAATTAGTGCCTTAGCAATAATACTGAAGGAAAAATATTTCAGATCAACTAACTTCCAGTGTCTAGTCTTAATCCATAAAATTCTTTTTCTTTCAAATATTAAGTCCATTTCTTGAGCTAAGTTAAGGAAACACATACAATATATTACATCCTTTTTTTTAACAGAAATTTGAAATCACTTTCAAATAGTATTCTGTGGCATTCTTATGTTATATTTCAGTACAAAATTTACCATTTTAGAAGGTAAAATTGTTTGATTTTATGTCTTAACAGAAAATTTGGAGAGTTCTGAGGCATGCATGAAACTTGAGAATTAAGAAGCCACCAAAACAAAAAAACTGATTTGTGTGCAATGCTGATGTTCTTGTGTGGAAAATTCTACTGATCTGGGGAAATAAAAAATATCAAAAGAAACCATTCCTGGAATTTCTTTTCCTGAAACACACAATAAGAATTGGAAAGTAATTTAATTATCATAAAGAGTTCCTCAGTCAGCTTCAATTCCAGCCTCCAAAAGTCTCTGCATTCCCGGGATCTGCGAGAGTTAAGTGGACGGTTCTGGAATGCAGAACCAGATCTGTCAGAGCACTGGCGCTAAGCGTGTTGACGGAGAACCAAAGGCAGTACGAGTCTGATGAATCCGCTTAAGCAGAGACCTGGAGTCTCTCCTTTATATATACTGGCATTCCATATGTAGTATTAACAATTTGGTCAAATACCTATATGGGGGCTTCCCTGGTGGCACAGTGGTTGAGAGTCCGCCTGCCGATGCAGGGGACACGGGTTCGTGCCCCGGTCCAGGAAGATCCCACATGCCGCGGAGCGGCTGGGCCCGTGAGCCATGGCCGCTGAGCCTGC
Source organism: Delphinapterus leucas (assembly GCF_059928025.1). Classification (NCBI taxonomy): domain Eukaryota; kingdom Metazoa; phylum Chordata; class Mammalia; order Artiodactyla; family Monodontidae; genus Delphinapterus; species Delphinapterus leucas. Next base: position 130,346,204 of record NC_143133.1, on the reverse strand, counting down.
GCTTCCAGAGCCTGTGCTCTGCAACGGGAGAGGCTACAACAGTGAGAGGCCCGCGTACCGCAAAAACAAACAAACAAAAAAAACCTATATGGATTAGATTAAGGAGTAACTTAATGATCTGAAACTTACATAAAAGTCATGTTGCCGTTTAACATGAACTTTTTATATAATTGCACTTTCATTCATATCCACCAAAGTATCTGCCAACTCTAAAAGAAACTCCATTGGGTAGAGGCATGATAGTCTCAGTGTATAATTGTTGGTAAGTTGACCTCTGGAGCCTCGCTCCTACCTATAAATTTAGGATTTATAACTAAAAGAGAGTGAAATGCAGATCAATTTTACCTCATAGCCATTACCAGATATGTAAGAGTTTAATTAAATCTTTATTAATCTGATGCTTTTTCACCACTGTGTTTGCATCACCACAGAGCATTTCTGCAACTCAGAGATAAGCAATGTGTGAAGGTGGTTCTTATTCTCGAGAATAAGTTGTTTTTTAATCTTTTATTCTTCTCTGACAAAAACTGAAGTTAGTGTTTCTTTCCCAGGTTCCTTATTCTCTGTGCCCACTTCAGTATTTCCGTGGTATGTCAGATCAGTCTAACCCTTTTATGCAGAATGTTCCTTCAGATGTAGCAAAGGGCTAGGAATCCAGGTCTGCTGAGAAGGGGACTCAAAACATTGAGACACTCATGCATTCATTTGGAGACCACGTCAGCTTTCCTTTCTTTAGGGCATGGCCACGTCTCTCTCACAATAAATAAAAGGCAATCAGATAAGCATGAAACATAGTCCTTGGTAGGCTACATACAGCATCAGGATTCTTGCAGGCCCTTTTGCTAAGCAAAACCCTTGCTTTTAAAAATGTACATGAAACGCTATGATGACTGAAACACCTAAACAGGAAATTTGAAAAACTTACAAGCTAAGCAGTTTCTTTAACTGGTATCACTCACTTGAATGACACTGTATTTGAAAAATCTTTTTAACTGGGTCTCCACTCAAGTATTAAAACAATTCTGAAAATTGAGTTATTTCCCTATGTTACAGATTTTGAAAGTCCTATTAAAGGAATTCAATAAATTTCAACATATGAGTCACTTTAAGTGACTTCACTCAATATTCATGAAGTCTCATTGTTATAAATGAAGTAAATGAGAATCAGGTTTTACTCATTATTCACTAACCATAGTTTTTGACAAATGAAAAACAGGAAACCTCAAAGTGACTAAAATCTATTTTATGTAAAAACTAAAACAAAGTTTTACTTTATGGAATATACAGGAGTAGATCTTACTCAACCTTTAGAATATTTACAGTTAATATGTTTCACTCAAAACACTTTTAGAAAAAGTCTATTTTCACCTCTACATTCCATGTTGAAAAGGACACATAAGTATATATATATATATACATTTTTTTTTTTTTTTTTTTTTTGCGGTACGCGGGCCTCTCACTGTTGTGGCCTCTCCCGTTGCAGAGCACAGGCTCCGGACGCGCAGGCTCAGCGGCCATGGCTCACGGGCCCAGCCGCTCCGCGGCATGTGGGATCTTCCCGGACCGGGACACGAACCCGTGTCCCCCGCATCGGCAGGCAGACTCTCAACAACTGCACCACCAGGGAAGCCCTATACCTTGCTTTTTTACACTGAAGACTGTGGAAATACTTCCTGCCTAGGCTTCTACTTTATCTCTTTTGGTGACTGCATGGCATTATATTGTATAGTTATACTATTGTTTATTTAACTATTCTACTTATATTTACTGGCCTCTTTCATGCTCAGCGTCTCTACTTCAAAGCCTGACACTTGTTATTGATTTCAAACCCTCTTCTGCGGGTCACCTTCTCTTCCAGTTTGTTGGCAACTCCACTCTTCCAGGGGCTCAAGGCACGTCTCTCTTTCCCCCATATCCACGCGGTCAGTAAAGCCTGTTGGCACTAGCTTTAAAATAAAATATAGCCAAAATTTGGTCCCATCATATGAAGCTCCCACTGCCACCACCTGGGTCCAAGCCACCATCATCTCTCACTGAGAGTACAGCAGTAATTGATCATGTCCTTCCTCGGCTCAAAACCTCATCATGGATTCCTAGGTCATTCAGAGTAAACGCCCACATCCCTACGATGGCCCACAGAGCCAAAAGTGTCCGCCACCCACCAGCCTTTGATCTCCAGTCCTGTCTCTCTCCCCCAGAGGCCTCGGACTACACTGCCATCCTGGCTGTTTCCATAACACACAGGCTTGCTCCTGCCTCAGGGCTCTTCCACTGGCCATTCTCTCTGCCTGGATCACTCTGACAGCTAATGTCCACAAGGCCCCATCCTTCAGCTTCCTCAAGTCTTTTCTCAATGTCACCTTCTCAATAAGGTTTACCCTCACTACCACATTTATTTTCAGTCTTCTCACTTCACTACTACAGATCCTTTTGGCCAAGTTCTATTATTTTTTTATGTAGCACTTACCAATATAGCATACATTTTCTTATTATTTTTTATTGTTATTTTGTCTCTCTCTGTCTGCAAGAATGTGATCTTAGAGGGGATATGGGGAGAAGGAGGCGGGGATCCTTGTCCGTTTTATTTACTGATGTATCCGAGGTATCTAGAACAGAGCCTGAGACATGGGGTGGTGGGGCACTCAGTAACTGCTGAAGGAAGGAAAGAAGGAAGGAAGGAAGGAAGGAAGGAAGGAAGGAAGGAAGGAAGGAAGGAAGGAAGGAAGGAAGGAATGAGTGATTAATGATGCTAGTTCCCATCTGCCTTAAATAATAAACATGGACAGTATGAGTGATCAAGTTTGACAGAAGTAGAATTTCAAAGCCATAAGGTACTTTAAAGCTTTCCCAATACAACTCATTTAAAAATTTAGAAAACAGCACCAGAGAAATAAAACGATTTATCAGAGATCATACTGCTAGTTCATGGCAAAGAATAAAGAAAATCTAGCTCTTTTGGTTTAGTGGTCTTCTCCAATTCTTCACTGGTTCTCTTAGTTATTCCCTAAGTTTAGCCTAGACTTCTTGAGTCTCTGGAGGACAGTCATAATTATATCTAAATTGTATCTAACTTATTTCTCCCAAGAAATGTTAACTAATGTCTAAAGAAATGGTGTCTTGATAGTTCATACACTAGCTCCAAGGACCCCCCCAATAATCTGAGACTGGCCACCAGACCAAATGACAATGACCCCCAGACTCATGGGTCAGAGCACAGTGGGCTCCCAGGATCTATCACCAATTGTCTTAAGCACCCAGCCCGCTACAGCTTCCTCTGTCCCATAGATGATGTGTTTCTCACATGCAGTTAATTTAATTTAATTTTTTTTAATTTTATTTATTTTTTTATTGGGGTATAGTTGCTTTACAATGTTGGGTTAGTTTGTGCTGTACAACGAACAGCATCAGCTATATGTATACATGTACCCCCTCCCTCTTGGACCTTCCTCCCACCCACTACCCCCCATTCCACACATCTAGGTCACCCCAGAGCACCGAGCTGAGCTCCCTGTGCTATAACCCAGGGTCCCACTAGCTATCTGTGTTACGCATGGCAGCGCACATACATGCAGTTAATTTTCACATCAATGTAAATGCTCGTATAACTGAGAGGCAATTCACGTCTTACAAAGGACATTATGAGCTTTGTGGTGTTGAATGGAAACATCACCTGGGTAGAAACGAGTGCTCAGTAAATTCTTCTCAGCGGGCAGATTTCTGCTTTCTCTTTGCCTTGTCCTCTTTCCCTAGGTGCCATTCTTTTCCTTAGCCAACAGGAAAAGCTGTGTTAGTGAGTATCCAAGTCCTTTCATGACCAAAGTTAATTTCTCCTCTTCCAAATTGTTAATTCCTAATCCTTTTTCCTAAATTCTTTTTTATTATAGAGGAAGAACACCAAATGAAGGAAAAGAAAAAGAAAAGAAAAAAGTCTGGAAAGAAGAAAAATTGCTCGGAGGAAGAGCACCAAATTGAAGCTATTTAGGTTCAGAGATGTCACCTATGATGCCACAGCCGCAAACGTTTCCCACCAATGATGTGGAGGAAGCAATCTATGGGAGCCACTTGCCCACAGTAAATAAGACTAAGGGATGATCAAGAAAATTAAAGATGCACTTACTGTCGGACATGCTGGTCTCATAACCATTAATGAACTGAATACCAGGGAAAGAGTTTTGTAAACTTTTTGTGACTCAGCTTTATTACAAAATATTTATTATACTTATTAAGAGCAATACATCATGGTGGGGGCAGTGAAATACACAAAGAAACATGTCCAAGGTGGTGACAACAATATGATAGTACAAAGGGTCAAAGAGCCCAAACAACATGTGTTAAAATTTGCTGAGAGAAATGACAACACATTTAATCACTTTTTTTAAAACTTGAGACTCATAGGGTAATGCATAAGCCTTAATTCTCCTAGCACATGATGGTGGAAACTACAATTAACTGTATTATTGCTTTTGTATCTGAAATAAACATGAAACAGAAGGAACACTACATATTTTTACAGACTTAAGTCGGAACATTTGAACTGTTTACATTTAATAGAAATAATATCATTGCTTTAGTGGATTTTAAAACAGCAGTGTCAGGGCTTCCCTGGTGGTGCAGTGGTTGAGAGTCCGCCTACCGATGCAGGGGACGCGGGTTCGTGCCCCGGCCTGGGAAGATCCCACATACCGCGGAGCGGCTGGGCCCGTGAGCCATGGCCACCGAGCCTGCGTGCCCGGAGCTTGTGCTCCACAACGGGAGAGGCCACAACAGTGAGACGCCCGCGTACCGCAAAAAAAAAAACAAAAAAAACAGCAGTGTCTAAGTTCTCCAAAGCAATATGGTTTAAGTGGCATGAGTCTTTGTAAACCTCTGATCCTAGTACCATGCAAATTTATAATGTGTAAGCACTCAGGGAAAAGTGTCATTCCATGTCTATTTTTTTCTAGAGTAAAATCAGTGCTGATAGCATCGTAGTAACAGGAAGGACTCCACCATACTACCAAAAATACCTAACCTGCATCTAGTAAGGATCGTACCTTAGGTCTATATTGCTTCTTGCTACTCAGTTCCAGTCTTGTAAAAGACCCAATTCATCCATACTTGTCCCTGCCCTGTACATTTTCCTCTCAAGCAAATGTCATAGGTACGTATGCATATTACTATCAACATACTGTTTAGAAAAGTTACCCAAGCAGTCACCCAGGGCATAGGTCAGAATACTAAAAATCTTAAAGGGTGAATTAAGTTAGAGAGGGATAGAACAGATGCTTTAAAGACAAACAGAACTGGATTTGAATATGTTGTAGGTTTTCCTTATTACATGTCCTTGAGCAAATCACTTCATTTCTTTGAGCCTTGGTGCTCTCCCTGGAAAATGAAGATTAAAAAAAAGACCTTCTTTGATGGATTTTTTTTAAAAAAACAATTATTGGAGTATAGTTGATTTACAATGTTGTGTTAGTTTCAGGTGTACAGCAAAGTGAACCTGTTATACATATACATATATCCACTCTTTTTCAGATTCTTTTCCCATATAGGTCATTACAGAGTATTGAGTAGGGTTCCCCATGCTATACAGTAGGTCCTTATTAGTTATCTCTTTGCTGGATTGATGGATGGTTAAGAGACAATTAATTCAGCGCCTGGGATAGTTGTTCAGTGAGGCTAGCTGTTATTATTAGAAAGCATTGATATTCCCACAGACCTTCAAGTTTCCTTAATTGCATTGACTCAAAATGGGAAGCACTTAACAATCAATCGATAGTATCTTGGGCCAGATGGCAAAGCAGAGACATGAAATAAAATATCCCAATAGGTCCGTAGAATAACTGTCAAACCCCCAGGCCATTATTTTGTTGCCTAGAGCATAACCAATCTACCAAATCAATTCAAGGTGCTTCAGAAGCAACTGTACCCCTCATCGCCTTTATTGTAGAACAGAGACATTGCACTAAAAATGAAAAGTATGCTATTTCATGTATGCATAAAGTAGTAAAGAAACTGTCTCAGATAAATAGCATCTTCTTAAGCTTTACCCAATGAAGCACAAATTTTTTTCAATATTTTAACAAATTTTCCATCTTGTACTTTTTTTTAGTGTTCTATCATTTCTTTCTGGTTTACAGCCAAAGTAAAAATAAATTGAGTGAGAATCTTCTGAGTCTCCCAGAGACTGGAATGTATTGGTATTCTCTCAAGAAATCCTGTTCTCATAGCTTCACATCCTGGATGCTTGATGAGAGAATTTGGATAAGTATATGAAACTTGGAAAGTTTATTGTAATTCTAAGACCTTTTGGAATGCACCCACCACATATGCCTCCTGTTTTGATGTGCAATTAATATGGGTTTAAATATATACTTGCCCTCTGAGATGTATTATAAATATATAGCTATAGATACCTTATTTTTTTTCCCTAATGAGAATGTTAGAAATAGACTTTGTTCAAACTCTAATCACACTTAACAAAAAAGTTCTCTTGATGTAACAGCAACTTTCAAGCAGCCACGTACTAAAGAAAAATACCCTACTTCTCTTCATAGCTTTTCCTTGTGCATCTCCAAAAAAACTACCTGCTTTTATTCAGATAGGTTTTCCATTTGGTGAAGTGTTTAAAAGTAAAGGAGAGCTAAGGATTGGAGAAATATGATGGATAAGAGTTGGATTTCAAATTCCTGCTCCTGAAAAGGTCAGAGCCCACACTGCAGTTAATAGGTCACTGTCCTGTCCACTCAGAGAATAGAAGCCAAACAGAGAAAGATGTTTGCTCAGGTAAGAGACTGAGTCCATCAAGAAAATAGGAAGAAAAGATAGGAGAGAGCGACTTAAAGACGATCTAGTGTTCCCTATAGGTAAACATTTTATTTTGTTTCACAATGGGTAGGAAAACAATCTACTGTTTGTTGTTTTCCCAACTATCAGTATTTTAACTGATCAAAGACTAGGTATTTTATTTCTCTTTGGCCTGCTTTGGGAAGAAAGGCCAAGGACAGGAATTCTGTGTCACTCTATTGCTAAGAGAATCTTTGTATTTCAGACACTCATGATAGTGATAAAATACACAGATGGGTTCAAAATGCTACCTCTGCATTTATGCAACCAAATAAAATAGTCATTATCTACTGACTCGAAAACTGCAGTAAATGTTTCTAAAAGTAAAACCAACAATGCATTATTTGTGCTACCTGGAAATAAAGAATAACTAAGTTTTACAAATAATACAAAAGCCAACTTTACTCAATGGTTTTGAACTTCTTTCATACTTAATCTATTATTTGAAGAGTAACCAGAAACTAGACCAACTAGCTTAAGTTTTAACTTTTTCCTCTCTCAACGCTATGTGCTTCGGGAAAAGACGTGAAAGTACAAAGAAAAGACTAGAAGGTTTGCAGAAAATAAAAAATGGAAAGGAAAAGATGAAAAGACAAGCGAGGTGTGTTTTTTCCCAGTCTCAGACTGTCTTGCATAATTCAGAAGTGACTCTTCACTGCCCAACCTGTGTGCCCACCTGAACCCCACGTGCCATGCTACTGTGCTTGGGTCTTTTGTCTTCTAGCCACTGATATTTTTTTTCTCCCAGAAATCACATGTCACCCCTGCCCCCGGAGTGAGAAATGTCTCCAGTGTTCCATCCATTCATTTTCCACCCACTGCACAAAACTAACAAAAGCTACTAGAGGGGCTAGGGGTTTATTTAAAAATACTGTTGGTATCAATTAAGTTATGAGAACATCAAGCCGTGGGTGCACTAGGGAATTAAAAAGAGAACAGAGGATACAGCAGCATGTATTTTCAACCACACTCCAGGGCTGGGCAAGGAGGAATTAAAGGAGCCACAGACCAAAGACGCTAAGTGGGGATGAAGAGGACCACCGCCCGCCATTGACAGAGGCACAGCGTTTAGGCTTCACTGGGATTAGTTGACTTCAATTACAAGGAGGTTTTCTAGGTCCCATTGCCCTTCTCATCTACAGTTTGCAAAAGAATTAGCCATATAAAAAATGATTTGAGTGACTATTTTCTCAATTCTCCCAGAGGTAAGCGATAGCTAGTGCCATCTAATTACATACGATAGTGCTTCATTCATTATGTTAATCGGTACCTTAGGGAAGGTGTTGACAAACTACCGCCACACAGGCAAAATCCAGCTGCCCAACTTGTTTTTGTCAATAAAGCTTTATCGTAACACAGTTATACTCATTCATTTATGCATTGTCTATGGCTGCTACCATGGTAGAGTTGAATCGTTACACCAGAAACCACACAGCCTTCAAAGCCGAAAAGTATTTACTACCTGGTCCTTTACAGAATAGCTTTGTTGACCTCTGCCTTAGATAATTAGAGTTTAATTCTTTCATAGAATGCCAGATGAGAAATGCTGCTGGTATATGACTGAAGCAAAAAATAATAATAATCCAAGAAAGAAGCTGTCAGTCTCTGAAAGTCTACCTCAGATTTATGCAGGGTTGAGGGGAATGAAAACTGGAGGGGCTATCTAGATGTGTAGAAAAACTTCAACACTCTGAGGTGGTAACACTAAGTAAAAAGTTTTTAAATCTCCGCCCATTCTTTCTATACTTATTTGCATGAGGTTTATGTTGGTAAATGTTTCCAATAATTTCTCTCCTATTAATTTTTCATTTAATTATCATCTTCAGTTTTTTTTCTTTTAATCTGATGTGTCATGTCATGTTTGTCCTTGCTCTAGTCATTTCACCTTATTGAGAAGCTGATTTAGAAAATGCTATTTCTCCATACGTTCCTTGGAATTCACTCAACTTTTGAGAATATGACAATCTTCCTAGGAAAGAAGTCTTATGACATGGATGTGGATATGTAACACATGATGTTGTTGAAGGTGTAGAGAAACAAACACCTTTATGCGTGATTGATGAAATTATATGCTGATACAATCTCTTTGGAAAGCAATTTAGCAATATCTAATGAAATCACGAAGGCACATCCCTTTGACATAGCATTTCTACCTTTAGGAAATTATCTCAGAGATCTATACTACCTAAATATTTTTAAATGATGGATGTATGATGTTTCCATATTGGTGACCATGTGGAGACTTGGGGAGAGTGGTGTGCTCACAGAGAACACAGAAGTTTCATGCCCTTTCCCCATACCTTGCCCTATGCATTTCTTCCATCTAATTGGCCTGAGTTGTATTCTTTTATAATAAACTGGTAATCTAGTTTTTAAAAATAGGTATGTAAAAGGTTATCCTTTGCAGTATTTTCTTTTTACCAAAAGATTGAAAACAACCTAAATATCTCTCGGTTGGGGGCTTAGTTAAGCATAGTAAGGTGCGGACATATCTTCCACACACAAGTGGGATACTGTGCAGCCATTAAATAAAGAATGAGACACACGTTTACATACTAATATGGCAAGTCATTTGTTTGTTTAACAAAACCTTATTGAGCACTTACTGAGGTGTGTTTTTTCCCAACCTCAGACTGTCTTGTATAATTCAGAAGTGACTCTTCACTACCCGACCTGTGCGCCCACCTGGACCCCAACTACTGTTCTAGGCAAAGGGAATACAATGGACAAAACTAAGTTTCCGCTTACGTGGGGTACCGACAATAAACAAATAAGAATGGATATATCAATATTGTGTCAATGGGGTAAAACCAAATGAAAGGAGGATGGGGGGGCAGGATTGTCGCTATTTTATTTAGGGTTGTCAAGGAAGTTCTCCATGTTAACGTGGCATTTGAGCAGAGATCTGAAAGAAGGGGGGAAATTAGCTATGCAGCTATCTGGGAAAAGAGCCATCCAGGGATAGAGGACAGGTACAAAATCCTTGAGATATGTTCAAGGTACAGCAAGGAGGCCGCCGTGGCCGCTACTTGATGATGAGGCTGACAGGTACTAGATGAGATCTGAGAGTCGGTGGCAGGAGGACAGTCAGGCCATAGTGTACACTAAGGCAAAGAATGCGGCCACTCTGAGTATGATGGGGAGCCATCAAAGGGTCCACAACAAATGGGTAATATGATCTGACTTTGTTTGCCCTAAGGATCATGCTGGTTGATCTGCTAGTCAAAAGGCTATTTCTTTAATAGAAACAAGAGATGACACAGGCTCAAACCAAGGTGTTAGGAGAGGAAGTGGTAAGATATATTTGGATTCGGCATATATTTTAAATGATATCAAAAAATCATTGCTGAATTAAGTGTTAAGAGTAATGTGTGATTTAAAAAAAAAATGGGGGTGATACAGATATATAATTCTTTGTAAATACACAAAACCTCTGGGAGAATAAATAAGAAATTGGTAGCTTGACTTGCTCCTGATAAGAAGAACTAAGGGTCTGGGGAATAAGGGTGGGAAGGGGGCTTTTCAAAGTACAGAATTTTGTGTCTTTTGAACCATGTGATATATAAATGATTTTTAAAATTAATTATTTAAATTAAATTTTTAAAATTAAAAACACTGTGACCTTTGATTTGTATGGACTACATCTTCATTTACTAGCCCTGCAAAAATGACTAAAGGGAAAACAAAAAAAACATTGAATCAACCCTCAAAAGTGTTCTTCAATAGTTCTTCCTTCAAGTTCTTTCTTCTAAAACAAAAAAGAAATCCAATTTGAGTTACCAAATATAAACTTTTATTCCCTTAGAATTTGCCATTTACTTCCTATTGTAACTCTCTTCAACCTTTGGCAATTCTTGCTTTGTTTTCATTTGATTTATCTTTTAACTACCTACAATTGTTGCCTAACATTTAGAAATACACAAAGCTCTCCACAGTACATGGAAAATAAAGTATACAGCCAAATTTGATAAGGATTAATGAAGGCTTTAAAGTTTGGGAAAGTATCATTTCGACATGAGAGCAATTCATAGTATATGATAAATGCTGAGCAATAGAAGGAACACATCTATTTACCCTTAATATGCAGACTGAATTAGTCAGAGTAAGCTATGCTATGCTGTTGTAACAAAAAATACAGACTGAATTAGTCAGGGTAAGCTATGCTATGCTGTTGTAACAAAAATACAAAAAGAGAAGAAGAAAAATCTCAGTGGCTTGAAACAATATATTATTTCTCCTGTAATAGTTAAATATGATTGACAGTTTGGTTTGTGGGTGGGTGAGTTACTCAGGTCCCAGTGGGAACTCAGAGACAACGCTATTTCCATCCCATGGATTACACTTCAACACCTGTCATCCGTGAGAAGAAAGGAGGACTGTGGGTGAGAGGATTTTATGGACCAGATCCAAAAATGCATACATCACTTCCACTGATTTTTTATTGGCCAGAACTGGTGATATAACATACTACCTAGCTGCAAAGGATCTGGGAAATACATCTTCCCATATGCTCAAGACAAAAAGAAAATGATTTGGTAAACGTATAGTACTGTCTCTGTCCCATTAAAGAATCAAGAAAACACGCAACTTAAATACATTTCAGTAATGATTTTACTCAATGCTGCTGAACTCCAAATACTCTGCCATAGATTATTACTATTATCAGAATATCCACATGTGCCTCAAGTGGGTATTCTGGAAATCTATACGAAGATGCCATTTTAACTTATGTCTTTCTTTAAGAATGTCTTTCTTCTAAAGAAACATTCTTCTGAGCTTACTTAAGTGGATTCTCAAAACCTCTCAGATTTTCAGGCTAACCCTCCTACATTTCCAACAGCCAGATATGCACTCAAGAAATAGATAAGCAAGTACAAACTGTTTAAAAATTTAGTGAAATCTTTATCAATTTAATAAAGTATGATTGTGAAAAATAGTGCATAGCATTCATGCACTACACAAACTTCCGTACACTATTCTGAATTAACTTTTTGTATATGTGCATTATTGCCTTAATAACATTGTAAATGTCTTGCAGAAAAAGAACATTGTTTTCCTACAAGTGTTTTCTATGCAATCAGTTGGCTTTAGCTAATTGATACAAAGATATTATTTACCTACCTGAAAGGACCTCTCCTCTTCTAAATTTCCCTTCAACATTTACCTTTATCACATAAAATATGAGTAAAATATATTAAATTAAACTTGTTTCAGTTCTACGTTTATTTATTAAACAAATATTTATTGTGCACCTACAATGTGCCAGGTACTGTGGGGAGTGATAGGAACAAACTAAGGAAGAGACAGGTGTGATTCTACCCTCATGGAATTTATGGTCTTTAAGAGACATAAATGGATATTTATAATATATTGTGATAAATGTGTATGCTGTTAAAAGTGCAGTGAATTTGGGAGTCCTTGGGAGAGGGAAAGAGAGAGAACAGGAAGAACTTCCTGCAAAAGTTCTGCTTGAAATAATTAACAACTCAACACACAGTACTGGGTTTTTCAAGGAAACTAATATTATACCTTATGCTAAGGAATATATTCAGTGTTCTCTCTCCTTCCAGCAAGATTACAGGCTGCTGACAAGGTGAGTTCTTTCTTTTGTTTTATCTATTTGTAAAGTTACAACATGGACTTGCAGCTCAGCTGGATCAACGATTAGACCACTCTATACATTTTAAATCTTATAATCAATGAGCTTGATTATTAGTAACTTGATATAGTTATACCTTCCACATGTGACTATCTGAACTCATCAAAGCACAATTCGTTGCTTAAGCTTATATGGTCAATCATTAAAAGTGGATTTTCCATTTAATTTCTCAGATTTAAGGTAAAACTTCATTATAGACAGATTTCCATTTTTAAAATGTTTAATCCCATCCTGTCATAACTCAATACCTGAGAACCCAAACTAATGAATTTAATTTCTGATACTAGATTTTTAAAAAAATTTTAATTAACATGACTGCCACCAAAATTAAAAACTATTTTTTCACTGTTATATGGCCTTTCCCTATAGTATATAACATCTATATTATGAGTTTGTTAGAGCTTCCATAACAAAATACCACAGACTGGGTGGCTTTAACCAAAAGAAATGTGTTTTTTCTCTGTTCTGGAGGCAGAAGTCCAAGGCCAAGGTGTGGGCAAGGTTGGCTTCTCCTGAGGGTCGTGAGGGAAGCATCTGTTCCAGGCCTCTGTTCATGGCTTGCAGGTGGCTGCCCTATCGCTGCCTCTTCACAGGGGTGTCCCTCTGTGTCCTGGCACCCTGCTGTCCCTTCCTCTTCTTGTAAGGACACCAGTCCTACTGAATTTGGGCATCCCTCTGATGGCCTCATGTTAACTTAATCACTTCTTTAAAGACCTTATCTCCAAATAAGGTTACATTCTGAGGTGCTGGAGGTTGGAATTTCAGCATATGAATTTCAGGGCATGCAGTGGGGAGGGGACGAGGACACAATTTTGCACATAACAACATCCTAAAATGGTTTCCATTTCCAAAGATAGAGGACGTTTAAGTACATTAATACTACCGCCCGCCCCCGGAGGCTTACAGGGCTCCCAAAGGCATTCTGTAAATAAGTGGACGGTTACATCAGAATCACTAGGGAAGCATTTTAAGAATGCAGACTCTCAAACCTCACCCCTGCCCCGCCCCAGAAGTGTGATTTGTTAGGTGTAAAGTGGAATCAGGGAATGTGTAGCTTTGCAATGTCCAGGAGACTCTGCCATGCTGCCAAATCTAGGAAGTCCTGTTCTATGGAGTCTCTCCTGCCTTGAGACATCGATGCAAGAGAACACTTGCGGGGGCTTGTCATTGCTCATACAAAGCTTCAGAAAGGACAAGTAATTAGAGGCCAGATGGCAGAAGACTCAAAAAAATTAAATTCACAGCAAGGAAACCATAAACAAGATGGAAAGACAAGCCTCAGGATGGGAGAAAACATTTGCAAACAAAGCAATGGACAAGGGATTAATCTCCAAAATATATCAACAGCTCATGCAGCTCAATATTAAAAAAACAAACAACCCAATCAAAAAATGGGTGGAAGACCTAACTAGACATTTCTCCAAAGAAGACATACAGATGGCCAGGAGGCACATGAAAAGATGCTCAACATCACTAATTATTAGAGAAATGCAAATCAAAACTACAATGAGGTATCACCTCACACTGGTCAGAATGGCCATCATCAAAAAATCTACAAACAATAAATGCTGGAGAGGATGTGGAGAAAAGGGAGCCCTCTTGCACTGTTGGTGGGAATGTAAATTGATACAGCCACTATGGAGAACAGTATGGAGGTTCCTTAAAAAACAAAAAATAGAATTACCATACGACCCAGCAATCCCACTCCTGGGCATATACCCTGAGAAAACCATACTTCAAAAAGACACATGTACTCCAATATTCATTGCAGCACTATTTACAATTGCCAGGACATGGAATCAACCTAGATGTCCATCAACAGAGGAATGGATAAAGAAGATGTGGTACATATATACAATGGAATATTAGTCAGCCACACAAAGGAACAAAATTGGGTCATTCGTAGAGATGTGGATGGACTTAGAGTCTATCATGCAGAGTGAAGTAAATCAGAAAAAGAAAAACAGATATCGTACATTAACACATATATGTGGAATCTAGAAAAATGGTATAGATGAACATATTTGCAGGGCAAGAATAGAGATGCAGACATAGAGAATGGACATGTGGACACGGCATGGGAAGGGGAGGGTGGGACAAATTGAGAGATTAGGTTTGACATAAATACACTACCATGTGTAAAACAGATAGCTAGTGGGAACCTGCTGTAGAGCACAGAGAGCTCAGCTCGGTGCTCTGTGATGACCTAGATGGGTGGGATGGGGCGGGGGGGGGGGGAATTGGAGGAAGGTCCAAGAGGGATGGGATATATGTATACATATAGCTGATTCACTTCACTGTACAACAGAAACTAACACGACAATGTAAAGCAACCATACTCCAATAAAAATTTGTTTTAAGTTAAAAAGAAATTAAATTCAGAAACTAAAAATGTTTAAATGACTTTAATTAGTAAAGTAGTCAAATTGTTAATGAAATAAGAAGAACCTTCCTACTCACACTGAAAATTTCAAATGACCTTTCAGTGAGGAAAAAGGTATTTTCCAAAGGAGAGGTAGAAATGGGCTCAAAAATCATAAATACAAAATTTGTAGGTATGGATAGAAATCCGTACACCTCAGACCACAAATTTACGTTTATAGGGGAATTGATGAAAATTTCAACCTCAGAGCTTTAATCTTGGGGTTTCTGTGTCCCCTCACCCAGTTCCTTGGAAACATACCAGGCAGGATTTTAGGATCTTAGGCAGTTGTGTATGTTTGGGGGTGGGGAGTGTTGCTTAAATGAATATCTCATAATATTACCTAGGTTCTTCGAAAGAATTAGTAACTCTCTTAATACGTGGCAGAGGAGATTCGAATTGCTCCCTGAGGGTTCACACGAAAAGCAGCAGAGCCCTGACTGTAGACGTCCCTAAGGTGGCAGCCATGCAGGATCAAGCAACATCTTTTGAGCAAAGGACTCAGAATTGCCTTACAGGTCCTCCGACTAGAAGCAGGGCTGTGGGGAGGAGAGGGGAGGGGCGGGGAGGATGAAAATATGTGCATTTCAGAATGACAAAAAAGGGAATTCCCTGTCGGTCCGGTGGTTAGGACTCTACGCTCTCACTGCCGGGGGTCCAGGTTTGATCCTTGGTCGGGGAACTAAAATCCCACAAGTTGTACGGTGCAGACATAAAAAAAAAAAGAAAAAGACAAAAAAGAAGAAATAATAAAACAGCTTAGGGCTTCCCTGGCGGCGCAGTGGTTGAGAGTCCGCCTGCCGATGCAGGGGACACAGGTTCGTGCCCTGGTCTGGGAAGATCCCACACGCCGCGGAGCGGCTGGGCCCGTGACCTATGGCCGCTGAGCCTGTGCGTCCGGAGCCTGTGCTCCGCACCGGGAGAGGCCACAGCAGAGAGAGGCCCGCGTACCGCAAAAAAAAAAAAAAAAAAAAAAAAATTAAAAAATAAATAAATAAAACAGCTTATGTTTTCAGCAGACACAATTTAAATAAAAGCCTGGAAAAGAGAGGATGACCTTGGAATTTCTAGAAAGAAATAGAACATGCTCATTGTTCCCCTGAGAGTCCTGGAATCAGTTCCATGTCTTAGCAAAAAAAAAAAGAAAAAAAAGAAAAAGAAAGAAAGGAAGGGAGGGAGGGAGGAAGAAAGAGAGGGAGAAAGAAAGAGAGAGAGGGAAAGAAAGAAAAAGAAAGAAAGAAAGAAAGAAAGAAAGAAGGAAAGAAGGAAAGAAAGTCCTTCTTAAAGGCACAATGCAGGAACTGAGTGATGACTTGTCAGCCACAGCACACATTTTTTTATTAAGAAAACATTTCTTTACACTTAGGAAAAAACCCCAAAAGCACAAGTCACTTTGTTGTTGCTGCTATTCTTACTGTGGTTTAATTAACAAGACTCTAAACAACTTAGATGGCATGGAGAGCACATGTCAGCACCCTGTAGGCCAATTTATACAGGCTTCTCAACTTTGCACTTTCCTTAATGTTATGGGTCAAATAAGAGTAATTTCACCAATTGTATCATAGTATCACACTGTAAGAAAAGAATTCAAAAAAAAAGGATCTGTAATTCTGATTAAGTATTCCAATTAAACTATTGCTACAAATACAACAATATATCTATCTTCCTTGGCCTAATGATATAAGATATTTAAAATTAACTGTCTAAAAAGAACATTCATCTTAATTTCTCAGTATAATATGTTGTTGGATATAAACTGATTTGAGTTAGATATTTTTTCCAGGTTTCCTAAATTGAATTATAACATTTTGCCTCTTGTGCATTAGAGATTAGAAACTTCACATTAAAAACTAGGCTTCATGCCACATACCAAAAACAAATCCTAGTCATTCCCAGTTCTCTTCAGTATTTCTTCCATTACTCATCAAATGACTTTCCTTTGTCTTTTCACACACTTTTGAAACTCCCAGGACCTTAGAGATCTAATGCAGCCACTCTTCCTGCCTGTAGCATTACCGCCTGAGTCCCAGCTACACTCACTTCTCATCAGACACAGAAGGGCGTCTCCCAGCAGCGCTGGCTCTCTTCCCATTGTTCTCCACCGTGGAATCAGAGTGATGTGCTCAAAACTCTGTCAGCACTCACCCTACTTCCAGTCAGCCCAGCCATCCACAGACATTCTAACCCACAACAGACACACCTTAAAACTCTTCAGTATCTTTCCACCATGCTCATGACAAAGCTAAAACTCCTTGACTCAGCCAGCAAAGCCCTACAAAAGCCGTGCCTGTGAAGTCTCCTCCGCCATCCCAGACCATGCTCACCTCCACTCCCAGTCTTGGCCCCCTGACCATCTTGAAGTCCCTGGCACTCCCTAGGCTGTGTCCACCTTCTGCCTGAAATGCTCTTTCATCCCCCTTTGCCTACTCATCATTCGAGGTAGTTTTTCAGAGATGCCAATGCCCTATGTTTTGCATAAATCCCCAGTAAATTCTATTTGAATATCCTGCTGATAGGTAAAGCTAACATTCACATGTGGCAGGTTTTTAACTTGTGATACACCTGAATCTGTATCCTATGAAACAGTGTGAGATCAGATGGGGAAACGTCTGCCAGGCTCACGTGTGGGAATAAGGTGTGGATAACCAGCCAGTGTGTGAAGGCTGACCTGAGCCTATTGCAAAATCTGTCTGTCATTACCCCGCACCAAGGTTCGGAAAGGGACCTCACATTGTTTGATCTCTTGAATTGGAAGTGCATCTAAAGAAACCAAGCCCCTCATCCACCTGAAAAACAGGTGTACTCATGGATATCAAAGAGGATGAGGGAGAGAGGGAGGAGGGTAGAAGAGGGAAGAAGTGGGGGTGGAGGCGGGGGAGGAGAAGAAGTGTTTTCTTTCTCTTCTACTGGTCCGGAAGCTTTTCCAAGAACTCAGACATTTGTAAAAGGCCCTCTGATGTCTTTTCAATGTTTACTTATCTTTCTTAGTTATTGACGGTGGCAGGGAACAATGGTTAAATAAACCTCATATCATTGTTTTAGTGCCTCTTAAATGAGTGGCAGAAGGTTTGGGAATTTGGTCAATAGACTCTACATTTTTCCTCAGTAATTCAGTAAAGACTGTTTAAAGCATCTATAGAGACTGGCAGTAAATTGACTTGTAAATTTATTGAGGCTTCTGTGTATTGCTTTGGGTCTTGTCTTAAAGGAATATATCAAATAGTGAACTTGGGGGTGAAATATTCATTTATTTATTTGACTTTGATGGAAGAAC
This sequence comes from Delphinapterus leucas, assembly GCF_059928025.1. Lineage (NCBI taxonomy): Eukaryota > Metazoa > Chordata > Mammalia > Artiodactyla > Monodontidae > Delphinapterus > Delphinapterus leucas. The sequence goes on along the minus strand of NC_143133.1, from coordinate 130,328,021 downwards.
TGTGATGATTTATTTCTTCTTTGAAAGCATGATGAGTATAATCTGAATAAAATATCATTGAAAACTGGACTTATCTGAACCTAGGAATACATTCTATTTTAACTTCAGTATAAAATGACTGTCAACAACAAAAAAAGAATAAATAAATAAATAAAACAAAAATAATAATAAAAAATGAGTTCCTGTCAGGATCAGAGGGTTCACAATAGATGTTACTAGATTATATTAATATCACAAAGCTTACTAATGGAAATCTACTGTGTTAAATTTAAATATCTTTAATTTCTTTTTAATTTCCAGGCTTTGATAATTTATCAAGTAAACCACCGTGCTTTTTTTCCTATGTGCAAAATGACTGTTTTAAATTAGATTTGTGAGGACCCATGAGCAACAGAAAAAAAAAAGGATTCAAATTCTATAACTGGTAACCTGATAGCTAAAATCAACAGTTACTGGAATAGAAATGTCAAATAGCTAATGAAAATAAGAGCATGGAGTTGTAACAAATGAAACCACACATGCACTGAAGTCTCTAACCCTAGCTGCAGCTCACCTTGCAGAAGCCTGTCATTTTAAAAATCAACCATATGTATAGCATGAAACTGAAAATTAAATGAGTTTTTAAAAATATAAAGGAAAGATCTATTAAAATGTGGTTAACACCATCATATATGGTAATGACAGAGTAATTCCAAAGACATTTCTGTGATGATTTTGAGGCATAAAGTAAGTTCTAATAGCAACAAATTAATCATTTTAATAAGATCAAGATTAGCTATTTTACCTACCATTTCAGGCTACTATATGCTAAACCACACGGTCACTTTACTACTTAATCTTGCAAGGCCTTAATGTGAGGGACAAGAAATTTCATATGTGATGTGGAATTGTATTATGGTTCAGAAAGGGGGAAAACTTCACATTATTTATATAAAATGCATTTGGAGAGAATAAAAAATTAAGATATTACATTCTACCTTGCATTTGGCTGTTCAGTAGCTTTTTTAAAAATAAAAATGTATATTAATACTAAAGTAACGGCAATATGTACCAACATATAACTTAATCAGGAAATTTATTGTCAAAGTATTTCCTGGTTTGCTACTCGAAAAATCTTTTACTTTCATTTATTCAATTAAAAAGTAAACAAGCACATGCTAACATCAGGCAGGAAGAGTTTTGTGTTCAGGGAATATAGAAACAAATAAACCGTAATCCCTGAATTCCAGTGTGTCCTAGCAGTGCTGACCATTTTCTAGTCACTTTTTTCCTCCTCATGGTAGATGCCTTAGTATCATGTAACCACTGCACATACAGAGACTGCTCTAAGCTCTTGGAGGACTCAATTCATCCCTTAGCAAACATTCATACACAAGTTCAAAGCACATTCAGAAAAATAAGTAGTGCTCTAGCTTAAAAATATGCAGTGTCCCAGTATTTGTACAGCCAGAAAATCTCCATAAAATATTGACTGAAAGATTTTGTTTCCCAAAAGTAAGCCTCAGGTGGGGAGATGTGTACTGTCGTTCAACAGATGAGTAAAACTGTCAGGGTCAGATCTGCGGGGGGAGGGAGGAGATATAGTAAAGGCACATGAAGTGACTAAAGGGTAAAATCTCCCAGTTTAAATTAAAATTAGGTTAAATATTTTCAAAAGAGGAAATGCTGCTTTTCAGAAGAACCGGCTTCAGAGTTAAAATGGATGCCAGAAGAATCTAGAAGATTATACACTAATTAATGTATGTGACACCCCAAATTGTCCACTCAAAACCTGAGAACACAGGAAAGAACATTATGCATTTAAGGGTCTAATTTCTGACCAGACTTGAGCCGTGAACTAAAGATCCAAACACTTCTTTTATAAAAGCATCTATTTGCCCAAATGAGCCCACAGGAAAAGATCAGGAAAGGGTAGCCATGGTCAGTATCCATCCTATGAAATAGCTTGATAGTGTTTCTATGCCCATGGTTTAAACTCAGTTCTCAGGGCAGTTTTGTTTCTGTTAGTTAAATTCTTTATTACTTCTATACAACAAAAAACAGAAAAATAGAATTCTTCTTTAGAACTATTTCTTCATTGTTGCAATGAAGTGCCGTAAGCTTTTTATACATAGTAGATACAAAAAAGGACCTCTAGGATCACTCAAATGCCAGAGAATTTAAACTCATTTTCCCGTTCCCATACATCATGAGTAGTGAGGAAAGATTTTATTTTATTTTTTGTGAAGTGATATTGCCTCGAAGATCTTGGAAATATGAAAGCAGCTGGAAAGCATAATGGAAATAAAACATGCAAGCCAACAGCCCTGACCACCAATACTAACACCAACCACATTCAATCCTGTTTAGCCTTCATGAAAACCAGGCAGAACAGCTGATGGAAAGCTGGAAAGTTTCCCTTTATTTGGAACAAGGGAGGACTATTCAAACGACCAAGGTGCTCAGGAGTGTGTGTGTGTGTGTGTGTGTGTGTGTCATTAAAAATAAGCACACCTAGGGCTTCCCTGGCGGCGCAGTGGTTGAGAGTCCGCCTGCCGATGCAGGGGACACGGGTTCGTGCCCCGGTCCGGGAAGATCCCACACGCCGCGTAGCGGCTGGGCCCGTGAGCCATGGCCGCTGAGCCTGCGCGTCCGGAGCCTGTGCTCCGCAACGGGAGAGGCCACAACAGTGAGAGGCCCGCGTACCGCAAAAAAAAAAAAAAAAAAAAGCACATCTTAAAGTCAAAGAAAACTATGCCAACGTGAAATACACACTAGCCAGGAAACAGAGGAAGCAGCCCCTACTTAAAAGAATTATACTAGTTACATTGTGTAACCATTCTATTCCCGTAACCACACAGGACTTGGTATATTCTCCATGTATACAGGAGAAGCATTCAGGAATTGTCACTGCCACAAACTGATGAGGAAAACTTGTAGTTGATATCTTACAAATATTTTCAGCATCACTCTGCTTTTACCAGCTTTGATTTGCTAAGCGTTGCCCTGATCCCAGCATCTACCCGGAGAGGTATTAGAAAATCTCACCCACTCAAGCCACGGCCAAAGCACCTTCTATATTTATTTACAGGAGTCATAAATGCTGATAATAGATAACTACAGTCAAGAAACTACAGCCCTATAAAAGTTCTCCTGCTTATTTAAATGTCACCTGCGACTGGGTTTTGTTGGAGGTCACTCAGCTCGCTAAAGGATCATGGGGTGGAGACTTCACAGACTGGAACCAAAAGGCAAGTCTGAAAAGCTACAAGTGCAAACAAAAAATGGTTCGGTTAAAGTCAACTTTTTTTCACGTAAGTAGCATTTCAGGTCCACATGTGTTTCCTCAAAATCGATGTGTAGCCAAGTCCTTATTAGCATTGCCTGGAGAAGAATACAATTTTAGTGCTGACCAATTTTCTAATCTCTTCGACCTTTTACACAATTCTGTACTCACCTCAGTCCAGAGTAAACACACTCTGACTTCAACTATTTTGCTCTCCAAGCAATTAGAAGCAGACAACATCATTTTTTCGCAAAATCTGTTTTTGCTTTATGAGAACAAAAATCACATTAATCTCAATATAAAAACGGGAGGAAAACAGGGAGGTCTTAACTTCTCACCTAAAGGTCTGCGATGCCCTTGTGGAAGTATCCTATGATGTTAAGAAATAGTCAATGAAATTACTTGTTTTTCTTCTTTCTATTTTCCCCTTCTAGCTGCTCTCATGTTTACTTAAAATAAGACTCTGGATACTTATGGTCGCTTTCATATTTTTGTTCTCTAAAATTTGAAGATTTTAATTTGGAATTTTGTTATAAACTAACTATATAACTGTGTTCTTATTAAAACTGCGCTGTGTACTTTAGGTTGTAAGTGAGTCAATGTACTGTGTGCAGCCCTGATATGCAAACGAGGTTTCAACATATTCTTTTCTGTCCTGGTCCCCGTTCCTTTCAGGCTGCTCAGCCAGACTCACTCCAGGTCTTAGATCCTAGGCTTTTCTTCTTCCTCCTTTTTACCCCTAAGTGACAACTCTATCTAAAACTGTCAAGTGAATTATCTGAGTTTTTCAAAGTAAGTAGGGTAAGTATGAATAGCACAAAACCATTCAGCACAAACTAGCCGTTTCATTCCATTCTGTGCTGCTTTTACAATGCCTTCCTGCGTGGGGCGGGCGGAGGGCAGGGAGGTGGTGACAGCAGTGACCCCAGGGGATTAGCTTACTTTCTCCTTCATTCATCTTTGATTAGCCCACCTGATGTTTCCCTGACAGAGCTTCTCCATTGTATATCTCCTTGTACCTTTAAGAACTTATCTGCGTTTTACAAGCCCACTTTGTGTTCAGAGACTAAAGCAAAAGGAGTTTGTTTTGTGATGCGATTAGCAACTTTCTCATTGTAATAAGAATGGGGGCAGAATTTAATAAGGGTACAAATTTGCATCTCCTTTCACCTCCCCTCCATGACCCATCCACTTAAAGAAGGAAAAAACTGAAGGGAAATATGTCTGGAACACCATCTTTTTTTTCTCCCCAGTGAACATCTAATAGTTATTTCTAAAGCCAAAAGATTTGAATCAAGCCTTTCTGTGACCATTACATTAATTGAAAGTAATGACAATATTAAGGCCAAGCTACCCTAATTCCTTAAAACAAGGAACAGCATCAGTGGGATCCGGCAGAAGACAGGAAGGATGTCCTAAAAAGAGGTCAAACCACTTTCCTTCAGTTTCTGATTCACTACCTGGTGGGAGGAAGGAAGTAACTACTGGCAGGAATAAATTAAAAACATTTTACATGGGGTATTTGTTGTTTTGTTTTGGGGTGGAGATTTTTTCCTTCTTTCTTTCTTTCTTTTTTTTTTTTTTTTTTAAGGATATTTCTTTGGAAATACCCTGACCAGTGTGCAAATATATATGTTAATTGTATGTTATAACAAAAAATTGAGAACAACGCAGGGGTGTACTTGTAAATGGCGGGGTGGAGGTGAAGGTGGGGAAAAGGAAGGTGATCCTCATGCAGTATTTGCCAATTTCCATGGTATACGTACCCCTACCATGGCTGGTTTCAAGTTACCAACATGATGTCAGCTGGGCACAGAGTTAGGAAGAGATGTGACAATAAGCCCTTACGAGCTGCTATAAACAACCCTCAACATACCACCGGGACTACAGTTAATGCCCACTGGACAAGCTTTGTTTATAAAGTGAGGTACATGTATACAGTATTATAGTATTACCGGCAACATTGTGCAGCCATTAAAAGAATGTGATAGAAATTGCTAATTATAATGGTTGAGGAGGAAGAAAACTTTACCATTCTAGGTTCTTCTGGCTGGTCTAAGAATTAAATTAACAAGAGACAGATTAACAGGAGAAAATAAAATTTATTTTCATCCATATGGGAAGCTCACATACAGGTTTTGAAACAGAAAGGTAAAATGAGACATAGATGCCATCCTGAGCTAAGGAATGGGATGGGGGCCTGGGGCGTCTAAGGGCAGGAGGGTCATTCACAGGATGATAAGAAGAGCAGATGTTGGGTTGTTAGAGGTTTTCCCTGCCATATACATGGGGCCTCTGAGATAAAATATATCTCCCAAATAACTTTCTTCTGGGAAAAATCCCCAATTTAATTTCTTCCAGGTAGTTGAGGGAAGGGCAGTAGTTTCTCTTGAACATGCAGGCTCCCATTGCCTTTAGCTCAAAATAATCCTCATGCAAAAGTGGCGCATTTGGAGAATTCTCTTGTGAACGCCTCCACTATTAATATATATATATAGTATATTATTGGGATATATAATATAGTTTCCCCTGCTGTCTGAAAGTAGAGCATTCCTATGAAACTTTTCATAAGCCAAAATGGAGTAAAGTGAAGAAGCAATTACCTTAGGACACATCTTGCTAATGGGTGCACAAAATAAATCAAGTTAGAGCACAGATGCTCACAGACACAGTTCAAAGCTATGGCAGCTGGATGCTGAGATGCTGAGTGCATTTCGGGGGAAGAGCTTGATGACGTCACTCCCACTGCTCAGGATGCTCGCTGCCCTGGAAAGTCTCACTGCTGAACAAATGCTGACCGCTATTGTCACTTTTCTTCTTTTTTCATAAAAGCAAAAATCCTCTTCAGATTTCTTTCGGTTAGCAAAACAGCTGCTAACGTAGGTCTTTCGTAAAAGCTAAGTGACATAAAGCAAACTTTCAAAAAGTGGGGAATACCTGTACTAGGAAAAGAATTTCAAGGTGTATATGATTAAATAGGAAAAAATAAAATTCTCTGTAATTCTCGTATCTATCACATTGATATTGATGAGGAAAAATCACGAATTTCTCTACGGCAGAAAAATCAAAGCCAGAATTAAAACACACACAACAGGCCTCCACATGCCCTGCTTTGTGGTAGGCCTTTCCCAGTGTGCCACGTGCACCTGCATGTATATTAACCAGACCTCCTCAAGGCGGGAGGGTGTAAGCAACCTTGAGAAAAATGGTCCCTGTCTTCTCCTTAGGGAACTGTTGACCGAACCCACCCGCCTTGGCCAGGCATGAGCTGTCTCGTGATAAGAGGTCCCGATAGGGAACACGGTGCCGCCTCTGAAAACTGAGAGGATTTGGGGGGGCCTGAAAGGAGGCAGGACACGCCAGCCGGTAGTATGCCTTGTAAAACTCACCCAGAAGAATCCGGGAGGGGCCTAGAGGAGGAGGGAGGAGATGATATGTCCTGCCAACCTCCCAGAAGCCCTCACGCTGGAATCCGTCTTGGCTGAGAGATGCGCGCGCCACCAGAAAGGACCATGAGTCAGACCAAATACGGGCCAAGGAAGACGATGGGCCAGAGACAACCTGGAAACTAACCCCATTACCTTAAAACTTGGTAAGCCACATGTGACTGCAAGCCACATGACAGAGCAGTTCTCCTGGGGTCCCTTGCCCTGCTGCTCTCTGCCCGGGCGCCCCTTCCCAATAAAGTCTCTTGCTTTGTCAGCAAGTGTGTCTCCCAGGACAATTCATTTCTGAATGTTAGACAAGAGCCCACTCTCAGGCCCTGGAAGGGGTCCCTCTTCCTGCAACATTCTGACACCGGCATTGTAATTTTAAGATTATTGTTTCTTTCTCATCCTATACAAGGGGTTGCATTGACCTAACATCTCGCTCTATACGTGCATACCTGAACAAAACATCTCTGATGAACTTTACATATAATGCTAACCTGTCAATCTGATACATAATTCTTTGTCTCAAAAATGTATAAAATTGCATTTCTAACTCTTGACCAATGGAACAGTCCTCAGAGCTTCTGAGAGTCTGCCTCCCAGGTTATAATCCTTAGCTCGGCTCAAATAAAATTCTCTTTTTTTGTTCTTCTTAACTTGATTGTTAATTGAATTTTCATCAACAATACATGACGCATATTACATAAGCACAAAAAGTGGCTAACTTTAAATGAAAACTTAATGTAAGCCATGTGTACAGAGCGTCTTATGTGTTATTTCATTGACTATTCCCAACACCTTGATAAGGTAGGTATATTGTTATCAAATGAGGAAACAGAGTATCAGCTAGTGAATGGTAGAGTCAGAATTTAAGACCCCCAGACTTCAAAGCCCGAGCTCTTAATGAGTCCTCTTCCTATATGTGCTACTAGATATAAATACATAGGAGGACACATCTGTAATGTTATATTTACCAGTTGTTTACACTGTTCTGTGGAAGAGAGAGATAACAGACAAGTTCACATTCTAGATCAACATTTCTGTAATACTTGAATATTTACCGCATGTGTTATTTATTTAATCAGAAAAAGTGAACTTTTAAAAATCAGGTGCATCTTTGCCTCTTGCTGTTACCCCGAGGGTTCACCTCCTGGTGGGTGTTGAGCCAATAGACACAAGCAAGCCAAAGACGGAGAGAAGGAAGGATTTATCATTACTTGCAGCAAGTAAGGAGAACATCGGGGATCTTTCCCAAAGCAGTGTCTCCCTGGGCTGCAAAACTGGGGAAGTTTTAAGCTAAGGGTACCTGCATATTCATGCAGGGGCTTCAGCAGAGGAGGACTCTGCGTAGAATTGGGGCAAAGGTCAACAGAGTCCAAGCTTTAGTTGATGGAAGTCAGGAGGGTCAAAATCACCATTCCATTCCCACTTGGGTGGGAGCCTTAGTTCCTGCAGAACTCAAAGGTATATTACTACATATATCCCTTAAGGGGAAACTAGGACTCTGTTTTATCACCGCACTATTATTTGACGGCCTTTTCTCCATTCCTGCATTCCTTTGTTCCCTTAAGATCATTAATTACTGACACCTGTTCAAGGGCAAGCATTGCAGCCAGGCTTAGATCACAAAACGCTTTAGGCCAAAATGGCTTCTCTTATGTCAAGAAAGCCATTCCTGGTTCTCTTTCTCCTGGCACCCCCTAACTTATCTGCTTACAATGCCAGATAGGAAAAGCAGAGATATTTACTTTGCTGGGGAGGATGAAATTTTTCTCTACCTTTCTAGGTTCTTCTGACTGGTCTAAGAAATTAAACTGATATGAGACAAATTGGAGAAAAATCAAACAAAAGTTTAATAACATGTATACATGGTAAATACCCAGGAAAATTGAGTAACTCACCAAAATGGCCAAAGCCCTCACTTTCAATAGCATTTTCAGCTAAAGACAAAAGAGGATGTCGGGTAAAGAAAGTCAGTTATGGGAAGTTACCAGAAAAGTCACAGTAAACAAGGGTGATTGTGGTGCAGATTTAAGTCATTGCCTTCTCTTTTCATAAGAGTTTCTAGAGATGTGATCCTTCTCTTCCTGGTGTAGAGAGGGAGGCACCCTTACAAATGGAGATTTCCTTTACAAACGTAAATGTTTCTTACAAAAGGGCAACTCCTACTTTGTTCTCAGAGCCCTTCCCATGTCTGCCCTCTCTCAGAAAATAACCAGCTTAAAATAATTAATATGCCAAAGAGACATGTTTTAGGGTGGCAAATTCAGCTCCCCTACAACTTAGCGAAATCAGCAGGATAAAAATCAGTACTTGGCTCTATTAGATCAACTACTAATAAATATATCTGTAGCATACACAGACACACATATATGACAGCAACAAATATTTAATATTATTAAAGGCAATACAACTGGCCCGACATGAAGTCACTTATACTAAGCCCCACATCACCAAACTGAAACTTAATTATAGTTTTAGCTCTCACAGAAATGGAATCTTACAGCAGTGGATCAGGAGTCCCATGATCAGACTAGTAGGTAGCCTGCTTGATAGACACTTGTCATTCCCTATAAAGAAAGTAACTTTGCAATAACCAATCTGCTTTCTGCCTAGTGGAACTTCCTTGTTTCTGCTTCCTTCTGCCTATAAATTCTCTTACCTTATACAGCTCTTTGGAACACCTTTCTCTCAGCTAGCTTGAGAGATGCCCAATTCATGAATTGCAGAATAAAACCAATAACATCTTTAAAATTTACTTAGTTGAATTCTGTTTTTTAATGATATGATCCTGAATGAGTTCCTAGCTACTGTAAAAGCCTTGTTTTCTGGTTTTGACGTTGAAACCGAGCAGGATCCTGCGGGGCTCCTGCGTGTGGAAGCCTTTCTGTGTCCCCCATTTCTTGTTTGTAGGGAATAGCCTTCAACCTCCATGACATTCCCTGAGTTCCAAAGGGCAGATTCAAACAGTTGATAATCAGGGAAGGGAGGGGATGCAGAAACAAGGGAGAAGCAGTCAATAAACAATAGTGCAGACTAGGGGCAGGGTCCTGGTTCCTCCTCAAGGGATACACATAACAATATCTTTGAGCTCTTCTGCACAACTAAGACCCCCCCAACAAATGGAAGATGAGCTACTTGATGAAGTGTTCTTCATTCCAGAGAAAAGGCCATAGTTTGATAACCTCTAGAACCACACAAGCTTATCAGGAGATCATCTGAGGCCGGATTAAAGGAATGCAGGCCCTGCACACACCCTGATCCTTATCAACAGCACTTCCCTTGAACCATTGCTATGAAACTCCTCACCAAATCCCCCCAGGTTGGGACACACAGTTTCTGAGGGGTTGAACCTGCTGTGTCCCCCTTTACCTGGCAAAGCAATAAAGCTGTTCTTTTCTACTTCACCCAAAACTATCTTCAAGTTTTGATTCAGCACTAGTGCACAGAGGTTGAGTTTTCAGCATCAAAATTACAGTAAAAAGGTACAGGAGTAAACTAGGGTCCCTCAGAATGGCAAAGGACAGCATAAGGAGATCATGTTATATAAAGTTTTCTTGAGGAAAATAGAGAAAGGCTCAGGGAGAGGCAGAGTTTTTCTCCAAATATTGAAAGATATTTTTAATAAAAAAAATTTTTTTAAAGGAACTAGATTTATTCTAGAACTCCACAAAGTTCAAAACTAGAAACACTGGCCAGATATTTCAGAAAGATATAACTCATTATCATCTTAGAAAAATTTTATTAAAATTTTGTAATTAAAAATACATTTAAAAAATGTAAATCTGTTCAATGGGATCCTTCATGATGAAATAAATAAATCAGTTTCTCATTAGAAGAGTTGAGGATAACCATCTTGAGTTGGAGGAGGACCCTGCTGGGTCCTCCCAGGTACAAATCCTTTCTACGGCCCCGGTTTCTTGTTTGTAAGGAATAGGTTTCATTCAGCCTCCTTGACCTTCCCTGAGTTCCAAAGGGCTCATTCAAGCAGTTGCTCCTCAGGGAAGGGGAGGGGATGCAGAGACAAGGGAGAAGCAGTCAAGAAACAATACTGCAGCCTTGGGACAGGGTCCTGGTTCATCCTGAAGGAATATACATAACAATATATTTGAGTTCTTCTGTAGGAACTAAGACTCCCAACTAGATGGAGGATGGTAACATCAGGCTGAGCACAAGATTTCTGGAGCAGCACCCTGTTACCTCACCACCAACCAATCAGGGGAAAGTCTGCACACAGTAAAAAATAATGAAGACTCTCATCCTCACCTCCCCCACCCCCATGATTCTTCCTTTAAAATCTTTCATGGTTGAGCAGAATCTTCAGAGTTAGTTTTCAGAGATGAGTCCGCCTTCTCCTCCTCTCCTCCTGAATAAAGCAGGCTTTTCTTTCCAACCAACGCTTGTCTCTCGAGTATTGGTTTTTGAGCAGTAAGTAGCCAAACCCAAGTTCGGTAACAATCTCTCTAGGATATTGCAGAATAAATTCTTCCACTGGGTGAAAAGAAGATTAATACTTCTAAAGTACCTGCCAGCCCTATAATTCTATGAAAAGTTATGGCTTGGATCTCATTAGGTCCATCAGAAAGTTTCAATGATACGAGAACCAGTCCACTGTGACCCAGCATTTACCACCACAGCCATTCGTTTTCCCACCCAACCATGAAGTCAGTATATTGACTAGGAGAATCCTAAGGTTGGCTGGGTCCTGATAATATCTCATCTAGGGAACTCCTCACCACTCCCCACAAAAAGCATTTTTAGGGGATCAGACCAACTCCTCACCTCATATAAACTGAGCACTAAAGATTCACTGAACATCTTATCTAAACCCCAGACTGAATCCAAAATCCATCTATCCCAAGAAATTGAAACTCACATTATATCCTGAATTAAAGGAATTATTTCAAAATCAAAGCACACTGGGAGACAGAGAACCCAGTCCCACCAATTCCTACCTCCCTTACACTAAAATGTGATTTTAAAAAATGTAGGCTGTGCCACTTTTAAAATGTTACTTAGGAGTGAAAATAACAGTGATGACAGTGAAGCGGTAATTTATTGGTGACTGATTTTTTTGAAGTTACTATTATCATTCAAACTACACTAATCAGTGGCCCAGGCTAGTTTGACATTCTTCATTTCAAGAGGTTCTGAAAGTAGATGGAAATGACTATCTGTGTAAACCCTGGGCAAATGTTCCCTTACTAGGCTCTACTTCTTAGAGGGTCAGACATAAGGCAGTGTTAAGGTTCTTTTCCACGATTTCAGACTTGAAGGCCATTTGAGAATTTAAGTTAGAGGAATGAACAGGCTCTGTGACAACTATTTATTTCCTCAGAAATGTAAGTGCTGTCTTCCTTTTAGTATTTTTAAATATAAAACACACTCACCTTAGATCTTGGCACTGAGACCCAGCTTCCTCTTCCTGAGTAAAATTAGTTTTTCCTTCCCCAAAGAAAAGTTCCTTAGATGGCTTCAACAGGTAACTGGTTATATTTCAAAGGCTCTTTGGAGAATGTCTTTTGGTGACCAGTCTTTTGGTCTTTGTTTTTATTTTACTTTTGTGGTATTGAAGTCTAGGGACTTTCTTTGAAGGTACTGTTGATATTTTCTCAAATCTTCTTTAGCCATTTTTTAAACTTGACTGTATTCTTAAGACCCCACAAGTAAAACAAATTATGACTAATGAGATTAGTTTGAAAGTGAAATATGGAACTGAATACCTGTTTCCTAAACTAGCTCATTCTCGGTTTTGTTTCTGATGTTCCATTCGCATTAGTCAAGTGTACATCCTCAGCAAAGAGCCAGGAAGATTTCATGACCTGAAAAGTTGGCAGTTGGAGAATCTGAGGCTGCTTATAGATGAAGTTTATTCTGCTCTATTAGAGGCATATGGGATTTGGGGAAACTTCTAACTCAGGCCCATCAACCATTGACCATAGAGTCTTCCTGGTACATGGCAGAAGATTTGGAGAAGCACTGCATTTTCTCAAACTTTCTTTGTATCCCCCCATGACCTCCTGTTACCAGTAAGAACACTTCTTTTGCAGCTAGCACCCTATAGATTAAATGCTTATACTTTTTTTTTTTTTAACATCTTTATTGGGGTATAATTGCTTTACAATGGTGTGTTAGTTTCTGCTTTATAACAAAGTGAATCAGTTATACATATACATATGTTCCCATATCTCTTCCCTCTTAAATGCTTATACTTTTGAAAGAACATTGCTTTGTAGCTTTAAAAATATGTACTACTCAAAATTCCACTTCTGGGAATTTATCCTGAAGAAATACAGCACATGTGCACAAAAATGCTTTATAAGGATGATCATTAAAATACTGTATGTGAGTTAAAATTGGAATATAAAATGTACTAATACAGAGAGTTATTTGAATAAATTATAAAACGTAAAAATGGGGATTTCCCTGGTGGTCCAGTGGTTGGGACTCTGCGCTTCCAATTCAGGGGGTGTGGGTTCCATCCCTGGTCGGGGAACTAAGATCCCACATGCCACGTGGTGTGGCCAAAAAACAAACAAACGTAACAATGACAGACTGCTATAGAGCTTAAAAAATTATCTAGACCTATAATTTATTGAACACAAAAGGCACATCATAATTCATTAAAAATAAAAGATTGTTTAAAAGTATAATCTTATTTCTTAAAATACATATTAATTTGCAGAACATAAAATCTGGGATTGAATTCACTAAAATGTCAGTAGTGATTACCTCTAAGTGGTAGAATTTCTGTTGATTTTTTTTCCTGTGTTTTCCATTTTTAATAAATATGTATATTTTTCAATCAAGCTATTGCTTTGTTTTCAGAACAATATATGTTTGTGTGTATTTTACTGCACAAAGTAACTAAGGTGAAGGTCATTGTTGACTTTGAAAAGAGCAGTTGGTGGGATGATGCGTCTGAAAGGCTGTTTAGAATATGCTCATATACCTTTTACTGCTATTGGCTTTGAAATAATCTGCTAGAAGCTGGAGGATGGGTATACAGGTGTTCGTTTCACAATTCTCTGTTTATTTTTAAATTTTCCATAATAAAGAGTCAAACAAATTTTAAAAAGAGAAAAAAAGAGAGAAATTGGAGACAAATCATCAATAAAGTATAGGCAACTCTTTGTGGGTTTTTTTGGTTTTCTTTTTGTTTTGGGGGGGTTTTTTTGGTCATGCCACACCACTTATGGGATCTTAGTTCCCTGACCAGGGATTGAGCCCGGGGCCCATGGCAGTGAAAGTATGGACCACCAGGGAATTCCCTAGGCAACTCTTTCCAAAAAAATGTGTTTTAAAGAAAAGGAGAGAAATAGGATGGTAGCTGGAGGGTACCTGAGATCCAGAGAGAATTTTTGAGATGGGAGAAAGTAAAGCATTTGCAAATGATCCAGGAAAGAGGGAAAAAAATCAATGTTACAGAAGAGGTTGGGGGCCAGTTTCTGGAGGGATGAGTTTCAGTGGGTGAGGGAGGGAGAGGATTTACTATGCAGGTAGAATGGCAGGAAATAAGAGGGGGAAAGGTCCAGGCCAAGAGGACAAAGACCTTAATGCCTCTAGAAAGAGACTGGATTTTACTCAGCAGATTACGGGGAATCTTCAAAGGATTTTAAACAGGAGTGGCATGTTAAATTCGTGCTTTAGATAACAGCCATGTATCCAAGATGGGATTTAGTTTACAATGTGAGTTGACCCCTTGTGGTTCAATATTTGGTATTTCTTATAGTGCACCAAAACCTGCAATGTTCAAGTGAATTATTTTGGAAGAAATTTATTTTTGGAAAGCCTTTAATGTCAAAAAATAAAGTTTGTCTCACAAAAGAGTATCAACATTTATTATGTCATTACCCAGTGGTGAATATTAGAAAGTGTCATCTTTTTCTTTGTAATTTAATGTACGAAAAATGGTATTTTATCACTGTTTTAAGTTGGATTTATTTAACTTCTAATGAAGGTAAACATTTCTGTATGGGTATTTGTTTTGTGTATTTCCTTTTCACTGAGTTGTCAGTAAACTTTATGGAGTCAAAGGTGAAGTTGTACAATGTGTTTTAATAGCTCAAGAAATCTCTTTAAGTAAAACAAGAAACTTTCTTGACTATTTCTATTATCAGCACAGAACTTCCTTCTCAATGAACATTAAGCTTTTAAATCCATGTAAAATGTTTAATCTTAACCATCTAGACATAGAGCATAAGGAGTTTGAGACCCAGTAACTATTAAAAAAAACACATCCTCCCTTGCAGACAATGTAGTCAGATCCCCGGGAGACTGGTCCCACTGTACCATTACAAATTATCTCAGTGCAGACCTTCTGCTGCTGGCTGTAGAAAGCTTTTATTTCTGCCAAATGTAAACACCGCTTGTAAGCTTTAATTTTTTTGTGGAGAAGACTATACAGGCATCAACACAGTATTAAGCAAGAAGAGAAAGTAAGGAAAAATCTGGACCTAATTTGGGTTATGTGCAGTTTAGGGATGAAGATTTCCGTGTCCTCAAAGTTACTGAAATCATTGGCTCCTATTAAATAGCTACGTAAATGTCCCACAAGTGTTGGGAGCAATAGGGAAGTACTATAGGATATTTGCTGCTGTAACGCAGGGGTGAGTAAACTCTATCCATAAAGGGCCAGAGAGTAAATATTTTAAGCTTTGCAGGCCACATGGTCTCTGTTGCCATCACTCAGTTCTGATGTTGTATTGACCAAGCAGCCATCGGCATCACTTGAATGAGCATGGCTGTGTTCTGATAAAACTGTATTAATGAACAACTAAAATTTGGATTTCATATTATTATTTTCACGTCACGAAGTACTATTCTTGTAATTTTTTCCATTTATTTAAAAATGTGAAAATCATTCTTTGCTCATAGATTGTACAAAAATAGGCGTCAAGCCAGATCTGGCCCATGGTCTGCAGTGTGCCTACCTCTGCTATAACAGATTAATCGTTTCTTTTTGAAATGAATCAGCATTTCTGAAGGACTCTAATGATAAACAGTCTTCTATTCCCCAAATGAAGATATTATTATAAATATTCTATAAATGACAAACTGTAAAGAGCAGATGACCACATATACCTGAAAGTTGAAGGCAGTATTAAATTCAGCCATACAAACAATTCACAAGAACTCATTTATTAAAAAAACAAACAAAAAAAAACCCCAGAAAACTTGTCTACACATTCAAATGCTTCTCTTTAATTATATTGATGTATCTACTTGGCAGCAAGGTTGATGGTAATGGACAAAGCTCTGGGTTGGAGTTCACAGCTATGACCTGAGCTAACTGTGTAATTTGGGGCAAATCCCTTAAATTTTCTCGACTCTAGTTGCTTCATCTGTAACGCCATTAGACTAGATTATACCTAAACTTCTTGCCAGCTATGAGATTTATTAAGTCTACTGAGTCACAGCATAAAACATTTAACCTAGACCATACTCTTGGAATTTATAAGCCCTGAATAGATAGGACATTTTCAAACCATGTTTGTCTTTGTTCACCATTTGCTAACTCCAGGACCTAGACAAGTACCTAAAACATAGTAAGGACTTAATAAATGTGTTGAATACATTTGAAAAATATAAATTATCTCTTTATAAAATAATATATAAAAGGCAATTAAAATAAGTTAATCTATTCATCTAGCAAATATTTTTGGAATAACAACAGTGTGTCAGGCACTGAAATAAGACCACATACCAGTCTAGGAAGTTTCACATCCCGGTGGACCTAAAGACAGAATCGGGTTCGTGGTAAATCAATAAAACGTATTTACCTATGCCAATTTTGCCTTCGATTTCCTTTTATAACTTCAATAAACACTTAGTAGAAAGAGTGAAATCAGCAATACAGCACTGATTCTGTCTCTGATCCCTGTCTTTAGAAATGAATCAATATTATTTGCTATCATTTGTTCTCTCCCTGACACAGTCTCTTTTTCACAAAGACACAAACACACAAAAACACACTTTCATGGTTTTTCCAATTCATGACCTCTTCTCGTCGCCTCTGAAAAATATTAATATGCTTATCAATAAGTGAAGATTATTACATAAATGAGGATGCCAGGTATTGTAAAAATGTATAATGGACAAAAACAGAAGGGGTTAGCTCTAGATTAGGAAGACTATCGTTATCATGTAAACGTAACAATAGATATTAAGAGACTAAGCTGGCCAGAGGGTAGCAATGATGCTGGGGGGGTCGGGGAAGCCGAGTGTACAAGGACTGCCAATGGTAAGGTGATTTCCTCTCTCTGTCCACTCACCATTGGCAGTATTGTTTGTTGGTTTGTTGTAAGGTGTTAAGTTTTGAGGTAATTTGCTATAAGTAGCTAATATACCTGCTGAATCAGAAACTCAAGGTGGGGCCCAGCAATCGGTATAAAACACAGGTGATTCTGATGCAGGTTAATGCTTGACCACCTCTGGGCTGGGGAAATGTAGTGAGGTCCTGCCACAAGGTTGTGTTCTGGTTCCAATGGCATGTAGTTTCCTGGGAGAGAGTGGGCAAGAGTGGTGACTTTAACCAGAGTTATTAGGACAAGTGTCATAGACCAAGTTACCTAAGGTACACAGGAAGTCCTAGTAAAGCAAGTGACATTTGAGCTAAAAATTAAACTTCAAGAAGGGGCTGGAGGAGAGAAGTGTGAGGTCCTCAAACACTTGGGCAAACTTGTACTTGGCACAAAGTCACATGTGAAGTCACAGCGACAGTGAACGGTACTGTGAGCTTACTATGCTCTCTATACCAGCCACTCACCAGTTTTAGGGTATCACCTCTTCAGAGAAGAGCAAAGGTCCTATTTTTCCTACACTCCCAAAAGCTTGTCCTGCTATCAGCCAGAGACTAGGCATGAGAAGGTTGTACCATCCAAGGGAAGTTCTACCACAAGAAAAATGTAGGGACTGTTTGTAACACAACTCTGACTCAGTTCTTAAATGTCCTTTATTCTGCAATCATGATCTTCTTAACTTTGTGGCATTATAATATCACTTATTTTATTAAATGAGTGTGATAGTGCTGGGGTTATGGGTTTGTTTGTTCTTAATAGCCTAGCTTAGCTCTTTGCTTCAGCAAATATTCAGTGAGTGTTCTAGTCAACTCAGGCTGCTGTAACAAAAATGCCATAGACAGAGTGACTTAAACAACAAACAAATATTTATTTCTCACAGTTCTAGAGACTCTAAGTCTAAGATCACGATGTCATCATAGTTGGGTTCTGGTGAGGACCTTCTCTGGTTTGCAGACAGCTGCCTTCTTGCTATGTCCTCACATGTCAGAGAGAGCAAGAGATCATCTGTCTTGTGTCTCTCCTTATAAGGACACTAATCCTATTTATGGGGATGCCACCCTCATGAACTAGTTACCTCCTAAAGGCCCCAACTCCTAATACCATCACATTGGGGATTAAGGATTCAACATATGAATCGAGGGGGACACAGATATTCAGTCCATAACAGTGAGATTCTGCTTTTTTGTCAGGTGCAGTGGTAAGCACTGGAGATACAACAGTGAACAAAAGTTTAAAAAAAAATCTCCCTCTCCTCACAGAGCTACATTCTAGTGGGCAAGACAGATAATAAATAAGTAAACTAACAACAAACCAATATTCAAGATGATTATTGATTGAGATGTGAATTATGAAGTATACAACATAGGTGACACGACTGTGTTGGTTGGTGGCACCAGGAAAAGCTTGTCTGAAGGAATGAAATTGAAACTAAAAAACTCATTCTGGATGAAACACAATACCTGGTACAGGAACACTAATAGTCAGTGGCTGTCCTGCTTGTTGGTCCCCTACTGTCATGAGGCTCAATAGTCAGTTATGTTGAAGCCATGTCTCAAAAGCACTAAGCTATAGAGATGTGATTGCATTTTGGCTTTAGGAAGATATATTTGTCAGCAGCAAAGAGATTGCACTGGAGTAAGTTTAGCATGGAAACAAATTAGGAAACTATTATTAGGAACCAAGAAATAGGTAATGAAGGCTTGAAAAAAGTCAGAGATTGTGGTGATTAGATACTTTGAGGCAGAATCAAGGCAAAGGCTTAATTAGAAAGGCAAAGCCAATAGGACTTTCCAGCTTGGATACAAGGAATTGAGTATGTGAGTGTCAGGGTAATTCTGAGGTCTCTGACTCTTGTAGGGCAGGACTGTGGTACCAATAACCAAAATAAAGCATCTAAGGACAATGCTGTTACGACTTGTTGACCACCTGCTGCACGTCAGGTTAAGTGCTTCATAAACATGAGCAGCTGTACAAACTTGGGGATACACAAATGCTGGGTTTACTCATGGAACTATGAAGGAAAATGTACCTTACTGCCTGGTGTAGACTGAATGCTTGTGTCCCCAGAATTCATGTGTTGAAACCCAATTCACAATGTGAAGGTATTTGAGGTGGGGCCTGTGGGAGGTGATTAGGTCATGAGGGTGGAGCCCTTACACATGGGATTAGTTCCCTTATGAAAAAGAACACTGAAAGCTCCCTCACCCCTTCCACCGCATGAGGACACTGAGAGAAGACGGCTGTCTATGAAACAGGAAGTGAGTTCTCTCCAGACTTGGAATCTGCCAGAGCAGTGATCTTGGACTTCTCAGCCTCCATAACTGTGAGAAATAAATGGTTGTTGTTTAAGCCACCCAGTCTGTGGAATTTCTGTTACAGCAGCTCAAACCACTATGATACTGCCTTTATGACCATGAGCAATTTTATTATGAAAAATAATATAAAATTCAAGTACAAATTTCTAGGGCCCTCCCATGATCTTAGAAGAGACTCGTGCAAGTGAAGAAATGTGAAGCTTCAGCTTCATTAGCTTCCTGGTCAATCCTCCTTTGCACAGCACAGAAGTTAATGAGTTTTAGTTGCCTGCAAGATAATGCTGTGTGGAGAGTTGAAATGATGAGTCTGTATATTGAGAGAGATGGTCTTGGGAGTCATTGGTCGTGGCTGAAACCTGGATAGAAGGTGAAATGTCCAAGTGAGAACATATAGAGTAAGGAGAAAATGGGGCCATGGGTGGAGCTCTGTCATAATCCAAGGGTTTAGAAAAGAGTTGATAAAGACACAGTATATTAGTTTTCTATTGCTGCTGTAACAAATTACCACAAACTTACTGGCTTAAAATAACACACGTTTATTCCTTATAGTTCTGCAGGTCAGAAGTCCAAAATCGGTTTTACTGGGTTACTGGGCTAGAGTTGAGATGAGGGCCAGTTTTTTTCAGAGGCTCTGAAGGGAGGCCGTTCCCCTGCCTCCTCAGCTTCTTGTACTCCTGAGCTTTCAGCCCCTTCCTCCATCACTCCAATTTCTGCTTGCACCATCACATTGCCTGCCCCCACTCTAACTCTGACTGCTGCCAAATCCTTCTGAAGAGGACCATTGGGACAACATCTGCCCTGTGGGTTAATCCAGTATAATCTCCTATCTCAAGACCCAGCTAATCACACCTACAAACTCTTTTTTTTCATACAAGGTAACATTCACAGGTTCTGGTGATGAGGACACGAATGTATTTGGGGGCCATTACTCAGTCCACCATACATGGCCACAAAGGAAACTAAAATGGAAGGGGTAATAAAAAAGAATTTTAAAAAATGGTAAATGCAAGGAAAGCGGAAACTCAAGGATGTCTTAGTCAACTGTGTCCATTGACTGAGTTAACTAGAGACCTACGTGGGAAAATACTGAGACAAAGGCACTAGATTTGTTAATAAAGAGCTTTGCCAGGTTGGTTTCAAGCAGAAACTATATCTCAGCAGATTGAAGAGCGAACAAAGAGGAATACATAAAGTCAATAAGACAATTATTTCAAGAAGGGAAAGTGAAAGATTTGTTTAGGGAAGCAAGGGAACTCAGAGAAGATTTTTGCTTTATTTTAATTAAGAGTGAAAGAGACTTGAGCATTTGAGCATGTTTATACCCTTAAGAAAGAAGCCAGTGGAGAAGGCAGCCATAGAGAGAGGACGCAGAGCAATCCATGGGTGCGTAGCTGCGGTACACCTAGCAGGTCATTGCTTTTTCAGTTAGTATTTCTGCTTCATTAATGAGAAAACAGCCTTGAATGGCTGAGTTGAGGAAAGAATGCGACATCAAGTATGATCATTCATACTGCAGTAAATAACTTGTGGACCGCACAGTCTTTAGTCTCCAAGATTATACTCTGAGATGCTTTCCTAAAAAAAATTAATCATGAATTAATATTTGCACTCCCATGATCATTGCAGTGCTATTCATAGTAGCCAATATGCAGCAACGACCTAAATCTTCATTGATGGTGAATAAATAAATAAAACGTGGCATACACATAAAATGAAATATTTTCAGCCTTAAAAAAGAAGGAAATTCCACCATTTGTGACAACATGGATGAACCCTGAGGACACCACGCTAAGTGACATAAGTCGGTCACAGTAGGACAAATAACTGCGTGATTCCACTTATCTGAGGTATCTAAAATAGTCACAAAGTCTGCTCATGGGAGCAAAGACTAGAATTGTGGTTGCCAAGTGCTGGGAGGAGGGGAAAATAGGGATTTGCTACTTAGCAGGTACAACGTTTTACTTATACGAGGTGAATAAACTCTAGAGATGCTATACAACATTACGCCCATACCCAGCAATGCTGTACTGTACACTTAAACATCAGTTAAGAGGGCAGATTGCATGTGAAGTGTACTTAACACAACAAAAATGTTTAATTCATCATGCCAAATATTCACTGCATTTTACTGCACATACTGCATTAAAATTTTATTACATAACTAAAAATATGTTTTTGTGGGAAAAGTTCTAAAGTACATATAAAAACAAGGAGGAAAATCTACTGTTACCATTTAAAGATCAAATGTTGTTAAAATTTATATATACCATATATATATACCGTACGCCTTGTATGTACTTCTTTTTCTCATCGACATGGGATTATACTCTACAGTAACCGGATTGTTTCGATTTGCAATGTTTTATAAATATTTTAAAACATAAATATAGACCTGTTAATGGCAGCCTAACATACCTCTGTATTGCTGAGCCATAACTTATTTAACCAGTCCTTTACTCACTGGGCACTTAGTTTTGATTTTTTAATACATACCCAGTGCTGGATTAATATTTTTGTATAAACATCATTACACACTTGCCCTGTGTCCTTAGACGAGTTCCTAGATAGGAATCACTGAGTCAAATGTTATGCACTGAGTCAAATGTTAAGGCAACTGATGCATACATATTGTCAAATTGTCCCCCAGAAAGGGGATCATGTGGTTTCTATTAACACGCCAGCTGTGAATGTCCACCCTTAGGGGTATCAGATCTCATGCAGTATTTACAAATAGAGCAGGGTCTAGACAGGGATGGTCTTAGTGTGAATCTTAATCTAATACTTGCTAATATTTTCCCCACTGTAGTGTCGGGCAAGGAATTTAACTTCTGCAGGTTCAGTTTCCTCTTCAGCAAAATAGAAATAATAATAGTTTCTCTATCATAGGACTTTTGCCAGAGTTAAATGTGAAAAGAGAGGGGAAAATACTTGAATAATGCCCGACTCAGAGTAACTGCCTGATAGCTATTATAAGTCTTTTTATCTGCTTTAAACTATACTTTTATTGATAGTGAGATCGATATGCAGTTATATAAATAGTTTTCTGTATCTATTGTCCATTTTTGCTTTTCCTTTTGTGACGACTTCATTTCCTTTGCCTGTTTTTTACTGGACTGTTCATGTTTGTTCTCATTGATTCATAAGTGATTTATAATTTAATGATAATAATCCTATATATGGCATATATTTAACAAATATTTCCCAAGTTTGTCAGTTGGGTCTTAACTTAGCATTTTGTGATTATCAATACAAGGGTTTTTTCAACCTTTTGTTATGAAAATTTACAAACACACAGAAACGTTGGAAGAACAATATATGAACATTTACCAAACAATCAGGTTCAACAATATCTTGACAGTGTGCCACATTTGCTTTATCTATCACTTTACATTTTTGCTAAAACATTTCAAAATACGTTGCAGACAGCATACCACTCCACATCTACATGCTTTAGCAGATACCTCCTAAGAATTGAGACGTTCTCGTACATCTACACCAACATCATCATTACTTCAAACTTCACGTACACCTAGTTTACAGAAGTTTTTAGTTGTCTCATTAAAATTCTAAAAATAAGTAAATAAATAAGGCTGTTAGTCTTCAGAATCAAAGGAGATCTTTCAGTGACTCAGTTCTTCATTCCTGTAAAATTTCTAGCAAGCCTAGAAGAAATTATAGATATCACAAGTAAAAACCACAAGATTTTACTTTTTTTGCACCACAGCTGCAGGGAAGAACAGGAGAACAGAGAATTCTCCCCAGGCTGTGAGCAGCCCAAGTCACCCTTGATCACCCCACTCTCTCTCTTTTCTAAATATTCCTCATAAAGTAATTCAAATGGGCCCAACAGCTCAACAAAAGACACCTGGGAATGAGGGCCTAAAAGGCGGCTGGGGCACTTGTTAGCCTCATATAAACGTGAGTAAACAGACTGAATAACAGCTTGGAATATTTAGTTGAACCCTCCTTGAATCAGCCGGACATGCGAGTCATTCGTCTTCCGATTACCTGCCGTCTCCCAGGCAGAAAGGTGTCTGCGTCAAACATTCACCCACAGAGCAGCCTTCCTTTCAACACGTCTTGGTGCAGTAAAAAAAAAAACAAAGAAGGCTGACGTTCCCAGAGTTTTTTTGCAACCACATATGCAATAAAGACAAATTTGTGGTTTTTTTCCAACCATTTATGCCTACTCAATAATTCTACCAGAAGAGGAAAATGTTGTCATTGAAATCTAAACCTAACAGTGCAAAATAGAGATGATAAAATGTGTGCTCGTTTGAAGTCTCTCACTAATGGGACTATTGAAGTTTGGGAGGAATTCAAATATTTTACTTTTAACTATGACTTAGAGGCTGGCAGTCATTAAAGCCTGCAGAACTCAGCACCTGCTCAGTGATACTTAATGAAAAGCAGAAGCATCTCTCTTTTGCCATGAATTCAAACAATTTTAAATTATAACCAGTAATGGGCCTGAAACCCATTATGAAAAGTGTGGGCTTTTTGTTTGCTGGAATCTATACCATCAGCAACTCCTTCGAACCAAGAACTTTGGCCGTATCAGCAGAGAAGGAAGCAGGCGTCCACAGTCACCCTGCATCCAACCAGGCATCCACGAGGGCCTGATCCAGCCAGCCCAGCACCCAAACTACCGTGGGAGGTGTCGGTGGGTTTCCTTCTGTACCCAGCCACGCTCCTTCCTGACATTTAAAGTTCAAATTCTATTCCAACATACAGATGCTACTTTTCCACATCTTTTTTTTTTTTTTTTTTGCGGTACGCGGGCCTCTCACTGCTGTGGCCTCTCCCATTGCGGAGCATAGGCTCCGGACGTGCAGGCTCAGCGGCCATGGCTCACGGGCCCAGCCGCTCCGCGGCATGTGGGATCTTCCCGGACCGGGGCACGAACCCGCGTCCCCTGCATCGAAAGGCGGACTCTCAACCACTGCGCCACCAGGGAAGCCGCTCCACATCTTACTGACTCATAAAAAAAATGCACAAATAATAAAAGTACTAGCTAATATTTATTTATTTATTTTTTGAGTTTATGGGCTCCCGTTGTGTAAACTGTCTTACTGCATGACATGCAATAAACACGTGACCGAGTTCTGTTTATCTTCTCATTTTTCAGTATTTCACAGTGATCCTTTAAGAGACTATGGATAAGTAATAAACCCATTTAACAGGTAATGAAAGTGGGACTTAAAGCAATTTCATGACTCTCTCAAGGTCATACAGGGAAAGGATCCTAGGTCTCATCCTGTACGTGACAGGATTGAGACTGTGACCGAAATTCTCTGTTAATCTGGTGCTTGTGCCGCCATGCTCTTTAGGTTTGACTCACGTTAGTTCTTACTCTGCATAGGTGGCAAGGCTCTGGGTATATCTACCCTGGGCGCCATCCGCCCCCAGGGAAGGCAATCTGGAAGAGAGGGGCTGGAGGAAATGTAGGAACTGAGACGTTATTTGCTGTGGTCTGAGAGTCAAATCCCCGCACAATGGAGAAGGCAGACTCAACGCCCCTGGCCACGTGAAGAAGCAAGAACACCCGGGTGACTCAGGGGAGAAGAGGACTGAGGAAATCTGGAAGCTGCGCTGCTGAGTTTCAAGGAGATGTCACCGCATTTCTGGTGGAGGACTGAGGCAGGGCTCTGGAAAGATGATCCTTAATAGTATTAATAGTAAGATTGTTAAGAGCCCTGGAATCATGAAAAGCTTCACATTACCCAGTTCAGTGTGTGATGCTACGTCCCCCTAGGTCCTGCCACCAGATTTAAAAATGCCTCTGTTTTGCTCGTTCCTCTGGTTGTCAGATCTTCTGTTCCTCCTCACAACTGCACGCCACGACAGGCGACACAGGCAGCAGCGCTGAGGTTAATGGGCCATGTCATCAGGAATAAAGGGACTGTATGTCCGCTAGGTCCCACTCACACTATGAGCCATTGCTGTCTCAGCTTGACTGTCATTTAAAATGCAATCAGTAGTAAAAGCTAGCATTTTGCTCACCAGGCCCTGCACTGAGTGCTTGCTCTGCATTCTCATTTATGCCTCACTCCTTTCCTATTAGGCTTGATCTCTGCTTACCAAGAAGAAACTTCAGAGCACACAGTCAATGTGTGGTGGAGCTAAGTTTTGCACGCAATCTTTCTGAGGCCAGATTATAGAGCTCCTTAATGTATTATGCTGTCTTTATTGAAGTAAATTGGTATATCTAAAAATTAAAATCAACGAAAAGAGAGAGAGGAATAGAAAATAAAGGAATGCATAAATGCATGAGGGGATGTTATCTGCATTCTTTTGTAAAGGCAAATTCCATTCCCATGTGAAATATGTAGATGATGTTTCCTGCCACATATACAAAATGTCACTGTAAATGACATCAATAAAACATTTTCTACAGTACATGCGTGTACGGCCAGCAGTTGGGTGAATGCCGTATCCAGCGACCCAGCTGGTCTGGAGGAGGTGATGACTCCTTAGTGCTCTCCCCTGACTTGATTTCCACAGGAAAGTAGGTATCTGCCCTTCCCGCTGCAACTTACAATGTCCTACTGCATCTTGATTTAGTAACAAGCATCAAAATCAGTAACACAGAGAAGGAATGAAAGGTACAGGCATCAGTCTCTTGGGGGACATTATAATATATATTACTATCCACATTCAAAGCTAAGAAGTGATGCTTTTCAAACAGTGTTTATGGGTAAGTCTTCCCTGACGAGGACGATTTGAAGTCAGAGAGCGTGAGAAGGAATTACTGCCTGAAAAAAGCAAAGATTGTTTCTATTCCCTAGTTTGACCACTGCTATTGGGTTACTAGGTACTTCTAGACTGACAGTTATAGCCCATTTAATCAGATGGAAACGTTTGGAAATAAAAGCATAGACAGATGGCTAAATGTTTGGATTATTCTAAATCATGACATGCTAACGTCTTTAAAACTTGACCTTCTTCAAAGTACCTGATGCCAAAATACTGCAGGCAGCCTTAATAAGAGAGCTATAAAGTTATCTGTTGTTTTTTAAAGTTAATGTTTGTTGACTATTTTGTGACAATAGCCACATCTATTTCAAAATGCTTTACTCAATACACTTACTGGAAGACCCTTTTAAAAGAGAAATTATAGATCTATATGTTTAAGTACAACCCATGAAAACACTGAAAGAGTAAGGACGTCAGTATGAAAACACTTTGCAAGGTAGATCTTTGTCTGATATGTAACGTTAACATTCCCCAGGGTGAGGAGCTACCTGGGGAGATCAAAAAAAAAAAAACCCTGGGCTTCCCTGGTGGCGCAGTGGTTGAGAGTCCGCCTGCCAATGCAGGGGACACGGGTTCGAGCCCTGGTCTGGGAAGATCCCACGTGCCGCGGAGCAACTGGGCCCATGAGCCACAACTACCGAGCCTGCGCGTCTGGAGCCTGTGCTCCGCAACAAGAGAGGCTGCGATAGTGAGAGGCCCGCGCTCCGTGATGAAGAGTGACCCTTGCTTGCCACAACTAGAGAAAACCCTCGCACAGAAACGAAGACCTGACGCAGCCAAAAATAAATATAAATTAATTAATTAATTAAAAAAAAACACCTTTCCTTCTGCATAAAAGTCTTGACTATACTTCCTCCCCTTCCCTTCAAATAATAGAAATAATAGTGGCTCTTTTTCTTCTTGCATCTCTACAAATTCACGCTAGTCCTAAGAAATGATGAGCACCCTATACTTTTAGTTTTCTCTAAGTTACAAATTAATTTTCACATGTAAATTCCATAGAAGGAAATGTCTGAGAAGACTGATGGTCAAAGATGAGGCAGTCAATTCAGTTAAGTCTGAATTTGTCCCACACACACACACACACACACACACACACACAGACACACACTGACACACACACAGACACACACTCTCACACACTGCCGAGGCATGCCTGACTTGTCCATCTCACTATAATCCACACATTTTGATAAGATCAGGATAAACCTTTCTCTTTTAATGGAGATTAAACTGACACCAACCACACTAAAAGGCACTTACGTTTATCTTAGAATATGCTAGGACAAAGAAAACAAAACCAGCAACTGAACCATGTATCAAGCCATTCTGGTAGATTCTTGTTCAGTGAATTAAGGTTTAATTCACAACTTTATTTTTATTTATTTTTTTGCAGTATGCGGGCCTCTCACTATCGTGGCCTCTCCCGTTGCGGAGCACAGGCTCCGGACGCACAGGCTCAGCGGCCATGGCTCACGGGCCCAGCCGCTCCGCGGCATGTGGGATCTTCCCGGACCGGGGCACGAACCCGTGTCCCCTGCATCGGCAGGCGGACTTTCAACCACTGCGCCACCAGGGAAGCTCCACAACTTTATTTTTTATACACAAATGAAAACTAGTGAGTAGTCCAAGCACCAGCTTTAATGAGCTGGAAACCATTAACTGTCCTTTCCTAATTCTTTGACTATATATTCTACTCAAAACCTGGATTCTTTCCCAAAGGAACTCCATTAATTATGGGGAATCTTTTTTAAGTTTGTTCCTTTCCATTCCTAAGCTTTTGTTTCTCTCTCTAAAAATGCATAGGGCATATTATCCTAATTTGGAGGAATGCAGTTTCATAGCAGAATATTTATTTTATAAATTATTCTGAGCTATCATTTAAAAAAAGTAAAACATCCAAAAGTCAGGCACAATGTTTTTAAGGCTATTTATTAAAGGACAAAAGTTAGTGAGACCAGAGCTCTCGTGTCTGACATGCTCTAAAGTACAAAACGATAGAACAAGTCAGTCATCAAATGGAGAGCGACATATTCATTAGAATGTGGGACAACGTGAGAATAAGAAGAATAGGGGAAAATATTTTTAAAGAAAGGAAGGAATACTTCAAAATTTTAATAGCGACTGCCTCCAAATGTAGAATTATGAGTCATATTTTCTTCTTTCTCATATTTTTTCTACACTCAGCTTTATTAAATTTAGGGTGGCTACAGAAAGAGCTATGATTCAAAATCCCAAAATCAGAAAGGAAGAGGCTCAGATGTTTTTCATTGGGAGTCATAAGGTAAGTTGCTCTCAAACATCCTGTATTTGACGTTTCTGTTGGTGCAGGCAGCTTCCATGGAGAATAAGACAGGCGGTTTTGCCAACATGATAAAATAATAATTGAATTAAAATACTTGCTTGTGTTTAAACTCCAAGAATTCAGAGAAAGTAAAACTAAAATGTAAAGGCCTTTCCAACATCCCTTCTGTAGTTCGTTATCTGAAAACCTGGACACAGTTTTTAAACCAAAGTAATTGATTCCTTCAGACCACAGTGTTTTAGTTTCTCAGGGCTTACAAAAATCCCTGAGATGGGTACTGTTAATCTAATTTGTAAAGCACATAGATTGAAGCTTTACACATTTGCATAAATTAAACCTACCAGTCATTAATCCAGAGGTGACTTCTGTCAGTTGGCGGTTGTTTTCTGACTCTCTGGACATAAAGGGAGGAGATGGCATGTTTGAACGCTTCCCTGGGTCCGGCATTTTGTAATCCCCCAGACAGTTCTTCAGCACACAATGAGTCAGCCCTGGGTTGTATTCCCTGTTCTGTGCAGACAGTGACAGAGTACTCTTGTGGGATTTCACCCTTACATTTGTCTGCAGGCCGCGCAAATTAGATGCTTTCACAAAGTAAGAAAAATAACTTCCCGACTACATTACAATATAAACATTTGCCCCCGAACTTAAAGTAGTTGAGTCATAAAAATGGTTTGTAGCCTGGGTGGTCAGAATACAGAAGCATATACAAGGAAGATGAAATTTATTCTGAAAAATATCATTTCCCAGTCTGGTAAAAGCCCTCAGAAATGTTAAATTATTATGAAATGTTGCAGAAACGTTAAATTATATTCTGCTTGTTCTTTGTCCTTTAACCTTTCTTTGCCTTATGATTATTAAAAATAAATTAGTTCCTTTATATGTATATATAATTTTTATTTATTTATTTATTTGTATTTTGTTACTTAGAGTTAGGCTTTTGAACTTATGAAGGTTAGTATTTATGAACACCAATGAAGGCATTATCATGCCACATTATAGCAAAAGTCAAGGAGTTTCCTGCAGTGACAACAAAATCTTTACATCCTCCTTCTCCACACCCATAATGCACCCTGGTGTTCTTGTGGGGAAGCTTGGGTGTTCACGTCTGATTGACAGGGTGAATACAGAGCAGCAGTTGGCAGAGCTCAAGCAGAGCCTCTTTGCATTCATTCAGTTATTCATCAAGTATTTATTGAGTGACTACTATGTACCACACACTCTCCCAAGGTCTGTGAGTCAAAAGAGACAAGATCCCCACTTTCACAGAGTTTATATTCTAGCGGAGAGAGACTCATTAAACAAATATATTTTAAACATTTAAGAGCACATTTGAATATTCCAAAGATAAGAAAATAGGACAGTGCGAGAGCGTATAACTAGAGAGAGTAGCCAAGACCAGAAGGAAAAGCCACTGTAGGGAGGAAACCTCCACCCTCTTAGGATCCCTGGCTGGGTCTGCAAATGAAGCTGACAGAGTCACAGGAGAAAAGCATACACGTTTATTTCATGTAAGTTTTACGTGACACGGGAGCCTGCTGAGGGAAATAGAGATGTGAAGAAACAGAGCAGTTCAGGGTAGTTCATGCTGGGTGTATATAGTAGGCTAGAGAGTGTGGGCTCAGGGTTGTAAACTGGGGGAAATGGCAAGGTCTGTCTGTCAACATCCTTCTTGATGTCCCTTTGTCTTAGGAGATAAGGATGCTTCTGTTCTCCAGGTATAGGGAGGGCACCTCTCAGATGAGGGTTTTATAACCTGCTTCATGGGAGATGGGAAGAGGGAAAGTCACAGTGACCTTCCTGCTGCCATTTTCTCAAATTCCTTCAGCTTAAAATATTCGACATGTCAGGTGCCACATTTTGGGGTACTGTGTCCAGAACCCCATCACTATGCATGTGAAGATCTGAGGAAGGGAATTCCAAGAAGGGGGGGAACAGGTGCAAGGACCCTGCAGCAGGAAAATGTGTGGGTTTCATAAGCCAGGGAACACAGCAAGGGGAAAGGAGGAGAAGGAAGCAAGGACGGGCCACACGACACAGGGTGTGGAAGGAAACAGTGCCACGTTAGAGCTCCTTCTGAGGGAAATCTATACCAAATGCCTCTCACCATTTATGACTTTGCTTCTGAGACTCAAAGGGATCTTTGTTCAAGAGGAGCCTCTTTTTTATAAGCATATTCTAGGCTGTTCCTTTGGCCACTGATAAAAGAAATTTTCCCATATTGGGGAGTGGAGAAGTCATTCTGGTTTATACATGAGTTAACTTGAATTTTATCCTAACTAGAACAGCCTGTTTGTGGCCTATCAAACATACATTGTACATCTGGTTTAATTAGTAAAGAAAAGGGCACATTGGGCAGAAGTAAAGCATGTCCATGTTAAAAGTAAAGATTAAATGTCTCCCTTTCTGGGACGTCAGTGCTTGTCCTTCCACAATAAGACTCCCTTCCCAGGCACCAAGGTCATAGTGACTCGTTGTGTATGTGCTGATCTGGCTTTTTCTGAAACCTTGAAGGTATATATCCCTGACTAGTTCGATCTTCTTTGTTCTGAGAAGACATAAAACCGTACTGAAAACCATGCTTCCCTGGAGCAGTTCCTCCGAGTTATCTGAGAGGCCGTCTTCCGGGCTATAGTCCTCAGTTTGACTCAAATAAAACTCTGTTCTATTCCTACCATAGATTGTTCATTGACTCTTTTCGTTGACACCACTCTTACCCAACAAGCCCCAGCAGTCACACAAAGGATTAGTCTGTGTTTTACGTGATTATTTTCTAACTCCGTTTCTAAGCTCTTTAGTGTGAAAATTTTAAACATAAACAAAAGAAGAAAGACTAGTATAACGAACCCCATTTTTCAACAATGATCAACTAATTTTTAATTGCACAAGCAATACATGCTTTCTGTAAATAATACAAAAAAAAAAACCTCGAAGAAGAAAAAACACAATTCCTCTACGTAGAGAAAACCACTGATAACTACAGTATAATACTCCATCTTTCTTTTTTTCATATACATCCATAGGGTAGGGTTTTTGTTTGTTTCTTGTTTTTGTTGTCAAGATGAGCCCGTGTTGTACGTGCTATTTTGGAAGCTCAGGCAACCTTTAAGCTATTTCTTCTACTCTCTCCTCACCGTTCCCGTGGAAGTTTCCATTTTAGCCCAGCTCATGACATGCTGATTTTGACATTCCACCTGTTTATTCATCTTTGTACACGTCCAGCATAGCTGAACCATGTTGCTTGGGAATAATTTCCATGTTGGTAAACTATCTACATGGATGGAAGCTGAAGGTTAGGGCAGTGGTTAGAAACGTGAGCTCTGGATTCTAATCCTGACTCGGCCTCTCAACCCTCTGAAGACAGGCAGGCTATTAGCCTCTCTGTGGCTCGATTTCACTGCTCATAAAATGGAGAAACAATCGTTTCTGCCTCCTGGTGTTGTTATGGATAATGTAGAATAATGTATGTACTCAGGGCCCTTGCCATATATCATGAGCTCAGTAAATGGTTGCTATATTTATTATTAAAACACTGGTTATTGGTGAACCGAACTTTTATGCCAAATGATAATGTATCAAGGATAGTGATTTAACTTCCCCCAAAGCTGTACACAGCACCTGTGGCACGTCACTGTCATAACGTAACAGAAAGCACTCTTGCTTTTTAAGTCCTTAGTTGAAGTTAGACTAGATATAACCAAGCAAAGAGCTCATGTGCCCGCAGTGCAGAAAGCCAAACTCTGGCAGTGGGGGTTCGCCCCAAGGTAAGGGTCTACTGCAGGACACCAAGCAAGGGAGAGGGAGACAAACCTCAGATCCACTCCCACTTGGTCTTTGGGTTGGGGGTGTTTTAAAACAAAGAGGCTGGATTAATCATCCCCTTGTGACATTTCTTAATCTAGCTCAGGAGTCAGAATGTCTCTCGTTTAGATTCTCTGGCCAAGTGGTCCACGGCTCAGGGTCTGTGAGCTCATCTTGCCCTGGAGAAACAGCCTGAGTTTATATGTTAATGATGCTATCCATAATAGCAGTTATAGTACATTAACTATGTTATTGACAGCAGCAATTTAAGTCATCTGATTCTGCTTGATGAGTGTTCAGTTAGTAAAGGACTGAGGTCAGAGGGGACAAGAAAGGGAATGACATTTTGGATAGAGAGATCAATCATAAACTTGGTAAGGGAACTCGGTTTTAGGGGGACTCGGTTTCAACGTGCCACGTTGGCATCTTATTTATTAACCAGTGTATCCTATGTAATATGCTACTTAGTATATAGAATAGCACCACTTGGTAATACTGTATTTATGCTGAAAATATTTGGTCTTGGTCTGTGTTCAAGAGGGGCCGGCTAGTATATGATCAGCTCTCCCAGGTAAGGGAAGGAAAAGCCAGTAGTGTGGGAATAAAAAACATATTACCTGTCATTAATAAACAATAGGGAGGCTATGAGGGCAGGAGGAATCTTGCTAACACAGACCCCCAATGACCATTTGAGGGATAGTTTATGTGGGCTCCACCTAGCAATTATCTGTGTGTGCTTCATTCCTCACCTGTAGGTAGCACTGAAAAATCATTAAAAGTAAAGGAATATGTTCTCCAAAAGGGTGAAGGAGAAAGCCATCTCCTTAGTAATTCCGCCTTGCAATTTTCCTTCCACCCTATTTTGCTGACATCAAACTTCCTGCATTAGATTTTTAAAAGAATGAGACTAAAAAGGAATCAGAGAAACAGAGCAGAGATTCAGCAGAAAACTTAAAGTGAAGAGGTTGGTCACCTTTGTCAATTTTACTTTTAAGATGATATTTTATGGAAAATGACACTGTCCTGTCCTGTGCTATACTCAGGAGGAGACCAGCCTCTTTACCTCTCATGCTGAGGTGTGGTTAGATGCCTAGCAAAGAATTTTCAAAATTTAAAGTTGTTTCCATAAGAATGTAATTCGAGCTCTACAACTTCCTTAAGTTCATTTAACACGGTATGGCCGTAGTGTTACATTTTACTAGGCGCACTCATGCTGTGTGGTGATTAAATTTGTGAAACAGCTTTTCCTAAAAGTAAACAAAGAAAGACTCCATGGAAATTCCTTAACATGCAAGCTCTCTCCCTTTGTCTCCCTCCATCGCCTTCTTTCTCTTTCTCTCCCATTTTCCCCTTTTGCTTGGCACTTTATTCCTTTCCCTTTGAAATGACTAGCTTACCATAAACATTTTTCCTTCCCACACACACGCATACACACACACACACAGACACACACACACACACACACACACACACACACACACACACACACGCACACACAGGCACACCTGGCACCACTCACCCAACAGTGTCTGCTACTGATTGGCTTCCTCCAAAAAGGACAAAGGGTCAGTTAGAGGAGCCATCCTTCAGTTTGCAGTGCAAATCTGGCAAAATCGCTGATATTGGTAGAAGTAACTGCCCTTACAACTCTGCAGACAATTAAACAATTGGATCCATATGTGCTGGCTTACAGAAATTTCAATGAAGTTAACTTCAGCGTGGGGCTCTGATTTCAGTAAGAAAAGGGGCAGAAGTAAAAAGACACACCTACAATGATCCACCTAGTTTATTCCTTGGCAAGTGAGTATCACAGTCTTCTACAGAGACTTGGGCTTGTGTTACAGGGGAAGTGGGTGTCTTAAAGCTGTCTGCAAGAAAGCAGTAGCCTAACCTAAATTATTAAATGTCTCTAAGCACATAATGCATGCATACATACTCTATAACTCCATAACCATTAGATTTCTGAAAAATAACATTTGACTGGGAGTTCATCGGTCAGAGATCTAATATGATTTCTTCATTTGAAGACAAGAGCATGAATAAAACTTAAATTCAAATAAAGCTTTATTAAAAATGCAAATCACTTTCACTATAAATATTAAGGAAGGCTCCACGAAGTTTAACTCATAAAAAAGATTGTTTTGGGCTTCCCTGGTGTCGCAGTGGTTGAGAGTCCGCCTGCCGATGCAGGGGACACGGGTTCGTGCCCCGGTCCGGGAAGATCCCAGATGCCGCGGAGCGGCTGGGCCCGTGAGCCATGGCCGCTGAGTGTGCGCGTCCGGAGCCTGTGCTCCGCAACGGGAGAGGCCACAACAGTGAGAGGCCCGCGTACAGCAAAAAAAAAAAAAAAAAAGATCGTTTTATTTCTGCAGCTGTGGAGAGGTAGCTAGCAACTCAGAAGAGGAACTCCAGGGTCTCACTGTCTGGGTTCAAATATTTCATCCTTTCAATCTTGAACTTCATCTCGCTCCCTGGTAACACCCTGCAAAATATCATTTCTCTTTCCCAGAGAATCCAGTCTGGATTCTAGCTACGTAACCTTGGAAAACTCTCTGTTTCTCTACATCTAAGTTGCCTAATTTGTAAAACAGACCTAAGAGGATTGTTAATTAAACTAGTTAATTCAAGTAAAGTTCTTACAATAATGCTCGGTATATAGGAGGTGACAAACAGAAGATCTTTCACATTGAACTTGTCTCTAACAAGAACTATTATGGTGCATGCTTATTCCATCACTAACTTGCTTTGGCCTCTGCAAGCCAGTTAATGCCTGTTTTCTTGTTTGTATGAAGGAAGAGACAGGACTTCATTTCTAACATTATATATATATATATATATATATATATATATATATATATAAAATACACATAGAATATTTACATTTCTAGGACATTTATTGGACTTCAATAGCACATAAACTAGTTTAAATATTGTTGTGTGTGATATGGGCTCAACAAATCTAAAACAGTCACAGTAATTGAGTAATTGATCGCAAACATTTCTAGTTCAGGTGCCAAGTTTGGGGAAGGCAGAGGTAGCACCATGATAATAAAATTCTCCTTCCAGCCAGGTCAAGAGACATGACAGAGAACTGTACCTAACATCCTTGTCAAGTAGCTCATGAGGGCACTCACTGTATAAAAGAGAGAGTTGAAAATTTTTATTTACTGATTATTGGGAAGAAAGTCAGGCAAAGTGCAGCAACGCTAGACAACTCACCGAAGCACCCAGGGATAACATTAATTGGACGGGATTCTCTGGGAAAGAGAAATGACATTTTGTAGGATGTTACTAGGGGGTGAAATAAAGGTCAAGATTGAAAGGATGAAGTGCTTAGAAACGGATCAACGAAGTTTTCTGTACTTTGTCAACCACACATCAGTTAGCATGTTACCACCGAGAGGTTAATTTAAGACGTGGATGCTTTGGGTTTATATTTTTCTTTCTCATAAAATGCAACAAAATCCCTGCATATACCAACTGTTCACTTCATCTTTATTAAATCAATTAGTGATCCCTCTTAAATTTTCAGCCAGAGGAAACTGGAGACAAACAGGGTTTCAGAGAACTTAAGAATGTGTAAATTTAAAGACTAAATACCTCACATTTTAAATGAAGGATATGATAAAACAACTTGACCAAAGCCATATGACTTAGTGACAGAAGCCAGGACTAAAACTTCAAGTTGCCTGACTCTAAGGTCATGCCAGTCCCATTACACCAAACGGCCTTCACTTTGGGAGATGAACAAAATCTTCACAAGCCAAGATTCAAATATCAAGTTTCTGTTCTATCAGTTAAACTCTAGACCATTCAAGCTCTGTGGTTCAAAAGAGATTCAAAATTCTGTGACTCTCAAAGTCTCAAATAGACCCTCAAAGAATCCCAACACAAGGTTTACTAGCAGCTTTGTAGCATATAGATCTTGGGTTGGCCAAAAAGTTTGTTTTGGCCAACCCAGTAATTCATCCAATAAACAATAATTGTTGTCTTGGAATCATTTGGATTTATTATGAAAATTCTTGAGATTGTTTTTGATAAAAATAAGCATATAGACAAGGTTAAAAATGGGGTAGAGAAGATAAATCAAAATATCTCACTTCTTTCTTTCTTTTCTTTTTTTTTAAGAGAGAAATATTACTAATTGGGATTTCTCCTATGTCAGTTGAATGATTTTTACCTAATTCACTCTTCATTACAAAAATAGGTAAAGATTACAAATATCCCTTTTTAACCTACCGCGATGACAAAAGTTTTCTTGATGCCATTTGGTCAATCACTTTAACCCAGTAGCCTGGGTAAGAATCACCACAATGTAGGGGGTGTCTGAATGTTCCGCACATGTTGCGACTTCTATTATTTTTGTACTTGATATAACTGAGAGTCTAGTAAACCCATGACTGTGTTGATTTTTTTTTTTTTTTCAGGTTTGCCAGGCATGTGAGGGCTAGAAAGCTATCCATACTCTCCATAGTGTGTGCCTTTTTTGGAGTTATGGTTTCTTGTGAAAATATATGTTTTGGCTCAGATATTAGCTTGATGCAGCATTTATGATCAGTAATGTTTTTCAACGAGAAGATCCTGGGAAGATTTCTGAGTGAGCATTGTACTGAATAAACGCTTTAGCATACTCAGCGTTCTAACTGTGTACATTTGATGTCTCTAACATGTCTAATTCACCATTTCCTCTAAGCAGGGAGAATTGCCAATTTTGGTCACACAAAAACAATAGGTTTTTTTATTTGCTAAGATTCTGTTTTCTATAACTTCTGTTGATAGTTTCTTCTTCAGTGTTAATTTGGGACCCAAGAATAGCAGTAGATAAATAAGGGAGGCCTAGGAGAACTAATGTAGGGAATGAAAACTGAAAAGCATGAGATTGGTCTAGACCCAGAAGTGGTCACAATGGAACCAAGGATCAAAGGAAAGATGCATACCAAACCAGAGGTCGGTCAATGTCCTGGTGTGAAATCCAGAGAGTTGGAAAGCAGAGAAAGGGAAGAAATGGGAAGCTAGGAGGAAATGAGGTCTCAGGCAGAAAACTGAAGTCAGAGCAAGATTGGGAAGCGGAAGTTAACACACCACCCATCCAAGCAATCAAGAATCAAAGAGGAAACGCTCTTGGGGAGGGAGAGTTTAAACCCAAAGTCTGTCTCCACCAGGATCAGTTTTTTTGTTTGTTTGTTTGTTTTTTTGCAGTACGCGGGCCCCTCACCGTTGTGGCCTCTCCCGTTGCGGAGCACAGGCTCTGGACGTGCAGGCCCAGCGGCCATGGCCCACGGGCCCAGCCGCTCCGCGGCATGTGGGATCTTCCCGGACCGGGGCACGAACCCGTGTCCCCTGCATCGGCAGGCGGACTCTCAACCACTGCGCCACCAGGGAAGCCCCCACAATTAGTTTTAAATGTTTCCATCTATGGACAGGAGCTAAGCCCACCACAGAGACAGGTGGTTAACCAGGAATCAAGAGCAGATCCTGACAACATTAAGATCTACTTTACTAGGATACTTAGAGTGGAATTTTATTCAACAATAAGTTAGGTAACAAAGATATAATAATGAAGAAAACAGGTAAGATTTCCTACCCTCATGAAGTTTACATTTTATAGAGGTAGGTAAATACAGGCTATGGAGCATAGTTACAGAACACAACTTTTCAGACTTGAAAGGTAACCTAATTTCTATCCTTATCTAGGTCCACTTCCATAAACAGCTATCCTAGCATTTGCTCTAATTAATTCCTGAACTTGTCTCTTTTTTTTTCTTATTCACTTTTTCTAGGAAATTTTTTTCCCACATATTCCTTTTCTTTGTTCCTATATTCACTTCTGGAGCCATTCTGGTTTTAAGTCCTCATTCATTTTTTTAACATCTCATGATTCCCATATCCAATTCAAGTCAATATGAATTCAATATTTCTAGGTTCCAAAGACATCAAAAGGAGAAAGGGCAAGTCTCTCCACTCAAGGAGATTTTATTTCTGCAGGAGTCCATATGTCCTCAAGAAGCTGTCAGACCAGGATGAATGTATGATGGCCCACACGGGAGGCATTATGTACTGTGGTGGTAAAAAGGCTATAACAGAGGACAGTTTCCAGATTCCTAGAACAGAACTGAAATCGCTTTCAGTTGGCAGGCATCAGGAAATGCTTATAGAGGAAATCTAATGAATTTATAAGAAAATTAAATTAAATTAGATAAAATTTAATGAGTAAACATTAAATTCAAGAGTAGGGACTGTGTCTGATTCCTCATTTTAGCCCTAGTACCTAGAACCAGAGCCTGGAATGTGGTAATAATTTAAGTACACAACAAATATTTGTTGAACTGATCTTGAATGATTGGATTAAATCCTGGACAACTAGTAGGACTCCAATTAAGTAAAACTGGGGCAAACAGAGCAGGTCTTTTCGAAGAAAAGAAAGACATGACGTGAGCAAAAATAAGAAAAGAGGAAAAATGTGAGCAGAGGGTAGCCTAATTTGGATGGTTTGAAGTGTTTACAGAAAAGGCCTATTTGAAAGTTTACTGATTTTATATGAGACATGCTGGTTTCAGCATCGTGGTGAAAGCGTGTGCCCCATATCAGGGAAAAGGGGGGAAGGAGTAGGTCAACCAGGCAGACTCAATTCAGATGCCTGGCTGCATGAGGCTAATAAGAAGGGGCCCAGGAGAGAAGTTTCAGGCTGGAGAGAGCAATACTGTAGGGAGAGAGCTAGAGGAACAAAGAGTGAGACCCAAGTCGGGAGGAAGACAGGACAGGCGGGGTAGGACCTCAGGACCAAAATCACAGGAGTAGGAAGCACTGGGCTGGGTGGACACAGGCCTCATCTTGGCTTTGCCATTAACTCTTTACTTTGGGGGCGAGTCACTTACTTCTGAGTGTGTTCTCTCATCTGTGAAATGGAGATGAAACTTACATCATACTATCATGTCTAAATAAGACAACTTTTGTTAAATACCTGACATATACAGTGTACCACCATAAAAATAAGTATGTTTTCATAGAATTATATAGAGAATATGTTTACTTATAGAAGATATAGCAGTATTGGGTTGGCCAAAAAAGTACGGAACATCATATGGAAAAACCCAAACGAACTTTTCGGCTAACCCAATACACTGATTTTCTAGGGCTGCTGTAACAAAGTACCACAAACTGCTGGAGTAAAACAACAGAAACGTGTTCTCGCATCATTCCAGGTGCCAGAAGTACAAAATCAAGGTGTTGGCCGAGTTGAGTTTTTCTTGGAGGCAGAATCTTGCCTCTCTCTTAACTTCTGGTGGTGGTTGGCAATCCTTGGTGTTCCCATGCTTGTAGTCGCCTAACCCCAAACTCCGCCTCTGTTGTCACGTGGCGTCCTCCTTGTATGTCTCTGTGTGTCTCCTTTTCTCACAAGGACAACAGTCATATTGGATTTAGGGCCCAATCTACCCCGCTATGACCTCATCTTAACTAATTACATCTGCAAAGACCCCATTTCCAAATAAGGTCACATTCTGAGGTTCCAGGTTGGCAGGAATTTCAACCCGGCATAAGAAGTATATTCCTATTTTTTATAATAGCTTCGACAGGCTATTATTATAAGAACTAGGACTTGAGCCTTAGAGGGGAGGGGGACAAAATGGTTGAGATCCCAGGTCAGGAAATCTGAATTCCATCTATTCCTCTTCCCACGTGTGTAGCCTTGGAGGCTACACCCTCTTTAGTGGTTAGTCTTCTCATCTGATAAACAGGGGGCAGACCTTCAGAGTGTTTGGGGAGGACTAAGGGAAGTAATGCGTGTGATGCACTTAGCATGGTACTGGCCCAGAGGGATGGTGCTCAGCTCACTCTAAGGAGGCCAACCTGTGCTGCAGATGGCAGGGGGCGGGGGGACAGGGCAAGGTTTCTGCTCACGTGAACGTGACTCACCATTCATCCAGACGCAGGCTGAAAGCCACTCTCATCTTTACAGTCTAGTGCTCTGCCACTAAGATTTCCCCAGGCCAGCTTGTTCAATGCTAACTCGAGTGATTTACCACCACTCTTGATCCATGACCCGTAGAAATGCCAGCTCACTGGTCACTGTCCAATGTCTAGCATTTCAGTTCTCCCGTCAGCTTTATACACTATATTATTGGACTCCGAAAACCAACTGCTTAATCGTCATCGTCAACTTCTTCTTAAGTTATATTTGGAAAGAACAATTTAAAATATATGTAAATAAATAATGCCTTAACTTTCATAAATTTGTAATACATTTATGTAATGTATTTGTAATACATTATCTTGCTAAAAGATAATGTATAATGATAATACATTATCTTGCTTTCTAACTCTTTCAGGTGGAAAACCAGGTAGTTTACTTACATGACTTAAATACAACACTTTGCTGTATCCTGACTGGTGGGAACACCTTCCACAGTACTTGCTTATGTTAGCCGTATTCTAGGAGTTCATTGTTGGTCAGCTGGTAATGAAATACGCAAATTTGAATCAGTTACGCAGTTTGTGGTAGTCACTATCTTATCCATAAAGAAGGCTGACCATAGTAGTACCTTTGAATAGACCTGAGACTTGGACTGAAGTTATATTGTCAAAATCTGTATTGGTCTCCTGTTGGTTGGCTCGATTTAACACTCGGTTTTGTCAGCTTGCAGTTGGTTTTCCAGGGTGCTGTACTGAGAAGCTTACAGGGGGAGTAAAATCTGAACATTACCTTTGCTATTCGTGAGGCACTTTTATATCATGAGTCCATACTCTTGCATTCAACTGATGTTACGGAATGATGTATAAATGCAGCAGGGCTGCATAGTGCCCTTTAACTCCCAGATGGGCAAATAGTCTCAGGATTTTAAGAAAATGATTTTAAGAATTGCTGTATGCTCTTGCCTGTTATAAAGTTCATGGATAAGCAGGCAGGCAGGGATTCTTACTGACTGATGTCTAAGGTAAGCAAATTATGCATTAATTTCAAACCTTAGGAAGCCCAAGGTTGTGTACCAACTACCTGAATCTAGAAAAGTGAAATGCAACAAACTTCCTGCCAATTCACAAGTCGTAGATGCTTTAGATTTTGTATTTGGGATCTACCTGAATTTGACTGTGTCTACGCTCTCATTTCCACTTACTTTATAGTTAAGTACAGTCATTTTCATTTGTAACAGCTACATATGACAGGCAAGGAAACACTTAAAACCACAAGCGATCTTGGAGCATGTGTGTGAAAGATGACATGAGACTGCTTTTGTCTTCTGAGCTCATTCCTAATTTCTGTGTCCGAAGTATATCAGCCGCCATATATGTCTTTTTTTTGGTTTTGTTTTGTTTTGTTTGTTTGTTTTTGTTTTTGCTGTACGTGGGCCTCTCACTGTTGTGGCCTCTCCCGTTGCGGAGCACAGGCTCTGGACACGCAGGCTCAGCAGCCATGGCTCACGGACCTAGCCGCTCCGCGGCATGTGGGATCTTCCCGGACCGGGGCACGAACCCGTGTCCCCTGCATCGGCAGGCGGACTCTCAACCACTGCGCCACCACGGAAGCCCCATATATGTCTTTTAACAGAACCCAGATTTCGTGAATTTGTGGCTTGCCTGAACTTACTTTTTAAAAATCCTGGATGCACTGCAGATGAAAATGATCTCTATTACTTTAGAAATTGCACTTTACAAAATAAAAAAGATGAACATTTTTCAGGTTAATTTCAGAACATTCTAAATCCCAGGAATGTTTATTGACGTAAACCCACATAGATTAAGCAATTTAGAGATTTGGGGCAAACAGGCACCACTTTGCAGTAGGCTTGGAAAAGAGAAAGCATTTCAGCACATGTTCCGCCACAAAGCATTTGGCAGTCTAAGTTAGAGCTTCAGATTTCCTTCTGAAAGGGACGAGAGACTTCCTGTCATTCCTCTGGGTTTCTGCATGTGACACCGATGTGCACAATGCAAAGTGTAAACAGATGTAAATGGTGAGGGAGGGAGCCCGGCCAGTGTGTGGTTCTACACACTCTCCACACCCTGCTCTGGGCGCAGTCCGCCTCTCCTAGGAGTCGGCAGCGGACATTTCCACCCAAGTCACAGGACGCTTGACTGGTTTATTTCACCAATATTTACTTATGGAAATCAAGGGGCGTGGCCGGGGAGGGAGGAGGGGTCTGGGGCCGAGGGGCTCCGACCGCAAAACAGCACCAGTAACCTTATCTGCAGGGATCATTAACCTTTCTGGAAAACGCAGCTGGCTGTACTCTGAGGTTTGTCCTCAGAATGTGAAGAGCGCCACACAGATACCGCAGAGACTGTTCAAAGGCTGTTGGGTTTACCTTGCGAGCTTTTGCTCCACCGTAGTGTGGCAGAAAAATGAGATTGCAACAATTCTTTTTTCTGTTTCTTGTTTTTATGATGAGTCTTCTACTCACCCCCGGACAGAGACCAGGTAGGACCTGGATGGATTTGTACCGAGTGACTTGTTTTCGTGCCTGTTTGTGTGAATGGGCCTCTGAGCATGACTGTGTCTCTGTCGGAAATCGCGTAGGTGTGCTTGGGGGTGAGTGTGTAGGATTTCAGAAGTATGTTATCTATCCCGTTAGGTCTGTTATTTGGCTATTTAAAAAATAGCTGGATTTTAGAATGATGATAAATATCTGACCACTATTTTTCTAAATTCGAAGAAAATTGATTCCAAAGCTATCATAGATATGGTGTCCTTATAAGTAAAAAGAGAGCTGTTATTTCTAGATATATAGTTAGATGTGTCACTTTAAAAAGTGCCATTTTAGTATTATTGTGCTTACAGAGCCAAGAAAAGTCAAAAATATGTGTGGTCAAGATAAATAATATTAATTTACTTGACACATTTTTCAAGGATTATATCAGTCATGTTGTTCTTAACTAAGAGGG
Organism: Delphinapterus leucas; assembly: GCF_059928025.1. NCBI lineage: Eukaryota > Metazoa > Chordata > Mammalia > Artiodactyla > Monodontidae > Delphinapterus > Delphinapterus leucas. Next base: position 130,284,969 of record NC_143133.1, on the reverse strand, counting down.
ATTTAGTAAACAAAGTTATTTTAAAGTGCTTTTACTTCAGAACCAAATATCTAAGATTTCAAAGCGCTGCCAAGTAAAAAAGAAAAAAAAATTAGAACGTTTTCTAAGGAAAAAGCCAACCCAAATTTAAATAGAAAGGTGACACCATTTATATCGAAATATGTTAGATTATTCACTTGATAATATACTTCTCCATTTACAACAGAAAATGGTGCATAACTGGTTAAACATTCAGTCTCTGCCTTTTAGTTAGAAGTTTGATCACTGAGACTATTTCAAATGACGTTTCCTGGTCTGACCTCTTTACATAAATAAGAAAAAAGTTTCAAGTTAGCAATTCAGAAAGCAGCTGATCCCTTCTTACTGTTTATAGCAGTTGCTATTCAAATTGTTTCTCCTCTCAAAATACAGAGCAACTTGGACAACAGTCTTGTAAAATATTTGTGATTAATTCACTACGTAAACTAAGAAGTCTAGAAACATTTAGAAAGAAGTCATGTAGGAGAAGAATTTTACTATTAAATCCCACCATCAACAATGAACTGTTAGGAATACCCGTCCTGAATTTGCATTCCATTAATTTTTTATATCACAATCACATCTGAACAGAGAGCAAATAATCACAGTATAATTTAGATCGAAAGTATTCCCTCACAGTCTACAGATTAAACAACAACTAATTTTCTGTAAATGCCCCTGATATTTTCCTCTTTTTTTTTTTTTTTCAGCTAATTTGGCAATGAGAAGAAAATTGCACAGGTACAACTGCCTTCAGAGGAGATGTATGCCTCTCCATTCACGAGTGCCCTTCCCCTGAGGTATTTCTGATGGAAAGAGTTTTACTACATTTAGGCAATGCTCCAGATTAGATATACCTGACAATGCTTAAATGGCTTTAGAGTGATGTCAGTTTAAGGAATGCATACTAATGGTTTGCATACTAACAGTGAAATGAAATGATGTTTGGGAATGGCTTTAATCATTTAATGGGATGGAGGAGGAAAACGTAGGAAAATCTTGATAATTGTTGAACCTGAGTGATAGTTATATGGGGATTAATACCATTGTGTGTGTTTGAAATTTTTCATAATTAAAAAAATCAGGCACGAGGAGAATGTAATTAATTATAAAGGTATCTTTAAACACGTGTTCTGAAAATCTCTGACCACCTCTCTGTGCTCGAAAGCATTCGCACACGTTTGCCCAACACCACCAAATGGATGATCTGTTGGCCTCAACGCTTAGTAATTTATTTTTCCTGAAAACATTTCTTTTCATATATAAAATCAACTTAATATTAATGACATGGCAGCTTTCCAGCTTCACTAATAGAGTTGGTCATGATGGTTGCATCTTTAAGGATAAATTCTGAATAGAATTTTGTTCCTGATTTTACACTACCACCATCACCAGTAATACTGCTTGAATCAGTTAACATCAAACACCGCCCAACTTTGTTACTTCACACTAAAAAATAAGAAACTTGACATTCCATTGTAATTATTTTAAGCTCTTTAATTCACATGAAATATAGCTTCCTTTAAAAAAAAGTCATAGAAATATCCCTCAGCTGGTTAACATAACACAGGCAGTTGCTAAATTAGCCTATTCATTTGGCCTGTGGACTGGAGCATTTACGGCACTATGCATTCAGGGAAGAGAATGATTGCTGTGCCTGGTGTTTCATACACGCTTTTCAAACCAGTGAAGACCCTGTAGTGGGATATTAAATAAAGGAAGAGCAGTTCAGTAATAAGCATTTACCAAGAGGACTGAGACAAAAACCCGTAGACAAGTTCTCTACGCCTGCATCTGTAACAAATTAATCTTTGCTATCAAAATATGAAAAAGAAATTTGGTGGAGAAATCCAGAAACATACAAGAGGAAGTTCTTGAGAAGCCAATTAGTGGGGACTAAAACATGCTTTAAAAGTGTCTTATATGTTAAAAAATCCTTTGGTGTATGTCGATAATGAATTTCAGTCTCTCATATAAATAACGGTAAAATCTGTGCTTAGGAGGAGTAGAGAAGTTCGTGATTTTTCCAGCACTCCTCCACAGATAACAAAGAGGCATTTCACAGTAGCAAGGGAATTCCTGCATATGCAGGAAAGGATGCCTCACAAATGCAGACAAAAGCCCTTACTCAGCCACAGGTTATATTGGCTTTCTCCACCAAACACCTGCCATAAAAACTAGAGCTGTAAGTAAACAAGATAGAGTAGTGAAATTTGAATTGTCAAAGTTAAGGAAAATTTTGACCTATAAAGCAAATTTGTAAACCAAAGGGAAACGTAAGTCGAGGCCATATAAACTATTTAATAATAGCAATCCTTTACAAAAGCTGGGTAATCCTTTTAAAGAACTGCTCAGGTTACAGCATCCATTTTCTCAGTGTTTAGACTAGTCCTACATTCCAGCTACAGTTCTTTGAAGAATGTGTAAAAGTCACATTTTGGAATCCAGCATTAGTATAAGAGCCACTGAAAGAAAAACGTTAATTTCCCCACAGGGAACTATATTTAATATCCAGTGATCAACCATCTAGAAAAGAACATGAAAAAAAATATGTATAACGGAATCACTTTGCTGTACAGCAGAAATTAAAACATTATAAATCAACTATACTTCAATAAAATTTTCTTAAAAATTAAAAAAAAAGATAATTTCCCAAGAGCTTGGTCAACCAGTGCTCTAAGTGCTATATTCACGTTTGATAGCATGATTCTCACTGCCCTAAATACTTGCATCTTTTTTATATGTCTTGCAACAAAGGTACTTTGACTACTAGATAAAGGCACTATAGACATAAGTAGTGGAACTCTGAGGCTGAATCTCTCTTCATTTGTCCCCCTCTGTTTTCTACGTGCTTTAGATAAAATCACATGTCTTGACTTCATTCAGTTAGGGTCAAGGAAGACTGTAAAGGGATAGGTAAGGTAAACATTTGACTTTGAAGTTTTACAGATTAACCTTTTAGAGTGGTTTAGACTTTCAGCTCACTTGATGGGAAAGCCCGATTACATTTACTCCGTCAATTTTTCTTCTCACAGAGTCCCCCTCAAAGATCCTCAGTGAGATTTCCTAACTGTTGAGATAATTAAATAGAAAATCTTGCCATATAAAGTTTATTTTCTAATACTTTTTTTTCTCACAAATATTTTGGCATTACCTTCAGCCCTAAGTGAATTAGAGTGAAGGAATGCAAAAGAAGGGTGTCAGGAAATCTGAGCTTATAGGTTGATGTGGAAATGAGGTAGGGGCTTTGAGGTGGGGACTCTGATGATGTCCCCTTCCAACAGTATCATCTCACTACAGCCCTGATTTTATCGATAAATATGTGCTCTAGGTAACGACACACTCCGTTAACACATACTCTTTCTAGCTTTTTAATAATAGTTATAATACATGTTCATGGTATAACATTTTTTTTCTAACAGTCTGGAAGAATACTGTAAAGTCAAAAGTAAAAGTCTTCCACCCTCCTCTGTTGCCCATTTTCCTTTCCCAGAGGTAATGGCTATGAAAATACTTTTGGTAAAGTTACCTTTTAAAATTGAGACCCTTGATTACCATTCAAATGTAAATGCTTCTACTTCTCTATTTTCTGCCTTTTTAAAAAGAATTGTTTTGTAGAAGTATAGTTGATTTACAATGTTGCGTTAGTTTTAGGTGTATAGCCAAGTGATTCAGTTATATATTTTTTCAGATTTTTTTCCACTGTAGGTTATTACAAGCTATTGAATGTAGCTCCTTGAGCTATACAGTAGGTCCCTGTTGCTTACCTATGTTATGTATATCGTAGTTGTATCTGGTAATCCCCATAGCCCTCACTTGTCCCCTTGGTAACCGTAAGTTTGTCTTCTATGCCTGTGAGTCTGTTTTGTATATAGATTCAGTTGTATTATTTCATTCCACTCTGACGCTGGGTCTCTGTGTGCTACCTCCACACCCAGACAACCAGCCTCCATACTGTCTGCCTTACTCCTACGCCCTTAAAGTCGTGATTCCCCCCCACCCCTGACCAAATCTCTGCTCTGCCTCCAAACCCTATGCAACCGTCCTGTTGTCCTGGCCCTTCTCACTCTATTCTGCCTCTTCGCCTTATCCGAAAGCCAACTCTGCCTTCAGCGCAGAATCTCCACTTTAGGGGAGCACCTCACCTCCAACTTCAGTGGCACTCTGCAAAGAGCTCTTCTTACTTTTAAGCACCTCTGATTCCCATTCAGTTCTATTTCAAGCCTTTAATGACCTCCAGTTTCCTTAAACTTTTTAACCTCCTTATCCAACTCACAGCAAGAGATGATTCCTCTTCCCAGCGAAAATGGAGGTAATCAAGCTTCAAAACCAGACCCTGCCCTCAAACTACAAACATCTACATCTGTAGCGTCTTCTGTTTTCCCCTCCTAGTCTTTCATTAGGAGATTCCTTTCTTGCTTATGGTTCATCTCTCCACACCTCAGGAACCTTGATCCAACAATTACTGCCTTTCTTCCCTAGCATGTTCAATATGTCAAAACTGAACTATTTCATCTTTAAAAAAAAAAGAAAAGAAAAAGAAAGAAGGTGCACCCTTGGCCCCATAGTGCTCTCTAGTGACCAGCTCAGGTTCTTCTCTGCACAGCCCAATTTCTTGAAAAGTGGCTACTTCCTTTCCTCCCATGTATTTTCGATGCACTGTTCCCACTGCATTCTGGGAAAGGTCCCTAGTGACTTCCTTCTTCTCAAATTCAGTGAACACATCAGCTGTCTCCGTGGGTCAAGTTGTAGAATGAATTTTCCTTGGTTTCAAAGATACCCTGCTCCCTTCTGACCACCTCTGGAATAAATCACTATTCCTTTCAGGACCTGTACAGGGTGTCCAACTGCCTACCTGGAATCACCTCAGCTGCCCTGCAGATACTTGAAGCCCATGGCCACAGTGCACATGCAGATCTCCACCATGGCTTCTGCACAGCTATTCCTGTAACTCAGCTCTCTGTTCCAATACCATGCATGTCCTCAGGAAGGACTTCCCTGATGATCCTTTATGTAAAAAAGCAGTACCAAAATAAAGTCTTAAAGCAATTCTTCAACCTGCCCAAGATATTTCCAATTTTCCTTTTCCTGGATTGTTTTTCTCCATAATACGTGATGCCATGTGACATAACATGTATTTACTCTGTTGTTTGTTTAGCATCTTCCTCTCTTCATTAGAATGTAAGTTTCATGAGAACAGGAACTTTACTTTGGTCATCAGCTCTTCAGAAATATTTGATGAGCGACTGAATGAATAGCTAAAGGTAAACTCTTTAATTCCTTCCACTCAAATATATCCCCTGTGTTCTCAAAGTTACTGTGTATTAGGCACAGTGCTGTGAAATGTAACATGGTGCTGTCCCAACCTAAACTTCTGAGCAGAGTGCCCTAGTGTCCAGTTCTGTTCGGTTCCTCAGCCTGTCATTTCTACCTGACAGCCTGCTTCCTCCTTTTCATCTCTTTACTACTATTTCAGTGCCTGTTATATCTCTCCAACATGACTGCCACACCTTAACTGATCACTCCAGCCTCCCGGTCTCTTCTGGAAAATCCATTTTTTGTTTTATCATCTGATCTTTTTAAACTGTAAATCCAATCATGTCACACCTTGATTAAAATCCTTAACTGTCTCTGTAGCCTTCAGGACAGTGAGAACTCCCATAATTTAACAAAGGACACATTACAAAGGGTACCTCTGCGGCATCACCTCTTCTCCCCTGCCCTTTCTCAGAGTGGATAAGAGTTAAGACGGGACTGCCTAGGTTCTAGCTCTGGCCACACAGCTCACCCACTGGTGATCTCTGGTAAGTCACTTATCTCTTCTAAGCCTCCTTTCACTTCCAGACCTGGAAAATGGAGCTGGTAATGTAATGGTATGTACCTTATCGTAACTGTACCTAGCACATAATAAGTGCCAAACAGGTAGTAGCTAGAATTATTAACATGGCTTTAAAGTCAGTCCATTCTTCACCTCTTGCCCTTCCTCAAGCTACACTTCTGCCTACTTACTCTTTTCCTCGCTATCAGGTCGTCCTTCAAGACACCTCCCCTGGTTTTGATACCCCTACAGATTTTATTAGATGCCCACTTTTTGCTCTCAGCCCCGTTTGCATATACTTCTGTCAAAATACCCGACTCACTGCCCTGTAATAATGTGTTAACTGACTGGACTCCTCCCTACCTCCCTCCACACGCTAGAAATTCTCTGAAGGCAGAGTGTGGGTGTTCTGACTTTGTTAAATTAACATTTGTTAAGTGGAGCACAGAGTACAGAATAGTGAGCCTTACTGCAACACCTGACCACAGATATGTTGAAATAGAGAAGTTTATTACAGTCCTGGAGGAAGCACCCGGAATGCCTCAAGGGGCCACATGGGGTGGCCAAGGCAGAGTGCAGACAGAGAGAGGGGACCTGGGGGACACACGTGCCTTTAGTAGGGTCTGTGGTGGAGTCCTTTGGATTCCTGGGCAAGGGCCTGATAAGTCAATTCAGACCAAAAGAGCATGGTTTTGGTAAGCCCCAGGGGGTCTTACCTAAGGGGCACATAAGGTAACCAGGCCCTGGGAGACAGGGAGACTGTTGATCACAAGGGCTGCTGGGGCTTCACGTCAGGAACTTCCATTTGCTTGTGACCTTTCACTGCTCTCCAGGGCATGTGCTTCGTTTGTGGGAGGCGCTGGTGTCAGTTTAAAGCCCCACACAAAATGCATGCCTGGCAGCAACACCATGGGGTAGCTTAGCTAGACTCTCATCATTGGGTTGCATTTATTTATCTTCCTATTTTCAGCCGAAAAAAGTGCCTGGGATACAGCAGACACTCCAACAATTTTGCTCAAAGAAATGAAATGAAACTTTTATCAATATTTATTGTCTTAGCATTTAAGAGGTACCACCGTCAGGCCCCAACACGCATTTTCAGCTTTATTTCCTGATATTAGCTGCCAGACTGAACTCTTCCTCGCTCATCTCACCAAGTGCAAACCCTGCCTCTCCCCCAGGGTTCTCTTCCAACTCCGTTTCCTAAATGAGGCCCGCCCTCATCCAAAGAGCTTAAAATAATGTTCCACTCTCAACAGTCACTGCATTTTTTTCAGTAGGTTTTTAATGTCATTTATCATATTCTACTTTATTTCATCAAATTTTACCAGTACTGGAATGTGAGCTCCTTGAAGATAAGACTTGGCCCCTAAAGTTTAGCCTATAAACCTTTATAGTGTGTGAATAGCGGAAAGCAGCTTGAAGTATAGGGGATTCTTGCATGGACTATAGTATCTGTAGGACGTCTTGCTCAAGACTAAATAAAATATAGAAAATTACTGTTTTCTCAGTTAATCATAGTCTAGTGTCCGAAGACCATGTCAGAGAAAATCCCTAATGTTCCTAATTTACCGATGAAATAAAACTTTTTTATAAAGACCCTGATGCCTTTATGATAATATATACAATATAACATACTGAATACTTAAATAGACAGCTATGTTTTACATATATATTATTATAATACATGTACATTCCCCTATGCAAAATATGTATATGATGGACTAAAGCCACATTTCAGAGTATTCTTCACTTTGGAAACTGATTTCTCATTACAAAGTGTGTAATAATTCTTTTTGCAGATACCTTAGCTGTTGTCTAACGTGTGTAGGAATCTAAAATTTCTTTGTAGCATAAATTTTTTGTTTGTTCTCAATTATGTACTCAATTAGTGACCTAGTGATATCAGGTAAACTTTATTATTGCATAGCAGTAATGTATTTGAGAAATATATTATTCTTAGACAATAACAAGAGAATATTTTTTAAGTGACTTGAGAAAAACAAAATCACTTATCGTTAACTCCTTCAATACATTCCACTTTTGGATGTATTTTTTTTTAATGGTGATGTGTGATACTGAATGCCACAATTCTCTCCACACTACCAACAATATCAAAATGTGAGATGAATTCTAAACTTTCCTGATCTTAACAAAATTATTAGCAATTTTCACCAGAAACATTAAAAATCTTGTCAGTGTATCTACAATTCCTCAGAATATTGCTAATTTATAATTAAAATCCTTGAGAGCTTACCTGTTACCACTCAGAATATTTATAAATAAAATAATAATGCAAACCACATGTCTTCTGCTTTGCTTTGTTAAAATTCTATTAGAGAAGAGAAATAGGCAGAATAGACAGGCTTTCCCAAGGCCTCCTTCACTGGTCTTGGCCCTGCACACCTGTGGTCATGCCTAGAGCTTGGGTCAGCCACTGCCACTATTCTAACCCCATCAGGCCTTCCAGAGCATTGACCCTTGACTGGTCCCTTTCTCCTGCTAAGACTGTATAACTCATTAGTTCCATAATTGCTGCCAGTATTACACGTTTTCCTGCTGCTCTGTTTTCATCTCATTGTTCTGGAAGGATCCTGAAGTCTTCAAACAGGTATGTTATTGCTGCTGGAGAATACATAAGAAGTCAGATTGGAAATGCTTCAAATTCTTCAGTGAATCCCAAACTGTACAGCAAACCTACATATCTGTGGTCAACTTGCTGCCTTGCGCTCCACAATAACTGCTTCTAACTTCTTCTATTCACCTCAAATTTTAGGCCCTAATCTTCAGGCAGATGGCCTTGCCTCATATCACAGAGAAAAGAGAAGTCATCACATGGTATATCCCTCAGCCTTCAAGTATAAAGCAAGACTCCCATCCAATCCCTCTCCTACTCTGCCCACCCTGACCCTCCTCTTCCTCTGGGTTTCATGGAAGGTCTGACCGTTGCTCCATCTGTGTATGGATCCCTTCCCTTCCCACTTTCTCAGGAATCTCAAAGTGCCGCTTTCACACTGTCTTCATGCTCTCTGCCCTCTGGATCGTCGTGTCGACACGGAGGTGAGGTTTAAACGCTGGTAAGGCTACATAGTAAAACCACACACGCACACACTCCTTAGTCCAGGCTCTCGAATGAGTCTTCTGTACCCCTCGTCTCCAATTCATTATTTTCCATGCACATTTTAACCTACTCTAATCTTACGCCTTCTTTAAAATAACGTCAAGCATCTTCATTTGCTTAGTTTTCCCTCTGATTTCTCAGCAGAATTTAGCAACTGACTACACTCAATCTGCAAAAATCCCTTCCCTTAAATTCCAGGATACCACACTTATACTTTTCTGCTAAATTCTCAGCTGACTCTCTGGCTCCTAGGCAGGTGTTATCTTACCTGGAAAGACTTGCACGGCGGAGTTTCTCTACTCTCTCCTGCTCCGTTTCAGCCATTCCTTTGGCCTCCGTTACCTCTTCACGTGGAGTGGTAATACTCTGCAGGAGAAAAGGAAGATCATCTCAGTGAGAACAAGCAAAGTCTATTTATTCAGAGCTCGCTATGGCAAGGGAGTAAGCCACCATGGCTATTTGGCTATTAAGAATAATTCTGGGAGGGACGGTGGGAGGAAGGAAGGAAGGAGGGAAGGAGGGAAGGAAGGAAAAAAGAAAGAAGATAAAGTAAAATAAAATAGAGTAAAATATAATAAAGTTATTCAATTAAAAATAATTATTAAGAAAAAAATTAAAAAAAAAAACAAAAACGGACGTATAGGGCCTTAGGACAAATGGTGGAAGCAAAGCTATACAGACAAAAATCTCACACAGAAGCATACACATACACACTCACAAAAAGAGGAAAAGGGGAAAAAATCATAAATCTTGCTCTCAAAGTCCCCCTCCTCAATTTGGGATGATTCGTTGTCTAAAGGAGGGAAGAATAATTCTGTTCTGAACGTTCATGTACAAGTTTTTGTTTGAACATCTTTTCAGTTCTCTTGGGTGTATACCCAAGAGTGAAATTGCTGCATTATATGGTTACTCTGTGTTTGACTTATTGAGGAACTGCCAAACTATTTTCTACAGTGGTTACAGCAGTTTACATTCCTAACAACAATATATGTGTTGCAATTTCTCTACATTCTCACCAGTACCTGTTATTATAGCCATGCTAGTGCATGTGAAGTGGTATCTCGTGATTTTGATTTACATTTCCCTAATGACTAACAATGTAGAGCATCTTTTCATGTATCCACTGGCCGTTTGTCTATCTTCTATGGAGAAACAGCTATCCAAATCCTTTGCCCATGTTTTTCAATTGACTTACTTGTCTTTTTATTGTCAAGTTGTAAAAATTCTTTATATATTTTGAATACATGGCCCTCATCAGATATATGATTTGCAAATTAGTTTCTCCCATTCTATTGATTGTCCTTTCACTTTCTTGGTGTTGTCCTTTGAGAACAAAAGTTTTTAGTTTTTAGTTTTGTTTTGTTTTATTTTGTTTTTTTTTTGCAGTACGTGGGCCTCTCACTGTTGGGGCCTCTCCCGTTGCGGAGCACAGCCTCCGGACGCGCAGGTTCAGCGGCCATGGCTCACGGGCCCAGCCGCTCCGCAGCATGTGGGATCTTCCCAGATGGGGGCACGAACCCGTGTCCCCTGCATCAGCAGGCGGACTCTCAACCACCGCGCCACCAGGGAAGCCTAAGTTTTTAGTTTTATTAAAGTCCAGTTTGTCTAGTTTTTCTTTGGTTGCTTGTACTTTATATGTTAAAACACCATTGACTAATCCAAGGTCACGTATATTTACATTTATATTTTCTTCTAAAAGTTTTATAGTTTTGTATCTTACATTTATGTCTATGATCCGTTTTGAGTTAAATTTTGTGTATGGTGTGAGGAAGGAGTCCAACTTCTTTTGCATATGGATATCCAATTGTTCTAGCACAATTTGTTGAAATTACTGTTCTTTCCCCCATTGAATTACCTTGGCACTACTGTCAAAAATCTGTTGACCACTAATGTAAGGGTTTATTTCTGGACTCTCTGTTCTATTTCATTGATGTAATGTCAATCCTTGAACTAATCCTATAATAGTTCTATTGATTATTGCATTATCATAGCAAGGTTTTTAATCAGGATGTGTGAGTTCTCCAATTTTGTAGTTCAAGATTGTTTTGGTTATTCTGGTTCCTTGAATTTCCGTATGAAGTTTAATAGCAGCTTGTCAGTTTCTGCAAAGTGGCAGCTGTGATTTGGATAGCATTATCTTTAATCTGTAGATCAATGTGGGAAGTATTGCTATCTTCACAATTATGTTTTTCAATACATGAACGTGGACCCTTGAGCAACATGGGTTTGCATTGTGTAGGTCCACTTATGTGGATTTTTTTCACTAAGTAAGTGCCACAGTCCTACACAATCCATGGTTGATTGAATCTGTGGATGTAGAACCACAGATACAGAGCGACAACTGTAAGGTTATACGCAGATTTTCAACTGTGTGAAGGGTCAGTGCCCCTAACTGCCACGTTGTTCAAGGGTCAATTGTAATCAGATCTAACTTAGTTTATCTCAACATTTTATAATTTTTTAGAATACAATTTTTATACCTCTTTTGTTTAGCTTACTCCTGATATTTTATTCTTTTGGTGCTATTGTACGTGGAATTTTCTTAATTTATATTTTTGAATTATTCATTGCTAATATACAGAACTGTAATTGATCTTTGCTTATCGACCTTATATCCTATAACCTTAATGAAATTATTAATTCTCATAGATTTTAGTAGGTCCCTTAGGATTTGCTATGTATGAGCTCATGTCATCTGCAAATAGATGTAGTTTTACTTCTTCGTTTCTAATCTGGATGCCTTTTCTTTTCCTTGTCTAATCGCCCTAACTAGTCTGGTGCAATGTTGAATAGAAGTGGTGAGAACAGACATCCTTGTCTTATTCCTCATCTTAGATGGAAAGCATTCAGTCTTTCACCATTAAGTATGATGTTATGTAAAATGTGAGGTCAAAAATGTTGCGGGAGTGAGGAGTAAAAGTGCAGATTTGTTAGAATGTGTTGGAACTTAAGGGATCCCTTAAGTGATCACTTAAGGGATCCCTTAAGTTAAAGTTTACACTTTAAACTTACACAATGTTGTTATATGTCAATTATATCTCTATTAAAGCTGGAAATAAATTTTTTAAAATGTATACTGCCTAGAGAAACCCTGGCACCAGTAATTCTCTTCCTGTAAAATATCCATGATCCTCTTAAGTGAAAATTAGTTATATTTTTCCCTACCATATATTTAAAATGTATTGCTAACTACTAATTATTAAATGGTCTTGTAGTATTAAGAATCCTCAGAACAATTTTAAAAAATTGAAGTATAGTTAATGGACAATATTACATAAGTTACAGGTGTGCAATATAGTGATTCACAATTTTGAAAGTTTATACTCCATTTATAGTTATAAAATATTGGTTATATTCCCTGTGTTGTACAATATATCACTGTAGTTTATTTTATACATAATAGTTTGTACTTCTTAACCCCCTACCCCAATCTTGCCCCTCCCCGTTTCCCTGTCCCTAAAGGTAATCACTAGTTTGTACTCTATATCTGTGAGTCTGTTTCTTTTCTGTTATATTCACGAGTTTGTTGTATTTTTTAGATTCCACATATAAGTGATATCATACAGTATTTGTCTTTCTCTGGGACCAGTCTGTTTGTTAAATAAAATACCCCAAAGTAAGATTTTGGTTCTGATATCTTTCTTTAACCTGCTCCAAATAACCTTCTTAGCTGGTATAAATGTCAGGAATCCATATCCATAATATTAAAAAAAAATAGTTGAGAGTATCAATGTGGGTCACTGAGCAAATCAAGATTATTAGATGAAAAATAATTTACTGTAAAACCTCCTTAATAGCATAAATTCAGACTTTTAAACAAATACAGTGCTGTATTTATATTGAAAGGTAAGAAAATATGAAGTTGTTTTCAGCACTGAAAAACCGTGGTAAATTTTCATAATTCATCAGCTATAAAAAGAAATTAAGCATGAGTAAATTGGTCTGCTGGATAGCATTTCTTATTATGTGTTTCTTTCTCCTTTGCCTCCAAATCTAGACCTTCTCTATCTAACTTCTCCAGGTCTACCAGAAGAGGAGTGAAGGAAAAGATACCCACCCACGTAACAGTGTGATTGCTTAGAAGTTTCTGTATGAAACGGAATTGTTTGAAAGCAATGGGATGGTTTATTAGTTTCACACGATTCTCTTCTTTCTGGTTTCTCTTTAGAGAGAAAATAAATTCAAAAGCAATTCCAGTCTGAAGTATAATTATTTGCTTGCATAACAAAATTCTCTTATCTTTTTCTGCACATTATTACTCTTACCTGGTTTAAGAAGAAAAACTCTTTAATGTCTTAGAACTCTCTAACAGTAAAAAGTGTAGGAGTTTAAAATTGTCCTTTCATATGCTTATAATTTTCCAAACGTATTAAAATTACTTTTTATATGTTTGAGTGATTGTAAAACAAATTCCTAATTCTGAAATCAGTTGCATTGGCTATTTGGCTTTGCAGAATAGGGAGAAAATTATTGGTTCATTGATTATTTATATAGAGAGACTAAGAAAGAAACTATTAACTGCTACCAATGTTATCTAATAGGCTTTAATGTTTATGAACGTACTTTTTACTTTGAATAGTACCCATTTATAGTTGTAAAATAAAGTCTGAAATACTAATTGTAGTTCAGTTTATATTACAGCTGAAATGTTTATTTCTGAACCTATTTTTCAACATGTCATCATAAGAAGCCAATGTCTGATTTCTTTTGAAGTTCTGTTTTATGCCCTTCATTCATCTGTATAGACAGCTTCTCAGAAAAGCCAACTTAAAATTGAAATTTAAAATACACTTATGCCAATAAAGTCTCAAGCAGAGTGATGTCTCCAGTATCTGAGTGCTCATCATTCTGCTAGGCTTTATTTGGGTGTGGTGGTGAGACATGTAAATAAAAACTCAGAGGGAATTTAAGGATATGATTACCAAAGAAGGACATTATCCTAAGTCTGAATTGTACTGATAATTAGTTGTGCTCAAGTTGTTAAATATGCTCCTAATTTGTATTTATTCAAAGACTGTTAGCTCACTGCCATAAAGTTTTAATTATTTTACTGTAAGTTAACGCTAGATATGAGATTTACATATTCATATCTTGACTAGAAATTTTACTTTGTAAACATTCTAGAGTGGGAGAAGCCATAAACCTTTAATCCCGATTTTGCCAAAATAAAAAATTGAGATTTATATATAAAGAATTTGAAATATAAATTCTGATACATGGAAGTTTGTCTCCCTTTCACAGCTTGTTAACAGTGTTTTGGGGGGATGGAAGGTGCTTATAAAAGTACTGTAATTAAATTTACACACAAATAAAAGATGTTTTATGAAATGTGTTATTTTATTATTTAAATTGGATATTTGGGGGGAACTCTAAATGGTTTTCTAGATGAATTATAATTCCTTTGCACAAGTGCATTTAAGTAGAAACATAACTATTAACAATTATATTTGTTGAAAACAAATATGTACTTATTTATATAATTTGTACAAAAAAAGAAAAGATTCATACCGTTCAGATACATCTCATGGAATACAAGCCTACACTTTTGCAAGATCAGACTCTCACATTCACAGAAAAAGTTGAAAACCAGCCATAATTAAATGGTTATAGATTTCTGCTCATACAACTTCAGTAATTGTTCAATAAAACACTCAGTGATTTGAGTGTCTAGTTGTCCTTACTTGTGTAAGTTCAGAGTATTGAGCACAGCATGGTAGAAATGTTCCTGTACTTGTCTCTTTTTCCATTGTTCCTTTTCATTGGGGCATTTAAGACTGATCATACCCTGCCAATGCAGATCTTTTACCTAATTCAAGATTATCAGAGGAAAGGCAAAGATTCTCTCAAAATTTATTAAAAAACTCAATAACCAGTGGCATGTATGTTGAAAGTGGCATACCAGCATAAGTCCATGGCAGTGGAGCCATATGTTATTCACTGGCAAGGTGAAGGGTGAGACCAGAGGAGTGTCAAATATGTGTACTTTAAACTTTACCTTCTCTGTGATTCGGTGTTTGTTTTATTATTTTTCTATTAAAAGTTCTTTGCAATTTCTAACATTTTCAGAACACAAAGGAAAAGAAATTTTATATAGTTTAATCAAGGTAGCTAAGGGTATCAGAAGTAATGGTGCCACCTCAATTTGGAGTCGTGGGTGAGTCAGTGAAGTGAGCAGATACAGAGTAGTGGACCAAAGAAGAGATGTAAATGTTGATCCCTTCTTTCTTGGCTCAGTCCCTTCCAAACTCCATGAAATCAGTGAGGGCTTTGGTCCCTTCATCACTTTCACTCTCCTGGTGCCAGTACTAGAATAAGTGGGCACAAAATTTAAGGGTGTGCCCAAAACCTCAGTAGTCAAGACAAGTAACACCATTTTTAACATCATTTTTGAAAAGAAAAAGGACAATGAACAAAATACCAAGCTTTTAGATAAGTACAGGATGAGCTGAGCCATGCCAGAGCCTAAGCAAAAAGATAAAAATTGGCAATTCTAGTCCTATCAGTAACTATAGCCTTGTTTTAACACATTAGAGCCTGAATTCCAACCCTCTGTTTCTTCCCTTTGTTCTCACTTCAACAAATGACTTCACTCCCTAAACTCCAGATCTATATTTCATCTTCCATTCTTGGCTTCCACCTGGCCAGAGTGATCAAGGAAAGAACACCGGATTCTAGCCCCAGCTTCATTTTATATCTAAGCTCTCATCCTACTATAAAATCATATAATTGGATTCCAATGAGTCTTGGTAAGAGACAGTGTGGTTGATAATTTGAGGCTCTGGCCCCTGTCAGCTGCTCTGCAGAAAAGTCCTGTGGAAATTTGTCATCTGATTGTACACGAAGAATCCACAAGAACTACCTACACCATCTCCTGACTGTACACTTTCAGGATTATCATATTACTCTATTTTTGCAAGTTCTTATGATACCTTATATCAACTGTTCTGTGGCAGTTGCTATGGAAGTGGCCATATAATATTCTTCAAAGTCTTTAACTTGGTGTTAAGAGCAAAGAATATTTTGGTATATAGCCATTTCTGTTTTTCTATTTTTAATGTAATGTTTCCTGTGATGATGTGTTAGTAGGTCAGTGTGCCCACTATTTTCTTCCTTCCAAAGGAAGGAAGCTTTTGTATTTCATAACTGATATAGTTATGCTTAACTAAATATGACTTGTATCAACTGAGCCACAAGTGTCACGAAAAGTTCAAATACTATAAGTAAACCAAAACAAAAATATTTCTAATTTTTCAGCATTTGGAAAAATCTTTTAATAATATTAGCTTTGAAAAATGAAAAAAAGTTCTAAACTTGCAATCTGTTTTTAAAAATTGTGTTTTCTGTTAAACACTCTTTTCCTGTGATAAGACTTTAGACGACTGTTATTCATATTGTAATTTTTGGCGTTCTGTTTTTAGAGTGTTTGAGCCCTCTTTCTTCTTTTTTTAATTATCTAGGTTTAATTTAAAGTGCACTTGTTAGTAAGGATGGGACAGAAGAAGGGAGAAAAGAAGGGGTTCCGCTTCTGCAAAGTGATTTCCCCAAAACCTTATGGGATTAAGTATCATTTTGCCCGTTTTTAGATGAGGAAACAGGAACTAAGAAAATGAGAGTAACATTAGCTACATACAGCTAGTAAATTAATAGTAGTACTTGGAATACAAAGCCAAGCGCCTTCCAAAATATGCTCTTAAGCACTAGGATATAAGAGAAGTTTTAAACTATTTATTAAAGCCACAAATTATATAACATGAAATTAAAAATAGTTTCCTGACCTGCAACTGAAAAATGAAGAAAAATTTCTGGTTCATGGGTTTACGCCTTTGAAATCAAGCAGGACCCTGTGGGCTCTCCCTGGGTACAAATCCTTTCTGTGTTCCCCGTTTCTCGTTTGTAGGAAAAAAGGCTTCAGCATCCTAGACTTTCCCTGAGTACCAAAGGGCAGATTCAAATAGTTGCTAATCAGGGAAGTGAGAGAATGCTAAAACAAAGAAGGAGCAGTCAAGAAACAGTAGTGCAGGGACTTCCCTGGTGGTGCAGTGGTTAAGAATCCACCTGCCAATGCAGGAGACATGGGTTTGAGCCCTGGTCTGGGAAGACCCCACGTACAGTGGAGCAACTAAGCCCGTGAGCCACAACTACTGAAGCCTGCGCGCTCTAGAGCCCGTGAGCCACAACTACTGAGCCCGAGAGCCACAACTACTGAGCCCACGAGCCACAACTACTGAAGCCCACATGCCGAGAGCCCATGCTCCACAACAAGAGAAGCCACTGCAACGAGAAGCCCGCGCACGGCAATAAAAAGTAGCCCCTGCTCGCCGCAACTAGAGAAAGCCCACGCGCAGCAATGAAGACCCAACACAGCCCAAAATAAATAAATAAATAATAAAAAATAAATAAATAAATTTATTAAAAAAAGAAAAAAGAAACAATGCAGCCATGGGTGCACAGTCCTGGTTCCTCCTGAAGGAATATACATAACTCTATCTTTGAATTCTTCTGTAGGAACTAAGGCCTCAACCCAAGGGGAGGATGGTAACTTCCAGCTGAGCAGTAGATTCCTGGAGCACTGCTCTGTTACCTCACCACCAAGCAAACAGAAGAAAGTCACACACCCTGCAGCCCTCACCCCAAATTTTGCCTATAAAAACTTCTCCTGGAAAACCATCAGGGAGTTTGTGTTTTTTGAGCACAAGCCACCCATTCTCCTTGCTTAGCCCTTGTCCTCACTTTTTGCACTGAGGCAGATCAGTGTAGTGATCACCACTTCAGCTTACTTAACCAGAGACCTGTGTATTTCTCTGTTTGTACAACTCATACTTAATTCAACAAAGTTTGGCTTCATTCCTCCCAATTTTCTTTCCTCTCCTTTCAAGGACTTTTAAAAATTATTCAGTTTACTTATCTTTTAAAGAGAAAAAAGTATCTGCATAAAATAAAACTCTTTTGTTTATTGTCATATTTAAGCAGAATATTTTTTATTCTAAAAATAATTGTATCAAAATGAGACAGGAGGGAAGGGGGCAGGGCACAACCTTTACAAGAATGACATTGCCATTGAGCATACAACAAAAACTGGTTTGAACCTACTGGGCCCAAGATGGCTGAAGATTCAATTTCCAGTAGACTTTGAGCCTCATTATACGCTCATTGTGATACATTAGCATATGCTAAATTGAAACAGGAGGGAATGGGATAGGGTACAACCTTTAAAAGAATGACATAGCTGTTGAGGACATGACAAAAGCTGGGTAGAACCAACTAGGTCCAAGATTGATACTGAGCAGGGCCTCCATGACCTGCCTCCATGACCTTCCCTGAGTTCCAACTGGCAGATTCAAACAATTGTTAATTAAAGAAAGGAGGCCATGCGAGACCAGGGAGAAACAGTCAAGAGAAACAGTAGTGCAGCCTTGGTGCAAGGTCCTGGTTTCCCATCAATGGATATACACAACAATATCTTTGAGCTGTTTTGCAGATACTGAAACCCCCTCCAGGTGGGAAAAGTTAACAATTAACGATGGTGTGCTGCCCACAAGCATGTAGACCCCAGACCAGTTGGAACCTGAAGGCTGATGAGGCTGACTCCTACTTACCTCACCACCAACCAACCAGAAGCATGTCCACAAGCTGACCACACGCCCTTTGAGCCATTACTATAAAACTTCTCACTAACCTCTCCAAGTGGGGACACATAATTTTTCGAGGCAGGAGCCTGCTGTGTCCCCCTTTGCCTCACAAAGTACTAAAGCTCTCCTTTTCTCCTTCACCCAAAACTCTGTCTCTGAGATTGGATTCAGCACCGATATACAGAGAAGCTGAGCTTTTGGCATCAAGATGGTGAAAGATTTAACTTCCAGTGGAACTTGGGCCTCATTATATGCTCATTGTAATACATTAGCAGATGTTAAATGACACAACCACAGGTGCCACGACAGTTCCGAGGCTGACCATAAAAGCTCAAACAGTGGGCGGTGGTCCAATTCCTGGAAATCTCCACCCCCTTCTCCAAAACAGTTGGAATATTCCTCCCACTCATTAGCCTATGAAATTACCCAGCCCATAAAAACTAGCCACCCCATACTTTGGGGCCTCTCACCTTCCGAGATGGCCCACACTCCGTCTGTGGAGTGTGTTTCTCCTAGTGTTGTTCTTGCCTTTTGAGACAGACCGCATTCTGTCCATGGAACGTGTATCTCTCTAAATAGATCCACTTCTTACCTTCGCCTGGGTCTCTCACTGAATTCTTTCTGCAACAAGACACCAAGAACCTAAGCTTCATTAAGTCCTGAGACCAGGTATGTGATCTCAATTAAAAGACAGGGGGTCAAGTCCTGATCTGGGTTTTGGCTGGGTTCAAGTCCTGGCCTGTGGGTCCAAGTCCCAATCTGAGTTGCATGGTTTCAAAATGACACACCCACAGGTGCCATGACAGTTCAGAGGCCGACCATAAAAGGCCAAAAAGTGGATGGTGTCCCAATTCCTGGAAATGCCCGCTTCCCCAAAATAGTTGGTATAATCCTCCTACTTATTAGATATGAAATTATCCAGCCCATAAAAACTAACCACTGTATATCATTTCGGGGCTGCTCACACCATCTGAGACAGATTGCATTCTGTCTTTGAAACGTTTATCTCCCAGGGCTGTTCTTGCCTCCTGATACGGACTGCATTCTACCTATGAAGTGTGTATCTCTAAATAAACCTGCTTTCACTTAATATGGCTTGCTCTTGAATTATTTCCCACAGGAAGCCAAGGACCCTCACTTGGCAGCCCATCCCAGGGACTCACCTGAGACCTGGGACATGACCATCCTCTCTCACCCCATTCTCCTGCAACAAAAATAACTTGGCTTTTTCTCTTTAAAAAGTTGTTTTCAAATGGCAAAGAAAGTAAATATATTTTAGTGTTGTGTTTTGTTTTAAAAAAGGGTTTACAAAACAAAATGGCACACATAGACCTGCTCCCTCCAAATCTCACTTCTGCAGGAAAGAGATATAGGCATTTTTAGATGAATTTATAGATAATATACGTGTGCATATGTATAAATACAGAGACATGCCTGTGTGTGCCCATATGTACACACATACATATATACGTTTCACACTACATATTAGAAGTTTGCTGCGTGCCTTTGCAGGCATATGCAGGAAGGGGAAGGAGAGGAAGAGCAACTTGCTAAAACAAGTTGGAGCAACCAGAGCTCAAGACTGTAAAGTGCCTCAGAGAGGAACATACATAAAAAATATTCCTTGGCTGAGAAACTAATCACTGATAAATTTAGAACAGTTTCAGTTTTTACACAGGAGGCGTAAGGGTAAAAGCCAGACAACTTCTGAAGTAGTCTTGTAGGGAAGACGATGGTAATTCTTAAAAGCAATGGGTCCAAAGGAGATTCAGTGCATAACAATGAACTCATTAGGTTAATTAGCATGTAGCAGGTAGGCTGGCCCCATCCTGTTGAATTACACTGTACCGTAGAAAGCAGGGCCAGCCTTTCAGGATTCAGTATCATACTGACGGGGTTCCTGTCTTAAGGAATCTTGTGTGACATGAACTGTGATAGGGAATGAGTCATATTTTGTATCTCAGAGTATTTAAATTAAAACCAAATACTCATCATAGTAAAAGAACAAACAAAAAGGGGAAGCTGATGCCACCAGCAATTCAAAAGGTTTAGAGGAGACCTTCAAGACGGTGGAGGAGTAAGACGCGGAGATCACCTTCCTCCCCACAGATACACCAGAAATACAGCTACATGTGGAACAACTCCTACAGAACACCTACTGAACGCTGGCAGAAGACCTCAGACCTCCCAAAAGGCAAGAAACTCCCCCACGTACCTGGGTAGGGCAAAAGAAAGAAGAATAAACAGAGACAAAAGAATAGGGACGGGACCTGCACCAGTGGGAGGGAGCTGTGAAGGAGGAAAGGTTTCCACAACTGGGACCCCCCCCACAGGCTGCCTTCTTCCTTCTTTTCTTCTTTCTTTCTCCTTTTCTTTCAAGGATATAGTAGCCTGCATGCAAGGTGGCTCCCAAGGATCCCAGCCACATTGCAAACAAGTGGTGTCGTGTCACTAGAACTAGCCGATAACATGAGTGTAGACATGATGTGTGTTGTTTCCTGCCTGGCACATAAGAGCCACAGACCATCGCGGCGTCGCTCTTTCATATAGTATTTAAATAACTTTGTTGTTTTACCATAGTTTTAGATTTACAGCAAAGTTGCATGCATACTAGAGAGAGCTCTCATATATACAGACGTTCCTTGGTGTCTGCAGGGAGACTGGTTCCAACACCCTGGAGGATACAAAAATCCACAGATCTCAAGTCCCTTATATAAAATGGCATACTATAACCTATGCACATCCTCCTGTATACTTCAAATCACCCCTAGATTACTTACAGTACTTCATACAATGTAAATGCTATGTAAATCATTACTGGGTGTGGCAAATTCAAGCTTTGCTTTTTGGAACTATCCGGAATTTTTAAAAAATATTTTTGATCCACAGTTGGTTGAATCTGTGGATGCAAATCCCATAGATACAAAGGGCTGCGTCCTCCATACCCAGTTTCCCTACACTACTGTAGTACATTTTTCACAACCATTGATACATTAGTAACTGAACTCCGTATTTCATTCAGATTTCATGTTTTTCCTTAATGTCCTCTTTTTTCTGTTCCAGGATCCCATCTATGATATCACATTTCATTTGGGCGTCATATAACCTTGGGCTCCTCTGGTCTGTGACAGGTCCTCAGATGTCCCCTGACAGTTTAGAGGAATACCGGTCAGGTTTTTGTAGAATGTCCCTCAATTTCAGTTTGTTCTATGTTCTCATGGTAAGATTAGGGCTATGAATTTTGAGAAGACGACCACGGAGATGAAGTGCTGTTTTTATCACACATCAAGGGTACCTGCTATCAACATGATGCATTCTTGATGACCTCCTGACTAAGGTAGTGTTTGCATGCTTCTCCACTGTGCAGTTACTTTCCATGCCGGAATACTGGCAGCAAGTCACTGTACTCTTTGGAAACCAGACCTGCTACTCTCCTGAGTCCTGCTGCAACAGCTCTGTGATGGTGGTGTCACGAGATCAGAGAATATGGCTCTCAGACTCACTTGGTGCAGTCACAGCTCCAGTACTGGATATCAAAAGAGCAAAACATAAATTTTGTGGGCCAAGCCATTGAGATGTCACTGTTCACTTGTTACAGCATCAGAGCCTAGTCAAATTTAACCAATAACATCTTTACTCTGTGCTTGCTTCCTATTTTGTTCTTCTTTTTCAACACTGTTTTGGCTATTAGGCATCTCTTGCAATAGCTTATAAATTCTAAGATCAATTTTTCCACTTCTGGAAAAAAAAAAAGACAATTGGGGTTTTGATAAGGATTGCATTGAATCTGTATACTGCTTTGGGTAGCACTACTACCTTCATATGAAGGCTTCCGATCCATGAACATGAGATATCTTTCCATTTATTCAGGTCTTCTATAATTTCATTCAGCAATGGTTTATAGTTTTCAATGTATAAATCTTAAAAGCACCATGGCTAAATTTATTCCTAAGTACTTTTTTCTTTTTAAGGCTACTATAACTGGAATTATCGTAATTACTTTTTAGGGTTGTTGATTGCCAGAATATAGAAATATAACTGATTTTTGAGTATATGTTGTATCCTGCACCTTGGGCTCAGACTGCACTTTCTCAGTCTGTTCAACAGGTTATCTTTCCCTCTCAGCCCTCTCAGATGTGTGTGATCCCCAGGTTTCTCTCCTGGCTCTCTTCTCAGCTGACATCTTTGGATCTTCACCCCACGTTTCCCAGGATGAACAGGGCCCACCAGACAGTTACAGCCTCCATCACACTGCATGCCATTCAAGGGGGCAGCATGGGGCTGGGAGCAGATCCAGGTTTCCCTGCGTGCTCAACAGCAGAACCTCTCAGTTGAGATAGACTGAGCACTCTGATATGTTCTACCATGGCTCCTGGTAACTTTATTCACACTGAGGCTGATGACTCACCAATCCCAGCAAAACATCTCATTTAATTATTCATCCAGCAGCCCTTATATAAAATCTCACTGTGATGTGAGGCACTGAGCTAGAAGCCTGGATGCTCAGATCCCAAGCAGAGTCTCCGCCAGCAGACTTTGAGGTTTGAGGACTTCCTCCATGGGGATGGCCATCCATTCAAGGAATAAGATAAAGGTCTTTCTTTAAGCAGGCAAAACTAAAACTTGGATTCTAGCAATTTTCCAGTGAACATCAGATTTATTTGTTGTGAATTTTTGAAGGGAAAAATATAGATAAATGTAGCAAAAATTCACGTGGAAGTAGGGTACACCAAAAAGCAAATTGTTCTCTCACCTCAGACCCCCAGGCCTCCTAGCACCTTTCCAGCATAACCATTATTAAGTTTCTTCTGTTTTTTTCCTATTCATGTACACATATGCAAGAATAGAAATTCTTTTTTGTTTCTTTATTTTTATAGTATGAGTGTGCTATGTGTAGTGTTCTGTACATGGCTTTTTATACTTAAATATATCTAGAGATTCTTTTTCATATTCACCTACATAGATTACATTATGTATATTTTTCAAGTATTTACTGCTTCTTCAACATAAAGCCAAATGTGACAGATGACATTTGTGGTATATTTTGAAGAACCAGTAATGTATTCTTTTATTTCTTACAAAGGGTTTTATCTAGAATTGCACAAGATTTCTAATAAATACCCACATCCTTCCCACGAGAAATGGGGAATGAGAAAATGTCATAGGTTGCTAGGGACAGAATTATGTCACTCCACCCCAAGTTCATATACTGAGGCCCTAAACCTCAGTATATGAATATACTGAATGATATAGTAATATATGAATAACACAGTAATAGAGTATTACTGTATTTGGAGATAGAGCCTTCAGGAGGTAACTAAGGTTAAAGGTAATATTAAAAATGTGCCCTAAACTGATAGGATTAATGTCCTTAGAAGAGACAGAAGGTAGCTCTCTCTTCCTCTTTAGCATGTGAGGACACAGTGAGAAGACAGGCAGCCGCCTACAAGCCAGGAAGAGAGCTATCTCCAAAAACTGACACTGTTGGACCTCGATCTGGGATCTTTTAGCTTCCAGAACTATGATAAAATAAAGTTTTATTGTTTCAGCCCCCCAGTTTACGATATTCTGTTATGGCAGCCCAAGCAGACTAATACATACGTGATTATATAAAAAGAGGGACAAAAACTATCTTGTGATAGTTGAAAAACATAAACAAATACATGGTGCACTTATATGCATGATGCACTTATACGTACCTCCTTTGCACCAAGGCATCTGGCAAGAGATTGAGAACAGTGAAGACCAACCCTCCCCCAGGGGCAATAGGCCAGAGGGCTTGAGTTTGGCTCCATCTGGTAGTAAGGAGGTCTAGGTAGCTGTGGTGACCTGGCGGGGTTCTCGGCCCATAATTCAAGGCATTGTGGGGAGCTGGGTAGGGAGGGTTACAGTCTCTGCCACTGTGAGAGCGTCTATGTCCAATAAATTCCAGCATGTGACTGGCGATGGCAATGACACAAATCTAAGCAAATCTAAGCAGGTCAGCACAGGAGCCCAGGGGAAACCTATGGTGGTCATGGTGGTCCAGAGTCTCCAGGAAGCATGAGGAAATTGCTAAAGAGAAGATATTTCTGGGGGCACTAATAGGAGTACCCCAAAAATTCCAACTTAGTTTCTAATCAGCTTCGTTGGAAGGGGCATCTTTAAAGGTGGGCTGATTTGCAAGTAACAGAAAAAAATGGACCTAAGTGAAATTTAAGGAATATGTTGCTTCCAGAATCCCAAAAGGCCTAGAAGATGTTGGGTTTGTTTTCATGTTGTGGGTTTTGAGAGGGTCAATAGCTATTTCTTGACAGTGTTAGGGATAGAGATGCTCTCAGTTAACCAAGTAACTTTCAGGAAATCAACCAAGGTTGAGTGTTCAAATGAATCTCTCAAGAAGGATGTGATCAATGTAAATCATAATAGTTCTCCTAGAGTAAGTTGGATGAAGTAAAAATCTTGCCAGGCCAAGGCTGTTGATGTACATGGGATTGCCTGGTTTCCCTTTGGAGGTGAAGGAGAATTATAGCTGGGAAGCTGTTGAAATAAGCCCTGAACAGAACATACTGCCAAATCTGTAATGGCCAGATATTTACCAGTCGCTGCTTGTAATTAGACAACATTGGATGGGAACACAGCATTTGGGTTGTAGTAACTCACTGTGAGATGCAATCCATTCTTTTCAAGTTAAACAAGAGGTGAAATTTAAGTAAAACAGAGAAGCAGTGGGAATAATTAATCTTTCCACTAAATAGATCATGCATAATGGATTTCAAATCTTGAATGCCTTGTTTTAATTAACATTTAGTCTTAGTATCTATTGTAACTGGAGATGGAGACACCTATGACATCCTATTTCGTGAACCCAATGTGTAAGTGCCAATGGCTTGATTTGATTTCAGTTTATTCCTCAGTGGGTCAGATTATCTATGCCTTCTCTTGGACATTTATGACAACATGTGCTATGACCGTGGGGAATTTATGCAAAACCACAGTTCCAATGGTTAAGATGAGACATACCTCTTTGATGTCCATTTTATCTTCGGTAACAGACTAACATTATCGGGGGTACTATGTTTAAATTTAGTGGGATCCTACCAAATCAGCATCTAGCTTAGGGAGGCATAAAAGAGAATCTCCCCCTTTTAACTTTTTTGTTCTATCGATTCTTTTAGTAAATTGTAGATTTCCAATTAGGTCAAATTGTGGATCTCTGTTCTAGTTTTGTATCCTCCCCAGATTTCTTTCTTTTCGTTCTCTCTCTGTCTCCCTTTTTTTTTTTTAAGGACCCCCTTAAGGGTGAGCTGATTCGCAAGTAAAAGTATAAATGCTCAAAGTGCACGCTTGTTTGGGGCATCAGAGCCAGTTGGAAGCCAAAAACAAACAAACAAAAACCAGAGGAGAAACACCCTGAAAATGGATGATGGTGAACATCACCAAAAGCCTGCTCAGAATGCCAAATGTTAGGACCAGGTTGTATTGCCACGGTGGATCCCCACTCAAAATTTGGTTCAGTGTCAGGCATCCAATGATGCTACACATAGCAGAGGAATATGAAAATGTTTACTACTCATATAATAAGATTTATGGGGAGGGAACGGTGGTTACCCGAGTAGATCCAAGGTAACTTGAGAGAGAAAGGAGACTAGCTTGGATTTTTGTTTGTTTGTTTGTTTTGGTGGTTACTGTGTGGGGCTGGTGTCAGGTTTCTGGCACTACTGGGGTCTCGCCTGTTTTGACATTGCCCCCTGCACCAAAGGAGGCGCTCTCAGGCTTTCGCATCATCTTTCCCAGGTGTGCGGAAAAGGAAGAGAGAACGGCGAGTCCTAAAGTCTGGATGGAGACATCACCTCTATCTTTCAAGGCTGTTTCCCATAATAAAAACATCCTGGGAAACAGTCTGGATCAGGCGGTTTTTCGATCCCAGCACAGGCAGAAAAGCAAGAGGCCCTCTCAGAATTGTCTCCGCACAGCTGTGTCTTCTCTCCCAACCTGGAACTTGTAATGTGTTTATGAACAGGTAAATGTGTGGTTATAGAAAATATGCAAATGTTCACACATTTATTGAAGCTGTGAAATAATAGTTTTACAGGCTCCAACGTTAGAACTCCAGAAACACTTTACAGTTAATCTCCGCGTCCCTGTTAGTTCCGACAACATCTCTACTGCTATGGAAACGACACCACCACCACCAAAATAGAAAACAAAATGAGAAACTTTCTTCATGGCTTTAAGTAAAATAACCATTAAAAAATAATGTCTCGGTGCTAGATGTATGGACAGGTGTAGATATTTTACCTAGTGTCCATAAATTTCAGGAAGAAAAGGAAGCAAAATCACTGATCATCCTTCGCATCCGATACAGAAAGAGAGCTTTAGGACCTCAGAAAATTTATCGGTGAAAGAGTGGATGTGCGGGACCCGTCCTTCCAACTGCAGAAGGAAATCGCGCCCAACTCACAGTCCAGATACACACCGATCCCGCCAGCCTCCTCCTTCAGCTCCAGCGGAACGGCACCTCCCGGCCCGCAGGCCTCAAAATCCCCTCGGTGTAGCCCCGCAGACCGGAAGCGGCTCTATCCCTCCGGGGCGGAGTCTGCGCAGGCGCCGGTCCGCGGCGGAGTCTGCGCAGGCGCCCACGGCCCACGCTCCTGGGGGCGGAGTCTGCGCAGGCGCCCACGGCCCACGCTCCTGGGGGTGGAGTCTGCGCAGGCGCCCACGGCCCACGCTCCTGGGGACGGAGTCTGCGCAGACGCCCACGGCCCACGCAGCCCTGCCCACCCGCCCATCCCAGTACCGCCGGCAGCTGGCGAAGGGCGGCAGGCGAAGACCCCTGGGCCTCGCGCAGCAGGCTCCGGGCAGAATCTCTACGCGCTTGCGGGGAAGAGCTGCCTGCTCCTCGCAGACGTCACCGACTTTCTGTCCTCGGACACGAGCAGGTTGGGATGCGCCGTCTCGGGGTCCAGGGTGTCACGTCCTGCCGGAACGTCTGAATGATTTTCTGCAGAGCCGAGTGCGGCGGGGCGAGGCTGCAGCCTTCCCGCCTCAGCTGCAAGGAGCAGACGTTGGGGCACCTCAGACGCTCGCACCTGCCCAGGACGCCCCCGATGCCGCTCAGCAGCCTGGCTCCAGGCAGCACGCTTCTCTCCGTCACCTCGTGCAGGAGGCCCCGCAGCTCGCAGATGTGGTCTGAGAAGGCGGTGATGTTGGCGCCCAGCTGCTTCCGGATGTGCTGCTCCTCCTGGACCAGCCTCGCCAGGACGGCCTCCTGCTCGCCGTCCACAGCCCGGCTCAGCTGCCGGAACTCCGAGGCCAGCTCCAGCCGCTGGCGCTGCACCAGCTCCCGCAGCTCCAGCAGCTTTCTGTCCTGCGCGGCCACCAGGCTGTGGACATCTGCCCCCCGCCTCTCCAAAGGCTCCACGTGAGCGCCGAGCCTCTGCCGGTGGTCAGCCGCGGCCTCGCCCACCGGCCTCACCAAGTGGCCCTGGTGCCCGGGCGCACAGGGGACAGACACAGCACCTCCAGGTGTTCCTCGCAGAAGAGGCTCAGGACCTGGCGGTGCAGCTTGCACAGGCGCGGCTCCTCGCGCCTCCTCATGTCTCCTCCTGTTGCTCCGGCTTCTCTGGAGCAGCCTGCCCACCCGGATCATCCTACCCAGCTGGGCGTTGCTCCTTACCTGCCGCTCCTGGCACGGGTGGCGGCACGTGGGGCAGGGGAACCTGCCCTCCAGGTGAGCCCAGGACCGCTGGATGCAGGAGCGGCCGGAGTTGTTGTCACACACAGTGGTGCCGGGGTCTCTCAGGCCCTCCAGAAAGACCGGGCATCTGGCTTCCGCCTGGACTCCATCCAGGGCCGCGGCCACCGCCATCGGGGCAGCACTGAGGTGGGTTTCTTAGGAGGCCGGGCTGCAGGGTCTGTGTGCTGAGCCGCAGGCGCACCCTCGGGTTTCCCTATTTGCCGTCCTTGACGCTGAAATTTTACAGGCCCTGCAGGGCTCGGTGTGCAGCCAGGTGCCCAGAGGGGCTTCCTTCACTCCTGCAGCCGGTCACAGAGCATCTGGGCGACTTGCTGCCCTCAGCAGCTGGAGGTTGTGAAGCCAAGCTCAGCAACTCTCTGGGTCAGAAAGCAGACACAACTCCAAAGTTCCTTTTCCTTCCTGGGGCTAAGAAAATAATCCTTCCTGTGAAAAGGAAGTGCCCTGTGTCTTGAGAGACCCTAACTGCCACAGTGAGGCACCCTCTGATCCTTCCCTCCACCACGACCCACCTGCACCCACACGGACCACAGGTTGATGGGACCAGGTCCTGGGGCTGTGGAAAGTGTGTGGGCTTGGGGACAAGAGCCAGGCCCTGGGTGAGAGTCCCCACTCAGTCACCTGCTATCTGGGGACCCGGGGAGAGTTGCATAACATCCCAATTCTAAGAGAATCTGGTTAAAGGATAAAACTTCCAGCTTCAATCGCTTCAATCTTCTCAAAAATCTAATAAAAGAATGGTATTTCTTAAACCACAGATATTTCTGACAGCGTTGAACTCATACATCAACATTTACTTTTCACTTAAGCTTCTCAACTACAGGATGTATCAAACTGTGTGCGTAAGTGGATGGGATTTGGGCTAGATGGAATTTGCTCTGGGCCCCCTCCCAAAACTGACTTTTCACATCAAGCGCAGAATGAGATTGAGATCAGTATTTCAATTTGAGTTGAAGCGGAGAAACACGCACATATACAAACGTACTCCCTGACCACAGTGGTGGGCTACCAACTAGTGAGGATTTGTGAGGTCAAGACCCTGAGCAGAAGGTGTGGTGCTTCCCCTTAGGGGCAGCTGCTCATTCTCAAGGAGGCTGAGAGGCCGACTTTCAGGGATGAGAACTTAGAGTTCAGGGCACCCACAGAGGATGTGTCCTGGTAGACACTCCAGACTTTTCACTGGGATCAGCGAAGTGATCCCAAAGCTGGAAGTGAGCGTCTTTGGGCGGAGCGGGGAGGGGTGTCTATTGATTTGATCGTCTCCAGCCCTGATAGGTTTAAGACAATCTGTGAGTCCAGAGACCCCAGAATGAATTTGAAAGTGTTAAGATACAGCGTCTTGGAGATATGTGGTGTCACTGGATCACCTATACACAGCTGGTGAGAGGTAAGTGGGCGTAACCACTTTTTTTTTTTTTTTTTTTTTTGCGGTACGCGGGCCTCTCACTGCTGTGGCCTCTCCCGCCGCGGAGCACAGGCTCCGGATGCGCAGGCCCAGTGGCCACGGCTCACGGGCCCAGCCGCTCCGCGGCACGCGGGATCCTCCCGGACTGGGGCATGAACCTGCGCCCCCTGCACCGGCAGGCGGACCCCAACCACTGCGCCACCAGGGAAGCCCCGGGCATAACCACTTTTGAAAACTATTTTGCATTATTAACTATCTTAGAACATACACTCAGGTATGTCACTCAGGCTGTGTAACCATCCAGAGTATAAACTAGAAGGGCTACAAACTGCACAAAACTACATTTACGGAGGATCAATGGAACACTTTCCACAAGTCCAAACTGGAAATAACCCCAAAGTTCCACAACATTAGAATGCGTAAATAAATTACCACCTATTCATACAGTGGGACATTAATCGGCATTGGGTGGGCACTAAGTACGCTTCACCCCAGACCTGAAATGAATCTCAAAGATGTAACATGGTGTGACAGAAAGCCCGGCGCAAAAGAATACACACCGCGTGTGCAGGAAAAATGACTTCATGGTGCTGGACCTCAGCATTAGTGCTTGTATTGGGGGAGGAGGGATGGGCTAGTGATTGGGAGGAAGGTGAGAAGGCTCTAGGGGTGCTGGTAACAATGTATTTCTTCATCTGGGTGGTGGTGTAGGGTTACAGGCTTAAGCAGTTTTCTATGTGCACGTCTAGAAAAGTGGCCATAAAACCACAGACTATAGACTATAGAAATAAATTATAGAGAAATACGTTCAATCTGTTTGGCCGAGGAGGCAAAAGTTTTGAAAATCAGAAAACTACATGATTGCTTCAAGCATTTAATTAGCTTATATCAAGCAATTCAAGCAAACATAATGAACAATCAGGATACAAAAATGGTTGAAGAAGATTAACAGATGGCCAATTATGAAGTCAAAGCAGATCATTTTTAATAATTCAGAGACATCAGTGTGAAAAACAAGAGAGATTGTTCTTTGCGCCTCGTCTGATTGGCAGAGCTCTGTAAAAGACCACAGACAGGGTAGTGGAGCCAGAAGGAGAGGAAGCCTGGTCGGGTGAGCGAGCAGAGACTCTGAGCCAGGCTGCCTGGGCTGCAATCCTGGCTCTTCCATCTATGGCCCTGTGACCTGTGACAGCTTAGAAAGGATTTACAGAGGAGGGGAAATGTGCCTAGCAGCAGGCCTGGCACATGGAGGTTCTCATGGTACTCAACTAACAAAATCCCAGACTTGCCATGCTCAGGATGCTGTGGTCGAAGAACACACCTTCTGTTGTCCCCACTGACAACCTGGCCCAAGCCCCTACATGTTCCCCTGGGTGCCTGCACCAGCCTCCGACCACCCAGCCCACCACCACCCGCTGGGCCCCTCCAGTCTCCTCCCACCCACGCCAGGATCTAATCACACCCTCTCCTGCAGGACTGCTGTTCCCTGCACAGGAACTGCGGCCTTCCCTCAGCTCCAGCTTCCCCCAGCACCAAGCCCTCTGCAGTGCTCAACCTCCTGCCCTCTTCCTGCAGGTTCAGCCCCCTCTGGCCCCAGCGCCTTTGTACAAGCAGAGCCCTCACTTGTCTCCTGTGCTGCCCAGCTCAGAGCTCACTTGTCCCTTCCTCCAGATCCCAGCCCGACTCCATGAGGGCTCACCTCCCCCAACAAAATGTGCCAGAGCTATAAGGACAGGATCAGGAACTCTTTCCACTCTGGCTGTTGTAAATTTACCCAGGTTTTGGAAATCTGCCTCCCACACGTGACTGTCAACTCCGTGTTATCCCGCCATGATGGCATCTCCAAGTATCACCTCAGTCCCCGGCTAAGCTGTCGAATGACTAAAACCCTGGCCAGGTTTCTGGTCTCCCTTAGGAGCTGAGTGACTTTGGGCAACTTACTTGTACTCTCTGTGTCTGCAAGCAGGCAGCGATGAAGTTGAGGAAGATCAAGTTCATACTGGGCCCCACAGCTCTAATCCCTCTCCTCCCCACCTACACACTGGTGATGGATTTAAAGTCATTTAAAAATCAAAGTGGACCGAGGTGGCCGTTGTGTCGTTGTGGTTTCAAATACCTCCCCTCATCACTGAGAACTTGAGTTTTCGGAAATGGTTCAAACTCAAGGACACCACCAGCCGTTTTCAAGAGTGTCTGCTAACAGCTCTAGTGGCAACCTTACGGTTTCACTATCACAGCCGCCCCCCAACTATGTAATCGTCTCGACCCCAGCCAACCCTTTCTTGCTTAACAAGCACCTTTACTTCTTGCCAGCTCCAATCCTAATTCTTGATAACCAATTTATGTAATCTTGAAAGTTTTCTGCCGTTATAAGCCTTCCCCATTTTGTAGCCTGGGGATGACAATTCAAGTGCATCTTCAATCTGGGTCTCCAGGGCTGCAGTTCTAACAACCCCCAAATAAACATCTCTAATTCAATCAGGTCTGGGTTTCTGAAATTTTGTTTGACACCACAAACTGCCTCTGACAGAGACATCCCGGAGGGGGATCCCACAGTGGCTTCAGACCAGCTTCTTCCGTCACAAAAGATATCAGTCTCTCCATCCTTGGGCCCCGGACAGGGCGGGAACTGGGCATCGGCGCTCTCAGCAACATTTAGGTGACCTAGGACAAGGCCCGCTGAGGGGCTGGGAAACCTAATAAAGGGCGTGTTCTTACATAAGCCAAACCCAAGTCTGGATTCCCTTGGAGGTGGATCCCTAGGCTTGGCCCAGCGCAGGGGATCAGGAAGCCCCCAGTTGTGCCCCATCCTGGATCCCCACTTATCTGGGGCTGCGGTTCTTTCCTGGTTCACAGGGCCGGGTCCTCAGGCTGCTCTCCCACCAGATAGTGTGGTCCAGGATGTGACCCGGGCTTATATACACCCCCAGGAGGAGGATGGAGCTATTGGGGTCCCACCCTAAAGACCGTGGCTCCTCCCCCTGGGGAGTGGGGTCCTGTGAGGGAAGAGGGTGTTCAGACCTGCTGCCCAGAAGGGAGCAGAGGGCAGGGGAGGGGAAAGGAGGGGAGGGTCTACTCTGATTAGGTCAGGCACGGTTGGCCCTGGTGATAACAAGGTCTCCGCTGCACCTCTGTGATCTCCTCATGATCCTCTCAAGGCCACTTAACCCCATCTTCACTGATAAGGGACTGAAATCTGAAAGGCTTCTTCCCTGGGGAGGTGTGATGCCAGACCCTCGGGCTCCCCTGCTCTTCCCAGGCACAATCTCTGGCACCCCGGGCATGTGGAGGGGCCTGCACCCCTCAGGTTCAGGGGTCTGGTTGAGTCCATCCTATGTTCCCTGCGCCCACAGATCAAGTGGGTCCCTAGTGCAGGGTTGGAGGGCTCCTCATCCCAGAGGGGGCAGTGTACACAGACCAGCTCTGGACCTGCCTGACACACAGAAGAAAAACTGTGCAAAGTCCCAGCCCAGGAGACAGGTGTGCTGATGGTGGTTCAGGTTTCCAGCCTGAGAAGAGCGTCCAGTATGGTGTAGAATGAAGCAGGAACCCCAGGGCCAGGGGGCAGCGGTGAACACGGTACAGAGTCCTCTGAGCGTCTGCTGACTCTGCTTCCTGCTTGTGCCCCACGGCTTCAGTGCAGCAGCGATTAGAATGACCTCACCCTTTCCAGTCCTCAGCCCTACCCCATCTTTAGGCAGGTCACAGCCCTGGCCAAGACCAAGTTACCAGCATGTTTTTTCTCACATCAGTAATATTCTCCTTTGCATAAATAAAGTCTGCACTGGAGAGTGGAAGTGGCAGTGATTGGAAGAGAAATGATGATTTTACTTTTTATCTGTTGTGATGAGAGCTAAGGGCTTAGTCACACCTTACAGGAAAGGAGAGAGAGTGTTGGCCTTACAAGTGCACCAAGCAGACAAAATCAATTAACAAGGCGTGCACTGGACCATGGTTTTGACGTATAAGATTTGCATATTCTAGAATTAATTAGCTAGTTAATGAGTATATTTATTGAGCGCTTATTAATTAATAACTAGGACCATTATAGGAGATGGGAATACGGTAATGAACAACAGCAATTCCCCACAATGTCTTGTCTCAGCATCTTAGAAATGATTTTTCCCTTAATAGGTAAAATGTAACTCTTATTTTCCAGCAACCTTCTCTGCAATTCAGAAAACTACTCATTTCCTACTGTGTACATCTCAGTAATGGAACTATCATTTGCCCAAGTGCAAATGCAGAAATCCTTGGAAGAATCTTTGAATTCTCATTCCTTAATCCCAACCAATCAGTCCAGCTGCAAGTCCTGTGAGCACTAGATTGAACCTATGTCACTGCATCCCACACCACTGTCCTAGGGCCCCTGCTCTGGCCCCTCCTCTGTAACCCCCCCCCTTTAAGGCCACAGAATTCTAACGGGAAAAGTTCTTGTTCACGTGACTCCTGGCAAGCAGGGAACTGGTATAAAACACAGTTGATTCTTGTCAATCTCGTGGCCAAGAACAGAGTCAATAAGCACAGAAAAGTAAAGAAGAACTGAAGTCAAGTGACTTGACTTCCAGATCACTTATGAAGTTTCTGAAAAGTGTCAACTGAGTGATAAGGTCTGATGTCCGACTGCTCTGAGTCCAAGTGTGAAGAAGAGACAGACATCGATTCTTCAAATCACCTATCCTAGGAGATTCAACTGTGTGGAACGATTGGCCCTTGAAGGCATTTCATCAGGATTCTGGTTTTCCCTACTAATATTCTGTTAGTCCTCTGTGTTCTAACCCATATGGTATGACAATGTCATTAACCAGCCCAACAGGGAGCTCATGACGAATACCTTTAGCCTTTGAGAATACACATACTGTCCTAGGGAGAATGTTGGCAGAAACGTGAATTTTAAAGGTGCTTTGGTGAGAACTCAGGTGGAAATGAGGAACGTGTGACTTGAAACTGGAAGAAAGGTGATTCTTGGTATATCGCGGGAGAAAAAGACGGCTGAATTGTGTCCTACAGCTGTGTGGAAAGCAGAACTTGAGAGGGAATCGCCTGGATATTTGGCTGAGATTTCCAAGCAACGTGTTGAGGGTGTGGCCTGGTTCCTTCTTGCTGCTTACAGAAAAATGTGAGAGGAGGGAGATCGATTAAGGGGACCAGTCAGAAAATAAATAAGTAAATAAAATAAAATAAAAGCAGGATTTGATGATTTTGGAGATCCTCAGCCTATCCAGATTGCAAAAATAGCTGAAATTAGGAGAGTCGCTGTTAGACAATGTGTGCTGGAGAGAAGACCAGGGTGTGGCGGCACCACGTGGCTAGGGCAGATTTGAAATCCAGCAGAACCAATGTCATGAGCTTTCAAGGCCTGGCAGTAATCCTCTCTGGCTGGGGACCCCACCCTCTGGGTCCAGATAGTTTATACTTTATGGAAATATGGTTAATATACCCTGGTTAACTATTGATGACATTTGACCCACTGGGGGATGTGTTCTTTAACTAACCAGAGTGACAGAATTTTGTACATATCAGAACCACGCAAAGCACAAAATACGTCTGTGTGTGTGACTGTGTGTTTCCGGTCGGGACGTACCTCCACCCACCTCTGGTCTTCAGCACGTCACTCCAGTCATTTACGTAGCTCCTAGATCCTCATCCACAGAAGCCTTTCTCAGTTAAGAGATTTTTCTTCTTTCATTCCATTGTGTTTAGACATCACACTCCGTGATTTTTTCTGACGAATCACCAAAATTTCATAATAATAATGCTTTATAATTCTCCTAATGAAAACTGTTTTAAGGCTTATTTTACTTAAAAGAAATATCTTCTATAAACTTATTGAACAACTGCTATCAAATTGAGCCAAAATTATTAACAGTTTCTATGTTTATGTATTTATAAGTTGTATTTGGAAAGTTTTATTTCTAGCCCTCAGTATTAATGTAAATTTCATGAGTGTCTAATTGGACTCAAGAATTGTGGTTAACATCATTTTTTTTTACCTCTTGATACATATACCTTTACAGCCCCCTTGAGATGAGTGGGGCTTTACAATTTGTTTCAGAGAATACAATAAGAGAAAATGTGGGTCCCCTACTGGTGTTGGCTTTTAAGCCTCAGTGTGCCATTTTAAAGCTCCCTCTTGCTAACCTGAAACAAATAGATGGCCAGATGTTTCTCCAGAAAAGACGGGTTGGTTCTCACAGAATTGCCATTTGGGATCTGCCACCATGGCAAGCCATGTGCAAGTCCCCAGCACAGATGGAGAGGAGAGCTCTTTTATAGACAGAAAGGACACTGGGAGGGCTGTAGCAAAGAGTTCAGGGTTTCTCACTGATCAAGTCCTTGCCAGGAAAGAAGAGGTGTCTTTCTGAAACCGTGGCTTTAATCTATTTCACCTGCTTTCACTTATCAAGGTCGTTTTAAGACTTGCATGTCCTCCACAAACAGTAAGATGTTGGCCCCAGTGATTTTCCAGGGACTTGGAGTCAGCAGTGTCTAGTTCGATCTGAGCCAGTTAAGACTGGATGGGACCATCCATCAACAGATGAATGGATAAAGAAGATGTGGTGTGTATACATACACACACACACACACACACACACACACAATGGAATATTACCCAGTCATAAAAAAGAATGAAATAATGGCATTTATAGCAGCATCATGGCCATCATCAAAAAGTCTACAAATAATAAATGTTGGAGAGAGTATGGAGAAAAGGGAAGCCTCCTATACTGTTGGTGGGAATGTAAATTGTTACAGCCACTATGAAGAACACAAGGGAGATTCTTTAAAAAACTAAAAATATGATCCAGGAATCTCACTCCTGGGCATATATCTGGACAAATCTATAGTTCTGAAGGATACATGCACCCTTCTGTTCATACCAGCACTATTCACAAGAGCCAGAACATGGAAGAAACCTAAATGTCCCTTGATAGATGAATGGATAAAGAAGATATGGTACATATAATACAGTGGAATACTACTCAGCCATAAAAAAGAATGAAATTATGCCATTTTCAACAACTTGGATGGACCTAGAGATTATCATACTAAGTGAGGTGAGTCAGGCAGAGAAAGACATATAGCACATGATATCACTCATATGTGGAATCTAAAGTATGATACAAATGAGCTTATTTCCAAAACAGAAATAAACTCACTGACATAGAAAACATACTTATGTTTACCGCACGTTAAATTGCATGGGAAAGGAATAAAGTAGGAGTTTGGTATTAGCATATACAAACTAGTGTATATAAAATAGAGAAGCAACAAGGACATACAGTATAGTACAGGGAACTATATTCAATATCCTGGAATAAACAATTATGGAAATGAATATGAAAAAGAATAAAAATATATATTTTATATGTATATATATATACATATGAAAAATAATAAATATGACTGAATCACTTTGCTGTACACCAGAAACTATCAAAACACTCTAAATCAACTATACTTCAATGTATTTTTTTTTAAAGCAATGCAGTTATTGCCCTGTTTCGGTGTGGATGACCTTCCATTCGGGAGAGGGGGTAAGGCTTTTATTTTCATTGTGGACACAAATTCCTGTCCTAAGGACTTGTGCACTGAATAGTGTCTAGCACCATCTGCTGGAAAGCTTTTGAACAACCAAACTGATATGAATAGATGAAAAATAATGCAGGGTGTGCAGTCCTCTACTGGCCACTGCAGCACGTGTCAGAGCTGAATGTTTCCAGCTGTAGGTCTATACTGGAAGTGGCCTCTGCACATATAGGTGAATGTCCATTATGCCTTTTAAACCACAACTGAGAGGAGAAGTGTTCTCTAACCACACCCCTGCCCCTTTTCTCACTTAACTTCGGGTCTTAGAAATTATCCCATATCCACACAAATATTTCAATTTGGGGGGGGTCAACTGTGAGCAAAAAAACTTAAATGGAAAGTGTTGTATTCATGATGGGAAAAGAAGGTTTTTGGAGAAAGGATATCCTTTCGCTAGATCAGCCTTTCCTCCAGTATTCTTTGCTCTCTCATTTTAAAATAAAAGCTACCCTTTATTGAGTACTTTACTATAGTTTAGACCTTCTGCTCTATGCTTTAGTCAAACTTCCCATGAAAACTTTATGAGAATTCTCTGTTGTAGGAAGAATTGTCTCCCATAGACAAAAGTAGAAAGGGAGGCTTAGAGTGGTGATTTACTCGGGGCCACCCGGAGGGAATGTCACTTCTCTGGGCTGTGACAACAGCCTGTCTCTTTCAAAATACTTAGATCTGTACCTTTACTCCTCCTTGACGTGCTAATTCCTGATTTGAGAATATTCTCCCCAAAAAAGTCCCAAAAGAGGTAAAGCATGATTCGTAAGACTTCCATACAAGGAGGATTTATGGAAGGATGAGAGACAAGCCATGTGCGGGGGAAGCAGAATGAGCTTGAGCTTTGGGGTGATCTCAGTTATCTGCCAAATAAATCTAAGTCAAAAGTCACAGCGATGTTGTTAATAGTAAGTGTAGATGTATATTCTCCACGTTAACGGGCACAAATCAGTTACTCTGTAAGTTATATTAGCGTTAGATCAGCCTCCCAAAAAAGGGAAATGTTAGGGAATTAGTAGATTATTAAAAACTCAGAGGACAAGGAGACCTTAGCAAGTATTGACCCCAAAACCTTACTTCTAGCTTTCGTTTTCATTTTTTTTTAGGTATGTTATCAACTATACACTTATAGAAATGCCTAGAACTTCGGTATATTTTTGCTCGATATGTGCACATCAAACGGTGTTAAAATCATTTCTAACGTTCTGACTTTGAGGAGTGAGAGTAGGTGCGAAGATGGGAAGGAGATTGTTCCGCATAATTTAATA
Organism: Delphinapterus leucas; assembly: GCF_059928025.1. NCBI lineage: Eukaryota > Metazoa > Chordata > Mammalia > Artiodactyla > Monodontidae > Delphinapterus > Delphinapterus leucas. The sequence continues at coordinate 130,246,393 of NC_143133.1, read as the reverse complement.
ATAATATATCCTCATTAGTTTACTGTACGAAGTGACTCATACAATATGGTAGGGTATAATATTTTTAAAAAGTGACTGTATCTGAGTCCGTTCCAACTCACCAATTCACTTAATTCCAGGAATCGATCTCTCAAGAAGCAAACACTCCTATTTTTCCACACTCTTTTTAAAAATAATTACAAACCTACAGAAAAATGAAACGAATGGTAAAATTGACACCTATATACCTATCCCTCCAACTGTCAAATGGACATGTTGGCCACAGCGTATTATTTCTCTCCATATATCCATTTTGTTTATCTCTTAAATTGTTTTGCTAAAGCATTTGGGAGTTTCAGACACCTGCTAAATATTCAATTTTAACATCCTAAAACTGAGAATGTCTCCTACACAATATCATTACTGTAATGAAGGAATATGTTTTTAATTAATACGTAACATTCATTTCTCCAATCGCTGCAAAGCCATATTTAAATTTATTTTCAAAATTCAGATCTCGATTAATGTTCATACATTATCATTTTGTTTCAGCTATTTTAATCTAGAAAAGTTTCCCTGACTCTTTTAAAACATACATTTATCAAGGTATGATTGACAAGCAATAAAGTACAAACTAAGGTGCACAGTTTCATGGGGGCTGACATGAGTATAATGCATGAAAGCACCAGCATCATCAAGGCAATGAAAACACTCCTCACCCCCCATATTATCTTCAATCTAGAACACTGCTCCTGTCCCTCCCCCTCTTTGTCTTTCAAGACATTGACTTTTAGGAAAACTTCAGGCCAGGTGTCTCCTGCAGTGTTCCCCATTCTAGATTTGCCTCATTGTTTCCTCGTGATTCAATTCTGATTGAACATTTTTGTCCAGGACATCACCTGGGCGATGTAGAGTTCCTCCCACTGCATCCCATTAGGGGACGCACAATGTCAGTTTGGGCACTTGGTTCAAGTGGTGTCTGGGCATGTCTCCATGAGAAAGGTCCCTTTCTCCTTCATCGTCACAGGCCAAGTGGTCTGTCCCTGATACCCAGCTCCCTAACAAAGCCTTTGACCACCAGTGAGGATTCTTTCTGGCTCAGTGGTGGCATTGTGGGTAGCAGATGGTGGTTCTCTAATTGTGCATGCCTACACTTCACTGCTGGCATCCTCTCTAAAGAAGACCTTTCCCTCCCTGACTACCCCTCTGGCCTTTTTAAAGGTACCTCTTGGGCTCATGAATTCTTTTTTCTCCAATGTGTATAATCCCTTATCTTCTTTGCTGAGGTCCAGAGTGCTCTGTATTGGGCCTGTTGGGGCCTTTGCCCTGCCTCTGCATCCTTCTGGCGGGTCTTCACTAGTCTCCGAACACAGCTCTGCTGTCAGACGTGCGCTTTCAGTCTCGTTCTTTCCAACCATTTCTCCATGACACCCTACCTGCCTTTACTGGTGAAGGACATTGAAAAATCAAGATCTGGGGAGTAAAGCCTTTACAATGTTTGCTGTAAAACATTTGAGAATGTACATGTTAAGAACTATGAAGGATCTGAGATTTGCCTTAGTTCTGAGCTAACAAGTTAGCCTGCCCCTGTGTCCTGGATGCTGGCGGAACAGTATCATCTTGGATCAGACGCAAAGCATGTTCTCACTTGTGGCAGCGCGGGCAGCATGAGCTCCATGCTAGCGTCAGTTCCCCCTGTCCTTTCATCGTGGATGGGCCTAGATGGATGCTGTGCACGCAGCAAATTTACAGCACAGCCGAGGAACCTCCAGGCCAGGACATCCCAAGCTTCTCTACTGGGCTGCAGGCAAACCTGCCCAATCTCTGCCTCAAAGGGAGGCATCATCTTTATTATGTTGTACAGCAATCTCTCCTCCCACTGCTCTGGTGGGTGATTGTATAGAGATTTTCCTAAGCAGTTCCTCACGCAAGCATCCTTGAAAAGAGAGTCCAGAACTAAAAGGCAGTCAGTGCCTCTGCTCGCAGGATGTTCAAACACTCAAGAGACTGATGGAGAAAACTCTCGTAATATTGAACAGACCAAGAAGAAGCGCTGCAGTAGGAACTGAGACTATTCTGTGTGCTTGGAAACCTGGGTCTCTGATGACATTATTAAGAAAAATTCGGGGAAGTGGGAGGTGGAGGTGTGGAGAAGGTACAGGGAGGACCCCTCTGCAAGCAGGGCCTGCCCAGGGTCTCAAATGTGCTGTCCAGACCAGCAGCATCAGAACCAGGCACACATTTATTCAACCTACTGATTCTTAAGCCCCACTTCCAACCTACTGAGCAGAAATTCACAGGGTGGGGTGGGGAGTCAAGAAATCAATCCACGTTACAAAAAGCCGACCAGGTGATCCCAGTGCACCCTAACATTTGAGAATCATTCCTCTGTAAGTTGCACTTGAAAGAAACTAGTATATGTCACCACTATATAAATGTTTTTGACCTAAAAAATTATTCTGAGCAGAAAGCAATTAAGAAGAAAACCCAGAAAGTTTCCCTTTTCTGCCTGGAGGTGGGATATAATTTCTCATTTTCGTGGATGCAGATGCTTTAAGCCCAGAGTGGACACCAGGGGAATCTGCAAACAAACCTCACTCCATTAATTCTCTTCTGTGGATTTAACTTCCCACATTTTGCTGCCCTTGAAAGCCTAAACCTGCTTCCCATGTCCTCTCTCTCGTCTACAAACGCACTACTCTTTGTTGAAGCTGCTTTATAAACTGGGGTTCTAAGCCACCATTTGAAGTTCCTTCTCCTTTAGGTTCCTTCAGCTAGAGGGGCACTGCTGCCTTAATTCACCGCTTTCCTCTTGCTTATTTCTGTTTCTTTTTCTTTTCTTTTTTTAAAATTTTATTGAAGTATAGTTGATTTACAATGTCGTTTTAGTTTCAGGTGTACAAGACAGAGATTCCGTTTCATATATATGTAACTCTGAACACTCTGAACTGTTCAGTGCCTCCAACTCAAAATATGCACTAATTGGGGCCCTACGAGCAGGAGCACAAAGATCTCAGATGAAGTAACACTACCAATTATCCTCTTATCTGTACTCTTAATAAACGGGTCTTTCACCCTCACCACAACACAAGAACAACTATGATCGATCTTCCCATCATGACCACTAGCCATGATATGATTTATTTCCACCCTAGCAGGAACTAACCGAGCTCCGTTCGACTTGACAGGAGGAGAATCCGAACTCGTATCCGGCTTTAACTTTTTCCATATGATTAAGATAGAGGGATCAGGGACTTCCCTGGCGGTCCAGTGGTTAAGACTTCACATTCCAAATTCAGGGGGCACGGGTTTGATCCCTGGTTGGGGAATTAAAAAAAAAAAAAAAAAAAGAAAAGTAAGAAAGAAAGAAAAAAAGACAGCAGGATCAGTGAAATCAGGTTCAGGAGGAGATTACAAATTATTTTCAGGGCAAAAGTGAAGATAAATTTACAATGTCAAATTGGTGATGGGCAGTAACTGGGAATCATATGCTCTATGTTCGTTTATCATGTGATCATCAACACATTAATTAATCCATGTTTTCCCCCCATCTATAGAATGGCAAAACTAGTTAATTTTTTTCTACATGCTTAACAGAGATGCTGTAGGGGGTTGTTGCCAGCAAAATGCAACACAGATTAAAGGTACCAGAAAGTAAAACACAGCAAACACTGTTACCTTATTTATATCCCACAGGACCAGTTTGCATTTAAGTTTGGCAAATTCATAGGCAGTCAGTCTCCCAATTCCGTGTCCAGCTCCAGTAATCAGAACGATTTCTCCGGTGACTGCTTTTCTCTTCTTCGGAATGAAAAGCTTCAGGAGAGACTCTTAAGGTGCAGATGAGCAGAAGGGCAGAAGCTGGAGGCAGTCTAGAAGGAACTTCATCCTTTTGGTTGCTGCGAGGTTTCGGTATACTTTGTTTTACCAGTCACTCTAAATCGTTTCTGGGGGGTTGTTGCATCAAATACCAGAGAGAGTAAAAGCAAGAACAAGGAAGGGCTCCTTTATCAAAGAGAAACAAACAGCCCCGAAGCCGTTCCTTCTTTTGGGCTGGGCTTGGTTAGGTCTTCCGCAACTGGCTCAAGCTGCAGTGCAGAGCGACTGCTCCTGAGCTCAGAAATCTGGGAGGGACAAAACCCAGAGGAGAGCAAAACTTCCTAGTTCTGGGTGCCGCAGCCCCGACTAGGTGTGCAGCCAGAGCCATCTTTTACTCCCTTTCTCCTGGTCTCCTGATTGCAGGGTTAGTTGTCACTTGTTTTGCTAAATTTGATAAATTCCTTTTAAAGTTACAAGGCTAATGGACAGCGTCCGCAGTCCAGATGCTTCCTTGAAACTTGATGGTTGCCCTTCCCTAGTTAAGGGATGCAAATGTAGTTTGCTGTTTTTGTTTTTGTTTTTTTTTAATAAATGTATTTATTTATTTTTGGCTGCGTTGGGTCTTCATTGCTGCGCGTGGCTTTCTCTAGTTGCGGCGAGCGGGGGCTACTCTTTGTCGCAGTGCGCGGGCTTCTCATTGCGGTGGCTTCTCTTGTGGCGGAGCACGGGCTCTAGGCGCATAGGCTTCAGTAGTTGTGGCTCGCGGGCTCTAGAGCGCAGGCTCAGTAGTTGTGGCACACGGGCTTAGGTGCTCCGCAGCATGTGGGATCTTCCTGGACCAGGGATCAAACCTGTGTCCTCTGCATTGGCAGGCGGACTCTTAACCACTGCGCCACCAGGGAAGTCCCCTGTTAATCTGTCTTAATTAATAAATAAGCCCCCCCAAAGTTAAGAAGGGTAGAGAAAAAGGTTTTCCTCCCTTACATTCACAGTTGTATTCCCGGCATCTAGGGCAGTGCTTGGTAAATAGTAAGCAATCAGTTAATATTTGTTGTATACAAAATAAATGGAAAAGGGGGGAAACAACTGGAATTCTTATTTTTAGCGTACATATCAATTCCAGTAATCACATACAACGCTTTTCTATTTAAAAGTATTTTTCTCAGCATCTTTTGTCTGTTTCACCAACTATTATAAGATGCCCTTAAATGTTGGTATGTGGTTTCTAAATAAAAAAATAAAATAAAACCCAAAAGCCCTCACTTTTTTAAGTTCTGATGACACGCATCTAATTTGGGATGTGGGTAGATAAAGAGTAATAGAAAACAGTAAATATTCAAGATGGCATTTCTGTTCTGCCCAAGAGTGGGTTGCAGCACACTGTACTCTTGCAGACCTGGGAGTACATGTCCCTGAAGGGAGGAACCTAGGAGACCTGGCTGTCTGAGCCAATTGTGGCACAGGCCCAGTGTCAGGGAGTGGTTTTGTTTGCATTGTTGAGTCGCTCTTTAAACTAAGTCCACTCCAACCTCCCCTTAAGGAATGCAGCGTTGGAAGACGGGCTTGAGGAACTTCCTATGAGAACCCCTGTTTCTCCCGTTCTTTGATCAGAGGTTTTGTGAATCACACTGCCTTGCTCCTCTTCTCCCTAATGAGTAATTCGTCAATTGAATTAATTTGGATGAGCTGAGCCTTTTTAAGGGCCTGCCTAATACATTTCCAGTGTTAAAAAAGGATCAGTAGGTCCAAAGTGGAGTCACTAATGCTAAGCCCCGCAGAAGCAAACTAAAACTTAACACCTAACTGCAGTTTCAGCCTCGCTCAGAAATGTAATTTTGGGTTTTTTTTTTTTTTTTTTTTTTGGCCGCATTGTACAGTATGTGGGATCTTAGTTCCCTGAGCAGGGATCAAACCTGCGCCCTCTGCATTGGGAGTGCATAGTCTTAACCACTGGACCACCAGGGAAGTCCCTGAGAAATGTAATTCTATTTTTTATATTTTTAAATTAATTTTTATTGGAGTATAGTTGCTTTACAATGTTGTGTTAGTTTCTACTGTACAGCAAAATGAATCAGTTATACATATACATATATCCCCTCTTTTTTGGATTTCCTTCCCATTTAGGTCACCACAGTACATTAAGTAGAGTTCCCTGTGCTATACAGTATATTATTAGTTATCTATTTTATACATAGTATCTATATGTATATGTGTCAATCCCAATATCCCAATTCCTCCCACCCCCTCTTTTCCCCCTTGGTATCCATACATTTGTTCTCTACCTCTGTGTCTCTATTTCTGCTTTGCAGATAAGATCATCTATACCATTTTTCTAGGTTCCACATATATGCATTAATATACAATATTTGTTTTTCTCTTTCTGACTTACTTCACTCCATATGACACTCTCTAGGTCCATCCACATCTCCACAAATGACCCAGTTTCGTTCCTTTTTATGGCTGAGTAATATTCCACTGTATATATGTGTACTGGGTATATACCCAGAGAAATGTAATTTTAAACCAATCAGTTTGGAATTTCCTGATCAACACTAGTGAGGTGATCTGCATGATAAACCTCTACCCTTCTCCCCAAAGAAGGTGACCTTGCCTGAAATAATCCTTTCTTTTCTTTTTGACTTCCTTGTCCCCTCCTTCCTGCTTTTAAAAAACCTTTCATTGTACAGCTCCTTTCTATTTGTTAGATGGGATGATGCCTGATTCATGAATCATTTAGTAAAGCCAATTAGGTCTTCAAACTCACTCAGTTGAATTTTGTTTTTTAATACCAGCTTAAGCAGAGGTTAACGGCGGTCAACAACACTGACAGCAAAGTTTATCTGACTACAGGAAGCCAAGTCCAAATATTTATTTTTTAAAAGGCAAGCATATTTTAATAATAGAACTTTGCTACCTGGATGGATTGTTAGACATAAACAAAGCTGGACACGAAAGTGGTAAGGACATATTTTGTTCAGTAATACTACAGTATGAACTGAACTCCACTTCCCCTGAATCAGAAGGCTGAAGACTTTTCAAAGGCTGGAGTGTGCTAAGGGAAAGTCACTAAGGGGTAGTAAAGGGGTGGGTGGGTGATCCATGTGACTAGGCCATCTGGGTTTGTTAATTGGCAGTTGTCAGGGGAGAAAGAAACTTCTATCTTTATGAGAGGAAGCAGCAGTGCAAGTTGAAGAAAGGTAGGTCCTTATTGCTCCCACAGGGACTGGGAGCTAGCACAGAGTTATCTCCCTGAATAACTGCATCTTAAGGAGAGGGGCTCACACGTCCTTAAGGCAACAGTTCTGGGTGGTAGATTTATATCACAAAGGTCAGAGGAAAGAATTTACATTGCAAGCTTTCTAAAGTAGCTACTCCAAGAGAGGGCTCTGGGGTCTGTCTGCCTATCCAGGTTCTGCCTGGAACAAATCACAAATTCTTCGGGCAGTGTTGAGCTTTTCTAGGCAGGTATTTTAAAGGGGTGGGGCACTAGGATCACCCTAGGGGCAAGACCTTAAGCTGCTAGAAGCCATAATAGAGGGCTGAAGTAAAATTTATATTTTAAGGCAGGACAAGAAAAAATTACACATAAAATTCTCTGTTTGTTTGGGCCTCCTCCCTCCCTAATGTGCAGTGTGCATCTTTATTACAGTTAACCAGAACTTCTCAAAGACGGGAGCGCCCGCTCAACCATAAAGATCATTTTTTTCCCCTTTATTCTGACCCTAGCAATGTAACTTCTTAAAAGAACAGTGTTCTTTCCCAGCCCTTTAGGTGAGGGGGCGTGGGGTGGATAGGGTTAGAGGCTTGCTTGGCATGTGCTTACCTGGACTATGTATCTTTGGTGAAGTTTATGTAAAATATTAGTCGGTCATTTTGATGTATGATCCTTTGTTTCAAAATGTATATGCCTGTGCCTTCGACTTCTAACAGGCAGAATGGTCCTCCGAGCTTTCTGAGGCTGCTTCCTGTGTTATCACCATCAGTTTGGCTCAAATAAAATTCCCTTTTTTTCTTGACAGTTAATTGAATTTTCGTCAGCAAGAGTCTGGACAAGTCTCAGCGCAGAGGTTCTGAGGGAGCCTTCATATGCCGAGAGCTCTACAGCCTTCAGAACAAGTTGTTAAGGTTTGATAAATCTGGTTTTTGAGATGGTCAAAAGTTTTATACGGTCTGTGTCCACACCACACCACAGAACCAGCGGATTATGCACTTGCAAGTTAAATATTTCCACACATTAATAAGGCAACGAATATCAAACATGAAAACCACATTACAAACTTCTGAACAATCTTGATTTCCAATTTCCCGTGTGGCCAAGTTTTGCCTCTGCAGGTATCTCGCGTCTTAACCCTCGGTTTCTCTTCCAGGCTCTGTGTCTATCTCACAACTGGTTTACTCCTCCGTGGGTTAGGGCTTTTACCCATTGCAGCGAACAACTTGGTAGAAAAGGAAGAGAAAAGCCTCGGATGCGGAGATTGCAAGTCTCTCACCTCCCTCCTTTCCCTGCAACCACTCATAACTCAGATATGGCTGGGACACGCGTGGCTCACTACATCAGCCGCCTGTAACCCCTTCCTGCCGGAACAGTCAGGCCGACACACTTCTCTCAACCCCCTTTCTTTCTTTCCCTTTCCAATTCTTCGGCTCCTTTCACTTTTCGGCTTTCTCTTCCGCTTTCTCAGCGATTCCCCAGCCGCCTCCCTAACCCGGTCCCAAACACAGCTCAGCAAGGACGAGAAGCTGAGCGAAGCCGGCTCTACGAAGCCTGCGCCGTCTTCGCTTTGCGGCGCTGTCGTAAAGTGCCGTCGCGCACCGGGGGACGTCACGGCCCGGTTGGCTCTTCCCGACTGCTGGCGCTGGCCGCTTGGGCGTCCCCTGGGCGGCGTGTCTAGCCGGGCTGTTGTTTGGGGAGGGCGTTTGGTCCCCTGTGTGTTGATGAGATAAAACTGGCTGCTCCCGCTCCGGAACCCGAGGGCCGCCCGGTCCTAGTGCCTGCTGGATACCCGGGGCCCAGGGGTGTGGGGAGGCCGGAGGCTGCGGCCCAAGCTAACAGCGACCCTGCTCCGCACATCTCCCCGCGGGCTGCTGATGGCCGGACGCTTCCTGGGGAAGACTTTAGCCACCGTGTCTCTCTCTGTGGCCTTGGCCTCAGTGACTCTCAAGTCCTTGGGCCGTTGCAGCATCGCGGCGTGCAGGTATTCCCTCTTCTAGTGCTGGCTCCTTGTCCCGAGTCCTTGTGTTGTGAGGGGGAAGCAGCTTCTGGTCGGGCGGCTTCAGTAGGCTTTGCTTGGGTCCCAGCTCTTTACGGCCATATACACGTTTTTTAAAAGGCTCTAAAATGTTTTACCTGCCTTTTGAGAAAAACAAGCGGTAGTGACCTTTCTTATGATACTCGAACTTTGCCATCCTCCATGAGTCACTAACATTCTTGTCCCCAGAGAGTTTAAATAGCACATGTTTGGGTGTGGTGTTGTTCCGTGCCATTTTTTTGTTTTTTTGGTGGTTTTTTTTTTTTGGTTAATACTTAAAACATTATTGTTAAAATTAGCACATGCACGTAGTTTAAAGATGCTAACCGTATAAATGCTGTAAAAGGAAAAATATAAGTCGTCATTGCGCTCCTCCACTTCTCCATTTCAGTGTAGATAATATATTTATTAGTTACCTTTTAAAAAAAATTTGCCTTGGATAAATTCAGGCATTTATGGTAGCTCACGCTGCCTCCTCCTTTTATTCCTCTCTCCTTCTGGTTTCTAAACACGATGTCCTAGGTACCATGCCCATGGTAGGCGCGGAGTAATAAACAAGTTTTATGAGGCTGCCTCTAGGAGTTTTTTGTTTGTTTGTTTTTTGTTTCTTGTTTATTTATATTTTTGCTTCTCATGTCATGTTTACTTTCGGCACGAGGAAATTTTCTTCTATTTGTTTTTTCCCCCATTTTTTCTTCTGTCCTGTCCTTTTCCCCACCCCCGGAACTCCAGTGATAGCTTTTGGACTTTCTGGGTAGTGCCTCTGTTTCTCTTTTTCTTTAATTTTCCATTGGTTTGTCTGTTTGTATGAAGTTCTTAGAGATTTTCCTCAAATTTATCTTCTAGATTACTAGTTCAGACTGCTGTCCTGTGCATTGTCATCTCTTCTATTGAATCGTAAATTTTGACAAGAACTTTTTCCCCCTAATTGCTCTCTTTAATATCCTTTTCTTATTTTATGGCTATAAAAGTCCTTTGAATCTGTAAAAATGATAATTAGAATAAAAATTATTTTCTGTTTCCTGAATTGTCTGACCCTTCTGGGTCACTGGTTCTGTTCCTTTTTGGTCCCTTTTCCTTGTTTTTTTCTCAAACATCTGGCGGATGCTAGTTATTTATATTTTGATTAATGTAGATAATAGGCATTGTTTTCTGTAAACAGGAGCACTGATTGAATATTGCCCCCAGGTACCAGTGCACCTAGACCTGACGGTTTCTGCTGAGGGTGTGTGAGCAGGTGGCAGCAGGTGGACAGGCTGGAAACCTCCCCCTTCCTGTTCCAGACTTTACACTTGTGTAGCAGCTTCCCCGCTGAACATAGCTGCCCTAACTTTATTTCCTCAGTGTGAATTACGGAGATATTAAGCCTAAATTTCTGCTGTGTTCTCTAATACCTACTTCACAATAGAGGTTCTAGTCCTTCATTTTCTTTAAATTTTGGTTTTATCCTGGGGACAAACAACTAATACCGATTTTTTGTTTGTAGGGTAGGGAGGGAGGAGGGCTGATTTCCATGGTTACGTCCCACTGCTCACTTAGGACATTTGGGCCCACTTATTTCCAATGTAACTCTCTGGTGGGGCATGTTGGTATGGGGGGTGCTTTATGTGTGTGTGGTGGGGAGACTGGGGGTACATGGGAGCTCTGTGTTTTCTGCACAGTTTTGCTGTGAACCTGAAACCGCTTTCAAAAATAAACTCTATTCAAAAAAAAAAAGGCAGGTAGTATCCTTTCCTCGATTCACACAGGGACAGGTACATGGAAAATAAAAGACATAATGCTCTTGTTAAAAAGAAAAAAAAGTTGACAAAACCAATGGAAAGATAGTGTTTCAAGCAAGAATGGTTTGAATATCAAAGGAGTAAGGGAGGTCTTGGGGAAATTTTGATGAAGGCTTCTAATACTTTTGCTAAAATTATCCCCTCTGATTTGACTGTGAAGGTATAAAAGTGAAGTTTGCTGAATAATGTTATAAATAAAATGTAATAGAAATATAATAAAAACAAATTTGATTAATTCCTTGTTTGAAGACTTAGTTAGGTTATAACCAAATCTATATACTTATATACCTATAATATAAAATTTATTTTCATAATACTTCCCTTCAGTTTTATTGAGATAAAATGGATATACAGTACTGTATAAGATTAATGTGTACAGCCTAAATATTTGAAATACATCATGAAATGATTGTCACAACATGTTTAGTGAACATCATCACAGATAAATACAAAATTAAAGAAATAGAAAAAGAAATTCTTGTGATGAGAACTTTAGGATTTACTCTCTTAACCACTCTCATATATTTATATAACATACAGCAGTGTTAATTGTGTTTATCATGTCGTACATTACATCCCAAGTATGTTTTTGTCTTATGACTGGAAGTTTGTGTGTACCTTCTGACCACCTTCATCCAGTTTGCCCTCTAGCCCCGCCCCCTGCCTCATTACCACAAATCTGATCGCTTTTTCTATGAGTTTGTCTTTGAAGTATAATTGACCTACCACACTACGTTAGTTCCTGTTACACAACATAGTGATTTGATATTTCCATACATTTTAACTTGATAACCAGGGTAAGTCTAGTTACCTTATGTCGCCATACAAAGATAACATAGTTATTCCCCACATCTTACATTTCATACTCGTGACTCATTTATTTTGTACCTGGAAGTTTGTACCTCAATTAATCTTCTCCCTTTTCCACTTCTTTCCTCCCCCTACCACCCTCTCGTCTGGCAACCACCTGTTTGTTCTATGTATCTATGACTCTGTTTCTGTTTTGTTATGTTTGTTTATTTGTTTTGTGTTTTAGATTCCACATATAAGTGGAAAGACAGTATTTGTCTTTCTCTTTTCTCTGTGTGACACTTCACTTAGCATAATACTCTCTGAGTCCAACCGTGTTGTCACAAATGGAAAGATTTCATTCCTTTTTTATAGCTGAGTAATATTCCACTGTGTGTGTGTGTGTGTGTGTGTGTGTGTGTGTGTGAGAGAGAGAGAGAGAGAGACAGACAGACAGACAGACATCTTTATCCATCTTTTGATGGGCACTTAGGCTGCTTCCATATCTTGGCTATTATAAATAATACTGCTGTGAAAATGGGGGTGTGTGTATCTTTTCTAATTAGTGTTTTTGGTTTCTTCAGATAAATACCCTGGAGTGGAATTGCTGGATCATATGGTAGTTCTATTTTTAATTTTTTTGAGGAATCTCCATATTGTTTTCCGTAGTGGCTGCACCAATTTACATTCCCATTAGCAGCGCACAAACGTTCCCTTTTCTCTGCATCCTCACCAACACTTGTTATTTGTTGTCTTTTTGATAATAGCCATTCTGACAGGTGTAAGGTGATATCTCATTGTGGTTTTGATTTGCATTTCCATGATGATTAGCAGTGTTGAACATATTTTCATGTTCTGTTGGCCATTTCTGTGTCTTCTTTGGAAAAACATCTATTCGGATCCTCCACCCATTTTTTAAAATTGGGTTGTTTTTTTATTTTTTTTTTTTGCGGTACGCGGGCCTCTCACCGTTGCGGCCTCTCCCGTTGCGGAGCACAGTCTCCGGACGCGCAGGCCCAGCGGCTATGGCTCACGGGCCCAGATGTGGGATCTTCCTGGAGCGGGGCACGAACCCACGTCCCGTGCATCGGCAGGCGGACTCTCAACCACTGCGCCACCAGGGAAGCCTGTTTATTTCATTTTTATGGGATAGATTACCAGGAATGAAATTACTGAGTTGAAGGATATAAGTATATTCATCATTGATTGCACTTAGTTTTCATGTCTCTATCTGGAAGAGTTCTTCTAACTTTATCGTTCATGACCTTAGTGATTTAAAGAGTATGGACCTTTATTCTGTAAGTTATCCTTTAATGTGGGTGTGTCATATATTTCCTCATGTCTAGACTCGGGTCATATATTCTTGTAGGGAATACCTCAGAAATGATTGCTCTGTGCTTTTCACTATATAATATCAAGAGGCACATGAATTTGACTTATTTCACCACCCCATAAAGTTGGTGTTTGTCCCATCCGCCATTTGTCTCAGGAAGGGCAAATTGTTACAGTATTGTGAGAGCTGGGGAAGGGAGCTGTCATCAGTTTACCATGTTCTCAGAATCCCCTTTATCATATTAAATATCCTAATTTAGGGTCATTAGGAATTTTAATCTCTAAGAATAATGAGAAGGCATTTAAATTCTTAGGAAGAGAAATGAAAAATTTTTGTGTAGGCTGTGAGGTAAAGGTTCAGTTTTTTGTTTTCTCTTTTTTTGTATATGCTATCTAGTTATTTCAGCTCTACACCTCTTATTTTACTCTAAAGTTTATAATTTGTACATTTATCACAGTCTGACTTCAAGTAATATTACATTACTTTGTGTATAATGTAAGAATCCTACAACAGTATATTTCCACTTCCTGTTATTCTTTTGTGCTATTTTTGTCATACATTTTTTACACATGTATGTTAGACCGTAAACTATTTTTTAAAATTGATTCCTTCGTGTAGACCTAAGAGTCTTCCTTTACATTTGTTTTCGTGGTTGAATTTTTATAACAAACTTATCTTCCCCAACATTTGTGCTAACAAAAGTAAACTTCTGTCCCTTTTTCTCAATGAAAATAAATTCAGTGAATAGGTTTCAATTAATAAGATTTAGCAATATTTTTAAAAAATATTTATTTATTTATTTTGGCTGCACTGGGACTTAGTTGTGGCACTCAGGATCTTCGTTGCTGTGTGTGGGATCTTAGTTGTGGCATGCAGGATCTTTAGTTGAGGCATGCAGGCTTCTTAGTTGCGGCATGCAGGCTTCTTAGCTGCAGCATGCATGTGGGATCTATTTCCCCAACCAGGGATTGAACCCGCGCCCAGTGCATTGATAGTACAGTGTCTTGGCCACTGGACCACCAGGGAAGTCCCTAACAATATATATATATATTTTAAAATAAATTTATTTATTTTTGGCTGTGTTGGTTCTTAGTTTCTGTGCGAGGGCTTTCTCTAGTTGCGTTGAGCGGGGGCCACTCTTCATCGCAGTGCGCGGGCCTCTCACTATGGCGACCTCTCTTGTTGCACAGCACAGGCTCCAGATGCGCAGGCTCAGTAGCTGTGGTGCACGGGCTTAGTTGCTCCGCAGCATGTGGGATTTTCCCAGACCAGGGCTCGAACCCGTGTCCCCTGCATTGGCAGGCAGATTCTCAACCACTGTGCCACCAGGGAAGCCCCCTAGCAATATTTTTGTATTTGAAAATAATCTCTCACAGATTTTGGATCTTTACACTAATATGCATCAAATTAGAATTTTCTGATTTTTAAGTCTTTGAAAAGTTCTATTTTGTGGTCTGTGAATTAGGTTCTTTAATTAATTAATTTTGTACTTATATAAAACATTTTTCTTTTTCCTCCCAGTAACTCATTTTCATCCTGTGGATTTCATCTTAACTCCAACATGATGTCTGGTTCTGATGGTACCAAAGAGAATTCCCACAACAAGGCTCGGACATCTCCTTACCCAGGTTCAAAAGTTCAACGCAGCCAGGTTCCTAATGAAAAGGTAGGCTGGCTTGTTGAGTGGCAAGACTATAATCCTGTGGAATACACTGCAGTCTCTGTCTTGGCTGGACCTCGGTGGGCAGATCCTCAGATCAGGTGAGTAAATTAGTTGGTGTTAGCCGGGTGTAAGACTTTTGGAGAAGGTAATGGTTGTATTTGTAAATTATCATTTTATAGTTGAAAAATAGTTTTTATCCAGTGCTTGACTTTATTATAACTCAGTTTCCACATTTGCTTGAATTCTTTTTTAAAAATATTTATTTAGGCTCTGCCAGGTCTTAGTTGTGGCACATGGGCTCTTAGTTGCAGCATACGGGCTCTTAGTTGTGGCAGGCGGGCTTCTTAGTTGCGGCATGCATGTGGGATCTAGTTCCCCGACCAGGGATTGAACCCAGACCCCCTGCATTGGGAGCACGGAGTCTTACTCACTGGACCACCAGGGAAGTCCCTCACATTTGCTTGAATTCTTGCCAGAGCTATTCAGTTCATTTTTGTTTATTCTTTTGGGGGTTTTATGGTGATCTTTCCAAATAGGTAAATCTATTTTGTTGTGGAGTTTTTTACTTTATGAAATGACAAGTGGTGGTCTCTGTTTTTATTTCTTTTGTTTGGGTTATCAATAACACCTTTTGTGGTTATTTTCCAACATAGCTAGACTTGTATTTGAATAGTGAATATTTTTCAGAAACTTTTTCCAGATTACTAAGAACAGGATGGTGATAAAATTAGACCAGTGTGAAAAGATAGAAAAGGGATAGAAAAAGGAGAGAGAAAGAGGAAAAAAAAAAGTCAAGCAAAAATGTTTTGACTAAATTCAGAGAAGTGCTGTGTTGATTCATGTTTTATATTTATGTTTCTTTTGATAAATATAATGATAGAGTTGTAAAATGTGCTAACTGTGAGCTAGGCACTGTACTAAATGTTTTATAACCATTGTTTTATTTTATTCTTATAACTATTCTGGAAGGCAGACAGGGTTGTTATTTCTACTTTATAGAGAAATAAACACACACAAAAAATGGAAGCACAGAAAGTTTGTCCTTTGCATCTGGTCGGTCATGTAGCTAGTAGATGGTATAGCTTGGACTTGAGCTCAGTCTGACTTCAGATTTAATGCCCTTAACTACTCTGCTAAACTGCTGCCCTAGGTTTGGAACATTTTATAAGTTTGATTTAATGGGTAAATTTATTATAAATGATCATCCTCTCAAGGCCTTATTTAGTCAGTTAAATAAGAACTTTTGCTAGTTGGATTGATCAGTATTAGTTCATTAGGTTGTTAAACTTTACCAGGTCACTTATTGCTGTGACTTGATTTCTACCCACAGTTTCCTTATTTAATCCAAAGGTGTGTTTGTGATAGTACCTGGATTATTAATTAATCATGAAGCTAACTTGTGGAGAAATTATTAGCTGTAAATGAGTTCCATTTCCCTCATTTTAGAGGATATACATGTTTACACATATATTATACATACACATTATGTACAATTAAAATTAATGATGTTGGCAGGGGTGCTATACAGTGTAAACAGAGGAAGACAATACATCTTCTTATTTTTCATTCAATTTGTGTTTTAAAAGTTAAATTTGTATCACTATCTAAATCAAGCTTTATTACTAACGTTAATGCTTCAATTATAACTAGAGTCATGCTTTTTTTTTTCCCCCAGAAGATGGCTCCCTTTATTTATCTAAAATTTTATTATGAAACATTTCTACCATACAGAAAATTTGAAAGAACTTTATGGGGAACACTCATAAATCCACCACTTTGATTCTTTTATCAACATTTTATTATACTTATTTTATCACATATATATCCATCTATCCCTCCTCCTTTCATTTTTTTTTTTTTTTTTTTTTTTTTTTGTGGTACGCGGGCCTCTCACCGCTGTGGCCTCTCCTGTTGCGGAGCACAGGCTCCGGACGCGCAGGTTCAGCGGCCATGGCTCACGGGCCCAGCTGCTCCGCGGCATGCGGGATCTTCCCGGACTGGGGCACGAACCCGTGTCCCCTGCATCGGCAGGCGGACTCTCAACCACTGCGCCACCAGGGAAGACCCCATCTTGTTTTTTTGATGTATCAGTACATCTCCCCCTATATACTTCAACAAGTATTTCATTAACTAGTATTCAATATTTATTTAGTTTCTTTTCTTTTTAAAATTTTTATTGAAGTATATTTATTTACAATGTCGTGTTAATTTCAGGTGTACAGGAAAGTGAATCAGTTATACATGTACATGTATCCACTCTTTTTTAGATTCTTTTCCCATATAGGTCATTACAGAGTATTGAGTAGAGTTCCCTGTGTTATACAGTAGGTCCTTATTAGTTACCTATTTTATATATAGTGGTATGTATATGTCAATCCCAATCTCCCAATTTATCCCCCTCCCTCCTTTCCCCCCTGGTAACCGTAAGTTTGTTTTCTACATCTGCGACTTTATTTCTGTTTTGTAAATAAGTTCATTTGTACCATTTTTTTAGATTCCACATATAATGGTGCATTTCTAGAGTCCCAAGAGCATTATAAGTCTGGTTTTATAATTTCATGATTTTTACCATTTAATTATTTTTACATGTGTGTTCAATGGAAGAATGGTTAGAAGTCTTGAGAAAATGTCTGGATCATTCAAGTTGGAAATTATTTCCAAAACAGAGCACAAATATATCTATTCTCTTGCTTATTGGAATTAAAGCAAGAAAAAAAGTGAAACTTATGTCAGAACTGCCCGTGAACTGTTCAGTGCTATATAAATATTCACTGTCAGTGCAATTATATCAGCGATTTCATAATGGGGAGGAAAGTAGTTTATTTACAGCTTAAAAAAATTTTTTTTTGAGTATGACATACATGCAGTAAAGTATACATTTCTTAAGTATGCAGGTGTAGCTCAGTAAGATTTTATATTTATATAACTCTGTAATCCAGAGCTATATCCAGATCAAATCTGGAACATTTCCAGCATATTGTATCTATTTTAATCTACATCATGGTTATTATGAAGTTTGTGGGTGAATTCATGTTTTGTGGGTTTACTTTGATCAAAGTATTAATCAGTGTACATTTGAAGAAATTAAAATTACTTTGAAACAGTAGAAACAACAAAATATCAGAATGAATCTTATTTTTAGAACTATAGGAACCATTAATTGCCATATTGTGCCCACGGACAATTCCACTTTGCTAATAGTAACATAGACTTCCTTGTAGTATGTGGGAGGAGCTCCAGTGTGTCTGCCATTAGTCCTTCCCAGAGGGGTTACAACACATATCCTTGTCTTACAAGGTGTTTTGGTTAAACAAATTTTCTTTTTCCAGAAACTGTTTTGAAGGAGTTGATGAATATGTAAATGAAAACTAACTAAAGTTGTAACTAAAAATTTAGTTTCAAGGATACTGCTTTTATAAATAACTGACTGGCATTATTAAGCTGTTGGTAGTATTGGGTCATTATTTCTTATTTTGCATTGGTATTCTCATTACAGTGAAAGCAGCTTTTCGCCGAAGTTTAATGAAAAGGATGGGCATGTTGAGAGAAAGAGCCAGAATGGCCTGTATGAGATAGAAAATGGAAGACCTAGGTAGGTACTGGGGATGGGACATCTTACAATAATGGTCTTTAAAAGGTAGAAAATACTGTCAACGAAAATTCAATTAACAATCAAGGTAAGAAGAATGAAGGGAATTTTATTCAAACGAACTGAGGATTATAACCCGGAAGACAGACTCTCAGAAAGCTCTGAGAACTGTTCCACCTGTTCGAAGGTACAGTCATATACATTTTCGAGATGAAGGATTGTACATTAAAATGACACACCGATATTTCACATAAAGTTCACCGAAGATACATAGCCCAGGTGAGCACATGCAAAGCAAGCAGCAAGTCACCATGCCATCTTTCAGAGTTGGGAGAGAATGCCGTTCTTTTAAGAAGCTACATTGTTAGTGTCAGAATAAAGGGGAAAAAAGTGGATTTTTATGGTCAAGCAGGCACTCCCATCTTTGAGGAGGTCTGGTTAATGTGCAGTGCAGATGCATACTGCACATTAAGGAAGGAGGGTGGAGGCCCAGACGGACACAGAAAATTTTATGTTTAAATTTTCTTGTCCTGCCTTAAAATATACATTTTATTTTATCAATATAATTAATGTTTATTGAGTGCTTGTATATACCAGACATTGTATGAAAGAATTTATGTATGTGATCTAATTAAATCACCACAATAACCCTGTGGGTGGATATTTTTAGTTCCATTTACAGGTAAGGAGAGAGAATGTAAGTTGTTTGCACACAGTGAGTAAGTGGTAGAGACAGGGTTTGAATGCATCTTCTTGTAACCTTACCTTGAAGTAGAAATAATTACAGTTGACTCTTGAACAAAACAGGGGTTGAACTACACAAACCCACTTATACATGGATTTTTTTTCAATAGTAAATATTACAGAATTACACCGTCTGAGAGTGGTTGAATCCCTGGATGTGGAACCACGGATACAGGGGGACCGTGTATACAGAGGGCCGACTATAAGTTTATACGGGAGCATTGATCAAGGGTCAACTGTAATTGAATAAATTAACAGAGAAGGAAAGGATTAAAAACTGTATTTCAGTAGTTATTTATAAAATGAGATAATACCTTAAAGTAAGAATTTGTCCAAATATATAAGAGTAAAAATAAAAATAACCCAACAATTTAACATCACGTATCTTTTTGTACTTTTTTTATTTTTAATTTTTTTTTGGCAGTGCTGCACAGCATGTGAGTGGGATGTGGGATGTTAGTTCCCCGACCAGGGACCTAACCTGTGCCCCCTGCAGTGGAAGCACAGAGTCTTAACCACTGGACCACCAGGGAAGTCCCTCTTTTTGTACTTCTAAAAATGATTTTTCTACACAACTCCAGTATTTTCCATTTTCCTTAAGAAGACGTTATACAAGTTAGGAAGAAATGTAAAAATTAGCATGCCTCAAATAAAACAAAAAAAGGATCACAGATTTGGTAATCATGCTTATTACCTCGTAAAACTGTTGCAAAAACTAAAATAATTTTAGTTCTTCTAAGACTTGGAGATAGTAGAGCTCCTCTCACCCCAGCCTGGTCTTTCTTGCTAAATTCTTTCTTTGTTCATTACTTACTTGCCTTTCTATGTTATTGAACCTTTTCAAGTCAAACTCTCCTTGCATTTGACTTACTCCTCAGATTCTTTTCTGGGTAAAATATATTAAAAGACATGCACATATATAAAAGTATAGTCAGCAAAGGCAAGATAGCCTGTTGTTTTAGTCAAGACTCTCTGACTAATGGAAACCAGCTCTAGCTTGCTTGAGTGAAAAAGTGAAGTTTACCACAGGGCCATAGGATCATCTCAAGCCCAGAGCAGAAATGCAGCTAACTTTAGGAAAGGGTGGAGTTGGAAATCCATTAGAACTGTCTCTCTGCTTTATGTCTGCTTTTCTTTATATGTTGCCTTTGGTTTTCTTTTTCTGCAAACAAGTTTCTCTGCTGCTCAGGCTATAGCATAATCTATGTGTCTTTTCTACAGCTTCTAGTTTATAAGTAACAGGCTTGGTCATCTATAAAAACTAACATTATCTCTCTTAACATTGGCTTTGATCCTTTGTATTCAGGGGTGTATGGTTACATGGAATAAAACATAGCTGCTGACCACCCTGCCCCTCCTCCTGAATTTGAAAAGTAGAATTACCATCACCTGGCCAGGTGTCTTGTCTTTCTGTTTTTATTTGCAAGTCTTGCTGAAATATTTCTAAGTCTAGTATAAAACAATATAAAGATTCACTCAACTTTAATAAAAGTCACAGGCAAGACCAGAATAAAAAGAGATGGCTGAAAAAGAAAATTTGACAGGTTGTTTATTTACTTTCACATACTGGGAGGATCAAAGATATAACATTAAATAGGTAAGATTGCAGATTAGGGCATTTCATTTTACATAATGAAAGTTGAACATTTAAGGAATATTGGAAGAAACTGGAAGAAAATCACTCAGGCGTGAGTGTTGCTATGTTTATCTGACAGACTTTTTAACATTGGGTGTGGCATTAGGTTAAATAGTAGTTGGCATTTTTATAAAATTGTTATAAAAATTGAGTTTGGTATATTTGAAATCTTGAAATATTAAATACTTCTATCTCATTATATGCTACAAAATATCTATTACTGATAATAAAAATCTAGTAGAACCCACTGTGAAACAATGGACTTTAAAATGTAACCAAAACTATTTGAGTGAGACAGGTTGTAGGAGAGTGGAATGGGAAAAGAGGATGTTGAGAAAGTGAAGTGTGGGTGTCCTCAGTGATAAAGCATTGCTGTCGCAGAGGTAGACGATGATTAGGTTCAGAGCATTTCATTCTTCCGGATTTGAGTCCAGTAAGGTTCTAGTTTGAATTTTGAAGTATAGGTGAAAACTGAAACAAATTCTTATATTGTAGAACAACTATGGAAATGAGATCCTCCTCCTGGATCAAGCCCAAAGCTTAAGACAAGCACGAAAGAAAAGTTAAATAACACTATAAGGAAATCTGTACTTTGAGTGTCAAATATGTAATAGTGCTACTGGATTTGTGTAGAGATATTATTTCCTTCTTATTGCTCTTACTACCTTGTTTTGGGCCATATCAAGTTGTGTTAAAAAAGATGAGCACATTCAATTGATTTTATGGGTTTTTTTTCCAGAAATCCTGCAGGACGGACAGGACTGGTTGGCCGGGGACTTTTGGGGCGATGGGGCCCCAATCATGCTGCAGATCCCATCATAACCAGGTAAGAACTAAAAACACATTTCAGTAGCAAAGAGCTGAGTAATTGGATAAATACAGACTGTAACCATGTTTTTACATATGCATTATACACACACGCACATGCACACACACAGATGTATGTATGTATATGTATGTGTTTTTATATAGAGTCATCCCTTGGCATCCTGGGGGATTGGTTCCAGGACCACCCCCTGTGCCTCAAGCAGATACCAAAATCTGTGGATGCTTAATTAAGTCCCTTACCTAAAATAGGGTAGTACATTCGGCCCTTCTTATCCATGGGTTCCACATCTATGGATACAGATAGCTGACTGCATATACGTGTATATATATGTGTGTGTGCACACAGACACATATATATATATACATTCATATGCACACACATGAAATCTATATTTTAAAGGGACTTTATGTAAAATTATAGTGATGTGATTTAAGTGTAAAGTTGTAGTTTTATGTTGTGTGAGTAGGTTAGGCAACATTTAAACAAAGTTAGTTCACCACACATTTATTGAGCATCTATTCTCAGAATTGAGTAAGTGCTTTGGTGCATATGAAAGAGTGTAACAGTCCTAAGTTTCTGTTTCCTGTCATTGAGGAGCTATGTTCTCATTTGCAAGATAGAAAATATTAAATAAGGAAACATGTGAAAGTAATATGGATGACACAGGATACTTCAGAAAAGTAGAGAATCAGATGTGTGGGACATACTGATGGTAAACCAGAGCACCCAAGAAAGGTATTATGAAGAGGTAGACTGGAGCTGAACTAGAAGCTTAGATAGGGGGACGGGAGGACGCCTAGGAACAAGGCTTGTAGTAATATCTATTTGCGTATTGAGAGACAGTAAAAAGACCAGTTTGGTTGAAACAGAAGATCCTTGTAAGAGAATAGTAGATGATAAATTAGACTTAAAATTAAGTGTTACGCCATTCTATTGTGGAGAATATAAAATGCCAAAGTTAAGGAGTATGAAATGGAGCCATTGAAGGTTCCAGGACAGGGGGAAGGCATTCTCTTCCTGAGGCAGATCTATCTGGTAAGCCAAATCATAGTCAGAGGGTTTCTCGGTCAGCATGAATCACAGTAAAGGAGGTAGGGGAATGTAGTATTTAGATGGACTTAGCCATCTCCACTGGAGTCGTCTTCCCAACACAT
Source organism: Delphinapterus leucas (assembly GCF_059928025.1). Taxonomy (NCBI): domain Eukaryota; kingdom Metazoa; phylum Chordata; class Mammalia; order Artiodactyla; family Monodontidae; genus Delphinapterus; species Delphinapterus leucas. The sequence continues at coordinate 130,223,828 of NC_143133.1, read as the reverse complement.
GTGGAATATTCCATCATCTCTGTCATTCTTTTATTTATTTTTTATTTTTAGGATTTCTTCACTGACAACCTCTCTTCTCACATGTGATTGTCATTTTCCTTCTTTAAATAATGCAGATACCCTCAATATTCTTGCTTTTTTAGTTTTGATATTTTGAGGGCTTTCCTTTCTTACAGGAGACTTTGTTCTCTCTGATCTGGGATATAATAATGATTTCATAGTTTAACTCTAAGAAAGCTTATTTTCAAGTTTCTGGGGGAGGTACCAATTCTCTCCCCATCTTATTCTCGTACTTGCCCGTCCAATTTCCTCTGACAAAAGGTATCTTTATCCCACACCCAGCCGCAGTTTTATTTTCCATCTATTCATTCATCCATCTACCCACCTACCTGCCTGCCTATCTACCTACGTACTGACCTACTTCTGTCCATCTAGAATTCCTTCAGAAACTTTACGGTTTAAGTGAGATGAGAAGAGTTAATATATTCTTATTAATGAATGTAGTTAAAATAATATAAGTAAATATTAATGGTAGTATCAGTTTCTTTTGATTTTGGTGAGCCTGTCTAAAGACAGGAAGGTGTGAAATATTTGAAGCAGGAATGCTAGCAAAGGGACAAGAAGCAGAAAAGGGAAGCCAGAGTCTTGAAAGTTAAGCTAGTCTCTAATTAGCTTATCATTATCTGTGGTGAACCAAATAGCAACTGAGAGTAAACATGGTGATTGTGTGTCATTTTGAAATGGTAGACTTTTTGAACTTTATTGTTATACAGATGAGAAAACTGAAGGCTTAGAGATGGTCCAAGGCTATAAAAGAGCGCACAAGTGGCAGAAACTAGCTTTCAACAGTAATCTTAAGTTGATTTCTTTGCTATCTCAGTAATACATATATTATTAACTGATGAGTCCCTCCAGATAGATGAGTGGCAGTAGAAATGGAGGGAAGAGAAGAATGAAGGATGTTGAAGAAAGAATCAACAGGATTAAATGAACTGTTAAAAATATTGCTTTACTCCAGGCACTCTGCTAGGTGCTATTATTAGTTTCTACATTTGTTTCTCACAGGAACTCCTCAAGGTAGGTATTGACATATCTGTTTTATGGTTCTGAAAGTGGAGACTTACTGAGGTTAAGTGACTTGCCTAAATCATGTAGGTCTGAAATTTGAAACAGGGGTATTTGGCTCCAAATATTGTGCTTTCTCTTTTACACCAGTATTTCACTAATGAGTAATCATAAGAATCACACAGGCACTTTTATTTTATTTTATTTTATTTATTTATTTATTTTTTTTGCGGTACGCGGGCCTCTCACTGTTGTGGCCTCTCCCGTTGCGGAGCACAGGCTCCGGACGCGCAGGCTCAGCGGCCATGGCTCACGGGCCCAGCCGCTCCGCGGCATGTGGGATCCTCCCGGACCGGGGCACGAACCCGTGTCCCCTGCATCGGCAGGCGGACTCTCAACCACTGCGCCACCAGGGAAGCCCCACACAGGCACTTTTAAAGCAAAGATTCTGTCCCCTTTTCTTCCAAGTACTTCATGATGCAAAATAGCATTGAGTCGTGCAGAATTTCACATTCTTGTTCAGAATCCCCAGGGAAAGTGTTAAATTTTTAGATTCCCAGATACCTCTTCTAGAGACTTCCCACATATAATGGGAAGTTATCAGAAGTTCCTGTATATCTTTTAAAGTCGAAATGAGAGGGGAAGTGTTAATAATATTATTGTGAATAAACTCGGGTCAAAAGTTAATGGCGGGGGCTTCCCTGGTGGCGCAGTGGTTGAGTCCTCCTGCCGATGCAGGGGACGCGGGTTCGTGCCCCAGTCCGGGAGGATCCCACATGCCGCAGAGCGGCTGGGCCCGTGAGCCATGGCCGCTGAGCCTGCGCGTCCGGAGCCTGTGCTCCGCAACGGGAGAGGCCATAACAGTGAGAGGCCCGCGTACCGCAAAAAAAAAAAAAAAAAAAAGTTAATGGCGGTATGATTTTCTTTCCTGTTTGGTTAGAAACAGGAAGGTGTGGACCTCAGAAGTAGGGAGGGAATATGAATCATACATAGGAATATCATTAGCATTTAATAAATGTTAATGAGGTTCACTAGTTAAAATGATATATTATTTCTGTTGTATCAAGAAATTTTGTTTTAAATTCAGTGACAATGTATTTGGTACTAACAGAAACATAGCAAGAAACTACCCTGTTTAAAATCCTTAAATGAGTCCACTGAGGATAAAATCTGAGAATGTAAATGTGACACGCAGGCTTCTCATCGTCTGCATGGGCCTGCCTTTTTGCCCAGCAGCATCTCTCTGTGCTCAGCTTCTCTTCCCAGGGCTCTAGCCATGACTGGCCGGCTGGCTGGCTGGCTGAGCAGGAGAGGCTCTGTGTTAGTCTTCGTTTTCCCAGCTCCTTGCACGTGAGGTGTAGTAGGTGCTAGTAAACGTTTCTGAGTGGACAGAGCCATCATTTGCCACCTTATCCCTCCTCTTACCTAATTAGTGTAAATTCTGTTTGTTTAATTTAAGTAAAACAGTATAGTGATTAAGAGTGCAGATTCTGGAACCAGATTGCCAGGGTTCAAATCTTGGTTTACACAACTTTTTTCCTCTGCAACCTCAGGAAAGTTATCTACTTCTCTGCGCCTCATTTTCCACATCTGTAAAATAAAAACAATAATACAGCTACTTTATAGGCTGGTTTTGAGGCTTAAGTGGATAAATACATTAAAGCACAACAGTATCAGGTCCATAATAAGTGCTATATAAATGACTTTTAAAAAGTAAAGGCTAAAAAAGAAAAAAGTAAAGGTAAAATCTGTCTTTTCTCCATGTTCACTGTCTCTACCTTCAGTCCTGTGCTCATCGTCTTGTACCTGGACCATGGTAACAGTCTTCTGGCTGGTTTTCTTGCCTCCAGTCTTGCTTCCCTCCAAACCAACTTCCAAACTTTTGTCAAAGTGAGTGAGCTTTCTAAAATACAAATTGCTAATGGCTTTTTCCCTGCTTAAAAAATATTCTCTGGCTCTCTAAGCAGATGAATTTGATGAATTCTTTGCCTACTTCTCCAGCCTCACCATCTATCTTTCCCTCACTGATGCTCATGTTGCCACATATACTTTCAGTTTCTTGAATACATTATTTTATTTTATAACTTTGCTTCCTCTCTCTGGCATCCTTAAAATCAGATGTTGTCTTCTTATACCAATTATTCTTTCATTTCTATTTACTGTGCTCATCAAGCTGTCACCCTTGTAGTTTATTCACATACATGTCTAGCTCCACTGCTAGACTATGAACTCTTTTGGGGGGAAATTATGGGTTAGATATGGTATTCAGCCACAATATAAAGAAATTTGGGCACTCATATCTAAGCTACTATATTCAAAAAAATTTTTTTAACATCTTTATTGGAGTATAATTGCTTTACAATGGTGTGTTAGTTTCTGCTGTATAACAAAGTGAATCAGCTATACATATATATATATCCCCATATCCCCTCCCTCTTGCGTCTCCCTCCCACCCTCCCTATCCCACCCCTCTAGGCGGTCACAAAGCACTGAGCTGATCTCCCTGTGCTATGCAGCTGCTTCCCACCAGCTATCTATTTTACATTTGGTAGTGTATATATGTCAATGCCACTCTCTCACTTCGTCCCAGCTTACCCTTACCCCTCCCCGTGTCCTCAAGTCCATTCTCTACGTCTACGTCTTTATATCTGTCCTGCCCCTAGGTTCATCAGAACCATTTTTTTTTTTTTTTTTTACATTCCATATATATGTGTTAGCATACGGTATTTGTTTTTCTCTTTCTGACTTACTTCACTCTGTATGACAGACTCTGGGTCCATCTACCTCACTACAAATAACTCAATTTCGTTTCTTTTTATGGCTGAGTAATATTCCATTGTATATATGTGCCACATCTTCTTTATCCATTCATCTGTTGATGGACACTTATGTTGCTTCCATGTCCTGGCTATTGTAAATAGAGCCGCATTGAACATTTTGGTACATGACTGTTTTTGAATTATGGTTTCTCAGGGTATATGCCCAGTAGTGGGATTGCTGGGTGATATGGTAGTTCTATTTTTAGTTTTTTAAGGAACCTCCTTACTGTTCTCCATAGCGGCTGTATCAATTTACATTCCCACCAACAGTGCAAGAGGGTTCCCTTTTCTCCACACCCTCTCCAGCATTTATTGTTTGTAGATTTTTTGATGATGGCCATTCTGACTGGTATGGGTATGAGGTAATACCTCATTGTAGTTTTGAATTGCATTTCTCTAATGATTAGTGATGTTGAGCATCCTTTCATGTGTTTGTTGGCAATCTGTATATCTTATTTGGAGAAATGTCTATTTAGGTCTTCTAAACTAGTATATTTTATTGAGTCTCATGCGGAGTGATGATTAGATCATAGGCTTTCTTTTTTGGTTTAGTACTGGAAGTTCAAAATCTTTATCTTTGTCTAAGGGACTATTAAAACTATTCTTAAAATTCGGCAGGAGGAAGTAGATGTGGTGGGTGTAGGGAAGGAGAAGGGGAGATTTATCAACATCTTTGTGAAGGAGGCTATGGTTAGAAAAAGCACATTCTGAAATTAACGCCGCCTCGATGCTTTACAAAATGCAATTCAATTTGAAATATAAAATTAAATTAAAGGATAGTGTGAGACTTCTTTTATCAAAAGCAGGGATAAAGATTGAGAAGCACTTTTCTTGAGACCAGCTGAACCTGTATCATATAATCTGCTTTTCTGAAAACATAGGACGAACTGTTAAAAGCAAATATTACAGATCTTTTTCACTACTTAAAATTCTTAAAAAGGATCCTTGGATTAAAAAAAACCCAAACTTTTATGACCCTTCTTTTTTTTTTTACATCTTTATTGGAGTATAATTGCTTTACAATGGTGTGTTAGTTTCTGCTTTATAACAAAGTGAATCAGTTATACATAAACATATGTTCCCATATCTCTTCCCTCTTGCGTCTCCCTCCCTCCCACCCTCCTTATCCCACCCTATGACCCTTCTTTTAAATTCTGTTCTGCTTTTAATTTTTTTGAAAATTTTACTTTAAGTAATAAAAACTGTTTATATCTTGAATTTTTATTATGGAGACTATAATATCCTTTATGGAAAGTAGACATTTGTCTTGGTTTGTAACAGTGCTAAATAAAGAATATTTTTAATACAAAACAATATTTCTTTACAAAACTAGCTGATTTGAGGTAAATTTATATATACTCTGTTATAAAGAAAAATATATCTTTATAGCTTTGTCTTAAGCTTGAAATAGAACCTTGGTCTTTGTTCTAAATCAGTTATGACCTTACGTTACTGTTATAGGTGGAAAAGGGACAGAAGTGGAAATAAAATTACCCATCCCATTTCTGGGAAAAACATCTTACAGTTTGTTGCAATAAAAAGGAAAGACTGTGGAGAATGGGCCATCCCAGGGGTAAGCATTAAAATCAAGTCAAATCAGTGTTGTAAGTTCTTTTTAGTTGCTTTATTTACTACAAGGTTATTGTGTATGGATCTTTTCTACTTCATTTATTCTCCATTCCTCCCCAGTGATTCTTTTGCAATGAAGTATCATTGTCAATGACAAATGTAGGATAATACAACAAAGCTGTTAGAATCTGAGTCTAATTCTAAAACTCTTGGGAAAGAACATGGACTTTGGAGTTAGACCCGGGCTTGTGTTTTGACCTTTGCACTTTGAGCTAGTGATATGGAGTTCAGACCTTTGTTTTAAAAATAATCATATATATTTCACAGGATTATTAGAGATAGCATATAAAGCACCTGGTATAGTAGATACTCACTAATATTGGGTTTCATCTCAGAACTCAACACCTACTCCAAGCCCAAGGTAAGATTTTTAGTATTTTTAAAAAGATAACACTATTACTGTTCCTTGTAGTTTTTTGAGTTTTCATAATATCATCAGGAAGAGTATACTTCTATTGGGTTCATGTCAGTAGTATATTTCAAGGGGCTTTTAAAAATGTGTATGTGTTCAGTAGTGGGTTTTATATTTTATGCCATATTGTGAAATGGAGATAGTTTGATGAGAGGATGGCTCTTTATATACACATTCCCCTATCTGCAGGAATGGCTTTTTTTCTTTGTAGGGTAAAATGGAATGAAAATGAAGGTTGTAGCTGACTGTGACAAAAGCTTAGGCTAATTATAAGAGCCAAATAGTCAAACTCCACTCAGTGCTGAATGCAAAATACAATGATATCATCACAGGATCTTATATTTTTATTGTCATTTGAAATTCTGATCAGTCAGGGAACTGTTGTCGTTAATATAATTTTGAGAGTCGTTGATCTACTCGGTATATTTTGAGCATCTGCCTTTTGTCAGCTAATATTTTAGACATTGAGGATACAGCAGAGCAACATAAACAAACATCCTTGTCTTCCTGGAGCTCACACTCCACTGAGGGAGACCGATAATATAACATAAACAAGTTACTGTAATGTTAGAAGGTGATAAATATCAATATTAAGAAAAAAACTAAAGCAAGGCAGGGGATTAGGAAGTGTTTGAGAGTTTGCAATTTTCAATAGGGTGGTTAGAGAAGGTCTCCTGAGAAGGTGACATTTGAGTAAAGTTCCGAAGGAGGTGAACGAGTGAACCATGTGGATGGATATCTGGGGAAAGCATCTTGGGCAGAAGTCATAGCAGGTACAAAGGCCTTAAGGTTGGGATATGTCTGGCATATCCTAGGAACATTGAGGAGGTCAGTTTGGCTGGAATGGAATGACCAATGGGGAAAGTATCAATTTGCTGTATTCTTTCTTGCCTGCATCCCTTCCTTCCATAGTTTGACTTTGGAAGATACCAGGAAAGGAGTCTGACTGGCTCAGTTGACCGTAGACTAACTTTGGACTAATTACTATGGTTGAGTATATGGGATATGCTGCTAAGCTGCTTCTACTAGAAACAAATGATTTAGAGAAGAACACATATCACAGAAGATTATGGGCAGATAGAGCAATATATGTCCACTGCATCACTCAGTAAATATCTATTGATTGAATTGAAGCTTATTACTTTTTCTAAACAAAAATGTGACTCTTAGGGGATGGTGGATCCAGGAGAGAAGATTAGTGCCACACTGAAAAGAGAATTTGGTGAGGAAGCTCTCAACTCCTTACAGAAATCTGGTGCTGAAAAGAGAGAATTAGAGGAAAAGTTGCACAAGCTCTTCAGCCAGGAACATCTAGTGGTAAGAAATGAAGATTTCCAGGAAGGATTTAGTCCTGGGGATTAATGAAAATTACTTAAAGTTCACCTGGAAATCTGGTAGATCATTTTCTGAATAAAGTGAAATACTTGTATATTTGAAATACATGTTCATAAAAACAAATTAAATTGTAGCTCTTAACTGTAAATAGATTTCTACTTAAATTTTTATAGTCCAATTTTAGGCCAGTTACATCATTTACTATAATACATTTTTTCCTCTTAATTTTTCTTTAGGTGTGAGCTAATGTGACACTGAGTTCACCCATCTAATGGAAAATCTTTTCTTTTTTAAAAAATTTGCATGAATTCAGCTTTTTTGAAAGGACATTTACATTTTAAATTATGTTATTCAGAGTTTTTCTTGTTCATAACCATTTAAGTCTCATGGCTGTTTTGTCTACATACCCTTTGTGATTAAAAAAAATCACTTTATAAGGTATATGTGCACTAATAATAAGGAAAAGGGTAGATTTTCTTTTCTTTTTTATTGGCTTTTCTTTTAATTGCTTTGTTTTCTTTCTAGAATTAGGATTTCTTAATTATTTATCTATCAATATGCTGTCTGGGTTTCAGGTCACATTTGTCATAGATGGCTGGATCCAAATTTTTTCACGTATTAATAGCTTAAAATTAGTCTTTACTAACCTTATTTATAGATTTCTAACTAGGAGAATCTATCTTTGCATGTCTAAAACTATAATCACAGAAGTTATTAAAACAGAAAAATACTTATAGACTCTTAAAAAAAACCATATGGCCCAAATATGACTATTCTTAAATTCTGAAATTAGAGTCTGAGGTGTTGAGGGTTTTATGAATTTTAAAGCTGCCTCAAAATGTTCTTGAGAATATTGTTCCCTGGGAAATTTATTTATTTATTTTAAAAAATATTTTATTCTTTTGATGCTAGTGTAAATGGAGTTGTTTTCTTAATTTCTTTTTTTAAAAAATTTTTACTTAATTTATTTATTTGGTTGCGCTGGGTCTTAGTTGCGGCTCACGGGCTCCTTAGTTGTGGCATGTGAACTCTTAGTTGCAGCATGCATGTGGGATCTAGTTCCCTGACCAGGGATTGAATCCGGGCCCCCTGCATTGGAAGCGTGGAGCCTTAACCACTGCACCACCAGGGAAGTCCCTGTTTTCTTAATTTCATTTTCACATCGACTTTTTTTTGGCTGAGCTGTGCGGCTTGTGGGAACTTAGTTCCCCGACCAGGGAGCTCTGGCAGTGAAAGCACCGAGTCCTAACCACTGGACCATCAGGGAATTCCCTCCCTGGGAAATGTAAAACCAGCGTATGGAATGCTACATTAAAGGTCCTGTAATATTTA